>NC_135882.1:54055839-54655839 GCF_964194155.1 Cetorhinus maximus
ACCATAGTAGTGAAACTATTTGTAAGGTTTGTTTACTTATTGCTCAGGGAACCTTTGCACTCACTCTTCTCCATAAAAAAACAGTCACTTACAATGCTAGCAATTTGATTCTTAGAGCTGAGAACTCAGGAAACTGTACTAGTGCACTCAGCAAAAACCCGGGTCTGCCTTCCAGTGCAACCCTTTATTCCTTACAGGTGTACCATATGCTAAATATCAGTAAAATTGTAAGACCTGATGAGATAAAACTAGCTTCACAAAATAATGCTAAGTTTTCTGGTTAATGTTTTAATTTTTTCTGGCTGTCACAATAATGATCATTAGCCATATTCCTAAGTATTGGTGAAATTAAATAAATTCTCCATTACCACCATGAGGTTATCAGCATTGTGAGGGTATACCCAGACGAGGGGAGCTGGTTAGCTCAGTTGGCATGAAACTCAGCTTAGCACCAACAGCACAAGGTGCAATCCTTGTTCCAGCCGAGGTAGGCCCAGGACCTGCCTCCCTGCTCTACCTGTGCTAAAAGATCAAAGCCAAGGTTCAGCAAACGATCACCAAGAGCTGCCTTCAAGCAGGAAACTGGAAGAAGACACACTGATCACTTGAACAGACATTTCCCATCACCCTGGATAGCCCATTGCTAAACTAAAATGCTTTACAATATTAAATTTGGCTCAGTGGGAGTCTGCTGGGTTACAGAGCTATCATAGATTTCTATCTGCATCTACTCCCCTTAAACCAAAATCTAACCTTTAGCTGTTCATACTTTAGAATGCTGCAAAGCAACCTTTTTTTTTAAAAAAAAGAGGGAATCCAGTCATTCCATCCTGGCTTTTCCAGCTGTGGGCAAGAGCTCAGGAATTAAAAGCATCCGCCAGTCTATAATGAAACAATTACTCTCTAATTGACCACAGCACAGATCTATTGAAACAAATTCAAACTTCTCACCTGAAAAAACACAAGCCTACTTTAGAAGCGGAATATTATTCAGAAGGTGAACATGATACAATGCTCCTGACCTTATAGAACAGCCAACCTTTGGCTTAACATTAGCATTGATGTAGGAAATCTGTTATTTTAATTTGCAAAATAGGTCAATTAAGTTAAAACAAAATAAAAACAGAATTACCTGGAAAAACTCAGCAAGTCTGGCAGCATCGGCGGAGAAGAAATCAGTCAACGTTTTGAGCCCTCATGGCCCTTCAGCAGAACTGAAGCATAGTTTCAACAAGGGAGAAATATAAATTGGTTTAAGGTGGGTGGGGGGGAAGAGACACATTGAGGGTGTGGTGTGAGCAGATAATCAAAAGATGTCAGAGACAAAAGGGTCAAAGAGGTGTTGAAGGTGGTGGTCTTTGTCTGAGAAAAGTGCTAATTAAGAATGCAAGACAGGATATTCAAAGTACAGCTCTAGTGGGGGTGGGGTGGAAAGACTAAAGGTTTTAGTTTTAGATTTAAAAATAATGGAAATAGGTGGGGAAAGAAGAATCTATATAAATTATTGAAAAAAAAGGCGGGTGGGGGGGGGAAAGAAACGGGGTGGGGATGGGGGGAGGGGGAGTTTAAGATCTAAAGTTGTTGAATTCAATATTCAGCCCAGAAGGCTGTAAAGTGCCTAGTCGGAAGATGAGGTGCTGTTCCTCCAGTTTGCGTTGGGCTTCACTGGAACAATGCAGCAAGCCAAGGACAGACATGTGGGCAAGAGAACAGGGTGGAGTGTTAAAATGGCAAGCGACAGGGAGGT
Source organism: Cetorhinus maximus (assembly GCF_964194155.1). NCBI lineage: Eukaryota > Metazoa > Chordata > Chondrichthyes > Lamniformes > Cetorhinidae > Cetorhinus > Cetorhinus maximus. Next base: position 54,057,587 of record NC_135882.1, read on the forward strand.
TTGGGTCTTTCTTGCGGACAGACCGCAGGTGTTCCGCAAAACGGTCGCCCAGTTTGCGTTTGGTCTCTCCAATGTAGAGGAGACCGCATTGGGAGCAACGAATGCAGTAGACTAAGTTAGGGGAAATGCAAGTGAAATGCTGCTTCACTTGAAAGGAGTGTTTGGGCCCTTGGACGGTGAGGAGAGAGGAAGTGAAGGGGCAGGTGTTGCATCTTCTGCGTGGGCATGGGGAGGTGCCATAAGTGGGGGTTGAGGAGTAGGGGGTGATGGAGGAGTGGACCAGGGTGTCCCGGAGGGAACGATCCCTACGGAATGCTGTCAAGAGGGGTGAAGGGAAGATGTGTTTGGTGGTGGCATCATGCTGGAGTTGGCGGAAATGGCGGAGGATGATCCTTTGAATGCGGAGGCTGGTGGGGTGATAAGTGAGGACAAGGGGGACCCTATCATGTTTCTGGAAAGGAGGAGAAGGCGTGAGGGAGGATGCGCGGGATATGGGCCGGACACGGTTGAGGGCCCTGTCAACGACCGTGGATGGAAAACCTCGGTTAAGGAAGAAGGAGGACATGTCCGAGGAGCTGTTTTTGAAGGTAGCGTCATCAGAACAGATGCGACGGAGGCGAAGGAACTGAGAGAATGGGATGGAGTCTTTACAGGAAGCGGGGTGTGAGGAGCTGTAGTCGAGGTAGCTGTGGGAGTCGGTAGGCTTGTAATGGATATTGGTGGACAGTCTATCATCAGAAATTGAGACAGAGAGGTCAAGGAAGGGAAGAGAAGTGTCAGAGATGGACCATGTGAAGATGATGGAGGGGTGGAGATTGGAAGCAAAATTAATAAATTTTTCCAGGTCCCGACGAGAGCATGAAGCAGCACCGAAGTAATCATCGATGTACCGGAGAAAGAGTTGTGGGAGGGGGCCGGAGTAGGACTGGAACAAGGAATGTTCCACATACCCCATAAAGAGACAGGCATAGCTGGGGCCCATGCGGGTACCCATAGCCACACCTTTTATTTGGAGGAAGTGAGAGGAGTTAAAGGAGAAATTGTTCAGTGTGAGAACAAGTTCAGCCAGACGGAGGAGAGTAGTGGTGGATGGGGATTGTTGGGGCCTCTGTTCAAGGAAGAAGCTAAGGGCCCTCAGACCATCCTGGTGGGGGATGGAGGTGTAGAGGGATTGGACATCCATGGTGAAGAGGAAGCGGTTGGGGCCAGGGAACTGGAAATTGTTGATGTGACGTAAGGTGTCAGAGGAATCACGGATGTAGGTGGGAAGGGACTGGACAAGGGGAGAGAGAAGGGAGTCAAGATAACGAGAAATGAGTTCCGTGGGGCAGGAACAGGCTGACACGATTGGTCTGCCAGGACAGTTCTGTTTGTGGATTTTGGGTAGGAGGTAGAAGCGGGCCGTCCGAGGTTGGGCGACTATCAAGTTGGAAGCTGTGGGAGGAAGATCTCCAGAGGAGATGAGGTCAGTGACAGTCCTGGAAACAATGGCTTGATGTTCTGTGGTCGGGTCATGGTCCAGGGAGAGGTAGGAGGAAACGTCTGCGAGTTGACGCTCAGCCTCCGCGAGGTAGAGGTCAATGCGCCAGACAACAACAGTACCACCCTTGTCAGCGGGTTTGATGACAATGTTGGGGTTGGACCTGAGAGAACGGAGTGCAGTGAGTTCAGAGAGAGACAGATTAGAATGGGTGAGAGGAGCAGAGAAATTGAGACGGCTAATGTCACGCCGACAGTTCTCAATGAAAAGATCAAGAGAAGGTAAGAATCCAGAGGGAGGGGTCCAAGTGGAGGGAGAATATTGGAGGTGGGTAAAAGGATCCGTTGAACGGGGAGAGGACTCCTGCCCAAAGAAGTGAGCACGGAGACGAAGACGGCGGAAGAAGAGTTCAGCATCATGCCGAGCCCGAAATTCATTGAGATGAGGGCGTAAGGGTATGAAACTAAGTCCTTTGCTGAGCACTGAACGTTCAGCATCGGAGAGGGGAAGGTCAGGGGGTATAGTGAATACGCGGCTGGGGCTGGGATTGGAAGATGGGGTGAGGACGGAGGGACAAGCAGGGGTGGAGGGTCCCCGATGGGTGTTGGAGTCGATGAGTTGTTGGAGCTTGCGTTCCTTAGCACTTGAGAGAAAGAGAAAAAGTTTCTTGTTGAGGCGACGGATGAGACGAAGAATAAAATGAAACTGGGGGCACGCGCAGCTTTGAAAAAGGGTGCGGCGGTGCTGCTGGAGGGAGAGGTCAAGTGTGTTCATATGGCGGCGCATGGCACTGAGTGTGGATCTCAGAATGCGACGGGAACAGCAGTCCGAGAAACGTTTTATGTCCCGGAGATACCTGTAATCCTGGGTGGGTTCGAAACAAGAGGGATGGAATTTCAGTTGAAATCCACGTGGGGTGAGTCGGAGACGGAGACAGTCACTGAGAAAGGAGATATGGCTGTGAAAGCGGGTTTTAGTAAACACCTTGTCAAACACCAGGAGAGAAATGGAAAGCAATGAAGGTGAGCAGGGCAGAAGAGACAGTCGGAAATCCTGTCAGAGGACAGAACCATACTTCTTCCAAGAGGGCATTTTTTTGAAGAGAGGTGGCAGTCAATCAAACACAAAGATAAAAACAAAAAGCTAAAAGCTACTGCGGATGCTGGAAATCCAAAACAAAATAAAAACAGAATTACCTGGAAAAACTCAGCAAGTCTGGCAGCATCGGCGGAGCATCGGACTGCTGTTCCCGTCGCATTCTGAGATCCACACTCAGTGCCATGCGCCGCCATATGAACACACTTGACCTCTCCCTCCAGCAGCACCGCCGCACCCTTTTTCAAAGCTGCGCGTGCCCCCAGTTTCATTTTATTCTTCGTCTCATCCGTCGCCTCAACAAGAAACTTTTTCTCTTTCTCTCAAGTGCTAAGGAACGTAAGCTCCAACAACTCATCGACTCCAACACCCATCGGGGACCCTCCACCCCTGCTTGTCCCTCCGTCCTCACCCCATCTTCCAATCCCAGCCCCAGCCGCGTATTCACTATACCCCCTGACCTTCCCCTCTCCGATGCTGAACGTTCAGTGCTCAGCAAAGGACTTAGTTTCATACCCTTACGCCCTCATCTCAATGAATTTCGGGCTCGGCATGATGCTGAACTCTTCTTCCGCCGTCTTCGTCTCCGTGCTCACTTCTTTGGGCAGGAGTCCTCTCCCCGTTCAACGGATCCTTTTACCCACCTCCAATATTCTCCCTCCACTTGGACCCCTCCCTCTGGATTCTTACCTTCTCTTGATCTTTTCATTGAGAACTGTCGGCGTGACATTAGCCGTCTCAATTTCTCTGCTCCTCTCACCCATTCTAATCTGTCTCTCTCTGAACTCACTGCACTCCGTTCTCTCAGGTCCAACCCCAACATTGTCATCAAACCCGCTGACAAGGGTGGTACTGTTGTTGTCTGGCGCATTGACCTCTACCTCGCGGAGGCTGAGCGTCAACTCGCAGACGTTTCCTCCTACCTCTCCCTGGACCATGACCCGACCACAGAACATCAAGCCATTGTTTCCAGGACTGTCACTGACCTCATCTCCTCTGGAGATCTTCCTCCCACAGCTTCCAACTTGATAGTCGCCCAACCTCGGACGGCCCGCTTCTACCTCCTACCCAAAATCCACAAACAGAACTGTCCTGGCAGACCAATCGTGTCAGCCTGTTCCTGCCCCACGGAACTCATTTCTCGTTATCTTGACTCCCTTCTCTCTCCCCTTGTCCAGTCCCTTCCCACCTACATCCGTGATTCCTCTGACACCTTACGTCACATCAACAATTTCCAGTTCCCTGGCCCCAACCGCTTCCTCTTCACCATGGATGTCCAATCCCTCTACACCTCCATCCCCCACCAGGATGGTCTGAGGGCCCTTAGCTTCTTCCTTGAACAGAGGCCCCAACAATCCCCATCCACCACTACTCTCCTCCGTCTGGCTGAACTTGTTCTCACACTGAACAATTTCTCCTTTAACTCCTCTCACTTCCTCCAAATAAAAGGTGTGGCTATGGGTACCCGCATGGGCCCCAGCTATGCCTGTCTCTTTATGGGGTATGTGGAACATTCCTTGTTCCAGTCCTACTCCGGCCCCCTCCCACAACTCTTTCTCCGGTACATCGATGATTACTTCGGTGCTGCTTCATGCTCTCGTCGGGACCTGGAAAAATTTATTAATTTTGCTTCCAATCTCCACCCCTCCATCATCTTCACATGGTCCATCTCTGACACTTCTCTTCCCTTCCTTGACCTCTCTGTCTCAATTTCTGATGATAGACTGTCCACCAATATCCATTACAAGCCTACCGACTCCCACAGCTACCTCGACTACAGCTCCTCACACCCCGCTTCCTGTAAAGACTCCATCCCATTCTCTCAGTTCCTTCGCCTCCGTCGCATCTGTTCTGATGACGCTACCTTCAAAAACAGCTCCTCGGACATGTCCTCCTTCTTCCTTAACCGAGGTTTTCCATCCACGGTCGTTGACAGGGCCCTCAACCGTGTCCGGCCCATATCCCGCGCATCCTCCCTCACGCCTTCTCCTCCTTTCCAGAAACATGATAGGGTCCCCCTTGTCCTCACTTATCACCCCACCAGCCTCCGCATTCAAAGGATCATCCTCCGCCATTTCCGCCAACTCCAGCATGATGCCACCACCAAACACATCTTCCCTTCACCCCTCTTGACAGCATTCCGTAGGGATCGTTCCCTCCGGGACACCCTGGTCCACTCCTCCATCACCCCCTACTCCTCAACCCCCACTTATGGCACCTCCCCATGCCCACGCAGAAGATGCAACACCTGCCCCTTCACTTCCTCTCTCCTCACCGTCCAAGGGCCCAAACACTCCTTTCAAGTGAAGCAGCATTTCACTTGCATTTCCCCTAACTTAGTCTACTGCATTCGTTGCTCCCAATGCGGTCTCCTCTACATTGGAGAGACCAAACGCAAACTGGGCGACCGTTTTGCGGAACACCTGCGGTCTGTCCGCAAGAAAGACCCAAACCTCCCTGTCGCTTGCCATTTTAACACTCCACCCTGTTCTCTTGCCCACATGTCTGTCCTTGGCTTGCTGCATTGTTCCAGTGAAGCCCAACGCAAACTGGAGGAACAGCACCTCATCTTCCGACTAGGCACTTTACAGCCTTCTGGGCTGAATATTGAATTCAACAACTTTAGATCTTAAACTCCCCCTCCCCCCATCCCCACCCCGTTTCTTTCCCCCCCCCACCCGCCTTTTTTTTCAATAATTTATATAGATTCTTCTTTCCCCACCTATTTCCATTATTTTTAAATCTAAAACTAAAACCTTTAGTCTTTCCACCCCACCCCCACTAGAGCTGTACTTTGAATATCCTGTCTTGCATTCTTAATTAGCACTTTTCTCAGACAAAGACCACCACCTTCAACACCTCTTTGACCCTTTTGTCTCTGACATCTTTTGATTATCTGCTCACACCACACCCTCAATGTGTCTCTTCCCCCCCACCCACCTTAAACCAATTTATATTTCTCCCTTGTTGAAACTATGCTTCAGTTCTGCTGAAGGGCCATGAGGGCTCAAAACGTTGACTGATTTCTTCTCCGCCGATGCTGCCAGACTTGCTGAGTTTTTCCAGGTAATTCTGTTTTTATTTTGTTTTAACTTAATTGACCTATTTTGCAAATTAAAATAACAGATTTCCTACATCAATGCTAATGTTAAGCCAAAGGTTGGCTGTTCTATAAGGTCAGGAGCATTGTATCATGTTCACCTTCTGAATAATATTCCGCTTCTAAAGTAGGCTTGTGTTTTTTCAGGTGAGAAGTTTGAATTTGTTTCAATAGATCTGTGCTGTGGTCAATTAGAGAGTAATTGTTTCATTATAGACTGGCGGATGCTTTTAATTCCTGAGCTCTTGCCCACAGCTGGAAAAGCCAGGATGGAATGACTGGATTCCCTCTTTTTTTTAAAAAAAAAGGTTGCTTTGCAGCATTCTAAAGTATGAACAGCTAAAGGTTAGATTTTGGTTTAAGGGGAGTAGATGCAGATAGAAATCTATGATAGCTCTGTAACCCAGCAGACTCCCACTGAGCCAAATTTAATATTGTAAAGCATTTTAGTTTAGCAATGGGCTATCCAGGGTGATGGGAAATGTCTGTTCAAGTGATCAGTGTGTCTTCTTCCAGTTTCCTGCTTGAAGGCAGCTCTTGGTGATCGTTTGCTGAACCTTGGCTTTGATCTTTTAGCACAGGTAGAGCAGGGAGGCAGGTCCTGGGCCTACCTCGGCTGGAACAAGGATTGCACCTTGTGCTGTTGGTGCTAAGCTGAGTTTCATGCCAACTGAGCTAACCAGCTCCCCTCGTCTGGGTATACCCTCACAATGCTGATAACCTCATGGTGGTAATGGAGAATTTATTTAATTTCACCAATACTTAGGAATATGGCTAATGATCATTATTGTGACAGCCAGAAAAAATTAAAACATTAACCAGAAAACTTAGCATTATTTTGTGAAGCTAGTTTTATCTCATCAGGTCTTACAATTTTACTGATATTTAGCATATGGTACACCTGTAAGGAATAAAGGGTTGCACTGGAAGGCAGACCCGGGTTTTTGCTGAGTGCACTAGTACAGTTTCCTGAGTTCTCAGCTCTAAGAATCAAATTGCTAGCATTGTAAGTGACTGTTTTTTTATGGAGAAGAGTGAGTGCAAAGGTTCCCTGAGCAATAAGTAAACAAACCTTACAAATAGTTTCACTACTATGGTCAGAAGAAATGGATGGGTCATTGCCTTACTAAGAACAAAAACACCAGGGAATGGGACTTACTTTCACCTTCCATTGAAATCATCACCAGAAGAAAGATTTTAGGCCTTTGGTTAGCATTGTCCCCTATTTAGGATATCCAATTTATTTCCCGGGCTTTGCTGTGGTTGTTGTGAGCTCCTCGCATTGACAGGGTTTTTTTGGTGCACTTGGTTGACCACTTGTTAGGTGGAGAAAGCACGGAAAAGCGAATAGGAATTTCAGAAGACATAGGCCCGGATTTTCCAGTCATCGGGTGGGCTCAGCAGAGGCGAGCGGGAGTGGCCGCGAATCGGAATGCCGCCGGCGAGTGGGCCATGACTGCCACTTCACACTGGCTGGCCATTTAACGGCCAACCAGCGTGAATCACGCACTGCAGCGTCCAGCGCTGCCTGTGTGGGGGGGAGGAGGGCGAGCATGGAACTTCACACATGCACATGGGCGCACGGAGATGCCTCAGGGAGCTGAACCTTTTTGAACATAAAAAATAAAAAATTTAAAAATGTTAATAACATGCCCCCTCTTTGTCACATGAGCAGGAATATGTTACAAATTAGTTTGAAAATTTTTAATTTTTAAAAAAAATCACTGATCGAAACCTCATCCCACCCGTGGATGAGGTTTCGCGAAAAATCCAAAGGCTGTTTGGCCTTTTTGCCTGCTCGCCAACTGTAAGGTTGGACGGGCAGCGAAAAATTTCATTTAATTAGAACTTTAATGGCCTTAATAGGTCTATTAATTGTCGGCAGGTATGCTGCCGACTCCCGCGTGTGCCCGCCGACCGAAATATCACGCCTCATTTTACGCTCGTTCGGGTCGGGTGAGTGCGAGCCTGACGAGCGCAATATTCTGCCCATACGGACAAATGTTCAATAAATAAAAATAAAAAATGCTGGGAATACACAACAAGTTAGAGAGCATCTATGGAGAGAGAAACAGTTCAGGCCTGTGACCTCTTGTCAGAACAAATATTTAGTTGGGCACAATGTTGTTAACAAATACACTCTTCTATCCTTGTGTGTACTATATAATGGGTGAATAGAGGTAACATAATCAGTGAACCATGGAATATATGACTGGCAAGTTACTCAGTAACGATGGTACACCCTAATCAGACTTCACAAGGTTGATTTTGATTTCTTCACCTGGATGGTTAGTCTGATGGAGCTGATCATCAATTCTTATAGAACACGCCTGATTTTCATTACATTCTATAAACTGCTGTGCTCCACCAGTTTACAGACCAGGCAATGAAGACAAGGACCTACCCCTACACATCTCCAATCCTCAATGCTCTGATGGTTTCTAAATTGTCCCCGCAATACATTAGTGATGATGTGTAGAATGTAATTTTCAATGCCATCTATTCACCACCAATTGCATATTGAGCCCTCTTATTACAAGTCAGTTTTCTTTTTAAAGATATGAGCAAGTGGGGATTCAGCCATGCTAATTTGATGCATGGAAATTATTGGCAAATTCAAGAGGGAATGAAATAGATATTTGGCAGAGATAAGGGGCAGATATTTTCGCACGGTGGACAGGTGCACGCCCGACCTGCTCGAGCATGAAATGACGTGCGTTGACGTTAGCCAAGCGTGCCCACGTCAACGTGCAGTCGCGCAATAGTTCGGTCGGTGGGTGCGCACCGGAGCCAGCAGCGCTCCCGCCCACAATTAAAAGGCCTGTTAAGGCCATTTAGTAATCAATTAAATTAAATTTTTCGCTGCCCGTCCAACCTAGCAGGCGAAAAAGCCAAGCGGCCTTTGCATTTTTTTGGAAACCTCATCCGTGGGCTGGATGAGGTTTCCAAAAGCAAATAAAAATAAAATAAAAAACTTTAATTTTTCATTAATAACATGTCCCTTCTCATGTGACAGAGTCACATGAGGGGCCATATTTCATTACATTTATATTAAAAAAACATTTTTTTTTTTGCGTATCTCTTCATCCCACCTCTGTGCCTCAGGGAGATGATGAAGTGCCCACTCACCTGCATGCGCAAAGTTCGTGCTCAGCCCACTTGGCCTGCTCACCCTCCTCCCCTCCCTTGCAGAGGCAGTGCTCAGCGCTGCCCCTCGTGTTTCACACTGGGCGGGCCTTAATTGGCTCGCCAGCGTGAAATCACAGTCCGGTGCTGATCACGGGCGGTAGTCGGCTCCCCGATCACCCCCGCCCAGCCCGCCCGTCAAGGGCAAATTTCTGCCCAAGGACTGTGGGAAACAAGAGGTGTAATAGTCTATAGAATGTTTTGATCTTGGGCCCGATCAGATGGATGACAATGTAGCCCTGCATGTTCCTCTGCTGCTAACTTCCTACATGGTGCTCACTCTCCCTTCATTTAATTTGCAAAACCATGCCGTTTTCACATTTAGAGCATTGTTTGCAATATCCTTGTTAAAATTTCCCTGTCTCATTCCATTTTTTTTTTAACTATCCCATGCTACTACTTTACTGTATTATTCATGTCTTGCCTTTGTGCTGTTCTTCAAATTGTGTAGATTCTTCCAGGCTTATATTCAGATCCTCTAATTTGCTGAGAAAGCGTTTAGTTTACTTGTGACATATGGTCATGCTTGATACATTGAATATTAGGGGGATGCCTTCCCCTGAATAAAAATGTGCTCATATCCCTTCATTGTGGAAATTAACAGGACTTTACCATTAAATCGGGATATTCTCACTTGTCACTGTCAATGTAAAGGCATTAGCGAGATTTATACCAGTTCTCAAGGGCAGATTTGGAGCACCCTGGAGACACTTCCTTGCTATGAGTGGCAATCAGAAAATTCACCCATGGATCCCACACTAGGAATTGGCTGAAAGATAAACTCTGAATGGATTCCCAGAACAACTGGGTTTTGCCCCATTTTCTGCCTCCCAATCCAGAGAACCACAGGGGTTTTGCACTGGCCTTAATCAGAATTTCAAAGTTTACGCTTTTGTTACTTGTCTATTATATAGTCAGTTCACATTTATCACATGGATGCGATGTATTCTACTGGTGTTGATGCCATTTTGAAGACAAACTGTCGATGATAGAGATAAAAATAGAAAATGCTGGAAAAACTCAGCAAGTCTGACAGCATCTATGGAGAGAGAAACAGAGATAATGGGTAGAATTTTCCCCGCATCGGGGGTGGGGGGGGGTTGTGCGGGGGTGGGTGCAGACCTGACCGGCGCCCCTGATCGGGTCTGCGCCACCATTTTACATGGGGGGCCAGTTAAGCCCCGCCCAGCATGACGCACATCAGGAAGCATTGTGCGCCCTCTGTACGGGTGGGTGGGTGGGGGGGCGGGGTTTGCCTGAGCTGGGAGTGTGCTCTTTCATGCATGCACTTGAAAGAGTGCAGAAATATCCCTGAGGCACCTCTGTGCCTCAGGGCGATAAGTTTTAAGTGTTAAAAATTTTAATAAGGAAAAATAAAACATTTAAAACATGTCCCCTCATGTGACAGTGTCACATGAGCTGGGACATAGAAACATAGGGCAGTATTTAGCCCTTGGCTGGCGGGCGGGCCCCACCAGCTCGGCGGCGGGCAGGCAGCCAAACTCCGCCGCCGAAACGGGGCCTGCCGCCATTTTGAGTGGGCAGGCCAATTAAGGCCCGCCCAGCGGCCTGCCCGACGGGAAGCGCTATACACTTCCTGTGCGCGGGTGGGGGAGGGATTCCCCATCTGTCAAAGAGCACACTGCTCCCTGAGGCAAAGTCCTGTCTCAGGGAGTCTAATGAAAGGTTAGTAAAGTCAAAAAATAGAGACATTTTAAAATTATTAACATGTCTCCCTCATGTGACAATATCACACGAGATGGGGCATGTTGATAAAAAACTCATAAAATTTATTAAATTTTTACAAAACGGTAATGAAGCTTCATCCTGCCAGTGGATGAAGTTTCATTAATAATCTACAGGCCGCTGGGGCTCCTGGCCTGCCCGGCAGCCTTAAGCTTGGCCGGGCAGGGCATTTAACTATCTTAATGAGCCTGTCAATGGCCTTAATTGGCCATTGACAGGTCGGCGGGTGGACAGCTAATTTCGCTGTCCGCCCGCCTTCCTTAAGATTTAAATGGCCCGGGATGACATCGGGGGTTGCTCCCGATGTCATCCCGCGTCATTTTCCCCTTGGCGACCGGGCCCCGCCCCCAAATCGCCAAGGAGAAAATCCTGGCCATAGAGGGCAGAATTTTCTGCCTGTCGGGTGGGCGGGCCTGACCCAATCTCTGGCGGGCAGGGAGCCAATCCCCGCTGGAGAAGCAGGCCCTGCCACCATTTTACGTGGGTGGGCCAATTAAGGCCCACCAAGCGTGACGTTCGGCGGGAAGCACTATGCTTAGTAGATTATCAGGCCCTGGGGATTTATCTGCCTTCAATCCCATGAATTTCCCCAACACCATTTCCCTGCTAATACTGATTCCTTTCAGCTCCTCTCTCTCACTAAATCCTGTGTTCCCCAACATTTCTGGTATGTTATTTGTGTCCTCCTTTGTGAAGACATGTCAATGAAGTTTAATGAAAAAATTTATTCAACTTACAAACCCTTCACGAAACCTCATCCCTCCCGTGGGTCCATGAAAAATGTGAAGACTGCCTGGGCTCTTGCCAGCTTTCTCAATAGGGTTAATTAGTTAATTAATGGTCTTAACCGGCCTTTGACAGTTCGATGGGTGCACAGCCGAGTCGGCTGCGCGCCCGCCGAACTGAAAATCTAAATGACGCGTGGTGACGTTGGGACGCCCGCCCAACATTACCCTGCGTCATTTTAATCCTCAGCGAGTGAGCCCTGCCCCCGCTCACTGAGCCGAAAATTCAGCCCAATTTTTCGAGTCTGTATGACCCTTCTTCACAGCTGAAGGAGGATTATAGCTCTGAAGAAGGGTCATACAGACTCGAAACATTAACTCTATTTCTCTCTCCACAGATGCTGTCAGGCCTGCTGAGTTTTCCCAGCATTTTCTGTTTCTGTTTCAGATTTCCAGCATCCACAGTATTTTGCTTTTACCTTTGTGGATGATAGAGATTTTGATAAAGTGTTTGGCAGTCTTTGAATTGTAATATAATGAATTTTAGCATGACATTAGATGAAGTTGCAAAAAGCTATGAGCAATAAGCCAATGCTCCTCTATAAATTGTCATTAAGTTCAATTGGAATATTTCAATGGTGTATACCAATGATTTAATCAATGAAAATGGTAATCAGGTGGCTTCAATAATGACAGGTCCATCCAGAATGCTAGTTTAACATGTGGGCAGAGGTGTCAGCTGTGGCTCAGTTCATAGCACTCTTGCCTTTGAATCAGAGGGTTGTGGGTTCATGTCTCACTCCTGGAAAACCAAGAACTGTGATTGTACTCGAAAGAGCTGCAATCTGTGACTGTTGATAACTCGAAAGAATTTTTAACATGTGGGCGGAGGTGTCAGCTGTGGCTCAGTTCATAGCACCCTCACCTTTGAATCAGAGGGTTGTGGGTTCATGTCCCACTCCCGGAAACCAAGAACTGTGATTGTACTCGAAAGAGTTGCAATCTGTGACTGTTGATAACTCGAAAGAATTTTAACATGTGGGCTGCAAGCTGAACATCAGCTCATGGACTTTTATGTACTACAGGCATCATTTGTAAAAAAGATTGTACAGGAATAAGAATAAGAATCAAATTGTATTGTTTTTATCGCTATAATGGTGTAATTCTTAGTAAAATCATTTTTTTATAGGGAACATTGATTGTGCAAGCATCAATTCTCATTGTATTTACATGAGCTCTGTTGAAAGCTCTGCTGAAAGTTCAGTTCTGCTGAAAGAATTTGAACAGTTAGGAGCTAAATTAAAAAGCAGAACCTCCAAGGTGATAACCTTGGGATTGCTACCTGAGCCATGGGCAAACTAGCCTAGGGCAAATAAAGTCAAGGGGTTAAATGCATGGCTCAGAGATTGGTGTGGGAGGAATGGGTTTCAGTTCATGGGGCACTGGCACCAGTACTGGGGTAGGAGGGAGCTATTCTGGTGGGACAGGCTTCACTTGAACCGTGCTGGGATCAGTATCCTGGTGAATCAAATAACTAGGGCAAGAGGGCTTTAAACTAAATAGGGTGGGGGAGGGTTCTGGAGAGGGGATACGTAGGCATATAAAGCAAAAGGATATGGCAGCATTGCAGGGCAGCTCTTTAGATAATGATACCCAGAGTGTGGCAGGAAGGGACAGAGTGTACAAACTTAAAAACACAGCAGCAAATAGGGTGAAAAGGGGAAATAATGGTAAAAAGACAAAATTAATGGCTCTTTATTTAAATACACGTAGTACTGGAACAACATAAATGAATTAATGGCACAAATAGAGGTTAATAGGTATGATCTTATAGCGATTATGGGGACATGGTTACAAGGAGAAAAAAACTGGGAACTAAATATTCATGGGTATGTGACTTTTTGAAAGGACAGGCAGGCGGTAGCAGAATAGCTTTGATAGTATGAGATGGAATAAGTATGATAGCAAGAAATGATCTTGGATCAGAAGATGTAGAATCCATGGAGGTAAGAAATAACAAGGGGAAGAAGACACTGGTGGGAGTAGACTAAAGACCACATAACAGTAGCTATACTGTAGGACAGAGAATAAATCAGGAGATAATGAGGGCGTGTAAAAAAGGCAGTACATTAGTCATGGGTGACTTTAGTCTTCATGTAGATTGGGAAAATTAAATTGGCAGAGGTAGCCATGAGCAAGAATTCATAGGATGTATTCAAGACAGTTTCCTCGAACAATATGTTATGGATCCAACTAGGGATCAGGCTATTTTGGGCCTGGTGATGTGTAATAAGGCAAGTTTAATAAATGATCTCAGAGATCCCCTAGGAAACAGTGACTGTAACGTGATAGAATTTAGCATTCAGTCTGAGAGTGAGAAACTCGGGTCGGAGACAGCTATGCTAAACTTAAATAAGGGTAATTTCAAAGGAATGAGGGCAGAGTTGGCTGGAGTAGACTGGGAAAGGAGCTTAGCAGGGACGACAGTTGATGAACAATGGCAGACGTTTAAGAAAATAGTTCATGACTCACAACAACTGGTAGAGGCAGAAACTTTAAACTCTTTTAAAAATTACCTGGATCTGCACCTAAAGTGCTGTAAGCTGCAGGGCTGTGGGCCGGGTGCAGGAAGATGGGATTAGAAAGGGCACCTGGGTGTCCTCGGGCTGGCATGGACAAGATGGGCCAAATGGCCTCCTCCTGTGCTGTAACTTTTCTATGGTTCTATGGTTCTAACAAGGATATATCCCAGTGAGGTATAAAGATTGTAGGAAGGGGATCAACCAACCATGGTTAACCAAGGAAGTTAAGCACAGTATCAAATTGAAAGAAAAAACACACAATGTGGCAAAGATTAGTGGTAAGCCAGGTGATTGGGAAACTTTTAAAAACCAACAAAAGATGACCAAAAAATAATAAAGAGGGAGAAAATAAACTTTGAGGGTAAACAAGCAAGTAATATAAAAACGGACTGTAAGAGCTTCTTTAAATATATAAAAAGGAAGAGGGAGGGCAAAATGAACATAGGCCCCTTAGAGAATGAGGTTAGGGAAATAATAATGTGGAATCAGGAAATGACAGAGGAGTTAAATAAATACTTTGCATCACTCTTCATGGTAGAAGTCACTAATAGCATTCCAAAAATACTAAATAATCAAGGGGAAAAAGGGGGCAGGGAGGAAATAAATACAATAACTATCACCAGAGAAAAAGTACTAGGGAAACTAATGGGACCAAAGGCCGATAAGTCCTCTGGACACAATGGGTTGCATCCTAGGATATTAAAGGAAGTAGCTGCAGAGATAGTGGATGCACTGCTAGTAATCTTACAAGAATCCTTGGATTCTGGAAAAGTCCCAGAGGATTGGAAAATTGCCAATGTAACACCCTTATTCAAAAAGGAAGGGAGACAAAAAACAGGTAACTATAGGCCAATTAGCTTAACATCCATCATTGGGAAAATGTTAGAGTCTATTTTAAAGGATGTAATAGCAGAGCATTTAGGAATACATAATACAATCAAGCAGAGTCAGCATGGCTTCATGAAGGGGAAATCATGCCTAACAAAGTTATTAGAATTCTTTGAGGAGGTAACAAGCAGGATAGATAAAGGGGAACCAGTAGATGTAATATATTTGGATTTCCAAAAGGCGTCAATAGGGTACCACACATATGGCTACTTAATAAGATAAGAGCCCATGGTGTTGGATTAGCTAATTAATAGAAGACAGAGAGTTGGGATAAGGGGGGCATTTTCAAGATGGCAACCTGTAACTAGTGGAGCACCACAGGGATCAGTGCTGGGGCCTCAATTATTTACAATATATATTAATGACTTGGATGAAGGAAATGAATTTTCCATCGTCAAGTTTGTGGATGACACAAAAATAGGTGGGAAGACAAGTGATAAGGATGACACAAGGAGTCCACAAAGGGATATAGATAGGTTAAGTGAGTGAGCAAAAACTTGGCAGATGAAAAATAATGCAGGAAAATATGAGGTTATGCACTTTGGCAGGAAGAGTAGAGGAGCTGAACATTATTTAAATGGAGAAAGACTATGGAAAGCTGCAGCACAAAGGGATTTGGGGGTCCTCGTGCATGAATCACAAAAAGCTAGCAAACAAGTTCAGCAGGTAATAGGGAAGGCAAATGGAATGTTGGCCTTTATTTCAAAGAGAATGGAGTATAAAAATAGGGAAGTCTTGCTAAAACTATACAAGGCACTGGTTAGACCACACCTAGAATACTGTGAACAGCTTTGTCCCCCTTATCTAAGGAAAGATATACTGGCACTGGAGGCAGCCCAGAGAAGGTTCACCAGGTTGATCCCGGGTACGGAGGGATTTTCTTATGAGGAGTGGTTGATTAGGTTGAGCCTGTACTCACTGGAGTTTAGAAGAAGCCTTATTGAAATATATAAGATTCTTAGGGGACTTGACAGAGTAGATGCTGAGAGGTTGTTTCCCCTTGTGGGAGTGTCTAGGTCCAGAGGGTATAATCTCAGGGTAAGGGGTCACCCATTTAAGACAGAGATGAGGAGGAATTTCTTCTCTCAGAGGGTAGTCAATCTGATAAATTATTTACCGCAAAGGGCTGTTGAGGCTGGGTCATTAAGTATATTCAAGGCTGAGATAGACAGTTTTTAATCAGTAAGGGAATCAAGGGCTATGGGGAAAAGGCAGGAAAGCGGAGTTGAGGATTATGAGATCAGCCGTGATCTCATTGAATGCCAGAACAGACTCAATGGGCCGAATGGCCTACTTCTGCTCCTACGTTTGATGGCTGTTATAGCTGTCGCATGTTTCAATTAATGGGGAGTTGCAATCTGAAAAGGTTACAATTTAATTCCAACTTGAACTTTCCATTTAATAAATTTCAACAAAGACTGAAAAATGATCGATTAGTAGGGAGGGTTATTGGTTTTTTTGAGCTCCAACATTAGACATCATACTCACAGCTCAAAGTTATAGTTATACGCTCTCCTTTTTTTAAACATCAGTTCTTCCCTCCCTTTAGGTTTTCCATCACCAAGTACCATTTTATAATGGGTGGGAAAGCAGCCCTGTTTTCTGATCTCTACCACAGCCACTTGAGCGGACATAAAAAAAACGTGGAAAGCGTTCCTGAGTGATTTCCCCCTTCTTACACCCCATGGGGAATTGTCTTTGCCTGTGACAGGGTTTTCTACTTTCATCATTGGACGAGATGAAATGGAAAGATATGCTACAATGCCATAAATCGGTTCCATCATGATGATCAGACAATACCTTTTGTAATTTTGATGAGAGGAACAGAGATTATTTTGGTGGAAGAACTGTCCTGGTTGGTATGGAGATGATTTACTTCATTACACTTCAAAAGTATTTCATTGACTGTTAAATGATTTGGGATATCCTTCAGGTAGTGAAAGGTACTATATAAAGAGAAGCCTTTCTTTTATTTCTGAAATTGCACTACAGGTTCAGTGCTGTGAGGATGAATGTGTAGAAAAATCTTCTTGTAAATTGCTATAATATTGCTATGTATTATATAGCAACCAGCACAATTCTTCATCATTATTCACACAAGTTATTCAGTTGTAGAGAAAAATAATTCACAAAAAAAACAATATTCCAAAGGCAAAAATTTGATTAAACCACATTTCTTAACTTTCAGCAATCTTATTCTTTAAAATATAGGGTGCAATGATTCTTGACCTCATTCTCTGTTTTGCTGATAACGTGAAATATATTCAGGATTGTAGATTCACAATTGGATTTCAAAAGTTCTGTATTACCTTTAGTATCTCAGAAATGATGTGGGTATTTCACAAATGAAGATTGCTAGAATTTCTCTAGGAGAGAAGCCATTTGTTAGGAAATCCTGAATAACAGGCAGACTGGAAAATGCTACTTGTGCAATGGGAAGTGTGGTTTATCCTTCTACACAGGTGAAGAATGAAATCTAATTTCCACAAAACTGACCGACAGAGTAGAAGCAATATCTAATATTTGTAATATTTTGGCACTGAAAGCATTTTGAAAAAATGCCTCAGCATACACGGATTTACTAGCTGTAAACTAATAATTGTTGCTTTATCCTAAAATTTGATTTTGTTTGCCAACGAGTGCATTTATCAGGACCTTATGTGTAACAAATTTAAAATTAAGAAATATCTAGGCAAATGATATGGAAATAATTTTATTCAGGGAAATATTTATCAGTAATAACCAATAGGAACAATCTGATGTATACTATAAAATATGCAAACACTAGTCTGAAATGATACAGGGAATTTGAATTACGAATACTGTTGTTCAGTTTTACATTAAAAGCATCAATTAATATTACGAATATGTTCTAAATAATAAAGACTTTTATTTTAATATAAACACATATCATGATTAGCCTAGAATCAACATAATTTAAAATTCTACATACTGTTTCTTTGAAAATAATGAGACCAATAATGATAAATATGATAATTGAGAGTTGATCAAATTTTATTAGAGAAAAACTTTTAAGAAAAAGGAAAGACATATTCTCAGAAATAATTTCAGGCATATAAGCATTACTATGCCAAAAGGTTACTATCTGGTGTACCATGCATTCCTTTTTCATTAAACAAATGGAAACATTTATGCTTTAAGAACTGCAAATTGCAAATTTTTACAGACATTCTTGCATAGCCAGTTTGCCCATATGGGTTGAGTCAATTTTCTATTTTTGATATCAGAATTATAGTAATAAAGAAACAGCAGTTCTTAGACTGGGTGGACATGATGTATGAGTTTTCAAATGTATTTTTCTTCAGCATGCTAAAAGATTGGCATTCTTGTCTGGAAAGTTTTGATTGGAGAGAATATTACCATGAGATGGCAGTGCACGCTGACTGCTTAGAAATACATTGCATGCAATTTTAGGGCCTCTTGTCTTTCATTGCAGCAAAGAAAATCACATTTATTTTCCAAAAGAAATAATGGAATTCAATTTACCTGTCAATAAAAAGAGCACTTCTAAATATTTAAAATATAATAAATGTTAGCACTTAAAGGAATATGCATCATCAGACTCTTTGATTTCATGTTTCAGGAATACAGAACCAACCTATATGTATGAATCATTTAACATATTACGACAGTTTCATTACTCTGTTTCTTTTCCCATATTGCATTTCAAACAAGCTTTTACAGACTCTTACTTTTTATATCTTGTAGAGTGAGTCACAGATGTTGTAGACAATATATAGTTGATTTGGTCTCAGTGGAAAAGTAAATTAACACCATTTGTTCTATTCAACTCCTGATGAGAGATTAACTATCCAACATTTTTATTTCAAAGAAACACTTCGATATATAAACCTCATAGGAAATCAATATGCAGTTGAGAACAATTTTGGTACTAGATACAGTACAATAATTTGGGTGAAGAGTAATTGAGTACCTTTATAAAGCACAAAAACACTTCAGGAAAACTACTAAGGATAAGGTAAGATACTTGTATTTTTTGTCTCAATTACTTACTTAAAATCAAAGCCAGGTGCATAACCACTAGACAACTTGAACAAATCAAGCTCTCATTAGATTAGATTGTGCAACGTGTTCAGGGAACAGTAAATATTAAAGTGAAAATTAAGCAAAAAATCAATGAATGAACCAATAGCACAGTATTATCTTTTGAAGCAGATCCTTCCCATTTTATAGCTCTGCTGAGTGGCCTCGTTTGAGCTGTATTTTCAAAACAAAAAGTGCTGCAAGGGACATATGCATATTTGAAATGTGTGGCTAGCTGTACATAACAAATAGCCCCCCCATTAAAGTGTCAGTGCTGGCAGTGGAAATACTGCAGAAAATACAATTGCAAACAAGAAATAAAATGAATAAATTGCTTTTTATCAACTCAGCACTGTGCTGGTAGTACCTGAGAGAAAATTTGTAACATTAAGAACAAAATTGACTCAAATAGTGATCTTGCTGAGTTAATTCCTCCTTGCAATAAATATGGAGATTGATCTTATGTAGCCTACGAGCTTATTGAATTGGGAAGCATTGATGGGAAGACCTGCAATCTGATTAACAACAAGGGTTGTTTGATAACTGTGAAGATGTTTACAGCCAAGGAACATGAGAAGCATTGAAAGCTGCTGATCAAGTCTGAAATTATATCAGGAAATGATTGCAAAAACAAGTGTGATCTGGACGCTATTCTAATTGCCAGTTTCTCCTTTATCAATTTCAGACCAGATTTAATTTTGCTACCCATCTTACAGTGTCTTAGAAATATATTTACAACACAGGAATGGGCCAGAAGTTCAAAAGGAACCTGCTATAAAACTCTCAGCAGATCTGACAGCATGTGCAGAGAAGGGAAAACAGAGTTAATGGCCCAATATTGCCAGCGAGGTAGGAAGGGTAAGCTGGATATCAAAATTGGCTGAGAAACCTGGCAAGCCCAGGAACATGGAGGTCCTGTCAATTTTAAGAGCAGGATCTCAATATCATTATTGCCTTTGGTTTCCCATCTAGCCGCCAGCCAAAGTAATAACCTGGCCGGTTGTTGGATGTGGTCCTTTTAATCAGGAGGGGCGAAAGCTGACATTCAGGGATTGGGCAAGGGTTGTAGTGTGGAGAGACAACCACTGGGGCTTGGGAGACTGGGGAGAGAGTATTGTGGGAGAGAGTATAATTGGCGACTAGGGCTGGGGAAGTGGGATCAGCTGCGAGGGTGGGAATTCGGCGATCGTGTTGAGGGGAAAGAAAGGTCACAATTGGCAGAGGTGAGGCCAAAGGCTTCCACGGGGATCTGAGGGAACAGTCCTGCTCCTTTGGCCCACAAGAATTGCTGTAAAAGGTACTTAAATTGTGGAGTAAGCAATTCTCACCTCCCTTTCACTACCAATTTTCCAGTGCCCTGAAAAATCCATGTAGTAACTGTTAAAGTTAAATTGGGCTCCTAATTGCATGTGGGAACCTGATTTAAATGTTAATGAAGTGTCCTGCAGCAGGATAATCAAATTCCACAAAATTGGCTGCCATAAAAACAGCAACAGGTGCTGTCACAGAGAGTTGGGGGCTATGTTTCCTGTTTTCCATTTTTATCTCCGACCTTCACAGAATCACAGAATCACACAGTGCAGAAGAGGCCCTTTGGCCCATCGAGTCTGCACCGACATGTGAGAAACACCTGACCTACCTACGTAATCCCATTTATTAGCACTTGGCCCATAGCCTTGAATGCTATGACGTGCCAAGTGCTCATCCAGGTACTTTTTAAAGGACGTGAGGCAACCCTCCTCCACCACCCTCCCAGGCAGCGCATTCCAGACCGTCACCACTCTCTGGGTAAAAAAGTTTTTTCCTCACATTCCCCCTAAACCTCCTGCCCCTCACCTTGAACTTGTGTCCCCTCATGACTGACCCTTCAACTAAGGGGAACAGCTGCTCCCTATCCACCCTGTCCATGCCCCTCATAATCTTGTACACCTCGATCAGGTTGCCCCTTAGTCTTCTCTGCTCCAATGAAAATAACCCAAGTCTATCCAACCTCTCTTCATAACTTAAATGTTTCATCCCAGGCAACATCCTGGTGAATCTCCTCTGCACCCCCTCCAGTGCAATCACATCCTACCTATAATGTGGTGACCAGAACTGCACACAGTACTCCAGCTGTGGCCTCACCAAGGTTCTATGCAATCCAACATTACCTCCCTCCTTTTGTAATCTATGCCACAATTCATAAAGGCAAGTGTCCCAAATGCCTTTTTCACCACCCCACTAACATGCCCCTCCGCCTTCAGAAATCTATGGACACACATTTCCTAGTGTCATGCCGTTCATTGAATACTTCCTTGTCAAATTATTCCTTCCAAAGGGTATCACCTTACACTTTTCAGGGTTAAATTCCATCTCCCACTTATCTGCCCATTTGACCATCCATCCTATATCTTCCTGTATCCCAAGACACTCGACCTCACTGTTAACCACCCGGCCAATCTTTGTGTCATCCGCAAACTTACTAATCCAATCCCCCACATAGTCATCTATGTCGTTTATATAAATGACAAATAATAGGGGACCCAGCACAGATCCCTGTGGTACATCACTGGACACTGGCTTCCAGTCACTAAAGCATCCTTCTGTCATCACCCTCTGTCTCCTACAACTAAGCCAATTTTGAATCCACCTTATCAAATTACCCTGTATCCCATGTGCATTTGCCTTCTTTATAAGACTCCCATGTGGGACCTTGTCAAAGGCTTTGCTGAAATCCATATAAACTACATCAACTGCACTACCCTCATCTACACACCTGGTCACCTCCTCAAAAAATTCAATCAAATTTGTTAGGCATGACCTCCCTCTGACAAAGCCATGCTGACTATCCCTGATCAAACCTTGCCTCTCCAAGTGGAGATAGATTCTCTCCTTCAGAATTTTCTCCAATAGTTTCCCGACCACTGACGTGAAACTCACTGGTCTGTAGTTCCCTGGCTTATCTCTACAACCCTTCTTAAAAAGCAGGACTACATTACCTGTTCTCCAGTCCTCTGGCACCTCCCCTGTGGCCAGAGAGGAATTAAAAATTTGGGTCAGGGCCCCTGCGATCTCCTCCCTTGCCTCCCTCAGCAGTCTGGGACACAAATCGTCCAGACCTGGAGACTTGTCCACCTTTAAGCCTGCCAACACCTCCAATACCTTGTCACTCCCTATTTCAATTTGCTCAAGAACCTCGCGGTTTCTCTCCCCGAGTTTCATACCTTCATCCTCATTCTCTTGGGTGAAGATGGATGTGAAGTATTCGTTCAACGCTCTACCGATCCTTGATCCTCTCCTGCCCTTTGCATGCAGAAAGGTGGTTGTGGTGGTGGCTATGAAAACCAATGTAAGCTAAAATCGATCTTTCAGATTGATTAATTTTGATTTAAACTTTGAGATATCAGAAATTGGCAGTTTTTAATGAAGTACAGAGCTGGGAAAGGTCAGGGGAAGGAAATAACAAAAGGGAAGATCTGTGATATGGTGAAAGGCAGGAATGATGAAACGACAAAAAGGTGATGGTGCAAGGCAAAAAGGGATGCGAATAGAACAAGTAGGGAAACAAAAGATGGAATCAGAGGAGATGTAAATAATTAGAGCAGATTAGTAGACGGAGAAGGAAACATGGAAAATCTGGCCAAGTCAAAGATGCCTATGTCCTGGGAATTTGATGGAGAAAAGTGGTTAGATGCTGGACATGTGGTCCCCCAGTGGCCATAGTGATCTCCATCCCAAGCAGAGCCCATGTCTCATGATTCCTTTCCCCCACCCAACCACATGTGGCCAATGTATATACAATCAAGAGCTACCCTGCCACAGAAAATATCACAGAACAGACCACTGGAGTGCTGAAGCAATGGTTCCACTGCCTGGGTCAGTCTGGAAGAGCCTTATAGTGCTCTTTGTATATTTGTGCTGATTTGCGGTGGGCTGCTTTATCCTTTACAACCTCGCTATCATGAAGAAGAGGAGGAGGAAGTGGAGGATCAGGAAGAGGAGCAAGGGAGACAACAGACCCACACTGCACAATCCTGCTGCTACAGATCATCATAGATCCTCTAAGCCAGAATGCTGAAACAAAAACCACAACAGTACAAGCATTCTAAACTAATTTTATCAAACAACCCATTCAAAATTCCATTCAAAAGTCAACCCATCAACCTTGTCCATCCACTTAGTGCCTGTCTTTCAGTGCCTTTGTCTGGTCTGGTTCCACTAGAGCTTTCCCAGTGGCTGCAGCATGGCTGGTGGAATGTTACTGACTTTCAGTGTGGGAAACACTGGACTTGCAGGATGTCCTCTAGCAGCTTTGGACTTAGAATGCACAGCTTTGGACTACAGCACCTCAGCATGGGGGCATAGTCCAGCCCGGCTGGCTGTGAGGCAACAGCAAGAGCACAGGCAGAGTGGAAATGGTGGATGCGTGAATGCTGTCAGTCTGAGAGAGAGGGCAGCAGATTCAAGCCTCAAAGAGGTGCTGCCACTCACCCGGCTCCTAACTGCATCTCTCTTCCTGGCAAAAGTCTGATAAAAGCAGACTTCTGTATGGAAAAAGCCTGTCTGTTTACAACATTAGTTTCATATTTGATCCCAAGATGAGCTTCTGATTTCACGTTTGTGCCACCATGAAGACGGCCTATTTCTGGAACATTGCTTGACTTTGTCCCTGTCTCAATTCATCTGCCATTGAAACTCTGAGTCATGCCTTCATTGTCTCTAGATTTGACTATTTCAAAGCACTCTTGACTGGTCTCCCATGTTCTACCCTCTGTAAACTTGAGGTCATCCAAACCTCAGCTACCCGTGTCTCAACTCATACAAATCCTGTTCCCCGATCACACCTGTACTCGTTGACTTACGCTGGCTCCCTGTCAAGCAACATCTTGGTTTTAATATTCTAATCTTTGTTTCCAAATTGTTGAATGACCTCACCCCTCCTTGTCTCTGTAATCTCCTTCAGCCCCACAGGCACCCTAGGTACCTGCATTTCTCTAATTCTGGCCTCTTGTACATTCCTGATTTTAGTTTCTCTGCCATTAGCAGCCATGTCTTCAGTTACCTAGGTCCCAATCTCTGGAATACCCTCCCTGCACCTCTCTGCCTCTCTTTTCTCTTTTAAGACACTCCTTATAACCTATCTTTTGGTCACCTGACTTAATATCTCCTTATGTAGACTGGTGTCATACTTTGCTTTATAATTCTCCTGTGGGATATGTTATTACTTTTTTTTAATTCTTTCATGGGATGTGGGCATCACTGACAAGGGCAACATTTGTTGCCCATCCCTAATTGCTCTTGAAGTTAATGGCTTGTTAGGCCCTTTCAAAGGGCAGCTAAGAGTCAACCACATTGCTATGTGTCTGAAGTCACATGTAAGTCAGGCCTTCCCTAAAGGACATTAGTGAACCAGATGGAACAACAATTGATGATAGTTGCCATGGTCACCATTACTGAGACTAACTTTATATTCCAGGTTTGTTAATTAAATTTAATTTCTACCAGTTGCCATGGTGGGATTTAAATCCATGTACCCATGGCATTAGCCTGGGCCTTTGGGTTATTAGTCCACTGACATTACCATTACACCAATGTCTCCCCTAAAGGAACGATATAAATATAGGTTGTTGTTTTTGTTGAGCACTGGTATCCACAGCCATGATGATTGCACTCTGAGGCTGCGTGGCAGCAAACTGGGCTTGCATGGCAACAAGATGAGATTTCATGATTTCACTACTGCAGCACGCAGATGTTTGGTGGCTTTTGCTTGTGTTACAATGGGAGCTGAGACATTGGCCATCAGATGCTGCATCATGGTCAGGTTTGCATGTGTTCGTATGGAATTGACCACCTGTTATGGCACAGCCGATGGTAAACGCTGAGTTGTTCAAATCCCAGAGGGAAACTTGAAACAACTGCCACAACTTGTTTTGTGATTTGTATAAATTTCGAGATGCGAGCCTTGAATTCAGTAGTAATAAGACCACCAAGTCTTATAGGTTTTTACAAAACTAGATTAAGCACTTATTAATGAGAGAAATGATTTTAAACACATACATAGATTTACAAATTACTACTATGATAACTTCTAAATCCCTTAATCAATCTAACTTCCAGTTACACTTACATTAAAGCAACTGCAAGACACATAGATTTTAAAAGACCCAGGCAAAATGACATGCAATACCCTGAACCAGTTGTATTCAAAGTTAGTTTCTTAACTTAAGCTCTTTGAAGGCAGCAGCTTGAGGCATTGATGCTGAAGGCTTTTGACACTTGTAAGATCTTAAAATGCCTACTCTTACACACAGCCTTCACTCATTATACATATTTTCCCCTTTGAATGCTAATTCCCTTTGTTTCACTATGCCTTTGGACTTTACCTTTCTGATATTAAAAATCTCTCATAGTGCTAAGTTTTACCAGCAATCTCTGGGAAAAATAAACACACTTTCTAAACTTCAACTGGATGGTGACATATTTCACCCCTCCTTTGAACACAGTCTAGTTTGGTTTATTGAAAAATGCAAATGTCCTTTTACACCTTACGTTCTAAACTTTTACCATGTTTACATCAAAGCCTTCAGACCAGTTGCTTTTAATCCAATTAAGTCACACACATGCACACACATACACACACACGGAAACACACACACACAGACACACACAAACACATATATAGACATGGATACCACCATTTTACAATAAACTCCAATAACATTATTATATCTTCCTGTCACACCACTTCCATGAGGAGAGGATAGGCTCCAAGCTTTGCGCAAAGTCCTGTGCCAAGTTGGAACTGGACGCCTCCATGCACCTCGACAGCGACAGCAAGCTTTCTGGCAGGCCTGCCAATGCATGTCCATCAGCACTTTCCTGTAAACAGCTGCATCAAAGTCCTCTTCTGAGCCCTCTGCAGCAGAACTTATGTGCAACTTCACACTCTGGAAAGCTTCCGCATGCTCTATCCAGCCCCTGTCCTGGCTGCAGTTCAATCATGCTCGATGACTCACTATGTGCAGATTTCTTTTTTCTTTATTCTTTCATGGGATGCAAAAGCCACTAGCAACACCAGCATTTGTTGTCACCCTAGTGGTGAGCCTTCTTCTTGAACCACTGCAGCCGCTGTGCTGTAGGTACATCCACAGCCCTATTAGGAAAGGAGATCCGGGATTTTGACCCAACAACAGTGAAGGAACGGCGATATATTTCCGAGTCAGGATGGTGTGTGGCTTAGAGGGGAATTTGCAGGTCATGGTGTTCCCATGTGCTTGCTGCCCTTTTGATGATAGCAGGCGTGTCTTTGGAAAATGTTGTTGAAAAGGCTTGGTGAGTTGCTGATGTGCATCTTGTTTATGGTGCATTGGTGATGGAGAGGGTGAATGTTTAAGGTTGTGATTGGGGTGCCAAGCAGGCAGTTTTATCCTGGATGGTGTTAAACTTCTTGAAGGTTGCTGGAGCTGCACTCATCAGGCAAGTGGAGAGAATTCCATCACACTCCTGATTTGCGCCTTGTAGATGGTGGACAGGCTTTGGGAAGTCAGAAGGTGAATTACTTGCCACTGAATTTGCCGCTTCTGACCTGCTCTTGTAGATATAGTATTTATGTGGCTGGTCCGGTTCACTTTCTGGTCAATGCTGATGGTGGGGTTTTTGGTCATGGTAATGCCATTGAATATCACAGTGAAATGGTTAAATTCTCTTGTTGGATATGGTCTTTGCCTGGCACTTTTGTGACATGAATGTTACTTGCCACTTATTAGCCCAAGCCTGAATGATGGCCAGGTTTTGCTGCATATGGACACAGACTTCTTCAGTATTGAATAGTCACGAATGGTGCTGAACATTGTGCATTCATCAGCAAACATTCCCACTTCTGACCTTATGATGGAGGGGAGGTCATTGATAAAACAGTTGAAGATGATTAGGCCTAAGACTCTACTCTGTGGAACTCCTGCTGTGATGTCCTGGAGCTGAGACGGTTTACCTCCAACAACCACAGCCATCTTCCTTGTGCTAGCTATTTCTCCAACTACTGGAGAGTTTTCCCCCTGATTTTCCCCATTGACTTCAATTTTGCTAGGGCTCCTTGACGCCACACTTGGTCAAATGCCACCTTGATGTCAAGGACAGTCACTCTCACCTCACTTCGTGAGTTCATCTCTTTTGTCCATTTTTGGACCAAGGCTACAATGAGGCCAGGAGTCAAGTGGCCCTGGCAGAACCCAAACTGAGCATCAGTGAGCAGACTGATGGGGAGGTAATTGGATGGATTGGATTTTCTTGTTTTTTGTGACAAACCTGGGCAATTTTCCACATTATCATGTAGATACCAGTGTTGCAGCTGTACTGAAATAGTTTGCCTAGGGGCGCGACTAGGTCTGGAGCACAAGTCTTCAGTACTACTGCTGGGATGTTGTTAGTACCTTGATTCTATCCTCTGAAGTTTGCACAGTGCCAGTACCTAAGCAGCTGACTGAGACTGTGAGATTGAGTGGTGTTGTTTCTTCTTCATCCGTCTCTTGTTCTTCTTGGATTTCAGGCTCATTGACCAGGTGGTAGTTCTTGGATATCTGAAAGGATCAGGACACAAGGATAGGGTTGGGGCAAGAAATTGGTGGTGATGGGGGGAAATGAGAGATGCAAGCTTATACTGTCTTCTACTTGTAAACTAAAATAGATTGTGAAATGAGTTAAAAACGAGAAGTTGGATTAGATAGAAACATTGACTGCACCAACGATTTGCCAACATTTTCTCCCCCGTGGGGGCGAGAGCATGCAGCCTTGCCTGCCCCCTGCTGGTTAGGGGCAACTGCCACCTGATTCTGCAAGAGAGAGGGCAGTGTGTCAGTGAGCATGGTCTCATATGTTTGGGTGATATGCCCTGCCACAGTTTAATAGCTGGCAACTTGCAAGCTGGGTGGTGTGAGTGTGAAGCTTGCAGCTGGGTTGAGCTCAGGCTATGAATGTAAGTTATAAGTCACGGTTGATAGAGGTTGTTGGTAGTTGAGTGAAGGGAGTTGTCTTGAGAGTATAATAGTTTTCGTAATATTTTTCTGGCTTAATGTAAAGTAGGTTTACGGGGGGTGGGTTGTGTTGTTCTGTCAGTGTGTGTGATTTAATTATATTTTGTAGCCAAGCAGACTGCAAGTTGAGGTTATCAAAAGAAATAAGGTGTAGAAGCGTCTTTAATATGTTAATGAGTAAATATGTTTGGGGTCTTCACATGTAAGGTGTAAAGGGACTTTGCATTTTTAGATAGATGAAGGAGGATTTGAATTTCAAAGAGGTTAATGAGAATAATAGCAGCATGAAAATATTTAAATTATAAGAAGGATAAAGTTCCAAAGACATATGGAAACAATGGAATTTGCATATTAAAAAGGGTGAAACATATATCGAGGAAAATGAGGATATGGGGAGAATTTTCCCCCCATTTTGGGGGCTGAGCGGGAGCAGGCGGGAGCACAGCCGATCACTGCTCACGATCGACTGCACGCCGCCATTTTACGTGGACAGGCCAATTAAAGTTCGCCCAGCGTAACACGCACCTGGAAGCATTGAGCGCACCCTGTGCAGGCAGAGGGAGAAGGCTGAATCGCGGTCTGCGCTCTTTCGAGCGTGTGTGCAAAAGAGCGCAGAAATCCCCTTGAGGCACAGAGCTGCCACAGGGAGTTTCATTTCATTATTAAAAAGTGAATAAAAGATTTTTAAAAATTATTTGGACATGTCCCCTCATGTGACAGTGTCACATGAGCTGGGACATGTCTATCAATTTTATTAAAAATTTTTATTAAAGTTTAAAAACCTTCATGAAACCTCATCCCGCCATTGGATGTGGTTTCATGCAAAATACAAAGGCCACATGGGCTCTTCGCCTGTCCACCAACCTTAAGGTTGGACGGGCAGCCCTGTTAATTGTTCTAATTGCTATTTAAATGGCCTTAATAGGCCTTTGACAGTTCAGCGGGTGCGCAGCAGAGTCCGGTGCGCGACCGCCGAACTGAGGGTCTGAATGACACGCGGTGACGTCTGGATGCATGTCCGACATCACCATGCGTCATTTTACATGTCAGCGAGGCCTATGTGTCAGGGGAAGGCATTGTAAAATCTAACAGAAGTATGAGAAGTCTACAGTATTTATATATTAAGCCTGTTGTCTATAGAAACCAAAGCCGGAGAAAGCCACTTTGGATTCCACTATCCAGGGTATTGTGTTAATTTGCTGTACCTGTTTAACATCTAAAATATCTGTCTTTGCACCATTGACTTAAAGGGGGTGTAACAGGGAGCCTGGTTGATTAGGGATTTTAGGAGTTATTATAGTAATAATTTTAGACCTATGTATGTGCTTTAAATCTTTTATTTTGTTAATAAATATTTTAATTTTAGTTTTTTAAGAAATCTCTAAAGTCTTAGTGGACTTATGTTATGACCGATGCAGTTGGTAAAGTGGAGTTATTTAAACATCCCAAAGGGAAACTTTAAACAACTGTCATAACCAATAATTTTAAGTGTTTGAGATGCGACTCTGAAATCAGGAATCAGATCACTAGTCCTCGAGGCCTTACATTAACTAATTGAAACATTTTATTAATTTACACAGGATAAAATATATGTACACATGGCTACTAATCACTACTATCATAACTTTTCACAAATTCCCAAACTAATCTCTATTAAGGCAACAGTAACCCATAGACTTAATCAAAACACCAGGCAAAGCATTTTCACCTTACAAATTCAAAATGAGGTTCTTTCCACTGTGGAGCCAGTTGGACCAGTTGGAGGCTTACAGCTGCCTTTTGATCTTACATGCACACTTGAAAACTACTGAAGTTATACCTACTAGCCCCATTGAATGTTAATTCTCATTATATCAACAACCTCTTTGAACTTTACCTTTTAACAATGAAACCCCTTTCATAGTACCAACTTTATTAGTAATATAGACAGACGGCTTGGTATCTGTTAGAAAGGCGGCAAGTTTTCACCCCACTTCCTGAATGCTCTATTCAAAAAATTCAAATGCACTCTACCTCTCTGTTTACGTCTCGGACTAGTAAATCAAAGCACCCAGACTAGCTGACTTTAATCCAATGTAAGACATACCTGCAACTCAACCTCTATTTTAAAAGAAAAATATTTTTCAAAATATTATATACCTTAATAGCTTCATGACATCCCCCTCCTTATCAGAAAATGAACCATCATAATTCTAAAAGATGGCTTCATTTTAATAACCCATCTCACACTATCTCCTACACTTATGACACTATTACATTACCAGATGCTTGCATTAACATACAAGTCCATAATATCAATAGAAATCACTCTAGTTCAGTGACCAGATTTTAAAAAATGTCCCCTTTTCTTTAACTTTCAAACTCTTGATAACGCATCTGCGACAGATTTTCTCTTCCAGCAACATGTATAATATGTAGATTAAATGGTTGTAATAATAGACTCCATCTGAAAAGCCTTGCACTTCTGTCATGAAATTTGTCCAAAAACTTCAAAGGATTATTATCTGAATAAATGATTGTTTCTGATGAATTGTTTGCAACATAAATTTCAAAATGCTGCAATGCTAACACCAACCTCAGGCCTCTTTCTCAATCGTTGACTATCTTCTCTGTTGTACATTCAGCTTCCGTGAAAATTACCCTATCGATTTTCAATTCCAGTGTCATCTTCCTGTAACAGTACAGCCCCAATGCATCAACGGCCAACTTGAATTGCTTGGCATAATTGGGTGCTGCCAACACTGGTGTCTTAGTTAATACAGTTTTCAAACTATCGAATGGCTTCTGACACTCCAGTGTCCATTGAAACTTCTTGTTCTTTCTTAATAGTTCAGTCAGTGGAGCAACCACTTGGCTAAAGTTTAGTACAAATTTCTGGTAAAACCCACGCATGCCCAGAAATCTCAAAAATTTCTCGTTTTGTTGTAGGCACTGGGAAATTCACGATAGCCTTGACTTTCGCATCTTTCGGAGCTGACTTACCATGTCCAATGGTATGGCCTAGATATGTAACTTGCGCTTTTGCAAATTCACTTTTAGACAAGTTCATCACCAAATTAGCTTCTTGTAGCCGAGTAAATAATTCCTCCAGACGCTGTAATGGTCCTCCCATGTCTGAGTGAAAACAATTAGATCATCAAATAAACCGCACAATTGCTTAGACCTTGAATTACATTGTTTGTCAGTCTTTGAAATGTTGCAGGTGCATTCTTCATACCAAACAGCATGACTTTGAACTGATTTAGTCCACTTGGTGTTACGAAAGCTGATATCTCCTTTGCTCTGTCCGACAATGGTACCTGCCAATAGACTTTTAGCAAGCAAATCTTTTTGATAAATTTCGATTTTCCCACTTTCTCAATGCAATCTTCCAACCGTGGTATGGGATATGAATTTGCTTTTGTCACCACATTCACTTTTTGATAGTCCACACAGTCTTTCTGTTCCATCTGGTTTTGATACCAGTACAACAGGCGAACTCCAGTTACTGTAACTAGACTCAATGATATCATTTTCAAGCATGAAATCAATTTCTTTTTGTACTTGTGATAACTTTGACGGATTTAATCTGTAAGGTTGTTGCCTCAATGAAGATGATATTTCTATACATATATCATGTAATGCTAAATGTGTCTTTCCTAATTTATTTCCACAAATAGGCTTGTGTGACTGCAATAGCTTTTCCAAATCACTTTGACACTTGCTTGGAAGGTAACTCAATATTGTACTTAAATTTTCAAGCACCCCCTCATTCGCCAATTTGATTAGAGGAAAATCAATTTCAGAGTCCTGCACTTCTACCTCTTTCTCATCATTCACCATCACTAACATCTCTTTTTGTCTCTCTTCCCTGTCAAAGCATTCTCCAAGCATAGTTACATGACACACCCTCTGCTTCTTTTCTCCATCTGGAGTATTTATTAAATAACTCCCTCGAAGATGATAACATACTGGAATGCATTTTGTTTTAGTTTCTGAACAAGCCTTCCGACACAATTGTTTTAATTGCAAATCATTTTTCTGTAACTCCACCAACATCTTTGCGCCAAACACCTCAACTGAACTGAACTGCATTCCTTCCTCCTGAACAATGCCATCAAATACAGTGTCAGCTAACTGGACCACAACACCTTCTTCTTGCCTTTGAGCTGCCTGCTTATCTTGTTTATTTTGTTCTTCCCGATGGGCTTTTGATCTTATTATAACACAATCAGGAAACAATCCTGCAGCACTTCTGTTGCAAACATTTCTACAGGCTGCTCAACTACCATAGGCATCACCCACATTTGCGATCCAGCAATATCATTACTCAGAATAAATTGAACCCCTGTAATGGGCAATTTTTCCACCACTCCAACTATAACATCACCATTTTTCCATTTGATCTTTAAATTTACCTTCCACCACGAAATAGATTTTGCATCTCCATGAACCCACTTATTATTATCTTCTCCTGCAACATTCCCTCTGATCAACAAATATCACTATCCCACAACATTAAGGATTGGCTAGCCCCTGTGTCTCTTAATATTTTAACATCTTTACCTACTCCATCCCGTACACATGGAAAGACTTTGCCTTCACATACAAAGTCTTTAAACATTTCTGTGACCTACTCCTCAGAATTCTCTGGAGCAAACTGTGAACACATTCCCACTTCTTTACCTTTCACTGATTCTCTCTGTTTCACCTGTACACAAACCATTGGATTCCCCTGTGCCTGAACCTCAGAACACACAGCACTTTTACTTCCAGAGCTTTTCTGTACCCCGATAATTCCTACAGAATTTTCCTGTAACCTCCAACACACTGACTTCATGTGCCCCACTTTACCACAATGAAAACAGCTCAATTTTCGAATGTCACTTCTACCTTCATCGCTTCCCTTTTTGTTCTGAGAAAAAACGTCTTGGGAACTTCCAGCTGCTCCTTCTCTTCCCTGACTACCTACTTTACTTTCATCTTCCCACTTTTTATCCTTTTCCAATTTGAAAGGATGACGGGTAAAAGGATTAGCTCGATGAACTAACTCATAATCATCAGCTATATCTGCTGCTTGTCTTACAGAATCAACCCTCTGTTCCTCCACATGAGTTCTCACTACTGAAGGATTAAATCTTTAAATTCTTCCAAAAGAATGACTTCCCATGAGCTGCATGGGTTGTCTCTATTTTTAACACCTGTATCCACCGGTCAAAATTATTTTGTTTTACTCTTTCAAACTCAATATAAATTTGCGCACTATATGTTTCGAACCCACCCAGGATTACAGGTATCTCCGGGACATACAACGGTCCTCGGACTGCTGTTCTCATCGCATCCTGAGATGCAAACTCAGTGCCATGTGCCGCCAGATAAACACACTCGACCTCTCCCTCCAGCAGCACCGACGCACCCTATTTCTAAGCTGCCCGTGCCCTCAGTTTCATTTTATTCTTTGTCTCATCTGACACCTCAACAAGAAACCTTGTCTCTTTCTTTCAAGTGCAAAGGAACGCAAGCTCCAACAACTCATCGACACCAACACCCACCCAGGACCCTCCACCCCTGCCCGTCCCTCTGACCCCATCCTGTCTTCCAATTCCAGCCCCGGCCGTGTATTCACCATACCCTCTGACCTTCCCCTCTCTGATGCTGAACATTCAGTGCTCAGCAAAGGACTCAGTTTCATACCCTTACGCCCTCACCTCAATGAATTTCAGGCTCGGCACGATGCTGAACTCTTCTTCCGCCGCCTTCGTCTCCGTGCTCACTTTTTTGGGCAGGAGTCCTCTCCCCGTTCGACGGATCCTTTTACCCACCTCCAATATTCTCCCTTCACCTGGACCCCTCCTTCTGGATTCTTACCTGCTCTTGATCTTTTCAATGAGAACTGTCGCCGTGACATTAGTTGTCTCAATTTCTCTGCTCCTCTCACCCACTCTAACCTGTCTCTCTCTGAACTTGCCTCACTCCGTTCTCTCAGGACTTTGTCATCAAACCTGCTGACAAGGGTGGTGCTGTTGTTGTCTGGCGCACTGACCTCTACCTCGCAGAGGCTGAGCGTCAACTCGCAGACACTTCCTCCTATCTCCCCCTGGACCATGACCCCACTACTGAACATCAAGCCATTGTTTCCAGGACATGTCACTGACCTCATCTCCTCTGGAGATCTTCCCTCCACAGCTTCCAACCTCATGGTCTCCCAACCTCGGACGGCCCGCTTCTACCTCCTCCCCAAAATCCACAAACAGAACTGTCCCGGCAAACCGATCATCTCAGCCTGTTCCTGCCCCAAGGAACTTATTTCTTGCTATCTTGACTCCATTCTCTCTCCCCTTGTCCAGTCCCTTCTCACCTACATCCGTGATTCCTCTGACGCCCTACATCATATCAATAGTTTCCAGTTCCCTGGCCCCAGCCGCCTCCTCTTCACCATGGACCTCCAATCCTTCTACACCTTCATCCCCCACCGGGATGGACTGAGGGCTCTCCGCTTCTTCCTTGAACAGAGGCCCAAACAATCCCCATCCACCACTACTCTCCTCCGTCTGGCTGAACTTGTTCTCTCACTGAACAATTTCTCCTTAAACATCGTTTCACTTCCTCCAAATAAAAGCTGTGGCTATGGGTACCCGCATGGGCCCCAGCTATGCCTGTCTCTTTATGGGGTATGTGGAACATTCCTTGTCCCAGTCCTACTCAGGCCCCCTCCCATAACTCTTTCTCTGGTACATCGATGACTGCTTTGGTGCCGCTTCATGCTCTCGTCTGGACCTGGAAAAATGTATTAATTTTGCTTCCAATTTCTATCCCTCCATCATTTTTACATGGTCCATCACTGACACTTCCCTTCCCTTCCTTGACCTCTCAGTCTCAATTTCTGGTGATAGACTGTCCACCAATATTCATTACAAGCCCACCGACTTCCACAGCTACCTCGACTACAGCTCCTCACACCCCGCTTCCTGTAAGGACCCCATCACATTCTCTCAGTTCACCTCTGTCGCATCTGTTCTGATAATACCACTTTCCAAAACAGTTCCTCTGGCATGTCTTCCTTCTTCCTTAGCCGAGGGTTTCCACCCACGGTGGTTGACAGGGCCCTCAACCGTGTCCGGCCCACTTCCTGTGCATCCGCCCTCACACCTTCCTCTCCCTTACCAAACCGTGATTGGGTCTCCCTTGTCCTCACTTATCACCCCACCAGCCTCCTCATTCAAAGGATCGTCCTCGGCCATTTCCGCCTACTCCAGCATGATGCCACCACCAAACACATCTTCCCTTCACCACCCCCCCGGCGGTATTCCACAGTGATCGTTCTCTTCGGGACACCCTGGTCCACACCTCCATCACCCCTTACACCTCAACACCCTCCCACGGCACCTTCCCATATAATCACCGTCCAAGGGCCAAACACTCCTTTCAAGTGAAGCAGCATTTCACTTACCTTCCTTCAATTTAGTCTACTGCATCCACTGCTCCCAATGCGGTCACCTCTACATTGGAAAGACCAAACGCAGACTGGGTGACCGCTTTGTGGAACACCTTCAGTCTGTCCACAAGCATGATTCGGGCCTCCCTGTTGCTTGCCATTTCAACACACCACCCTGCTCTTATGCCTACATGTCCATCCTTGGCCTGCTGCAATGTTCCAGTGAAGCTCAACGCAAACTGGAGGAACAGCACCTCATCTTCCAACTAGGCACTTTACAGCCTTCCGGACTTAACATTGAGTTCAACAACTTCAGATCATGACCTCTCTCCTCCATCCCCACCCCCTTTCCAATCCCCCTTTTTCCATTAATTTATATTTTTAAAATATATTTTTCTTTTCCCACCTATTATCATTATTTTTAAATGTATTTCCATCCATTGTTTCATCTCCATCTTTTAGTCTATTTTGATCCCTTCCCCCCACCCCAACCCCACCAGAGCTATCTGTCACTTGCTCATCCTGCATTCTACCCTTAATTTCACAATTAGCACATTCCTTAGCTAATATCACCACTGCCAACACCCCTTTGTCCTTTTGTCTATGACATCTTTGGCAATCTCTTCTTTGCCTCCACCTATCACTGGCCCTCTAACCAGCTCTATCTGTCCCACACCCCTCAGCCAGCTTATATTTCACCTCATTTCTATATTTCCTCAGTTCTGATGAAGAGTCATAAGGACTCGAAACGTTAACTGTATCCCTCTCCGCAGCTGCTGTCAGACCTGCTGAGTTTTTCCAGCTATTTTTATTTTTATTGTTATTTTTATAAGTTTGCCCAAACTGTTTTTCTTAATCCCTAAATTTCTGCAAGTATGCTTCAGGAACCAACTCATATGCACTCAAAATAACTTTTTTCACCACATCATAATTCACCACCATTTCTTCTGGAAGCGAAGCATATACCTCAAGCCCCCTACCTAATAACTTAGACTGTAATAATAAAGTCCAGTTTTCCTGTGGCCATTTCATCTGTTTAGCTAGCTTCCCAAATGAAATAAAAATGCTTCAATGTCTGTTTCCTCAAGCTTGGAGAAATTTAAACATGTCCCCACTGGGTTTTACTCTAGAGATAAATCCTTCCTCACCTATTGAAGTCTATTTTCTAACTGCCAACATTTTTAGTTGGAATTCTCTTTCTCTTTCCTCCTCCTCCATCTTCGCAATTTCTAATCCCTTTTAAAAGCCATTTCTCTATCGTTTGCTTCTAATTCAAGCTTTTTCATTTGCAACTGGAGTCTCACTACCTCCAGCTGTGACTCACTGGTGTCAGGTTTCACTTCCAACTGTAGATGCTGTACTATACAAGATTTCCTAGCTTCCGCAGGTAACCCCAATTGTAACTTATCTGCCAACTCTGTTAACTGGTTTTTGGTTATTTTCTCCAACCTAATTAGAGTTATCTGTTTTACTCCCAGTCAAGTTTTAGCAATTGTCTGAACCACTTTGCAGTCTCACCACTTCTAAAATACCTCACCAGCTCCTGAATTCAAAGCGCCTCTCGTACTCGTAAGCTTTAAAGTCTGCCAATTCCTAACCAATCCAGGAATTAGAAATATAATTTATCCTACACAGCCCCCAATTGTTATGACCGATGCAGTTGGTAGAGCGGAGTTATTAAAAAATCCCAGGGGGAAAACTGTAAACGACTGTGATAATCAATAATTTTAAGGGCAGAATATTCTTGTTGGCGAGTGGGGGCAGGACCCACACACCGACGCGTAAAATGACGCGCGGTGACGTTGGGCGAGTGTCCCGGTGTCACCACGCGCCACCGCGATATTTTGTTGGGCAGGCACGCAATGATATCCAATGTGCTCCCGCCATTAATTAACGGGCCACTTAAGGCCCTTGAGGCGCCAATTGATGGTGATTTTTCGGCGCCTGTACGATCTTCGGGTCAGCACATGGGCGAATGGGCAGGTGGGTAGGACACATTTGTATAAACCTCATCCACGGGTGGGATAAGAGGGGTGAGTGGGGTCGCGAGTGTGCTCTGTCAAATATTGATTTTTCAAAGTTACTGATACTTGTCTGTGTGAGCTGCAATACTTCAAAATGCAGACCAGCTCCTTGCTCTGGACTCACAACCTTCAGGTCAGCACTCTGCAGAGAAGAATCTTTTCTGGGCCTGCAG
Source organism: Cetorhinus maximus (assembly GCF_964194155.1). Lineage (NCBI taxonomy): Eukaryota > Metazoa > Chordata > Chondrichthyes > Lamniformes > Cetorhinidae > Cetorhinus > Cetorhinus maximus. The sequence continues at coordinate 54,095,073 of NC_135882.1, forward strand.
GTTTCAGGAAGCCTTCCCTTAGCCTGGGAATGGGAGCCGAACTCTCCACTGGAGGCACCTCCTCTGAGGAGGAAGGGAGGGCTAGAAGGGGGAGGAGGCCAGGAGTACGCATTCAGCCTCCAGGGGAGCCACCTTTGGGAGGACAGGTGCAGGCACAAGGGGTGCAAGGCCAAGAGGGAATCCAAGGCGGAAGGGGCCGCAGAAGACGTCACTATCCTGCTGCCAGGGTTTACAGGTGGCGAGGCAGCTACCTCAATATGTCTGAGGTGCAGTGCCGAAGGAGGCTTCGTCTCTCAAAGGAGACAGTCAACTATATCTGTCAGATGATTGGGCCTGAGATCTCCGCTAACTGTGTGGGTGGACACCCCATGCTAGTGGCTCTGAAGGTCACAGCTGCCCTCAACTTCTATGCCTCTGGCTCCTTCCAGGGCTTGGTGGGTGACCTTCGCGGTGTCTCCCACTCAACTCTCCACACTTGTGTCAAGCAGCTTACAGACACTCTGTTCAAGCGTGCATTCACTACCGTTGGGACTAGGCCAGCCAGACACTGCAAGCCCGAGGCTTCGCGGCCATTGCTGGCTTCCCCCGCGTCCAGGGTGCAATAGACTGTACACATGTGGCCATCAAGGCGCCAGCAGGTGAGCCCGGTGCCTTCGTCAACAGGAAGGGCTTCCACTCCATGAACGTGCAGATAGTGTGTGATCACAGGATGCTGATTCTACAAGTTTGTGCAAGGTACCCAGGCAGCTTCCGTGACGCCTACATCCTCAGACACTCCCAGGTGCCGGGGCTCTTCAGTGCTCCAGCCCGACTGGATGGATGGCTGCTGGGTGACAAGGGCTATCCCCTCAGAAGGTGGCTCATGACGCCTCTCCATCATCCAAGAACAGAGGTTGAGCAGCGGTACAATAGGAGCCACGGCTCCACAAGGGCTGTGGTGGAGAGAACCATCGGTATTCTCTAAATGCGCTTCGACACCTGGACCACAGGGGATGCACTCCAATACCCCCCAGATCATGTTTCTCTGATAGTGGTTGCATGCTGCGCTTTCCACAATCTTGCGCTGGAAAGGGGGGACGCAGGGGATGATGAAGATGTTGACGCAGTGGCTGCAGCTGCACAAGATGAGTCCAACAATGAGTCTGAGGATGAGCATGCACAGGGAAATGCTGAGGTGGCAGACACTGACCCAGGCATACTCCAGGGAGGTAGAGACACCAGGAGGCTTTAATCCAATGAACCTTCAGCTAGCCCACCACATATGGACCTCCAGGACAAGCCTGGGCTCCATACTCGATACCTGAGTGCAAAATCTGCCAGGTTAGGAACATTAACTAAGGGCCTGGTTAATAAAGCTGAATGTCCCACAAATCACCTATAACATTATTGGTAACCATCCACCTGCAGAAGAAAAGAGGCACCCTCAGCAATGGTGACATGTTTGAATTTAATATTATAACAAAAGGAACTTAAGGAAACAAAATGACAAACATGTTAAACATCACACCAACTCATAAAGACCTCATCTCGGGCCAAAACAAAAGCACTAGTGATAAATCCGTGGTGTGCCCAAGGTGCCTTATATTTACATTATCGGGTGCTACGTCTTGGTGCTGCCCCCTCACTGGGAGTGGAATCTGAGACAGCCTGCTGACTCTGCTGTCCTGTTGGTCTCGATGACCTTGGTGGTCGTCCTCTGGCCCTTGGAGCCTGTGCTGGCTCCGCCTGGGAGGGACCTGCCAGTTCCACAGCTGGCATCTCCCCAGTCGTAGCAACCTCATCAGATGCAACGGTCACTGGCAGAGGGGCGGAGAAGCTGCTGCCGCATCATCCAGAGCACCCTGAGAGGTGCCGGCAGAGATGCCAGGCAGCTGCTGTGCCGACGTGAGGTCGCTTCGGACCTCCCTGCTCACTGTGGATGGATGGGCACTGAGCTGGGAAACTTGATGCCCAGGCCATCTCCCACATTGGCACTGACCAGCTGAGGTCAATGCTGATGCGAGGGCTTGCTGGTCAGATTGCATCCCCAGGAAGCTCTGACTGGTCTCCTGGAGGAGTCTCTCCATGAGAGACGCCACTGTCTCCATGGGGGACACATGGTGCTCGGCCATGAGGTTCAATGCATTGGCGATGGTCCACGTAGACTCCTCCACCATGGAGACCAAGCCAAACAGAGCCTCATGTATCTCCCCCAGATGTTCCCGCACACCTGGCCGCATTTCCTGCACCTGCTGCATCGCGGACGACTCCAGAGGCACATCATCAGGCACCGACTGAGCATGTGCCTGGTCCCCTGCAGTCCTCTAACTGCTGGCACCACGGGCACTCTCTGTCTCTGTTCATTCCTCCAGCGACTGTGAAGTGCCCTCACCACTGTGCCCGGGACACTAGCTGATGTTTGAATTCCCACTGAGATGCTAGTATCTGCGCTGGTGCCTGCCTGGCAGAGATGGTGTGACGCTGGTGAGACATCAGGGCCCTCAGGTGTGAGAGGGGGTCTCTGCTGCTCCTCCTCCCGGCCCTGCTCTGCTGATGCCGAAAGGAAGAACAAGGACATTGGATAAGTTAACGTGGAGACAATGTCAATGTGCATCCCTGACCCCCGGATCATTATGTGCTCATCCTTCCAGAAGCAATGGTCAAGTCATGTGGCAAACTTCAATTGCTGAACATTTAGCACTGCCATGGCTGTTGGGAGAGCAATGGTGACCTCACTGCTGGGCAAGCATACATGCCCGTGGACCTGGGTGCATGGCGCCTCTCCAGATCTAGGGCCTCCTTCTTGAAGTTTGCCAACTGGGCCAGCCCTCTGCCAGTCCTTACCCACTCGGCGGCATTATGTGCATTCTTCTCCTGAAAAGGAGAGAAGAGCATTGATTAGAGCTGCTTATACCTGGATTCTCTTTGTGGATGGTCCACCCCAACCGGAGTGGGACATTGCAGGGCTCCAGTGCCTCCTCACCCCGCTGCTGCCAAACACTCACACAAAGATGCTAAGCCTGCTATCCAACCCCACCCCCACTTCCCCCTTGGCCAAATGCTGCCTACATCACATGAGGCACCACACAGTCTAACCTTCCATAGCAAGAAGGCGCAAGCACATAGAGTGCAGATGACAGCAGATCGATCGGTGCCATACCACCTTGAAGCTCCCCTCCCAGCATGTCATCACCCTGACTTTGACATGTCCTGAAGTTTCAGCACTGCGCCTAGGAGCAGCTCCTCCAGGTTGCTCCCAGAATAGTAATGTGGGCCTCAGTGTACCACATGCTGTGGGGGCAGAGCCCATCTCTTCACCACCCTCTCAGGGTGACCTTGGCATGGGCAATATCTGCTGGCCCATCCAGCGGGAAGGACACATGCCGTCAATGATTCAATGCAGTCACTACACTTATAGTTGGGGGGTGGAGGGGGAAGCCTACCTGCTGGGTTAAGTGACCAATGCCAACATGGTACCCACCCTTCCCGAGCGCAACAGGTTGTTGAAGCGCTTGCGACACTGGATCCAGGTGCATTGCACCACATCACAGGAGCTCACCACCTCCGCCACCTCCTCCCAGGCACATGTGGTCATGTGGGGAGGCCTCCTCCTCCCGTCCTGGGGTACCAGGACCTCCCACCGTGCTGCCATCTCCTCGAGGAGGGCAGCAGGGCAATCATCCAAAAAACGAGGGGCACAGTGCCCCCCTGTCCTACCCTCCTGCCTGGCCTGCTCACCAGCAACGCTCTGGGGAGCCCCTCCACTGGCCATGGTCCGCAGCCTTTGAATGGCCGTTGAGCGGGCCAGTCAGGCGCGGGCACGGGCAGGTGCGGAGCCAATCGCTGCCTTCGATCAGCTGCTCGCTGCCATTTTACGTGGGCGGGCCAGTTAAGGCCTGCCCAGCGTGACACGCATCCAGAAGCGCTCAGCGTTACCTGTGCGGGCGGGGGGAGGAGGGAAAGTCGGGGCCTGCACTCTTTTTGCATGTACGCGAAAGAGCGCAGAAATCTCCCTGAGGCAGCTTTGTGCCTCAGGGAGATTAGTTTCATAATAAGACATTGGAAAAAAGAAAAAATAAAATTATTCAGTCATGTCCCCCAATGTGACATTGTCACATGAGCTGGGACATGTTTGTGGATTTTCATAAAACATTTTATTTAATTAATAAACCCTTCATGAAACCTCATCCCACCCGTGGATGAGGTTCCATGAAAAATGGGAAGGCCGTCTGGGATCTTCGCCTGCCCGCCAACCTTAAGGTTGGATGGGCAGCCCTGACAAGTACCTTAATTAGTTCATTAATAGCCTTAACAGGCCTTTGGCAGCTCGGCAGGCACGCAGCCAACTCTGGTGTGCGCCCGCTGAACAGAAGATCGGAATGATGCATTGTGATGTCGGGACGCACGCCCGATGTCACCATGGATCATTTTACGTGTCGGCGTGCTGGGCCCGCCCCCGCATGCCAAACAGAAGATTCTGCCCATAGACTTAAACAAAACATCAGGCAAAATGTTTTCACCTTACAAATTCAAAATGAGGTTCTTTCTACTGTGGAGCCAGTTGGAGGCTTACAGCTGCTTTTTGATCTTACATTGCCTCTGCCTGTACACCCGAAAACTACTGAAGTTATACCTACCAGCCCCATTGAATATTAATTCTCATTGTATCGACAATCTCTTAGAATTTTACCTTTCAGTAATGAAACCCCTTTCACAGTACCTATTTTATTAGTGATGTAGACATATGGTTTGGTATCTGTTGGAAAGGCAGCAAGTTTTCACCCCACTTCTTGAATGCTCTGTTCAAAAGATGCAAATGCACGCTATCTCCCTGTTTATACCTCAAACTAGTACATCAAAGCACCCAGACTAGCTGGATTTAATCCAATTAAGACATACCCACAAACTAAACCTCTATTTTAAAATAAAAATATTTTCCAAAATATTATATGCATCAATAGCTTCATGACAACTAATTACTTCTGAATTCAGGGCACTCATCTCAACATAAATTGCAAAACCGTTGTGATAGTGGGATCAAGTTTCCCTTGCGGATTTGATCCACCTGGCACACATCATCGACTGCATCATAACAGGGGTATGGTGAATGTAACAGTGTGCAGGATTAATAGTTCATTTGTGAGGCTATAGCATGTGGAGATCCATTCATCAACCTTCACCACTTTTGTGAGGTGGTTAAACATTTTGCAGCATCCAGGTCCTCGGAATTTGACTACTGGCATTCACTGCATGATGATCTGTTCTAACTGCCTTCATCAGACCCATCTGGAAGTCTGCCTGGGTGCCTGGGGGAAGTGAATCTCTCTCCTCCTATCCATCTCCTGCACCAAGACCACCAGCACTGCATTGGAGCACCTTGGGGTATATTGTGGGCTATTGCAGCATTTCAACTCCCTTTCTGCTCAAAAACTCCTTTTCAACTACTTCTGGGAGTTGCTCCAGCCAAAATGCATCTTGCTTTTAAAAGGTGCAGGCTAGCTTTAATCTCACACAAACTTGGGTCCTCTGTTCAGAAGTGAAACCACTTAAAGTGCACTAAGCAGTACACTGCATGTCATCATTATTGAAGTAATCAGGTGGTATAAAGTTGTGTGCTGCCTGCATTGCTCTGAATGGGCCCAGTTCATCACACACCACAATCCCTGTACCCGATTACTGGCATTATCCAATTTTAGCCCCAAACTGTTTGATGTTCCAATGCGCTCCACACCCCAGTGCCTGTAAAAGACTTTGTCTTTGACAGCAAAACCATAGAAGTTTTCATCTGGTACAAGCATCTTATTAAGTGTTTATCACAAATTAATGATTAGTTTTATCAGAACTGTTAGCAATAAAGGAAGGAGTTGCATTATGTACCAACTTCCTAAGCTAACTTTACTTATTTACAATATCTTTTTAACATTGTTTACTGATTTTAAAACAGTTACTTAGGCCAGAAGTTTCCAGCCCCTCACCTCGGTGGGTTCTTCATGTCCTGCCGGTGTGAACGGAGATGTCAATAGCTCGCTGGCCCCGGCACCGGGAGGCAGGGGGAGTGGCGGAGGGGGGGCGGGGGGGGGGGGGGGGGGGGGGGGGGGGGGGGCGGTGGTCCGGTAGTGGCAGGGGCAGAGGCTGGAAGATCCTGCCCTTACGTTCTGCATTATATATTAATACATTGTAATGGCAGCCACGTTTTCTCATCCAACAAGTTAAAGCTGACTGACATCTTTATTCTAAACAAATGGGTATAAAAATGACTTATCTTTTGAAATAGTTAAAAATAAGCATGCATGTCCAGAGGAGCAGGAATGTTCTTATGTTATACATGAAACTGATAGGCTGCATTGCATTAGGTTGTATTATATAGTATTTACAATACCAGATCCACCATGGTGTTTGTGTTGCACACGAGCCTCCCTTCATCTAACCCCACCAACATAACCTTTCCCTTCCCAACTTCATCCGTGATTCCTCTGACACCTTACGTCACATCAACAATTTCCAGTTCCCTGGCCCCAACCGCTTCCTCTTCACCATGGACGTCCAATCCCTCTACACCTCCATCCCCCACCAGGATGGTCTGAGGGCCCTTAGCTTCTTCCTTGAACAGAGGCCCGAACAATCCCCATCCACCACTACTCTCCTCCGTCTGGCTGAACTTGTTCTCGCACTGAACAATTTCTCCTTTAACTCCTCTCACTTCCTCCAAATAAAAGGTGTGGCTATGGGTACCCGCATGGGCCCCAGCTATGCCTGTCTCTTTATGGGGTATGTGGAACATTCCTTGTTCCAGTCCTACTCAGGCCCCCTCCCACAACTCTTTCTCCGGTACATCGATGATTACTTCGGTGCTGCTTCATGCTCTCGTCGGGACCTGGAAAAATTTATTAATTTTGCTTCCAATCTCCACCCCTCCATAATTTTCACATGGTCCATCTCTGACACTTCCCTTCCCTTCCTTGACCTCTCTGTCTCAATTTCTGGTGATAGACTGTCCACCAATATCCATTACAAGCCTACCGACTCCCACAGCTACCTCGACTACAGCTCTTCACACCCCGCTTCCTGTAAGGACTCCATCCCATCCTCTCAGTTCCTTCACCTCTGTTGCATCTGTTCTAATGATGCTACCTTCAAAAACAGTTCCTCTGACAGGTCCTCCTTTTTCCTTAACCGAGGTTTTCCACCCACGGTCGTTGACAGGGTCCTCAACCGTGTCCGGCCCATTTCCCACGCATCCGCCCTCACGCCTTCTCCTCCCTCCCAGAAACATGATAGGGTCCCCCTTGTCCTCACTTATCACCCCACCAGCCTCCGCATTCAAAGGATCATCCTTCGCCAACTCCAGCATGATGCCATCACCAAACACATCTTCTCTTCACCCCCCAGCGGCATTCCGTAGGGATCGTTCCCTCCCGGACACCCTGGTCCACTCCTCCATCACCCCCTACTCCTCAACCCCCACCTATGGCACCTTCCCATGCCCACGCAGAAGATGCAACACCTGCCCCTTCACTTCCCCTCTCCTCACCGTCCAAGGGCCCAAACACTCCTTTCAAGTGAAGCAGCATTTCACTTGCATTTCCCCTAACTTAGTCTACTGCATTCGTTGCTGCCAATGCGGTCTCCTCTACATTGGAGAGACCAAACGCAAACTGGGCGACTGCTTTGCAGAACACCTGCGGTCTGTCTGCAAGAAAGACGCAAACCTTCCTGTCGCTTGACATTTTAACACGCCACCCTGCTCTCTTGCCCACATGTCTGTCCTTGGCTTGCTGCATTGTTCCAGTGAAGCCCAACGCAAACTGGAGGAACAGCACCTCATATTCCGACTAGGCACTTTACAGCCTTCCGGGCTGAATATTGAATTCAACAACTTTAGATCTTAAACTCCCTCCCCCATCCCCACCCCCTTCCCGTTTCTTCCCCCTCCCTTTTGTTTTTTCCAATAATTTATATAGATTTTTCTTTTCCCACCTATTTCCATTATTTTTAAATCTATAACTGTAATACCCTGTCGTCAGTCTTTCCACCCCACCCCCACTAGAGCTGTACCTTGAGTGTCCTGCCATCTATTCTTAATTAGCACTTTTCTTAGATAATATCACCACCTTCAACACCTCTTTGTTCCTTTTGTCTGTGACATCTTTTGATTATCTGCTCCTATCACTGCTTGCTTGTCCCTGCAACCACCGCCACCCCCCAACTTCTCTCCCCCCACCCCACCACCCACCCCCCCAGCCTTAAACCAGCTTATATTTCACCCCTCTCCTAACTTTACTCAGTTCTGCCGAAGGGTCATGAGGACTCGAAACGTCAACTCTTTTCTTCTCCGCCGATGCTGCCAGACCTGCTGAGTTTTTCCAGGTAATTCTGTTTTTGTTTTGGATAACCTTTTATTGTTCTTCTCTTTGATATATTTACCTAGCTTTCTGTTACGTTTTAGTTACCTCACCTACTCCTTGTGATAGTGAGTTTCACATTCCAGTCACTCTCTGGATAAAGACGTTTCTCCTGAATTTGCTAACGGGTTTATTTGTGGCTATAAGGGGTGGTTAGTTCAGTTAGCTAGATGGCTAGCATGCGGTTCAGGTTAATGCTAACAGCATGGGTTTGATTCCTGTTCCGGCTGAGGTAGACTTTGGATTTGCCTCCTCACCCTGTCCCTGACAGTGGAAGGCAATGCCACACAGCCATGACAAAAAAGCTGCCAGCAAAAAAATTCAGGATGAAACATCAGCAAACAATGGGCTAAGGACCTGCCTTTGGGCGGAACACACGTAAATGAATGAATGATTTATTAATGATTATTTTATATTTATGGCCCTTAGTTCTGGTCTCCCCAGCAGGTAGAAACATCTTATCTGTGTCTACTCTATGAAACCCTTTAATAATATTAAATACCTCTCGTAGGTCAGTACACGGTTTTCTTTTTTGGAATAAAGATTCTCAGTCTATTGAATCAATCCTGATAGGAATAATCTCTCAGTTCAGGTATCATTCTAGCAAATCTTCTTGCACCTTCTCAGCGCTTCTAAATCCTTGTAATAATGTAGAAACCAGAACTGTTTACAGTACTACTTGTGTTGATCCTCTCTGAGTTTGAGCAGTTAATCAATTATCTCCTCCCTTTCTATCTTATCGATATCTTTTTTGATCTCATCTTCTAAGGTCATGCCAAACATGTTCGTCTCCCTGCTAAATACAGTGTCTAAGTAAAATATTTCTGCCATTTCACGGCCACTACCTATGAGTTTAACAGGTGTATCTCTTCCTGGCCCTCTCCGTCCTGACTTTTCTTTTACATTTATGGGCTGAATTTTTTGGTGGTGGGGGGGTAGTTGGAGCGGAAGCGGGTGCGGGCGGGCATGTACACAATCGCCGCCTGCGATTGGGTCTGCGCCGCCATTTCACGCGGGCGGGCCAATTAAGGCCCACCCAGTGCATTGCGTGACTCCCAAGGATAGCGGGAGTGGGCGGGTGGCGGCAGGAGTGCACTGTCCGCCGGGTCCAATGGCGACCCGGCGGCCTGTTTATCTGAGGTGCTGGCAGCCTTTGCAAGGTTACTCACAATGGCGAGCAGGCCAGTCCGGAGGTTAGCCCAGTGGAGCAGGCAAGGCTGGAGGGTAGGGTAGCGGGACAGGCCAGGCCGGAGGGTAGGGCAGGGACCCAGTGTGCCCCTTGTTTGTCCGATGACTGCCTTGCTGCCGTCCTCGAGGAGGTGGCAGCACAGCAGGAGGTGCTGGTTCCCTAGGATGGGAGGAGGAGGCCCCCCCACATGATGAAGCGTGCCTGGGAGGAGGTGGCGGAGGTGGTGAGCTCCTGTGATGTGGTGCAACGCACCTGGATCCAGTGTCACAGGCGCGTCAACGACTTGTTGTGCTCTAGCAGGGTGAATACCATGTTGGCATTGGTCATGTAACCCAGCAGGTCGGCTTACCCCACTGCTGCCCACCCCCCGCCCCCCACATCCACACCCCCCACCACCTCCCCCCCCCAACCCCTCCCCCACCATCCCCGAAGTCTGAGTATAGTGACTGCACTGAATCATTGATGGCATTTACCCTTCACTGGGTGGGCCAGCAGATATTGCCCATGCCGAGGTCAGCTCGAAAGGGTGGTGAAGAAATAGGTTCTGTAGTGCCTGCAGCGTGTGGTACACTGAGACCCACATCACTGTTTTGAGGGCAGCCTGGAGGAGTTGCACCTAAGTGCTGTGTTTGAACTGCAGGACATGTCCAAGTCAAGGTGATGACATGCTGCGAGGGGAGCTTCAAGGTGGTGTGGCAACAAACCATCTGCTGCGCTCTGCACTCCATGTGCTTGCGCCTCCTTGCTATGGCAGGATGTACCGTGTGGTGCCCAATGCGATGCAGGCAGCATGTGGCCAAGGGGTGATGTGGGAGGGGTGGGGAACAGGTCTAGCATCTTTGTATGTGTGTTCGGCAGCAGCTGGGTGAGGAGGCACTGGAGCCCTGACATGTCCCACTCTGGTTGGGGTGGGCCGTGCGCAAAGAGAGTCCATGTGCAATTTGTACTACTCAATACTCGTCTCTCACTTTCAGAAGAATGCTCATAACGTGGCAGAGCGTGTGAGGACTGGCAGCGGCCAGGCACAGATCGCCATTCTTAGACACTTCAAGCAGAAGGCCCTGGATCTGGAGAGGCTCCATGCACCAAGGTCCGCTGGTGTTGGTGAGGCTGGGGTACCATGGCCAGGTTTTTATGCCCAGCAGTGAGGTCAGCATTGTTTTCCCAACAGCCAAAACACTGCTGAATGTTAATTGATTTAATTTTGCAATATGGCTTGACCATTGGTTATGGGAGGATGAGCGCATAATGATCCAGGGAACAGGGATGCACTTTGTCATTGTCTCCACGTTAACTTATCCAATATCCTTGTTCTTCCTTTCAGCATCAGCGGAGCAGGGCCAGGAGGAGGAGCAGCAGAGACCCCTCTCACACCTGAGGGCCCTGAAGTCTCACCAGCGTCACACCATTTCTGCCAGGCAGGCACCAGTGCAGATACTAGCACCTCGGTGGGAGTTAGAATATCGGCTAGTATCCCAGAGCACAGCGGTGAGGGCACTTCACAGTCACTGGAGGAGCTGGCAGAGACAGAGAATGCCTATGGCACCAGCAGTCAGAGGACTGCAGGGGACCAGGCACATGCTCAGTCGGTGCCTGATGATGTGCCTCTGGAGTCGTCTGCGACACAGCAAACGCAGGAAATGCGGCCGGGTGTGTGAGAGCATCTGGGGGAGATACATGAGGCTATGCTTGGCTTGGTGTCTGTGGTGGAGGAGTCTACGCGGACAATCGCCGAAGCAATGAGCCACATGTCTGAGTGCCAAGAATCCTCCATGGAGAAAGTGGCGACTCTCGTGGAGACCCTACTCCAGGAGACCCGTCAGGGCTTCCTGGGGATGTGCTCTGACCAGCAAGCCCTCACATTGGTATTGACCTCAACTGGTCAGTGCCAATGTGGGAGATGGTTTGGGCATCAGCTTTCCCAGCTCGGTGCCCATCTATCCACGATGAGCAGGGAAGTCCAAAGTGACCTCACATCGACACTGCAGCAGCCTGGCATCACTGCGGGCACCTCTCAGGGCACTCTGGATGAGGGCGGTAGATCCTCCACCCCTCTCCCAGTGACCGTACCATCCAGTGAGGCTGCGACAACTGGGGAGATGCCAGCTGTGGAACTGGCAGGTCCCTCCCAGGCGGGGCCAGCACTGGCTCCACAGGCCAGAGGACAACTGCCAAAGTCATTGAGGCCAACTGGACAGTAGAGTGAGCAGGCTGTCTCAGACGCCACTCCAAGCAATGGGGCGGAACCAAGACATAGCACCCGGAAACGTAAACATAAGGCACCTTAGGCACACCACGGGTTTATCACTGGTGCTTTTGAGTTGGCCCGTGATGAGGTCCTTATGACTTGTTTTGATTTGTAACACTAGTGTCTATTTTTTGGAATAAGTTTGTTTGCTTGACATATTAAATTCAGATATGTCAACATGGCTGAGGGTGCCTCTTTTCTGCTGCATGTGTATAGTTTCCAAAACTGTAATGAGAGCTTTATTGGACATTCAGCTTTATTAACAAGGCTCTTAGTGACTGTTCCTAACCTGGCAGATTTTGTATTTAGGTGTCGAGTATTGAGCCTACAGCCCAGGCTTGTCCTGGAGGTCCATCTGTGTTGTGCTACCTGAAGGCTCATTGGATTAAAACCTCCCGGATGTCCCCGCCTCCCTGGAGTATGCCTGGGTCAGCGTCTACCGCCTCAGCAATTCCCTGTGCATGCTCATCCTCGGACTCACTGCTGGACTCATCGTGTGCAGCCGCAGCCAATGCGTCAATGTCTTCATCGTCCACAGCATCCCCTCTTTCCAGCGCAAGATTGTGGAGAGTGCAGCATGCAACCACTATCACTGAGACATGATCTGGGGGTTACTAGAGTGTGCCCCCTGAGTGGTCCAGGCACCAGAAGTGCATCATGAGAAGACAGATGGTTCTCTCCACCACAGCCCTTGTGGAGCCATGGCTCCTATTTTACCGCTGCTTAGTTTCTGTTCTTGGATGGCGGTGAGGCATCATGAGCCACCTTCTGAGGGGATAGCCCTTGTCACCCAGCAGCCAACCATCCAGCCGGGCTGGAGCACTGAAGAGCCCCGGCACCTGGGAGTGTCTGAGGATGTAGGCGTCGTGGGAGCTGCCTGGGTACCTTGCACAGACTTGTAGAATCAGCTTCCTGTGATCACACACTATCTGCACGTTCATGGAGTGGAAGCCCTTCCTGTTGATGAAGGCACCAGGCTCACCTGCCGGCGCCTTGATGGCCACATGTGTGCAGTCTATTGCACCCTGGACGTGGGGGAAGCCAGCAATGGCCGCGAAGCCTCTGGCTCACTGTGTCTGGCTTGCCTGGTCCCAACGGTAGTGGATGAAAGTCAATGCATGCTTGAACAGAGCGTCTGTCGCCTGCTAGACAGAAGTGTGGACAGCTGATTGGGAGACACCGCAAAGATCATCCACCGAGCCCTGGAAGGAGCCAGAGGCATAGAAGTTGAGGGCGGCTGTGACCTTTAGAGCCACTGGCATGGGGTGTCCACCCACACAGTTAGGGGAGATCTCAGGCCCTATCATCTGACAGATATAGTTGACTGTCTTCCTTGAGAGATAGAGCCTCCTTCGGCACTGCACCTCAGACATATTGAGGTAGCTGCTTTGTCGCCTGTAAACCCTGGCAGCAGGATAGTGGCATCTTCTGCGGCCCCTTCTGCCTTGGACTTCCCATTGGCCCTGCACCCCTTGTGCCTGTGCCTGTCCCCCCAAAGGTGGCTCCGCTGGGGTCTGAATGTGCACTCCTGGCCTCCTCCCCCTTCTAGCCCACCCCTCCTCCTCAGAGGAGCTGCCCCCAGTAGACAGTTCAGCTCCCATTCCCAGGCTGAGGGAAGGCTTCCCGAACCTGCAGGCCCAGGAAAGATTCCTCATTGCAGAGTGTTGACCTGAAGGTTAAGTGTTCAGAAAAAGCAGCTGGTATGTGTTTTGAAGTACTGCAGATCACACAGGCAAGTTTCAAAAACTTTGATAAATGAATACTTGACTGTGCACACTCGCTGCCCCAATGAGACCTCTTATCCCACCAGTGGATGCGGTTAATACAAATGTGTCCTACCTGCCTGCCCATTGTGTCCATGCACCGACCTGAAGATTGCACGGACGCCAAAAAATCGGCGTCAGTTGGTGAGTCAAGAGCCTTAAGTGGCCCGTTAATTAATGACGGAAGCACATCCGGCCAGCGAAATGTCTGATGTCACCGCGCGTCATTTTACACATGGACATCCGGTGCCCACCCCTGCACGCCAACGGGAAAATTCTGCCCTATATGTCGGTAGAATATTTCTTTTTATATTCCTTAATCATTTGATTTTGTAGTTTCTCTTTGCTTTCCTATTTTCTGACTTCTTTTCTAGTATTTTCATATTGTCTTTTGGCATCGTCTCCTGTGTGGTCTATGTACTTAGTGCATACCTTTCCCATAGTTTCAATTTTTCTACATCTCTTTTTTGGTATGGTATGTCATTATTGGCTAGTATGTTTTTTTTTGCTTTTTAGCCAAAAATATTTTTCCTGAAATCTACTGATCACCGAGTTTTTTTTTTCACACCGCTGTTCTATTTTTCTATCAATAGTAACTGAGGGTATGGCCTCTCTTGCTGTCTATTAGGGGTCATGTGATGTTTTTGGAGGCTCCAACCATTGAGCTGTAAGTGCGGGAAATCCAGGGGGTGGGGCTTCCTGACGAGAGTCCTGATTGAACACGTAGCACCTGAAAAGCTCTCTGTAATAAAGTTTATCTGTTTCTTGTTGAAACCTGCCTGCTCTGTCAATTCATTATAATATCCCTCCACTTGATAGCAAGAAAAGGCTGAAGGCATTAGATATGTCAAAGACTATGATCCCTGACAATATTCCAGCAGTAGTACTGAAGACTTGTGCCCCGGAGTAGCTGTGCCAAGCTGTTCCATTACAGCTACAACCCCGACATCTACCCGACAATGTGGATAATTTCCCAGGTAAGTACTATCCACAAAAAGCAGGGGAAATCCAACCGGCCAATTAACGCTCCATCAGTCTACTCTCAATTATCAATAAATGTCATTTGATGTCATCACCAGAGAAATCAAGCAGCATTTACACATCAATAGCCTGCTTACTAATGTCCAGTTTGAGTTCTGCCAGGGCCACTCGGTTCCTGACCTCCTGACCTTGATCCAAGCATGGGCAGAATACCTGAATTCAAGAGGTGAGGTGAGGGTGACTGCCCTTCAAATCAAGGCAGCATTTGATCAAGTGTCGGAGTCCAAGCAAAATTGAAGTGAGTGGGAACTAGAGGGAAAACTCTCCACTGCTTGGAGTCATACCTAGCACAAAGGATGATGGTTGTGGAGGCCAATCATTATCAGCCCCAGGAAGTAATGATCACTATTTCCTAGATGTTCTCATTGCCTTACCTCTCTTAACAATTCTCTTTCATTTCCAAGTGCTAGATGCAACAGTGCTCTCTCTTTTTGTTGGACTTTTTTGGGACTTTTGTCGACATTGTCAATCTCCTTCCTCTGTACCACTTTCACTTTACTTGGGGGTAGCTAAAATTTCCCATGATTATTATTCTGTGCCTTTTACTCATTTCACAGGATTACTTAGATATTTGTTCCTCTGCTTCATTTCCACTATGGGGTGGGCTATAGCATTCTCCTTTTGGCATGATCAATCCCTTCTTGTCTTTTATTTTAATCCATATGGATTCTGTTTCTAACCTTCTACTGGTTATGTCCCTATTTTCTACTACTATTATGTTATTTCCAATTTGTATAGCTAACTCCATCTATTTCTTCCATCCCTATCCTTTCTGATCATGTAATAATCTGCAATATTTAGTTGCCAGACCTGTTCAGTATGTAGCCACATTTCAGATATTTCTACTATATCTGGTTAATCACTACCAATTTATGCTCCCAGTTACTTTTGTTTTACTTTAGATGCTGCATATATGCTGCACAGGCAATTTACTTTGTCTTGAATTATCGTTCTTTTTACTTTTTTTAACAGTCCTTTTATTCTTCTGTTTTATGACTGTGTTTGTTTCCTGGCCATTAAAGTTATTGTTGTTCCTTACCTTGAACTAACATTTCCTCTCATCCCCTATTTCTTTTATCTTCAGAATTACATTATTTTCACAAGATCCCTCCCTTCTGCCCAATAAGTTTATAGTCCCACAACTCTATTTACCCTTTTGGTTTGGACATTGTTGTCACTCTGGTTCCCTTTTCCAGTCCCAGTATTGGTCTTAGTGCCTCATGAACTGGAACACCCGCACCCCCCTCCCCCCAACCCCCCGACTCCCCCCACCGCCAAAACGCCAGTCTTTCAATCGCAATCACTTTCCTTATTTGTACATCCCTATGTTGATTAACACATGGCTCTGGTCATAACACTGGGATTACCATTCATTTGGTTTTGTTTCGTCTTGAATTTGCTTCCTAACTTCTGATATTCCCTGAGCAGGATCTGATCCCTTTTCTTCCCAACATCACTGGTCCCAATATAGACCACAACAACTCAATTTTCCTCTCCCTTTCCAAGTTCCTGTTTCATTGTTCCAAGATACTTTTGGCCCAAGTAGGCAATACAGCCTCCTGGTCTTCCCCTGCAGAGGAAGCTATCTATCTCCCTAATTATCAAATCTATTATGGCTACATTTCTTTTCTACTCTTTGAACTCCGCTACCCCCCCCCACCCCCCCCCCCCCCCCCCCCCCCGACCTCACTCCACCCCCACCACCCATTGCTATGCTTGCACTGACTCCTGCTTGTTTTTTGGCTGTCCACCAAAAGGCCTAAATTCTTATCATCACCGATAGCAAGTATATTGTTGGACAGGGGCAGTGTCAAAACGCCCTCCTTCTCTATCTCCACTTGTTTGTCTTTATCCTGTTGCATAATAGTCACACTCTCCCCTTCTTGTACCTGTGCTTTCCTCTAAAATGTGACATGTCCAAAACTATCCAAAAGTTCCTCTACCTCCCTTATGTATTGGAGTGTCTTTAAATCATACTCCAGCTCAAAGACTCTGAGCAGGAGTGCCTCAAACCAGCAGTAATTATTGCAGATGTAGCAATCTGGGACACTCTCGCTGTTAACCACCTCCCATGTAGCGCAGTCCCACACATTGCTTGTTATGCCATCTCAAACCTTTATTTATTAATTAGCAGTCATTTATATCGAGAGCTAACAGAATCGCTTGAGGCTTCGTATTAATTAGCTGATGAATTGGTTGGATTTGAAATTAATTGGTAATTACAGTTTATTTATTATTTATGTATAGCAGATACTTATTTAGTGCTAATTGAATCAGTTTAATGTTGGTTTCCTCCTCGGAAGGCTGTAGCATTTGCAAACATCTTCAGCCAGAAGTGCCGAGTGGAGGATTCATCTCGGTCTCCTCCTGAGGTCCCCAGCAGCACAGATGCCAGTTTTCATCCAATTCAATTCACTCCACATGTTATCTAGAAATGACTGAAGGCACTGGATACTGCATAGGCTATGAGCCATGAACACATCCCAGCAATCGTACTGAAGAATTGTGCACCAGAACTTGCCGTGTCTTTGGCTGTGGGAGGAGTTTGATGATGTATCATCTTCACTGTGAATGCAAAGGAGAATATTGTGATGACTTCAGAGCTGTGGGGCTCAAAGTTCATGGGTACCTGCCTCAGAAGAAGGATGCTGGGGGAATATCAAATCTACATGTTTACTCTGAAGGCAGTTTATCAGGGTGTGCTGGAATTTGTAGGCCTGACTGCTGAGGCTGCATTTCTCCTTTTATGATACCATCCTAGAAGGTTTCTCGTCCTCCAGATGACAATGCGTGAAGTGGCAGCTGCATTGGCATCTGCATAAAGACCAAGGGACCATTCAGAGCCTCCAGCTCCATGGAAGCACGCACTTCACAGCTAAAGATTCAGTTGGGGACAGATTGAAGTGTATCATTGATCATGGCTTCCAGACCATGACCAGTGCTGTGTCTCAGGGCTGGATTCATCTGATAGCTGACATTATACCAGCCATCCAACTGACTAGGATGGGCAGGGCTTAGGATCGAAGTGGAGTGGATTGACAGTGGTTGGAGCTCTAACAGGAGAGCAGCAAATGCCAGGACTCCAGCAGTTTCCCCTCAATGTGTGTCCGTGGTGGTGGCGATAAGTTCATGTTGTTCCAGGAGCACCCTCTGGAGACGCAGCCAGCATTGGCTCTTTCATAAGAGTCAGCTGTGATTAGTCGAGTGCTATCTCAGTCTTAAATACAACAAGAAGAGCCATACATCTCTCATGTTACAGGTTCTCAGGAGCACAAAGACTCAAATCTATGATATAAGATCGAATAGCACAGTTATGGAATGAGGAACAAGTCTAGTGCTAAAAAAGAATAGGCACATTATATTTTCTGTCTGTAAATTAAAATAAATGTTTTGTTTGGCAGATATTATCTCCTGGTTTGTTATTTATGGATTATGGTAATTGTTTTGGAAATGGAGCACTTATTTTTCCTGAGCTTTTTCACTCAGGTGATTCTTGAATTGTGGGTAGATAGTAAGTCTGAGGTGATGCCACTGCAGTTGATCAGTTTGTCCTCTAGTGTCCCTTGCAACAACAGGTGAGGACATATCCCTGCATCAGAGACCAAGTGGATATTGTGGAAATGGTAGCTTACCAAATCACGTGCTCACCAATTCAGTGCCTGCTTGCTTGGCGCATTCAGAGCCATATGCATGTCATCTTGCCAGTATGCATTCTGGGAAATCAGCTATCCTGTGGACATCCTTGCCTTTGTGCCTCAGCTACCTGGGGGTGATGCCAATGTGGACGAATTTGGCTATCCTATACAATAGAAACCTGCTAGATGCATTCCTTGACAGCCCCATTGTTAATGTTGCACTGATTGATGCCTTGTGAAAGGATTCAGAGTCATAAACGTTGAAGGATGTTGTCATTTTAATTAGCACAGAGAAGTCTGTGCTAATCTATGCACAGATAGATTAAATCTGCAATTTTCTTAATGAATACCGTTGTATGTTTTCATTGTTGTCAGCACTTAAGTCATTGTTATGCCGCTCTGTTAGCTATGAACCTACCATGAGAATTTCCATTTAGCCAATATTTACTGAACCTGACCCTTGTCTATGAAGACGTATCTATTGACGTATATCTGTCAGCTGACTTTGTGCCAACCATAAGCTAAGATTGCGCTCTGTTTATGATAGCAGGCCAAGAATAATTGGATTGTGTCGGTATGTCTTACTTCGACTCCAAAAGCAGCAATGTGTGTCAACGTCAGGAAATTCCTTGTAGCTGCTTTTGGGCAGCTGACACTACTTTGCCAGAAGTGCACCAGGATTATAATGTTGGCAGAGCAGGAACAGCTCTGAGGAATTTCCCAGCCAATAATTTCTTTAATTCTCCCTCTCTAGAATACCCCTTTGACCCTGTAAACTCTTCAAATCAATCTTGAGTGGACCCGAATAGTTAATTAAAGACAAACCTGACAGTACTATTTGAACTAACAACATATTTATTTGAGGAATTGCTTGATTGAGAGGTTCCTCAGAAATGCTCCTGCTCTGTCAAAGTGCAGTCAAACAACTGGGATTTTTAGCGAAGTAACACCGACAGAGAGGAGGCAGGTCTGAGGAGTTTCCTAGTCCTTGTTTCATATTTAGATCAAAGTCAGTTCCATTTTCTGCTAACCATTGGTAGTTTGGTCAAATTGTGATAGAAGAATTAAGCTTTAGGAGAGTTATTTTTTTATTCGTTCATGGGATGTGGGCGTCGCTGGCTAGGCCAGCATTTATTGCCCATCCCTAATTGCCCTCATTCAGAGGTCAACCACATTGCTGAGGGTCTGGACTCACATGTAGGCCAGACCAGATAAGGATGGCAGATTTCTTTCCCTAAGGGACATTAGTGAACCAGATGGGTTTATACAACAATCAGCAATGATTTCATAGTCATCATTAGACTTTTAATTGAATTTTTACTGCATTCAAATTCTACTATCTGCCATGGTGGGATTCGGACCCGCGTCCCCAGAATATTACCCTGGGTCTCTAGATTACCAGTCCAGTGGCAATACCACGACACCACAACCTCCCCATAAAAGATATGTCTAGAGTGCAGCGTTCACAACCTATGAATTGCTTTTCTGGTAAGATAGGAAGCAGATGACAGCGCAACACTGTCTGAATTCTGTTTCTGCACAAGTTTTGTAGACTTTGTTGACACTAATTCAAATCTGAAAATCACATGAGCATGGAAACATCAACACAGCAGATAATTTTGCTCATCGTGCCCGTGCTTGTCTAATGCCTGTGCTTTTTTCCTGTACCCTTTCATACTTTTTTCCCAAATGCTTATATAATTACCTCTTAAATGTTATGTTTGACTTAATTTTGATGCTCTAATAGCCATGTAGACTACCTGTACAAAGGTTGTGCTCCAGTGCTTGTGATTCACCAGCAAATAGAAGCATTTGTTCACTATTTGCCCCTTCAAATTATTTCACAATTTTGAACATTTTTATTAAATGTTTTCTGCCTTCCATCAGGACCATAAATGTTGATTCTGAATATTATCTTAGCTAATCTGCATTAGAACTTTCTATTTTTCTAATATCCTTTCTATTATGGCTGCCCAAAAGTGCAAACTCCAACTGTAGTCTCACAAATGCAAATTCATCCTTTTTTTTTCGTATTTCTGCAAATCTCAGAATCTCATTAGTCAATTTTGTGACCTTTTTTAAACCTGCAATTATTGAGCAAATTTTCAATTTCAACAAACTGCCTGCCCATCTTGGGACTCGCTCAATTTTCATCCCATTGAGGTTAATGGGATAAATATGGGGCAGGTAATGCAATGAGCAGTTTATCTTCTCCACCAGATTACCGCAGAAAATGAAGGTGAAAATGAGCCCCTATGTCAAATTTGTCAGAGGTGTAAAATGGATGTTATTGAATTGTCTGCTCATTACACAACCCAGCCAATTTTCCATTTCCATGGAAGTCAACTCAACTCTTTTGACATAAAAATTTTTAAGAAAGGAGGGAGAAAACAATGAATTACAGACCGGTTAGCCTAACATCAGTAGTAGGGAAAATGCTGGAGTCTATTATAAAGGATGACAGGTCACTTTATGAATATCAACGGGATTAGACAAGGTTAACATGGATTTATGAAAGGGAAATTGTATTTGATAAACCTACTGGAGTTTTTTGAGGATGTAACTAGCAGAATAGATAAGGGGGAACAATTGGATGTGACGTATTTGGATTTTCAGAAAGCTTTTGATAAAGTCCCACATAAGAGGTTAGTGTGCAAAATTAAAGCACGTGGGATTGGGGGTAATATATTGGCATGGATTGAGAATTGGTCAGCAGACAGTAGGCAGAAAGTAATAATAACTGGTTCTTTTTCGGAGTGGCAGGTGGTGACTAGTGGGGTACTGCAGGGATCAGTGCTTGGGCCCCAGCTCTTCACAATATATATCAATGATTTGCATGAGGGAACCAAATGTAATATTTCCAAGTTTGTTGGTGACACAAAACTAGGTGGGAATGTGAGCGATGAAGAGGGTGTTAAGAGGCTTCAACGTGAATTAGACAGGTTGAGTGTGTGGGCAAATACATAGCAGATGCAGTATAATGTAAATAAGTGTGAAGTTATTCACTTCGGTAGGAAAAACAGAATGGCAGAGCATTATTTAAGTGGTGATAGATTGGGAGATGTTGATGTACAAAGGTACCTGGGTGTCTTTGTGCACCAATCACTGAAAGCAAGCATGCAGGTGCAGCAAGCAGTATGTTGGCCTTCATTGTGAGAGGACTTGAGTACAGGGGCAAGGATGTCTTACTATAGCTATACAGAGCCTTGGTGAGAACATACCTCGTATATTGTGTGCAGTTTTGCTCTCCTTACCTAAGAAAGGATATACTTTCCATAAAGGAAGTGCAGCGAAGGTTCACCAGACTGATTCCTGGGATGGCAGGATTGTCATATGAGGAGTGACTGGGCCGACTAGGTCTGTATTCACTGGAGTTTAGCAGAATGAGAGGAGATCTCATTGAAACATATAAAATTCTGACAGGGATGGACAAACTGGATGGCGGGATTATATCTCCTCTTGCTGGGGGCGGGGGATCTAGAACAAGGGATCACAGTCTCAGGATATGGGGTAGACCATTTATGAGTGAGATAAGGAGAATTTTCTTCACTCAGAGGGTGGTGAAGCTATGGAATTCTCTACCAGGGGAGGCTTTGGAAGCCAAGTCACTGAATATATTTAAGAAGGAAACGGATAGATTTCTGGACTCTAAAGGCATCAAGGGATGTGGGGAGAGAGTGAGAGTATGGCATTGAGATAGAGGATCAACCGTGATCGTATTGAATGATGGAGCTGGCTCGAGGGGCTGAATGACCTACCCCTGCTCCTATTTTCTATGTTTTTAATTAAATAAACCACACAAGCATAATTATTAGAAGATTGAGAAGAAAACAAATGCTCTTGTGACTATTGAAAATGTCACATAAATACTTTTTTTCTTTGTAAATGTAACCAACAGTGTTGTTTTTCTTCAACATTTATTGAATGCTTACTTCTCCAGATATGCTGTTGTGCTCATATTATTCTGCATATTCAGCAGAAATATAGTAGGCTGTGCAAATGCTCAAATAAATAAGTAGCAGTCAATCAAATTGTTTCACATTTTGTGTTTATTACAAAGCAGGATATAATCTAACTGTAGCTTTGGGAAACTAATTCTGATATAAGTGTTCACAGTAACTTCTGTGTTCAAGACTAGGATGAAATATGTTTCTTGGGCATAGCTCATTCAAAATGAAATATGCAAAAAGAAACTTCATGGAAATTCACAGACTACAAAGTATTAGAATTTAGTATGTGGGTGACATGCAACTTGTACCATATTTCATGTCGTTTTATATTTTCTTTTTATTGCAAATTTAAAAGGCAATGCCAAGGTTTTCATTGATTGAACGTGCACTGGCAATAAAATTTTACATCATGTGTCAGCTCCAATCAAGGCCTATAGGTATTTTGTCTGTAACACTACATTGTCATCATTGAAATCAAGACAAAGCCTAATAATATGAAAGTTAATGAAAATTTATATAGTGATGGTGTGCTACAGATCATTTCAGGGAGTCTGAGTTGCTGTGGTAACATGCACTTTTTGGTCTGGGGTTATAGGTAGTGATGGTAGAGACTGCAGGTTTCTTTAATCACATGGCTGACCAGAAATCTCTCTCGCCCTTACCGCCTGCCATTGGAATATGTTGGAAGGATTTGCAGGTTGGTAATTAACCAGTTTGGCTTGAGCTCAGGGCTCCTAACTCAGAGGTTGGGATGCTAACCACTGTTTATAAAGTGATACTTTGTGTTAATTTAATCACTATTGTATAATCATTTACTCACTATTTGGTGTAACTCATTGTTGGCTTTATGTTTTTTGGTGCACTTAATGACATTTTTTCTTCTCTTCAGCTGTGTTCATCCAATGTTGGATGCAATTCTCCTCATTCCTTTTTCATGAGGGGTTTCATATACTGACATACTGGCAAGGCACGTTGTCAGTAATGGCTGACCAGGAATCTCCCCCACTCTTACCGCCTGCCACGGGCAAATTGGAAGGATTAGCAAATTGACTTGTCAACCTGATTGGCCACATCATGAATGTCCGTGGCCAACAACACCTGGAGCAGAATTTTATGCTGATCGGGAGGGTGTGCGCCCGACCGGATCTGGCATAAAATCGCGTGAGATGACACTGGGCGTGTGTCCCGACATCATCCTGCACTTGCGCGATATTTCGGTTGGCGGACGTGCGCATAAGTCAGAAGTGCGCCGGCCAACAATTAAGAGGCCAATTAAGGTCATTAACAGCACAATTGTCTTTAATTTTACGTTGCCTGTCCAACCTTACGTTTGGCTGATGGGCAAATTGGCCAGATGGCCTCTACAGTTTTCATGAAACCTCAGCTGAGGGCAGGATGTGGTTTCTGTGTTCAAATAAAATGAAAATAAAAATTGGTGATCAGCATTTTTATCATGTATATTTTCAGGAGCCTGATGGAGATGCTTGGACATTTTTTCCTGCTTTTTAAAACTTTATTTGAGGATTTTTGGGTCTGCAACTCCCTGAGGATTAATTGGCCGGCCAGCGTGAAATCGTAGTCGGGGGCCGATTGCAGCCAAAGTTCCATTTCCTGGCCGATGCCGAGCCCACCTTCACACCTGCCCACCAACCTATAAATTCTGCCCCTGGAGAGGGGCCTGAATCCGGAGCTTTTCGCTCAGAGACAGGATGCTACTCAATGGTACACAAGGCCTCCCGTCATGACATTTAATCCACACGATAGTTAAAAAATACCTCGCTAACTTAGTACTGTATTCAGTTTTCCCTTTCTTCATCTATTTTATATCAATTGAATTAAGATAAGTTTAGTTGCTTGGTAGTACAGAATTTGAGTATTGCTGAAAAAATCTATACTCACACACAGGGCCCTGTCCTTTGCAGACAGAAGGAGCATGTCCATGCATTGCACCTTTTTCAACTAAACAAAAGCTTGGGAGACAGTCATTCCCTGGTTCATTCCCTATGGCAATGCTTTGACCAATCAGAGTCAACCTGCCTTCTTTGAATTTAAACAAAAGCTTGGCAGTTAACTGTTCCCTGATGCATTCCCCATGAACATGTCTACCAATCAGAGTCCACTTGCCAACCAATCAGCACTGTCTTCTCATGCAGTATAAATTGTTGTTCCCTTTACAATTGGTATTCTTACATATCTGTCCTGATGAATACAGGATGAAAAGCTTTGACAGAATGTCTCTTTATTCAGTAATAATAAGATCAGCAATAACAAGAGAAGAGTGTGAAACCACTAAAGAGCGCAAGATGGAAAAGAGCACGGAGAGCTGATTGGTGAGTAGCATTGGTGAGTATTTCTAGTCTTTAAAGTAAAAGTAAAGTCTTTAGTTTGCATTTAGATCTCCAGTCTTTTTTTTCTCTTTTTCTTAAAGAAAGCTTGTTAAGTATAAAATCGATACTGGTGCGTATAAAAAAATAATTATAATAAAGTGTAAAGAATGGGGATTCTACAGTAATTAATTAATAAATTGAATAAAATAAAATAGTGATGGCAGGATGGGTGTTGTGTTGCTGCTGCAGCATGTGGGCACTGCTGGACACCAAGGTGATCCAGAGTGAACACATCTGTACTAAGTGTTTGCAGCTCAAGGAACTTTGGATCCGAGTTAAGGATCTGGAGTCTGAGCTGCAGGCCATTGTGTCACATCTAGGAGGGGGAAAGCTACCTGGACACTTTGCTCCAGGAGGCAGTCACACCCCTCAGATTAGGTCATTCAAATTTGGTCTGTGGTTAGGGACAGGAGGGTGTGACTGCAGGTGAAACAGGTTTGGGGACCCGGGGGTAGTGTTCGAGGAGCCTCGGCCCATGCAACTGTCCAACAGTTACAAGGTTCTTGCAAGCTGTGTGGATAAGAGTGCGGAAGGCAGGGAGGATGAGTGAACTGACCACGGCACTGTGGTACAAGGGGCTATTGAAGTGGGGGGAGGAAATGGGAGCGTGGTAGCAGTAGGGGACAGAATAATTAGAGGGATAGATAGTGTTGTCCGCAGCTGTGAGCGTGAGTCCTGAAGGCTGTGTTGCCTGCCCGGTGCCAGGGTTAAGAACATCTCCTCAGGGCTGGAGAGGAACTTGGAGTGGGAGGAGAGGGATCCAGTTGCCGTTGTCCATGTTGGTACCAACAACATTTATAGGGCTAGAAAGAAGGTTCTGCTGAAAGGATTTGAACAGTCAGGGGCTAAGTTAAAAAGCAGAACCTCCAAGGTGATAATCTCGGGATTGCTACCTGAGCCACAGACAAACTGGCATAGGGTAAATAATGTCAAGGAGTTAAATGCGTGGCTCAGAGATTGGTCTGGGAGGAATGAGTTTCAGTTCATGGGGCACTGGCACCAGTACTGGGGTAAAAGGGAGCTGTTCCGGTGGGAGAAGCTTCTCTTGAACCATGCTGGGGCCAGTGTCCCAGCGAGCTGAATAAATAGGGATCTGGAGAGGGCTTTAAACTAAATAGAGGGCAGGGAGGGTTCTGGAAAGGGGATTTGTAGGCTTACAAAGCAAAAGGATATGGCAGCCTTGCAGGGCAGCTATTTAGGCAACGATACCCAAAGTGTGACAGGAAGGGACAGAGTGTACAAACATAAAAAATCAACAGCAAATAGGGTCAAAGAGGGAAAGAATGGTAAAAAGGCAAAATCATTGGCTCTTTACTTAAATGCACGTGGTGTTTGGAACAAAATATGAATTAACGTCACAGATAGAGGTTAATGGGTATGATCTCACAGCTATTACGGAGACGTCGTTACAAGGAGATCAAAGCTGGGAACTAAATATTCAGGGGTATGTGACTTTTTGAAGGGACAGGCAGGAAGGAAAGGGTGGCCTTGTTAGTATGAGATGGAATAAGTACGATGGCAAGAAAGGATCTTGGATCGGAAGATGTAGAATCCATATGGATGGAGGTAAGAAATAACAAGGGGAAGAAGACACTGGTGGGAGTGGGCTATAGGCCCCCTAACAATAGCTATACTGTAGGACAGAGAATAAATCAGGAGATAATGAGGGCATGTAAAAAAGGCAGTACATTAATCATGAGTGACTTTAATCTTCATGTACATTGGGAAAATCAAATTGGCAGAGGTAACAATGAGCAAGAATTCATAGAGTGTTTTCAGGGCAGTTTCTTGGAATAATATATTGTGAATCGAACCAGGGATCAGGCTATTTTGGATCTGGTAATGTGTAATGAGACAGGTTAATAAATGATCTCAGAGTAAAGGATCCCCTAGGAAACAGTGACCATAATATGGTAGAATTTAGCATTCAGTTTGAGCGTGAGAAACTTAATTTGGAAACATCTGTGCTAAACTTAAATGGGGGTAATTACAATGGAATGAGGGCAGGGTTGGCTGGAGTGGACTGGGAAAGCAGTTTAGCAGAAAAGAGGGTTGATGAACAATGGCAGGTGTTTAAGAAAATAGTTCATGACTCTCAACAAAGTTATATTCCAGTGAGGAAGAAGAATTCAAGGAAGGGGATAAACCAACTATGGTTAACCAAGGAAGTTAAGGACAGCATCTGCAGTATTTTGCTTTTAAGTTAAGGACAGTATCAGATTGAAAGAAAAAACACACAATGTGGCAAAGATTAGTGCTAAACCAAGGGATTGGGAAAGTTTTAAAAACCAACAAAAGATGACCAAAAAAATAATAAAGAAGGAGAAAATATACTTTTAGGGTAAACTAGCAAGTAATATAAAAATGGACAGTAAGAGCTTCTTTAAATATATAAAAAGGAAGAGAAAAGCCAAAGTGAACTTAGGCCCCTTGGAGAATGAGGCTGGGGAAATAATAATGGGTAAACAGGAAATGGCAGAGGTGTTGAATAAATACTTTGCTTCAGTTTTCATGGTAGAAGATACTAATAGCATTCCAAAACCACTAAATAATCAAGGGGCAAAAGGTTGGAAGGAAATAAATACAATAACTATCACTGGAGAAAAAGTACTAGGGAAATTGATGGGCCTAAAGGCTGATAAGTTCCCTGGACTTGTTGGCTTGTATCCTTGGATATGAAAGGGAGTAGCTATAGAGAAAGTGTTCCAAGAATCCTTACATTCTGGAAAAGCCTGAGAGGATTTGAGAACGGCCAATGTAACACCCTTAGTCAAAAAGGGAGGGAGACAAAAAACAGGTAACTGTAGGCCAGTTAGCTCAACATCTGTCATTGGGAAAATGTTGGAGTCTATTAAAGGATGTAACAGCAGAGCATTTAGAAATACATAATCTAATCAGGCAGAGTCTGCATGGATTCATGAACGCGAAATCATGCCTAACAAATTATTAGAATTCTTTGAGGAGGTAACAAGCAGGATAGATAAAGGGGAACCAGTAGATGTAACATATTTGGATTTCCAAAAGGCGTTCAATAAGGTACCATACATAAGGCTACTTAATAAGATAAGAGCCCATAGTATATTAGCATGGATAGAGTATTGGCTAACTAATAGAAGACAGAGAGTTGGGATAAGGGGGGCATTTTCGGGATGGCAACCTGTAACTAGTGCAGTGCCACGGGGATCAGTGCTGGGGCCTCAGTCATTTACAATATATATTAATGACTTGGATGAGGGAAGTGAATGTACTATCACCAAGTTTGCGGATGACACAAAAATAGGTGGGAAGGTGAGTGGTGAGGATGATACAAGGAGTCTACAGAGGGATATAGACAGGTTAAGTGAGTGGACAAAAACTTGGCAGATGTAGTATAATGTGAGGTTATGCACTTTGGCAGGAAGAATAGAGGAGCTGAATATTATTTAAATGGAGAAAGACTGCAGACGGCTGTAGCACAGAAGAATTTGGGAGTCCTTGTGCATGAATCCCCCCAAAAAAATACAAGTTCAACAGGTAATAGGTAAGGCAAATGGAATGTTGGCCTTTATTTCAAAGGGAATGGAGTATAAAAATAAGGAGGTCTTGCTAAAATTATACAAGGCCACACCTAGAACACTGTGAACAGTTTTGGTTCCCTTATCTAAGAAAAGATATACTGGCATTGGAGGCAGTCCGGATAAGGTTCACTGGGTTGACCGCAGGTATGGAGGGATTTTCTTACGAGGAGAGGTTGAGTAGGTTGGACCTGTACTCATTGGAGTTTAGAAGAATGAGAGGTGACCTTATTGAAGCATATAAGATTCTTAGGGGGCTGGACAGGGTAGATGCTGAGGGGTTGTTTCCCCTTGTGGGAGAGCCTCGGGCCAGAGGGTATAATCTCAGAGTAAGTGGGTGCCCATTTAAAACAAGATGAGGAGGAAGTTCTTCTTTCAAAGGGTAGTCAATCTGGAATTCTTTACCACAGAAGTCTGTAGAGGCTAGGTTGTTACGTATATTCAAAGCAGAGATAGACAGATTTTAATTCAGTAAGGAAATCAAAGGCTTTGGGGACAAGGCAGGAAAGTGGAGATGAGGATTATCAGATCAGTCATGATCTCATTGAATGGCAGAGCAGACTCAATGGGCCAAATGGCCTACTTCTGCTCCTATGTCTTTCTCACCTGCTACAATTTACAGGAGCATCTTGAATTAACTGTTGGAAAGTGAAGTTCTACGTTCTTCAAGACAACTACAGTTCAGGGATCTAATTCAGTTCAAGTTGCTCGAAACATTAACTCTGTACTTCTCTCCACAGATGTCACCAGACCTGCTAAGTATTTCCAGCATTTTCTGTTTTTATTTGAGATTCCTAACATCCACAGTATTTTGCTTTTAATTCTGGGATAGATTGCTTTTGGTTATATTAGCGTTCTTCTTCCCAAGTAGACAACCGAAGGACTTGGCTGTGCCAATACATCCTGGGAAAAAATTTAACATGATTGTCTCGTTTTACTCACTCCTCTATTGAGGTTGAGGCATTTATTCATTTATTTAAGCAACTTCATACCTCCACTAAAATGGAAAGGAATTTCGACTAATGTGTTAAGCATTCATGAACTATTTTTCCACATTATCATCTCAAGGCCTTTATGTTAAAGGCTGAAGCCAGTGAATAAAGAGGCAGTGGTATGTCTGTATTGTGCAAACTTTGCATCTGATCTTCTTCCAATAAAGAACAAATTATTCTGCAGCATGCCGCACACAGTATAACTGAAAAACTCAAAAGCAGCGCCTAACGCTGATTCAGGTTTTATTCTTGCCTGTTATGTGCAGAGAAATAATACTGGTGATCGATTGTGTTTACATAGAATGCCAGTGGGCTACTGAAGACTTGCCAAAACATTTCAACTACAAAAAGAAAATCAACAAACTGGAGCATCATGTTACAATGGACTAAGGGAATAAAACTGATAATATTCAGGCAGCGAAATCCAATAGAAAGTATTGTAAATAATTCTAAAAGCAACTTATGATACATAACCATCCTCTGAGATGGTCTGGATCTCTCAACCATTCCTTTAAGCACTTAAGGTTTTATATCCAATGGGGTTACTAGTGTACTTCTACTGAGATAACCTTCTTGTAATTGTGTTAGAAATGAAGCCTGCAGTAAAATCATTGTTTAGTTGATGTGCAAAATTTTCTCAGAGGTAGTATATTCAGTTTTTATAGTATTCACAGAATCCTGAAAATTACACCACAGAAGGAGATTTTTCAGTCCATTGAGCCTGTGTTGGTGTTACCTCTTCGTTTGAAACCATCTATTCCAATCACATGTGCTTGGCCATTTCCCAAATAGTTTTTATATTCTCTCTTACCAAGTTCGCTTCTTAATAATGCTATAGAGGGTCATTTTTACCTTGCACAGTAAACAATGGAAATTAAATCAGATGAGATCTATAACAGGCAGCAATTCACTCCGCCATTGTCCTGCGGCTATCAGCAAAGGTAGAAATTATCTTCATATTCTTTGGGTGGAATTTTCCCAGCCCGCTGGCGGCGGGCGTGATAGATGGCATGTGCGCAAAATATGGTGGGACCCACTTCACGACAGCGGGAAGGCAGGTCGCGATCTTCTGCTCAGCCTGCCAATGGCAGGCCGTGTTTCCTGTTATCGGACGGCAGGGAGCTAATTGTAATACACTAGCATATAATTAAAAGGCCATCCCGCCAGGCTCTTGGTACCCCACCGTATCCTTTGTCAACATATGTGGGAAAGCACGCTGACGTGTTTCACAACAGCACACAGGCGATGTGCAACTTGACGGCCTTCACTTTGGGGCAACTGAGGTGAGTGAACAGCAGAGTTTTCCACAGCTCGCCCGTTGTTTCCAGGCCTCAGGGCCGCCGGGGGTTGGGGGAAACTGATGCCTGGACTCGGAGGCGACTGCTGAGGGGTGGGGGGTGTCTGGGGGCAAGTGTTGGCCAGCCTCAGAGGCGACTGCTGAGGGGGGTGGGGGGTCAAGTGCTGCCCTGGCGCTGCATCCTGCGCACAGGCAATCGAGGTGGGGGCAGGGTAAGTGAGGGGAGTGGCCACACGTTAGGGAGACCTGTATAAACTGACCAGGCCTCTGCAACTGAGACAGATCAGGCGCAGCCACAGTGATATGATTGGGGTCAGGCTCCTAGCCTGCCCGACCATGCAAGCAACACGCAGGCACCAAAGGGCTACCAAGCCCTCCATATCTTTCCTCCCACCCCCAACCCCCACCCCCGGCACAGACTTCAAGTCTGCCACCACTATATTGGACCACAGAGCAGTTGGACTGCACACGTTGTACAATCTTCTTGCCAACGCTGGCCATGTAGCAGTCACTGTTCGAGGTGCTCACAGCCCCTTGCAATCTCAGCATCCCGGTTTGGACCAGTGTCCCACATGTCGCAGGTTGACAGGGCAGCCAAGCAGTGCACTCATCTCTGGCCATCGAGGGGTGACCAGCACTCTTTGGGAAGTATTAAGGGGTAGTCACAAAGGACCAGGAAAGGTGCTAAGTACAGCCATGATAACCACGTCTCTCCCTCTTTCATGCTGCAGGTGGACCACGTCAGGAATCATGGATCCTGGTAACCTAGCTGTATGCCTGATGGTCTACAGAGAGCGTAGAAGATGGAGAAGGGAGCGACTGAGGCTCCTGGTGGCACAAAGGCAGGAGCAGCAACCTCATGAAGAAGGGGCAGCAGGGGCTCCCGCACACGCTGCCCAGGAGCGACAGTGAGCCGTGGCTGGTCGGCGCCTAGCAACACTCAGGGTCTATAGACACCGCCTGCCATTCCTGCAGAATGACTGAGAACCAGTGTCACCAACGACTGAGCATGTCTAGGGTCCTGCTGGCTCACATCTGCCACTCACTGCAGGGCTTGGCGCCAAGGGGGCAATGAGGGTATCCACTGCCAGTGGCTGTGAAAGTGACTATGGTGCTCAATTTCTATGCCAGTGGTTCCTTTCAGAACTCCACAGGTGACCTGTGTGGGATTTCACAATCCGTCATCCACAAATGCATCCCTGAGGTCACAGATACCATCTTCTCCATGGCAACAACTTTGTGCATTTCGCCCTGGACCGGGACAGCCAGGATGCAAGGGCCATTGGATTCGCCCTGATCTCGGGATTCCCACAGGTGCAGGGTGCAATTGACTGCACTCATGTGGCGCTCGGGTCTCCATCGCTACACTCGATGGACTTCATCAACTGCAAGGGCTTCCACTCACTGAACGTGCAGCTGGTGTGTGACCACCAGAAACACATCCTGCAGGTCTGCGCACGGTTTCCAGGGAGTGTGCACAACTCCTACATCCTCAGTCACTCGCAGATCCCTGCAGCCTTCCAGGGTCCGCAGAGGCTGTATGGTTGGCTCCTTGGGGACAAGGGCTACCCGCAGAGGCTGTGGCTGATGACACCCGTGCGGCGGCCTCAGACTACAGCAGAGTAGCGGTATAATGAGGCTCATGCTGCAACTCGCAGCTTGGTGGAGCAGACCATCGGGATGCTGAAGATGAGGTTCTCGTGCCTGGACCGGTCTGGTGGAGCCCTACAATACAGTCCACAGAGGGTGTCACACATCGTCGTCGTCTGCTGTGCCCTTTACAACCTGGCGCTGCAACTGGGAGAGAAGCTGGCTGAGGAAGAGATGAAGGAGCTGCATGCCTCCTCTGATGGAATTGAGGGTGAGGGGGTCCTTGGCGGTGACAATGACCTGGATGAGGCCCTCGCACTGGCCAGATGAGGCAAGTGCACTCGGGAAGCCCTCATAGCTGCCAGATTTGTGGAGGATGATGACAACATGCAGTGAGGTGTCCCTGTAGATCCTCACATTGCAGTTGTGAACGTTTGACTCCAGCCTGACTTACCTCAGTGCTAATACCATCTGTGAGAATGCTCCTGTCATGGAGATGCAGTGGAGGCCCTAATAGCCACTTGATCACAGGAGGATGATGACGACATGCAGTAAGGACACACCATAGGTCCTCACACGGCCTCTGAGAATGTCTGACTCCTGTCTGGCCGAGGGCAGCTCGCTTGCCCTCCATGATCAGGGCCATCTCAGAGACGCAGCCATGAAACTTTAGACACATCTGATGCTGTGTCCGCCTTCAGCACCTCAGCCCTTCAGGAGCTGGTGCACAGCATCGCTGGTCACAGATGCTGGTGTGATAGGGGCCAGCCCCACCTTAAAGGTGCTGAGAGCACACAGAGGGTATGAGAGAACACTGTGGTGCCTGCCCACTATGTTCTGGCAGCAATGACCAGCACCGCCGATGTGCAGGCATCAGTAATGTTTCCAGGGATTGTGAGGCTGGATCATCACTGTGGTCTGAAGGCTGCACAGAGCACAGGGAAGAGGCCCTGGACTGAGACAAATGCTTTTTATCTTGTGCAGAAAGGCTTCACAACTGAGTGACAAGAACACTGCTCAACAGAACAAGGAGCCACAGGCAGGGAGACATTCTTGGGAGTTTATTGACAATAGTGAACATTATGTACAAGTGATTAATAACCATGCCCAGGCTGTGTAACTAGTTCTCCTTAGTTCTAACCCTGCCGCTACGTTTTGGTGCTCCCCGGACATCCGCAGCGGAGGTGGAGGCATCCTGTTGACTGTGCCCTATCTGTGATGATAGGGCATCCTCTGGAGGGCCCTGGCCTTCTTTCAGGGTCCCTGTGTGGCAGTGGCATCTTCCTCGGCCTGTGAAGCTGGATCCACAGAGGTCACAGGAAGAGGGGAATAAGATGGGTCGGTCACTCCCAGAGCCACCTGGGTGGATGGCCCTGGAGTGTGCACCTGTTGATCCTCCTCTCTATGGGTACCTGAGGGCCCCTGGCTGACTCCGTGAGTGGAAGGGGTAGCTGGAGTGAGATTGAGATGCCCAGTACCCCTCTCACGTACACACTGCTGGAGGCCAACTATGGCATCAGCGATGGAGTTAAGCCCGCACAGCAGTGCAGGAGTGACATCCAGGACCAAGGTCTCCATGCCGGCCACAATCCTGCCGGTGTTGACCTCGGTGCGTTGCAATGCTGGTGCTATCACCTCAGCCTGAAAGCAGACGGACTCCTCCATCGTGCCTTGCAATGTGAGGAGTGCAGCGGCCATCCCTTCCTGATGTTCCCGAGCTTGCCTTTGCAGCCCCAGCAACTGTGACATGACCGAATCCAGAGCCTCATCATCTGACTTGGACTCAGCAACATTCTGCCCTCCAGCAGTCCTCTGAGTGCCGGGGACCTGGGAAGTCCCTGCCTCCGCCTGCTGTGGATCAGAAAGTGCGATGTGCTCACCAGATTGTGATGCCGAGGCTGCTCTAAAGCTCGGTCCCACCGAGGTGTGTGTCTCTGCGCTGGTGGAGGGTGTGGGTGAGCGCTGTGATGGGAC
Organism: Cetorhinus maximus; assembly: GCF_964194155.1. NCBI lineage: Eukaryota > Metazoa > Chordata > Chondrichthyes > Lamniformes > Cetorhinidae > Cetorhinus > Cetorhinus maximus. The sequence goes on from NC_135882.1 coordinate 54,129,074, forward strand.
TTCAGGGAGGATGCCTTCAGATTCCTCTTTGGAAGTTTCTTTGGAGCTTGCTTGGACGCTTTGGGTCGTGGACTCTGTCTGCTGCTTCCCAGATGTGCCTGAGAAAGCAGGGGGAGATAATTAGTGCATGACAGTGGCCTATGAAACAGGACACATCACTCACAGCATGGTTGTCTGATGGATGTTGCACTGCTGGATCCTCAATCGGCAGAGCACCGCCGACCTCACCATCAGCACAGGACCGGTTCTGGCCATCACTGGCCAGCTGGATGGCTCTGTTTTAAAATTCTGTGAGAACTTTGATTTCCAGCATCCCTCCACCTGTCTGTGACCTTTCCCTCCTGTTGTGAGGCAGTTTGTCCTGTGTGGATAGAGATGGGGAGAGTGTATCAGGATGCCTGCCGGACCAGATGATATGGATGCCTGGCCAGTGTGGGTGGTGAGCGGTCCCATGGATGGGATGAGGACAATGATGTGTGTGTGAAAGAGTGAATGGTGATGTCCCTTGTACTGGCAGTAAGTGAGGGCCCTGTGGATGTGTGATGGGATTGTGAGTGTGTGAGTCGGGAGTGATGAAAAGAGTGATTTACCCTGGCGGAACAGAGGAAATCATCCATCCTTTTGCGGCACTGGGGTGGCTGTCGTCTTCAGAAGGGCGTTGGCGTTGACCACCACTGCCACTACCTCCCAAGCCGGGCTGGTGACATTGCTAACCCTTCCTGCGGCCAGAGCGTGGGTAGAGCACACCCCGGGGGGCCTCCACGGCGTCCAGCAGTCACTCGAGGGATCCATTGTTGAAGCGGGGGGGCTGTAGTCTTTTTTCCTTTGCTGGCCATGTCTCCCAGGCAGTGGTGGTGAGCTGGTGGTGATGAGCGCTTTGCTGGCGGCTGCCTTTTAAAGATGGCAGCCAGTGTGATGCAACAGCCGGGTGATGGTGAGCGGGTGAATGAGAGCCCGCCTGCCATGGAAACGGCGTGTTTCACGGGAGTGAATAAATAATGAGACGGACTCGGGAAGATACGGCGTGAAATCCCGCCATTTTCATCGGCGGGTAGAATTCCATTTTACCCACTCGCTACCGCACTTGGTGCAATTCTGGGTAAATTCAGCCCTCTGTCTCACTGGCAACCCAGTAACCGTGCCTCATCAAATCCAGAGATTATTGATTTACTAATCAGTGGAAACAATCTTTCACTTGACCTGACAACCTTTCAAAGTTTTGCACGCCGCTCTTCAATCTCCCCTTAAGTTTCTTTGTTCTAGTAAAAAGAAATTCTAATCTTTTTAGCTTTCTTTCACGATAATAATTTCTTGTTCCTTGTATAAGTCTGGTGAATCTTCACTGCACTTTTTCTATGCTTTAATATCCTTCCTGAACTACATAAAATAATCAAATTGTGGATAACCAATGTCTTACACAAATTCAACATCACTTCCTTTATTTTATATTCAATGTCATGATGCATAGATCCAGAATACCAATTGTTTTTTTTTGAATCTTTGAAATGTGCACTTCCACTTTGAAAGATCCATGTACCTGGACCCCTCGATCTTTCTGTTCCTCTGTTATGTTAAGTATCGTACTCCTAAAATGTACACTTCGTTCTATTTTCTTCTTCTCAGTGCTTTACTTCACATTTTTCAATATTGAGTTGCATTATTGCCTACATGCCCACTCTACTAACTTGTTTTTGCCCTCTTTCAGTACTCACTCAAGTTTGTATTATGCATTTATGTAGCAACTTTTATTTTATCAGGGTGTTCCAAAGTGCTTCACAGCCAATGAAGTATGGTCATCTACACAATGCAGAGAAACAAAATAGCTATTTTATGCACCACAATGTCTCACAGGCATAAACAAGACAAGATAATCTATTTCAGTTGTGTTGGTTGAGCAATGAATTGTGGCCCTTGTTCGTCTTTAAATAGTACCATTGGATCTTTTATTTTCACTTGAGAGGGAAAACCCACTTGGGTAAAAACCTTGACTGAACGCTGACACCTCCAAAAGTGCAGCTTTCTCTCAGTGCTGTACTGATACGTGATTATGTACCTTAGTCTCTGCAGCAGGGCTTGAAGCCATGACCTTATTATTCCAAGAAAGAGTGCTACCACTCAGTCAAGTTTGACATTATACAGTATTCCCTAATTTGCTGCCATCAACAAACTTTGATATAGCTTTGTGCCTATATCCAAATTATTTTTTGTGAATGGAAACCAAAACAGGTTCCAGCACAGATGACTGAGACACATTGGGCCGCAACTTCTGACTAGCGTCGGAAAGTGCTGGCCCCAGAAATTAGAAGAAATAAATGCCTACTTACCTGGGGGAGAATTTTCTCCCCATAGTGGGGGTTGGACAGGAACGGGTGTGGGCAGGCATGTAGCCGATCACTGCCTGTGATTGGCTGCGTGCCGCCATTTTACGTGGGCGGGCCAATTAAGGCTGAGCACTCCCTGTGCGGGCAGGGAGAGTTGGCTGAGTCGGGGCCTGTGATCTTTTGCGCACGTGTGCGAAAGAGCGCAGAAATCTCCTTGAGGCACAGAGCTGACTCAGGGAGATTAGTTTGATTTTGGAAAATTTTAATAGAGAAAAGAAAAATTTAAGAGATGTCCCCTCATGTGACAGTGTCACATGAGATGGGACATGTCAATGAATATTATAAAAAATGTTCATTAAACTTTAAAAATCTTCATGATAAATGCGAAGGCCGCCTGGGCTCTTCGCCTGCCAACCTTAAGGTTGGACCGGTAGCTCATTTAATTATTTTAATTCGTTTTTAAATGGCCTTTCACAGTTCAGTGGGCGGGCAGCCGACTCTGCTGCACGCCCGCCGAACTGAAGATCTGAATGATGTGCGGTGAAGTCGGGAAGCACACCCGACGTCACCGCGCATCACTTTACGCATCGACGAGCAGGCCCCACCCCCGCTCACCGACCCGAACATTCTGCCCCTGGTCTTGAAAATAACGTTGACACTTCTGTTCACCAAAGCTGCTTGGGGCCTGCATCGAAAGAATCCTCACAGGCCCTTGCGAAGTGTAGATCCAGCGTATTCAAGGAGGCCACGCCCCCTTTTTTACAGCCCTTGCTGCCGTAAAGCAGGTAAGTTTAAAGGGTCAGGAAAATTGACAGGCCAAGAGTAAGGTGCCTTAGGTAACTGGATAGGATTTTGGGGTTGGGGGTGTCCTTAGGTTGGGGGGGGGGTCATGGGGGGGTCCAGAGGTCGGCAGGGGGCTGGGGGGTCCGGGGTTGCGGGGGGGCGGTCTGAGGTCGGGGGCAGGGATCCAATGTCAGGGGGGTTGAGGTTGGCTTGGGGGTGAGGTGGGGTTGTCGGAGGTTGGTGCGGGGAGTCCTGTGGGTACGGTCTGGGTCTTTACAATACTTACCCAGAAGTTAAAAGAGATTTTAATTCTTCTAGATTTTTCTGGGTAACTATTGGTCTAATCCAGGTGGAACCATCCGAAGTTTGCATTTTAAATCTCTTTTTCGGATGGTTCCCAGCGCAGTGTAATTGTCCAGAGGGTGTGTGCACTTCTGGGCAATTGTCGTACAAACCCTTACCTTTGAATTTCCGAGAGGGATTCCCCAGCGCATCTTTGGGGTAACCCCCAAATCAGATGCTGGGGAGCGCGGAAGTTACGGGCCATTATTACCCATAAACCTCCACACATCTCCATCCATTCCCAATTGAAAAAAAACCATGAAGCTCACCCAACAGATTTTTGACAAAGCTTTTCCTTTTGTTCTCTTTTTGCTCCATGTGTTAAATGGTCCTCTTGGGCAGTCTTCCACTTCTGTACTTTCTCTATTTTCCCGCTGCTACCTTGCTTAATTATTCACTACTGATGGTTTTGATGTTGCAACCTTTATAAGAATGAAATTCCTTTGGGGGTTCTGAGATGAGGGACAGGAGTTTGTAAGGGGCCAACAGATGCAAGTGCAATAAAGCTGAAGACATTTGCCACACCCATTACTAACCTTGCTTAATGGAAGCCTCCATATGCATTTAAATGTGTCAGAACAGAGCTGCCTTCCCTATCTCCTATTTTCAAGGCAGGCTATCTCAGAGTTGTGCTATTTGCTGCACATGACCTGCACACAATATTTGGATTAGATTATTGCAAAGGAAAGTTACCACAGCATGAGTCTGTCATGCTATCAGTTCCTTTTAGAAAACAGCTGTCACATCAGGCAGTCAGTAGTGCATACATATATCAAGCAAGCGACAGCCCTTATGTTTGCAGTGGGCAACACTTTCCCAGTCAAAACGAGGCATCATCTGGACAGGATAGACAGCTTTTGCCCAGTGGCAGGGTGTCCTCAAGTACAAAATGTTGCACATGGTGCCATGGGGCGACAGAGTTCTTCACATCAATCTCCTGGCCAATAAAAGTTTGGCATTGATTTAGTGATCGGATGTTAGATGACCACAAAGCCATGTTACGCACTTCTGTGGCTATTATACAGAAAGCAATTTTGATTACCTAATTGTGCAGCATTCTATAGTTCCCTTATCCTTTTTTTTCTTATTCTTTCCTTCAATATCCTGCTTAATCTCACTCCTAATTGCCCTAGGTTACAGCTTTCTCTATCTCTGCCTTCAGCTTGCTATTTATAAAACATATAAACAAGAAAAGCATGAGAATGTTTCACATAATCCCAGGTTTCTGTAGTGATGACACAGCCTGCCTCAAATATAGAAGAGAAAGGTTAAAAGGCTGTTTAGGTGTGATTAATTTGCGCAAAGGCTGGTTAATATTCAAGAAAGAGTTAGATATGTACCTGTAGAAAACTTGATATGTATATTGAGGTATTATGGTATGTGATATTTCCTAAACACTAGGATTGGATAAATGGACCACAAGGGCCATTCTAATCCTGTATGTTCGCGCATGTGTGCGAAAGAGCGCACAGATCTCCCTGAGGCAAAGTGCCGCCTCAGGGAGATCATTGGAAATTATAAAAAATTTTTAAAGGGTAGAAAAAATTTTCCTGACCTGTCCCCTCATGAGACACTGTCACATGAGCTGGGACATGTCCATTACTTTTATTTTAAAATATTCTGAAATTTTTAAATCCCTCATGAAACTTCATCCCGCCCGTGGATGAGGTTTCATGCTTTTTTGGAAGGCCACATGGGCTCTTCACTTGCCCGCCAACCTTAAGGTTGGACAGGCGGGTCCATTAATCATTGCAATTACTTTATTAATGGCCTTAATAGGCCGTTGACAGGTCGGCGGGTGCGCAGCCGAGTCAGCTGCGTGCCCACCGACCTGAAAATCTAAATGACGCAGGGAGACATCGGGACGCATGCCCAACATCACCCTGCATCATTTTATGCTTCGGTGAGCGGGCCCCGCCCCCACACACCGACTGGAAAAAGCTGCCCATGATGCCAGAATATTAGTGCCAATTTGGTTCAACTTTTTCCCTGTAGACCCATTCCTTGCTCCAATCCAACTCTTACTGCATCAATGAGCTGATAAAATAGCCAAGCGTAAAGTTGAATAAGTAATTGAGAATGAGCATGCAAGTGGCTCAGAACTAGGAGCTCTGACTCTCTGGGGAGCCTGTGGTTCTTCTTTCCAGAACCCATTGCCGTCCTGTGACAGATTTGAACATCTTAACAGCTCTGTAAGTGCTGTCTGACTGCTATAGAATTGTCTTAATTGATTTAAATGATAAGCTCATATGTTGTACAGAGGATGGAATACACTGGACAATGGATATTTGTAAGGATGGAAAGAGTAAATGATCATAATAGCAAGATGCAGGACTTCAGGAACTAGCAAGAAACCTGGATAGTGGTCGAATAGCAAATTACAGATTTCAGAGTTCTTCTTATACTTTACCAGGAGCAGCCTTGAGTTGCTGGTGGGGCTTGCTTTAATAAATGGCCCGGATTTTCCGGGCTTGTAATGACAGCAAAGCTGTCAGCATTTGTCATCATGACTCTGTGAAATTGCCAGCAACTCCTGGTATCCACACATGTGCAGTTAAACACAGAGATCCAGAAGTTGCTGTCAGTGATTTCTTGTTTCTCCACAGGGCATGTTGTTAAAGTCCTTACAGATGGTAATCCTAGAAATTACTTGATTTGATGTGAACTTCCACTTATTACGCTGCTGGACTGCTGTAAAAATCCTTCAAAAAAATTATGCCTTGTTGAATGAGATATAGCTAGATTTTTAAAAGTGGAATAAATCATAATTACTGCTGAACGACCACTATAGCCATGCAGGACTAATTTTACACTTGTGGAATGTCAAATTTCCTCAAGATGATAAAAAATTCCATGGATTTTTAAAATAATAAAAATGTTCAGCCACAGGCAGTACATCACGCAGGAGAGAGCCTATTATCCTGTCAGTACCCAAAATTCCTTCATTTTGTGGTCGCCCTCTTTGCCACTTGTATTTGACCCACCGCACTTGTGATTTGGCTGCAATGGAAGATGTGACCTTGGCCATCAAACATTGCATTATGATGGGTTCCAAAGGTATGTTAATGGAGGGGACAAACAGTCATCGGCATTGGCTGTCCCTCTATTCAAGGGTGATGTCTACTCAGGTTCTTGAGTACCTTCCATGAGTCTTTATGTGGCTGAACAGGCCAATTCTTAATCCATAGATCTTTGAGCGCATGGGGATGTCCCATGGATGTGCTTCCTTTTCTTCCCTCCTCTGTTGCTTCTCTGCCTCATCATTAAGATGTGGTGAATCAAAGCATGAGGCAACTTGATGGACAAATTGTTGCCATTTTGAATGATTGGTAGCAAAATCCTCCCAGTCATTAATATCAATACTGCTGTGCTTTAAGGAGAGCTTCAGAGTGTCTTTGAAAAGTTTTATTTGTCCTCCCCTGGAATACTGACCATTTTAGAGTTGAGAAAACACGACCTCCTGGAGAGAGAGACGCTTTTTAGCATCCAAACACATTGTTCAGTCCATCAAAGTTGATTTTTCACGAGTTTTGCTGAAATGTTTTGGAGCTGTCTTCAAGAAGGACAGTAGTGTTTGTTCAATGGTCCTCCCACTGAATCTGGAGGATGTGGCAGAAGCATCACTGATGTTTTCTAGCACTCTTACGTGTCGCTGATACACGGTCCAGGTCTCACTGCAGTATGGGGGTGTGGTGATGATAACTGCTCTTTGCACTAGGGCTTTTATTGACTTGCAAAGGTTTTAGTTGTCAAATACTCACTGCTGTAGTTTGTAGAAGGCTGAGCTGGTGCAGCTGAACCGGTGTTGGATCTCGTCTTCAGTTGTGGCCTTTTGAGAGAGATGGATGCCAAGATATGGGTAGTGCTCAACGTATTCCAGAGTCTCTCCTTCAACATATATGGGAGGTGGGAAATTTTGCTGACCAGGTATGAGCTGATACGTGGGTTTTGTTTTGGCAACATTCAAGGACCTAGGGGAGAATTTCCCGCTCGTCGGGCGGGCGTGTGTCTGACCTGACCGAGCATAAAATGACACGTGATGACATCGGGCGAGTGTCCCGATGTCATCGCGCACTTGCGCGATACTTCAGTTGGCAGGCACGAGCAGGAGTCGGCAGCACACCCGCCGACAATTAAAAGGCCTATTAAAGCCATTAAAAGGGTCATTGAATTAATTTTTTCACTGCCCGTCCAACCTTGTGGTTGGTGGGCAGGAGAAAAGGCCAAGTGTCCTTTGCACTTTTTAGGAAACCTCATCCACGATAAGGCTGTGTGATAGCACCCATGCTATTTACAATCTACCTGGCAGTGGTTATTCACCTCATCAACGATTAACTACCCTCTGGTGTTAAGATCAAATACGCCTAAATGGAAAAATCTTTAACCTCAGTTGCCTCCATGTCAAAGCTAAACTGTCCACCTACTCCAAGGGCGGGATGAGGTTTCCAACAGGAAAAAAAAATAAAAATTTTAAATGTAATTACATAGAAACATACATAAAAACATAGAAAATAGGAGCAGGAGTAGGCCATTCGGCCCTTCGAGCCTGCTCTGCCATTTATTATGATCATGGCTGATCATCCAACTCAATAGCCTGCTCCCGCTTTCTCCCCATATCCTTTGATCCCTTTCACCCCAAGAGCTATTTCTAACTCCTTCTTGAAAACATACAATGTTTTGGCCTCAACTACTTTCTGTGGTAGCGAATTCCACAGGCTCACCACTCTCTGGATGAAGAAATATCTCCTCATCTCAGTCCTAAATGGTCTACCCCGTATCCTCAGACTGTGACCCCTGGTTCTGGACTCCCCCACCATCGAGAACATCCTTCCTGCATCTACCCTGTCTAGTCCTGTTAGAATTTTATAGGTTTCTATGAGATCCTCCCTCATTCTTCTGAACTCCAGCAAATATAATCCTAAATGACTCAATCTCTCCTCATATGTCAGTCCCGCCATCCCAGGAATCAGTCGGGTAAACCTTCGCTGCACTCCCTCTATAGAAAGAACATCCTTCCTCAGATAAGGAGACCAAAGCTGCACATAATATTCCAGGTGTGGTCTCACCAAGGCCCTGTATAATTGCAGCAAGACATTCCTGCTCCTGTACTCTAATCCTCTTGCTATGAAGGCCAAAATACCATTTTCCTTCTTTACCACCTGCTGCACCTTCATGCTTACCTTAAGCGACTGGTGTACAAGGACACCCAGATCTCGTTGTACATTCCCCTCTCTCAATTTACAGCCATTCAGATAATAATCTGCCTCCCTGTTTTTGCTACCAAAATGGATAACCTCACATTTATCCACATTATACTGCATCTGCCATGCATTTGCCCACTCACTCAGCTTGTCCAAATCACAATGAAGCATCTCTGCATCCTCCTCACAACTCACCCTCCCACCCAGCTTTGTGTCATCTGCAGATTTGGAGATATTACATTTAGTTCCCTCATCTAAATCAGTAACATATATTATGAATAACTGGGCTCCCAGCACCGATCTCGGCGTTACCCCATTAGTCACTGCCTGCCATTTGGAAAAATTAATAACATGTCCCTGCTCAGAGTCGCATGAGGGGACATGTTTTCTCACATTTTAGAAATCTTTATTTTTAATGTTTTAAACTGTTCATTTCCCTGAGGCAGCTCTGTACCTCAGGGAGATTTTCAAGAGCACAGTCGCACACATGCACAAAGTTTGTGCTCGCTCTCCTACCCCCCCAGCCACGCAGACAGCGCTGAGCACTGCCGCTCATGTTTCACGCTGGGCGGGCCTTAATTGGCCTGCCAGTGTGAAATCACAGTCCGACCCCGATCGTGGGCGGAGGTCAGCTCCCCGACCGCCACCCCCAACCCCGGCCGATGAGGGAAAAATCCACCCTCTAGAGATCTTGTATGCAAAATTGAAAAAATCAAGAAAGGCTTGCAAATCTGCTGCAGAGTGGACAATGATTCTGCAGTCGTCTGCAAACTGCAGGTCATGTATGCCTTTGGTGGACATGGAGGTGACTGAGGTTAAAGATTTTTCCATTTAGCTGTATTTGATATTAACACCAGAGGGTAGTTAATCTTTGATGAGGTGAATAACCACTGCCAGGTAGATTGTAAATAACATGGGGGCTATCACACAGCCTTGTCGTGATCCAGCTGATCTCGATTGTGAAGGCATCTGTTTCAGATTTCTCCCTCGAGACAATTGCAGTCATATCATCATGAAGCAATTGCAGGTTTGTGATTAAGTTTCTTGGACATGCAAATGTTTGGAGCATAATCCACCGAGCCTCACAATTTAATGGGCCACACACTTTGGTCAGGTTGATGACTGCAATGAAGAGTTCCTGGTATCGCTCTCAGCATTTTTTTTTAGATTTGTCTCATAACAAAGACCATGTCAGAGACTCATCTGAAAGGTCCAAAGCCACATTGTCTCTGGATTATTTCCTCAGCCACAGGATGTAGGCAATTCAGGAGAATGTACGTCAGGATTTTCCTTGCTATAGGCAAGAGGGAAAAACTGGATAGTTTCCACAGGATGATTTATTTCTCTTCTTGAAGATAATTACAATTGCCACATTCCTGAAGTTGGTGGGAGTTCTTTTTCCTCTCAAATCTGTAGGATGAGCACATGGAGTCTTGATGTGAGCAAAAGCCCATCAGCTTTGAAGATCTCAGCTGGAATACTATTTGGCTGCAGGCTTTGTTGTTTTTCATTTGTTTGATTGCTTGTTGCAGCTTTCCCGTCGATGGTGGTTCACCCATAGATTCTACTAGGATAACCTAAAGAGTATGAGCTGTCACTGTGGGTTCACAGTTGAGGAGTTTTTGAAAATGTTCTTTCCAGTGTTGATGTATATCACTGACTAACTTCAGAAGAGAAACACTTATCCTGTAAGTGAAGGAGTTTATGTCAATTTGGTCTGTTGATGGCACTAGTGGCTTCATAAAATCTTCCCATATCATAGTGGTCAGCAAAATGTTGGATCTCTCAGGCTTTCTCTTCCCACCACATGCCCTTAATCTTCCAGATTTATCTTTGGGTGTCAGCCTTGTGCTGTTGGAATGCTGCCTTCTTGCCTTGTGACCTTGAGTTATTCTGTCAGGCAATAAAGGCTGATCATTTTTGTTCTAGGCGATCACATTTTTCAGCCTCGTTTTCATCATCCTGGTGACGATGATGTCCAAACCCAATGGTCTGGACACAGGGGTCTGATACAGCTGACTTTATTTGACTCCACTGTTCTGGAATTGACTTGGATGTGTGAAGATTTTCTAGATTGATTGTGAACTGCAGTTAGAATTCCTCTCTTTAGTTGGGCTGCTTTCGGGCTGAGTCATTGATCTTTCACTTGGATTTTTGGGCCTTGTGATGCCTTAGCGTTAGGTGAATGTTCATCACTGGCTGAACAAGTCAATGATCTGTCGAGCAGGGATCAGTCCCCTGCATGGGTTGAGTGATACAGGCATCGCTTAGATTTTGTCCCAAACAATGACATAATCCAGGACATGCCAAAGCTTTGAGTTGGATGCCTCCATGTGGTTTTGTATTTGTCCTTCTGGCAGAAGAGGATGTCTGTTATAATAAGGCCATGTTGAGCATTGGCTTTCCCCACCCTGTTTTTCACAATGGTTCCACTCCAGGCACAAGAGTCACAACAACCCTTAGCATCAAAGTCCCCCAGAAGGATGATCTTTTCTTCCTTTGGGATGGTGGCGAGGACTTCTTCAGGGTCAGAAAAAACCTTTTCCTTAACACCTTCATCAGAGTCAGGGGTCTGATAATGATGGTGGTATATGAAGGTGGCATGTTGGTCATCATGAGTTGAAGCATCATAGGTCTTCTATTTATTCAACTGCGGAGTTCTGGCAGTGTATCCAAGATCCTATTCCAATGGCAAAACCAACTCTGTGACACAAGGGTTGCTGTCAGCCTTCCCTTTTCAGTAGAAGGTGTATCCCCTGCTCATTCCTTCAGCTGTCCGTCTCCAGGAAGGCAGGTCTCACTGAGGCCGGCGATGTCAATTTGGAGTCGTGATACTATTGCTGCTCTTCTTTCCCGACAGTCACTCTTGAGGTTATCCATGAGTGTTCTAGCATTCCATGTTGCAGAATTTAGAGTTTTCTTCCTTTGACCACCAAGGTGCTTGCACCGAGTGTGGATCCTGAGCCAGGGGAAAGTGGGAAGCCTATTTTCAGGACACCTTTCCTAGTCCTCTCCATGTTTGGGGTGAGCAGAGGGTATCCTGAAGGCGGCTGCTGAGTCACAGATGCTGCTACCCAAAGACACCTCTGTCCTAACACAGATGTCCAATGACCTTCATGCATCTGATGCCTGTGTGTAGATTCTTGACTAGGGACTCCCAGGTTCACATCCCTGTCCCTCTTGCCAACCCCCCATCACCACAGGGCTTAGCTAATGGATCCTCATAGAAATCTGTGCATGACTTTGTTTAATATGGGGACCTTGGGGGCACCATCATTGTCCACACAATCTTGATGGGATTGGTGGTCAGATTTTGATGACGTATTGAGCCACGATGACCAGGACCACCTTCCTTTGCCTGTACTGCCTTTGAGGATCTTTCGGACCACACTTTGTCTGGTACCTCCCTCCAACTTTGCCACCATGGCTGCCCCTGCCCGGAACAAGGAGCTCCTGACAGCATCGCTCAAAGGATCGTTGGAGTGTACAAGCCTCTCTACCACGCCAAGGTGGAGATCCACGGATGTGACCAAGCATTCCATGTTAGATGAATGTGAATGGATAGACTCCAGCTTCTGCACATGTTCTGCTGCTGGGCTCCTCCCAAGTTTCACAACATTGAGTGCAGGTTTTCTAGCAGCATTGCAAGCATTGGATTATGTACACCCATCATCCCGCTTCTGCACTTGGCCCATCAAAGTTCTCATCTGAGTCTGCTGCAGCAGAGCTAGTGTGCAATCTTGCCCTCTGACAAGCTAGCATCTGCACTGTCCTTCCCCGCCTCCTGATTGCTGTGCAATTTGGTCTGATACCCCATCACATGCAGATCCCTCCTCTATCCTTGCTTCTAAAATAGGTGTAGTGTCAGTATCTGAGCTGGTGGCTATAAGTTTAAGATCGAGAGACCATGGCACATAAACTTCACTGTTTTTGCTTTTCGACCACTGACTGTGAAGTGCCTAGCTCGTGAGTATCTGAAATACAAAAGGGACAAAGCTTGGGATGTGGTGAGGAGAAAAGTAAGGAATGTATGCTTATACTCTCTGCAGCTTCTGAGTCAGAAGAGATTGTGGGATGCAGAACAAGTGAGATGTGAGGAGAATTGATAATGCTGATATTCTCATCATCAGACTTTAGCCCCAGGAGTGTCCCTGGCTCCAGTGATGCTCCTTCTCAGGATAGTCAAAACTAATCCCTTCAATGGGGTGGGGGAGGTAAATGGCGTAGTGGTATTGTGACTGGACTAGTAATCCAGAGACCCAGGGTAATGCTCTGGGGATCTAGGTTCAAATCCTGCCATGGTAGATGGTGGAATTTGAATCCAATAAAAATCTGGAATAAAGAGTCTAATAATGACCAGGGAACTATTGTCTATTATTGTAAAAACACATCTGGTTCATTAATACCCTTTAGGGAAGCAAATCTGTCATCCTTACATGGTCTGGCCTAGATGTGACTCCAGACCCACAGCAATGTGTCTCTTAAATGCCTCTGAAATGGCCCAGCAAGACACTCAGTTGTAACAAACTGCTACAAAGTCACAAAAAAATAATGAAACCGGACAGACCACCCGACGTCAACCTAAGGCACCTTACAGATAATGTCCCCATCCGTGGTGAGAGTGATTTCCCTTGACATCAAGGTAGCATTTCACCAAGTGTGGCATCAAGGAGCCTTAGCAAAACTGGAGTCAATGGGAATCAGGGGGGAAAACTCTCCAGTGGTTGGAGTCATACCTAGCACAAAGGAAGAAGTTGTGGTTGTTGCAGGTTAGTCATCTCAGCTCCAGGACATCACTGCAGGAGATACTCAGGGTAGTGTCCTCAGCCCAAACATCTTCAGCTGCTTCATCAATGACCTTCCTTCCATCATAAGGTCAGAAGTGGGGATGTTTGCTGATGATTGCACAATGTTCAGCACCATTCGCGACTCCTCAGATACTGAAGCAGTCCATGTCCAAATGCAGCTAAGACCTGGACAATATCCAGGCTTGGGCTGACAAGTGGCAGGTAACATTCGTGCCACATAAGTGTCAGACTATCTCCAACAAGAAAGAATCCAACCATTATCCCTTGATGTTCAATGGCATTACCCTGACTGAATCCCCCACTATCAGCATCTTGGGGGTCACCATTGATCAGAAACTGAACTGGACTAGCCATATAAATACTGTGGCCACAAGAGCAGGTCAGAGGCTAGGAATCGTGCAACGAGTAACTCACCTCCTGACCTCCCAAAGCTTGTCCACCATCTACAAAGCACAAGTCAGGTGTGTGATGAAATACTCTCCACTTGTCTAGATGAGTGCAGCTCCCAGCACTCAAGAAGCTTGACACCATCCAGGACAAAGCAGCTTGCTTGATTGGCACCACAACCACAAACATTCATTCCCTCCACCACCGATGCATCGTAGCAGCAGTGTGTACCATCTACAAGGTGCACAGCAGGAATTCACCAAGGCTCCTTCCACAGCACCTTCCAAACTCACTACCACTACCATCTAGAAGGACAAGGGCAGCAGATAGATGGGAACACCACCACCTGGAAGTTCTCCTCCAAGTCACTCACCATCCTGACTTGGAAATATATCGCCACTCCTTCAGTGTCGCGGGGTCAAAATCCTGGAACTCCCTTCCTAACAGCACTGTGGGTGTACCTACACCACATGGACTCCAGCGGTTCAAGGAGGCATCTCACCACCACCTTCTCAAGGGAAACTAGGGATGGGCAATCAATGCTGGATGAAGCTAGCGGTGCAGTTGGTAGAATGTATTATTTGAAGTGATCTCACTGACCTTCACAAGCTTGTGTGAGATCGATAAATTCTTCCTACATTGCATCCATGTTCTAAGAGCAACATTCCTGCCATTAACCTCCATCCAGTACTACTTGATCCCAATGTCTCAGGAACATCTAAAGGCCTCCTGCCCTGCTTCTCCTACTGACACAGGACATCTCTCCTTCTTTCCTGTCCTCCACCTGTCTTGTTTGTAGTTTCTTTTTTAACGATGCACACAGGCCATCGGCATTGTAGCTGAGCTAAACTTATTGATAACACATTTTCCTAACATGAACAAATATCTGCAGTGTCTGAATTCTATCAAGATCAGCTCCAACTTGTGATATTTGACCTTTAACCCCAGGTCAGGAGACCCCGTTTATAGTACAGAGTACTGTATATTATCTAATACCGGAGTCCACAACCACAATCAACTATTATCATGACATTTCCCTTTTTTAAAAAGCTTTGATACAATTCAAGTACACAAAACGTCTTACCTATTCTTCATCACTCTGTTTTGATCAGTCTGTTTTGCCTTTGTGTCTCTGTGGTTTTTCCACAATTCTTCCACTGGATATTCTGAATAGTGACAGAAATGATCTTGATGGACATGGGGCCTTCTCCAACTCTGTGTCACTATCACCCCTTGGAAAGTTTTCAGGACCCTCAGGCATTGTCTGATTATATGTTGCCTCACTGGTGCATTCTGGTTTTTCATCGTCAGCTACTGTTTCTGGTTTAGAGAAGGTTTGTGTTTCATTTGTTTTCCGTAAGAATTTCTGGTTTCTCCTGTACTGTTGTGCATTTGGAGTCTGCACTATGTAAGACCTTGGTTCTCCTGTGATTCCTGTGACAATAGCAGGATTCCAGATCCCTTCATGCTGAATCCTCACCGTCTCTCCCATGTTCCGGTCAGGCAGAGGTTGGGAGCTTCGATCAGAGTACTGTTTCTACTTCTGCTGTCTCAGTTTGAGCAGGTCCTGCATGTTGTAACTCACTGGCTATGGAAATAACAGTTGTGGCACAGTCGGAAGCTTAGTTCTTAGTCTTCTCCCCATCAGGAGTTGTGCTGGTGATGATCCAATGCCCTCTACTTCTTGAAATCCAGCAGGGCCAGGTAGGAGTCTTTTCTATCTGCCTTTGCCTTCTTCAACAGGTGTTTTAAGGCCTGCATGGTACGTTCCACCATTCCGTTGGATTGTGGATATTTGGGATTGACGTAATGTGGCAAAACTCCCAGTCCTGCGCAAATTTGCAAAACTCAGTGCTTGAGAATTATAGACTGTTATCTGAGATGAGCACTTCAGGTATGCCGTGTTGATCAAAAATTGATTTTAAATGATTTATTACAGTGATGCTCTTACTCCACTCCAATTTTCTGCCAGGGCCTCTCTGGAACACTGTGTGATTGAAGTGGTTCTTTTGGTTGCGACTTACTGTACTTTTGGCACGCTGCACACGCATTCACCATTTCCCCGATTTGTGCTTCCACACAAATTACAGTTACAGCCACAGGTAAGTTCTTTGTCAGCACGTGAACCTGTGCTTCCGTTTCTTTATCCTTTTCCTCCATGATGGGTAGGTATGCACATGACAGAGTCTCTGCCATGTACATTTCCTTGCCCAGTTTGCATTTAACTCTGACCCAGTACTTCTGCAGACGCATTAGTAATCTTTGGATTCTTGGTGGTGCACAGTTTAGGGCCTTTTTAAGTGTAGCTTCCAAAGACTTATGATCAGAAACAAAAACAAAAAATGCTGGAAAAACTCAGCAGGTCTAAGGGTATCTGTAGAGAGAAAGACAGAATTAACGTTTCGAGTCCGTTTGACTCTTCTTCAGAGCTAAAGAGAAGTGAAAATGTGGTGAAATATATACTGTTTAAACGGGGCGGAACAGGTGAAGCTGGATAGAAGGCCAGTGATGAGAGGAGGCAAAGGGGGGGATTGCAAAAAATATCATAAACAAAAGGTCAAAGGGGTGTTAATGGTAATGGTACTGGCTAAAGGAGGTGCTAATGGAGCAGAAAACAGAATGTGATAATGGCCAGACCAGGGTAAGCACTCTGGAAAAAACAACACGAGCAAGTGAAGATGGCCCTAGTCGAGGTGGGGTAGGGGGAGGGGATGATGGTGGGAAAAAAGATTGAAAATAGGCTAAAAGCTGGGGGTAAATAAATGAATAAAAATGGAAATAAATTTTAAAAATAATAATAATAAAAATAAGTGGAAAATAAAAGGAAAATTTAAAAATAGAAATGAATATTGAAGAAAGGGGATCAAAAAGGGGTGAGGATGGAGGAGACAGTTCATGATCTGAAGTTGTTGAACTCAATGTTAAGTCCAGAAGGCCGTAAAGTGCCTGGTCGGAAGATGCGGTGCTGTTCCTCCAGTTTGCGTTGAGCTTCACTGGAACATTGCAGCAGGCCAAGGACGGACATGGGCATGAGAGCGGGATGGAGTGTTGAAATGGCAAGCGACAGGAATGTCTGGGTCATATCTGAGGACAGACCGACAGTCTGCGTTTGGTCTCTCCAATGTAGAGGAAACCTCATTGGGAGCAACGAATGCAGGAGACCAAATTGAGGGAAGTGCAAGTGAAGCGCTGCTTCACTTGAAAGGACTGTTTGGGCCTTGGACGATGAGGAGGGGGGAAATAAAGGGGCAGGTGTTGCTCCTTCTGTGATTGCATGGGAAGGTGCCGTGGGAGTGGGTTGAGGTGTTGGGGGTGATGGAGGAATGGACCAGGGTGTCCTGGAGGGAATGGTCCCTATGGTGTGCTGACAGGAGGGGATGTGAAGGGAAGATGTGTTTGGTGATGGCATCATGCTGGAGTTGGCGGAAATGGCGGAGAATGATCCTTTGAGTGCAGAGGCTGGCAGGGTGAAAAGTGAGGACAAGGGGGACACTATCATGGTTCGGTAAGGGAGAGGAAGGTGTGAGGGCGGATGCGCAGGAGATGGGCCGGACACGGTTGAGGGCCTTGTCAACCAGCGTGGGTGGAAAACCTCGGTTATGGAAGAAGGAAGACATGTCAGAGGAACTGTTTTTGAAAGTGGCGTCATCAGAACAGATGCGACGGAGGCGAAGGAACTGAGAGAATGGGATGGAGTCCTTACAGGAAGCGGGGTGTGAGGAGCTGTAGTCGAGGTGGCTGTGGAAGTTGGTGGGCTTGTAATGAATATTGGTGGACAGTCTATCACCAGAAATTGAGACTGAGAGGTCAAGGAAGGGAAGGAAAGTGTCAGAGATGGACCATGTGAAAGTGATGGAGTGGTGGAAATTGGAAGCAAAATTGATAATTTTTTCCAGGTCCAGATGAGAGCATGAAGCAGCACCGAAACAGTCATTGATGTGCCAAAAAAAGAGTTGTGGGAGGGGGCCTGAGTAGGACTGGAACAAGGAATGTTCCACATACCCCATAAAGAGACAGGCATAACTGGGGCCCATGCGGGTACCCATAGCCACGCCTTTTATTTGGAGGAAATGAGACTAGTTTAAGTAGAAATTGTTCAGTGCGAAGAGGTTCAGCCAGATGGAGGAGAGTGGTGGTGGATGGGGATTTTTCGGGTCTCTGTTCAAGGAAGAAGCGGAGAGCCATCAGACCATCCTGGTGGGGGATGGAAGTGTAGAGGGATTGGATGTCCATGGTGAAGAGGAGGTGGTTAGGGCCAGTGAACTGGAAATTGTTGATATGATGTAGGACATCAGAGGAATCACAGATGTAGGTGGGAAGAGACTGGACAAGGGGAGAGAGAGTGGAGTCAAGATAGGAAGAAATGAGTTCTGTGGGGCAGGAACAGGCTGACATGATTGGTCTACCGGGACAGTCCTGTTTGTGGATTTTGGGGAGGAGGTAGAAGTGGGCTGTCTGAGGTTGGGAGACTATGAAGTTGGAAGCTGTGGAGAGAAGATCTCCAGAGGAGATGAGGTCAGTGACAGTCCTGGAAACAATGGCTTGATGTTCAGTGGTGGGGTCATGGTCCAGAGAGTGGTAGGAGGAAGTGTTTGAGAGTTGGCGCTCAGCCTCTGCGAGGTGGAGGTCAGTACGCCAGACAACAACAGCACCACCCTTGTCAGCAGGTTTGGTAACAAAGTCAGTGTTGGACCTGAGAGAATCGAGAGTGGCAAGTTCAGAAGGAGACAGGTTAGAATGGGTGAGAAGAGCAGAGAAATTGAGGTGGCCGATGTCACGCCGACAGTTCTCAATGAAAAGATCAAGGGCAGGTAAGAGGCCAGAGGGAGGGGTCCAGGTGGAGGGAGAATACTGGAGGAGGCGAGTGAAAGGATCTGTTGAACGAGGAGAAGACTCCTGCCCAAAGAAGTGAGCATGGAGATGAAGGCGGCGGAAGAAGAGTTCAGCATCGTGCCGAGTCCGGAATTCATTGAGGTGTGGGCATAAGGGTATGAAACTGAGTTCTTTGCTGAGCACTGAACATTCAGCACCAGAGAGGGGAAAGTCAGGGGGTATGGTGAATATATGGCAAGGGCTGGGAATAGAAGATGGGATGGGGTCAGAAGGAAGGAAGGGGTGGAGGGTCCTGGATGGGCGTTGGTATCAATGAGTTGTTCAAGCTTGCGTTACTTAGCACCCGAAAGAAAGAGACAAGTTTCTTGTTAAGGCATCGCATGAGATTAAAAATAAAATGAAACTGGGGGTAAGGACAGCTTTGAGATAGGGTGAGTCGGTGCTGCTGGAGGGAAAGGTTGAGTGTGTTCATATGGTGGCACATGGCACTGAGTGTGGATCTCAGGATGTAGTGAGAACAGCAGTCCGAGGAGTGTTGTATGTCCTGGAGATACCTATAATCCTGGATGGATTCGAAACATGAGGGATGGAACTTCAGTTGGAATCCACGTGGGGTAAGTCAGAGATGGAGACAGTCACTGAGGAAGGAAATATGGCTGTGAAAGCAGGTTTTAGTAAACACCTAGTCAAACACCAGGAGGGAAAGCAATGAAGGTGAACAGGGCAAAAGAGGCAAGCAGAAATCCTGTTGGAGAGAAGAGCAGTACTCCTTCAAGGTAGGCATTCCTGGAAGAGAGGTGCAGGGAATTAAACACTAAAATAAAGGTAAAATAATGCGGATGCTGGAAATCTGAAACAAAAACAAAAAATGCTGGAAAAACTCTGCAGGCCTAACAGCATTGATGGAGCGAAAGACAGAGCTAACATTTCGAGTCTGTATGACACCTTCAGAGCTAAAGAGAAGTAAAAATGTGGCGAAGTATATACTGTTTAAGGGGGGTGGAACAGGTGAAGCTGGATAGAAGGCCAGCGATAGGTGGAGGCAAAGGGGAGATTGCAAAAGATATCAGAAACAAAAGGTCAAAGGGGTGTTAACGGTGGTGATATTGGCTAAAGGAGGTGCTAATGGTGACATTAAAAGTAGAAAGCTGAATGTGATAATGGCTGGACCAGGGTTAGCACTCTGGAAAGAATATGAGCAAGTGACAGATGACCCTAGTGGGGGTGGGGTAGGGGGAGGGAATGGTGGTGGGAAAAGAGATCGAAAATAGGCTAAAAGTTGGGGATAAAACAATTAATAAAAATGGAAATAAATTGAAAAATAATAATAATAATGAAAATAAGCGCAAAAAAATCAAAATTAAAAAATAGAAATGAGTATTGAAAAAAGGGGATCAAAAAGGGGGTGAGGATGGAGGAGAGAGTTCATGGTCTGAAGTTGTTGAACTCAATGTTAAGTCCGGAAGGCTGTAAAGTGCCTAATTGGAAGATGAGGTGCTGTTCCTCCAGTTTGCGTTGAGCTTCACTGGAACATTGCAGCAGGCCAAGGACGGACATATGGGCATGAGAGCAGGGTGGTGTGTTGAAATGGCAAGTGACAGGAAGGTCTGGGTCATGCTTGTGGACAGACCAAAGGTGTTCTGCAAAGCGGTCACCCATTCTGTGTTTGGTCTCTCCAATGTGGAGGATACCGCATTGGGGGCAGTGAATGCAGTAGAACAAATTGAGGGAAGTGCAAAGAAGAGCAGGGCCTATTTCTGGTTGGGGTTGAGATCACCTCATACAAAATATAGGCATTGCATAGAATTATCATGGCCAGATTGATTGCCTGGATCATTTTGATTGCCTAGTGAGGTTAGAGAGGCAAGTTCCAGATTTTTATCCCGTAAATTGGCCTGAATTTTATCTGTTTTTTAACACCACTCCAAGAAAATCACATGGTCTCTGCGTGGAGTGAGGAGTATCTGTATAGTGACGCAGTTATGTGGAACAGGTTGGATTGAGCAGAGGGTATTTTTCTGCTCCAACAAATATCAGTTAGTCCACCCAGACCCTATTTGACTGGCAATTCAGCTAATCTTCCAAATCTTTTCCTTACCTCCAACCTAGTATTTACAATGCATCAGTATCCTCATTGCTGGCTCTTGCACCATTGCCTCATATTTTCCTTTTGCAGCAATTACCTTAGCCAATTTTCCCTTATGCAGCTTAGAATCATTCATTGGTTTTATTTATTCTACTCATTAGGATCAATTAATAAATCTTCTCTACACTGCATTGCAAATACACTAACATAACCATTACACTCCTGTACCAACTACACTATGTTGCTTAATGTATGGAATTTGGGGAAGGGAAACCAACAATAGGAGTTTAAAATATATAGAAGGGAGGACTCTGGGGTATTCAGTGAAAACTACCTTTATACCCATCAGCATGATGTGCAGCAGTGGTGGAAAGGCAAATAGATGTATGGCTCAAAGGATAGAGCACAAGCCCCAGGAAGTGATAATTAAAAACAGAAATTGTTGGAAATATAATACACAGCATCTGTCGAGAGAGAAACAGAGTTAATATTTTCAGTCAGTCGCTTTTTATCAGAGGTAGGATTCATGTCCTTTCACTTTAATAATATGTATATAGTTTATCTCACTATTTAGGATGTTCTTTTGCAATTTAGCAGTATGCCGTACTAATAGAAAAGTAAAGAGGCATTAAGGATAGAACATTGTGCTCTCTGCTGCAATGAAACAATATTGTATGCTGCACAGCAAAATAACAATCCAGGAAGGCAGGAACTGCTAGCAAATGGCTCCATGTAATGCTGCTGGTAGGGGTCAGGGCAATCAGGGTATCCTATTGGTTGAATCTGGCTCCTGGACCGGTTTTATTGACCCTAATAAGAACAGAAAATGCTAGAAGTACTTTGCAGCTCATGCAGTATTTGCAAAGAGAGAAAAGCAGAGTTAATGGGTAGAATTTTGGATTCCTATTGGACCCAGGACTGCAGATGGGAAGGCTCAAAAATGTACACAGGAGAGCGGTGTGCCGGACTGCCAGAATGTTGCCACCTCCAGGTCATTTTAGTTGCAAGCAAAGCATGGTGATGCTGGGGGTGGGGGTTGGGTGATGGTGAGGGGCGGTGATGGTAACCTGCCCTCAACATCGAGTAGCCTGGGCCAATTAAATAGCCTGTTAAGGCCGCTCAGCAGAGGCCAACTGAAATTTTCAATTTGGCACATGGGCCGTCCCCAATGAGGCTGAAACATGGCCAGAGAATGGCAATGGCCCCCCAGCTGCAGGCCAGGATGGGGTAACAGTGCTCCGTGCCACTAGGTAGGCCTCCACAGCTGCCATGTTTCTCTGGCCACAGCTGCCACCGCTGGCTGTCCAGTGGAGGAGTTGCCCCTCCACAATGGTGGCCTGGCAGCTGTGGGCATTTTTATTTGAAAATGTTTTACCTTTATTTCTGGAGGCACCTCCATCTATTATTGGTGCTACTAATAACGGCAAGACAAGGTTCGCAATCACAGTACCTAAAATCAGTTGACAAACACAAATATTATAACATTACTCAAGAGATTTTCAAAAATATCTAACACATTGGAATTCAGTACTGAATCGTTTGAGGTGGGAGTTGCTACAGGCATTTTCTACTTGAAATTATGCATTGCAACTTTTTCTTAGCCAATTGAAAGTGTTTATGACATTATATAATGGCCATAGTATTGCAAGTGCAGTGGCAGTTTATGATTTGTCATACAAGCTGTTGAGCTTGGGAATCATATCAAAACACCGGGCTTTTAATGCTAGAGTATGATTTATGAATCTATTAATTCCCAATCAAAATGAATTACATGTAGATTTGTTGGACTATTAAAATTTCTGGAAGCATTGCTTCCTTTTAAAACTCAGTTTTGGCTGCATTCAGCCCTGTTGTCAAAGAATGATTTATTTTCCTTGCCATTTTCCTTCCTTCCCTTCCTCAAGATATTGACTCCTTACTGGGGTATGGCATTATTCATGTGTGAGCCATGTAAGTGAGTGCCAATTCCATACTCAACAATGAGAACGTCACAACTGAGGCCAATCCTGTAGGTACAAGTTGAAGTCTGCCTTAGGTATTTTATTGGGTTGTCCCCTGTTGGATATTTTGACACGTAGTCTAAACACTTTGCATTGATAGGAGCTGGACACAGTGGGGGAAAATCTCAATAGACCCCGTAAATGGATACGGGGATTGCGAAGTGTGTTTAACTCATGGCTCTTTCTTCTGACGCGGTGCATATTGCCATGATTGGAGCAAGCAGCTAGCGCTAAACAAGGTTCAAGTTTGTGTGATACTCGCACCACAAAGCTAGTCTGCATTACTTAAAGCCAGCCTGCACCTCCTAAAGGAGAGATGCATTCTGACTATAGCAGGTGCTGGAAGTGGCTGGGGAAAAGGGCCTGAGCAGGAAGAATAATGGTGCCACCCAGGACAGCAAGTATGCTACAAGGCATTCCAATGCAGCACTGGAGTCCTTGGTACTAGAGGTAGACAGCGTGACCACGAGGCTCTCTAGCTAGACATGACAAAGATCACCATCGAAGACCTCGATGCAGGCCAGGGAGATGTTCAATGACCTCACACATGTGGCCAAGGCTAGTAAATGCATCTTCAAATGCAATATCCTGAACCACTTGTCAACTACGCATACATTAATCAATTCACCACCGCTCCTTAATTCACCTATCAACAATCTCTATTAACCATGACTCATAACTTGAACTCACAGGGCTGGTTTTCATGACCAATCAGTTTACCAGCAGCGATTCAGAACCAGCAGTGCCACTGGGAGCAGTGGCTACAGCTGGTTCTGCAACTGGTCCTGGAGCAGTGTACATGGAAGAGGCCATGGAACACGACTGAGTGGGCTGGGCTTGTCAGGGCTGGTTAGGCAGGTCCTGGAGAAGCAGGGGTGGTGAGGGGGTTGTTTGGGTCATTGTGGAGGGCAGGGCTTCTCTTTTAGTGGGGTTAACCATTGCCACTGGAGTGGGGTGGGGGGGTGGGGGGGCACCAGGGGGTGGGGGGGGGGGGCACTCTGTGGGTCACAGGGTCCCCAATCAGGAGGGGTTGTCGCACATTTTGCTTCTGAGGCCCCATACTCCAGGTTATAAAAATTCCATAGACTCCCTAAAATACTACACAAGTAATTTTATTTGTAAGTATTTTTGTCTTACTTAATGTGAAACTCTTGTTAGTGCTGGGCATGAGATCGAGGTTCAGCTGAGGGTGCAGTGATGTGTTGCAGTTGCGAATCTTCTTGTGCCTAGGTGCTCAGTTGCTATCTGTTGGTTGAATCGAATATTCATGGCGTTCAAGCATGGGTCTACAAATTCATTAGCAGGAGAGAGAGAGGCGTAGGTAGATTGTGCAAGGCTTGCATTCTACACATTCTCTGGCTATTTTGGTGGGCGTCTTGAAACATTTTCATGGATCCCTGTGGGCGATGGACACCCAGCTGAGAACCCCTGCTCTGAGCAGGCACCTTGTGCTTTCCTTCCCGCCTCCCATCACCACAGCCCTAGCCTTGTGCCTTTCTCTTTTCAGTCCAAGAACTGTCACCTGGTCAGGCAGTGGTAGAAGTGTAGCATGGAAAAGGAAGACAAGACTGATGATGATCAAAACACCATCACTCGATCTCACACTTGCAGCCACCAGCTCAGATGCTGGCACTGTATGGACTTTAGTGTCTAACTTAGAGGTGGGATTCTGTATATGGTGAGACACCGGGCAAAAGTGGTCTGCAGCCATTTCGGGGGAGAGGGTAGCACAGGTTTACTGAAGAGTGAAGTTGCATACGACTTCTGCTGCAGAAGACTCAGATGAGGACTTAGATGAGGCTGCCTACAGAAAAAATCTGCAATGGACAAACAATGAAATGTTTGGTTCATTGGTAGGTCTATCAGGAAGGTTGTGGTCACTACCAAAGAGCCTGAAGAAGTCCAGCAATAACCTTGCATAAGGCTTTGTGCAGAGCTTGGAGCTCATGCTTTCCAGTATTTAAATGCTGGCCACAACTCCCATTCCACACTTATCAACCCAACCATGATAGAGTCAGATGACCAATGTTTCAGCTTCCATTGTAGCACAGTCTGGAGATACCCAACGTCTGGGTGCTGCAGTGGATGGTCAAACTGAAGTCATGCAAGCACAGCTTGTTGCTAGCTGCCATCATAGCTGTGGATACAAAGTGGCTTGCAACACCTCACAGCAGTCTAGCAACCTGTCCTCCAACAGATCACTAGGACTGTTGATGCACTGGCGCAGGGGGAGTGAAAGTGGCTCCATGGAGAGCTCTCCTCGCTCAGGATGACAGCATTCATCCTCCCACAGCTGCCCTCCATGAGTCCTTACTGTTACCTGTCAGCCAGCCAATCCAGATTGCTGCCACCCATGCTGAGGTGATGTAGTCCAAAGCTTGATCTTCTGGGCCCAGAACTGCTTGAGGTTGCCTGCAAGGCCCTCTGTAGTTTCTCCTACTGAAAGTCAGTGGCCTTTCACCAGCCATGCTGCAGCCATGAGGGGTAGCTCTGTATAGGGGCATTAGGACAGGCAAAGACATATGGAATACAGGCACTGAAGGAAAGCCCAAAGGGGATTAACAGTCTTGTGTATGGAATACGGGATGGTTTGCATTATAAAGTTTGTTTGGAATGTTTGTTTTGTGGCGGCTTTTATTTTTGTATTGTGGCCAAGTGGACACTCTGACAGTCAATACAAAGGGAAAGTAAGATGTGAGACTGTTGGTGAATGGGGAATTGGATCTGTGTTTACTGGTATCACAGTATGAGTTCATCAGACAGCCTGGTCAGAAAGGAGCTACTTTGGTTGCCACCTTCTCCTTCTCTTCTTTCCTGTCCTCCTCCTTCTCTTCGCCCACCACCTCTTCCTCCTGCTCCACCTCTTCCTTCACCTCGTACTCCTCCCCAGCTGATCACTGTACACCTGATGGCAAGGGCTGTGGTCACATGACGGTAACGTTGTGCACCTTGTAGCTAACCATGATGAATCTCGAGACCTTGAAATGCACTCTGATGAGTACTGAGGGCTCCTCCAGAGTGGTCCAGGCAGCATGTGTACAGGTACCCCAGTTGTTTGTATGGTCACATCCTGTATGGCAGCATACCTTTGTTTATTTGCATATTACTCATGTGTGTTTGGGTTGTGAACTGGAAACATGAACCAGGTGGTCAGTGAATAGCTCTTGTCACACAGTAACCTCCCTCTGGGTAGTCAAGGTAGCTCAAGTACAGATGGCACAGCAGATAACTGTGGAATGAAGACATCTTGGCCACTGTCAGGATACGGGACATTGACCTGTATGATGCACTGAGTATATTCATACACCAGCTATTGAGGGTTGTTGAGGGAGAGCAATCCCTTCAGATTGCGGTAAATCTCCAAATTGACATGCGGCATCTTCAAAGTACTGTGTGTGCAGTCAATGGTTTTGCTTATTGGTTCATCGAGCTTCGGAATGATTACCGAGATATCGGTATGTTCAAACAACTGGTTTATTTTCTACAACTGGACTTTGTACAGCTATCCATGACTAGGTGTTACACTGTTGAAGCCATGAACATTCTCCTTCACCTCTTCTAGTCATGTGTTCTCTAATCTCATCGTCTTGGGAGGTGCTATTTACATAGTCCCACACATTAAGCCTTACAAAGCCTAATACTACATCTCCCCCCAAGTTTTCATCCATATTTTTTACATTTGTATTTACATACTACCCCATCTCCCCCCAAGTTTCTGACATCATGGATTCAGTCCATCAGGAGGCTTCACAACTCTCCCTGATGGTGCTCTTGTCAGTCTTGGAAGATCAGTATTCTCCCTTTGAACTCCTTTTTCTTCATTGAGAGTTGTTATATCTGGTTCTTTATTACTTTCTGACCCAATGCCTGGTCCTTCCAAATATATGACTGATTGCTATCTTGAGGAATAGAAATAAGATTGCTCCGGTTTCTACGTATAGTACTATATAAAGTATTTGCTAAATAAGATCTCTATTGATTGCTTGACTATTGATCTGACTTCTGGATGTGGACTTGATCTGTTTCTTCCCCTCTTTACTGTTATACTTTTCTCGATCGCATTTCCCTCTCTTTATTCCATTGTGCAGGTTTATCCCTCTCTTTGCGTTTCTCATGCTCCCTATTCTTTCTCCTTGTGCCTGGCCTCGTTCCTTTGTTTTTTTCTGTCTTCCCTTACTTCTGGCTCAATGACTCCT
This sequence comes from Cetorhinus maximus, assembly GCF_964194155.1. NCBI lineage: Eukaryota > Metazoa > Chordata > Chondrichthyes > Lamniformes > Cetorhinidae > Cetorhinus > Cetorhinus maximus. Next base: position 54,156,031 of record NC_135882.1, read on the forward strand.
TGCAGTCACACGTTCTTGAACTCTTGGATAGTCCTGGACATCTAGTCCTGAAAGTAATTCTTTGGGTAGTATGGGAAGCTGTGAGGAATCCACCTGATCAATGCCTTGGTTTCCCTCAAAATCCAGCAGACCTTGTTTATCAAGTTCACTTTCTTCCAGCTTAGAAAAGGCGGATATTGCATGGCTTGGTTCCATGTCTAGGTTTTGACTTCTTTGACTGCTAGCATCCTTGATGACTACTGTTGGTGGATGGAAATGTATAGATGTACTTTCTAGAAGGTCACCACTATCGGATGAATGTGCTATTTGAGAAGGCTATTCCGTTACCAGTTTTCATCTTCCACTTTCGAAGCAATACCTGCAGTAATTATGGTTTTGTTAAATGTTGGACTTTTAGTTTGATCCCGCCTGGACCATATAGTTGGGTTTCCATTGGCTGCGGGCAATACGTTGGTAACCAGGGTTCAGTGTCTGATAAAACCATTACACTTGCTCCAGTATCTAGTTTAAAGTTGGTGACATATCATTTGAAATATATATCTGCATTCCAGAATGCATGATTGGGGTCATTGATGTCACCCAGGAAATATTTTTGTTCCTCTTCTGGCAGAAATTCTTCAACTTCATTTATAGCCTTGTGCGTGAAGACATTTTCTTTGAAACCTGTGAAGTTAAAGGTTTTACTTCAGCACATCTTCCCGAAATGGCCATTTCTTCTGCAGAGAAAGCATTCTGCAATGTTTGCCGGATACTGTTCGTGCCTGTGGAAGTTTTTGATGTCAAAGCGTTGGCTGGATTTATGGCATCTTGTATTTTCCCTCCAAATTGTACCTTCTTTTCTAATGCTTATTTTACATTTCTGGACTTAAGGAACTTTAGAGTTTCCTGAGCTAAGGTTTTTCTTCACCTCTATTTATCCTATTCTGTTTATGGACCTCTGTTTGTCTCACCAGCTGTGTTGCTTTCTCAAAGGTTAGCTCTTCCTTAGATTGCATTAAGTTTGGTAGGGAGTCATTGGGAACACCGACTACAATGTGGTTTCGTATTAATTCTGCTTTTACGTCTCCATACTCGCATTCTTCAACCAGCCTGTAAGGCTCATTAATAAAAGCATCCATTGGCTCACCTGGTTTCTGGACCCTATTGTTGGATTTGGGCCTTTCCAGATTCTTATTGCTCCTCAGGATGAAATGGTTATTGAAGACCTTTAAGCCTTCTTCAAATTTAGCAGAAGTCTCACTGATGCCCTGTCTAGCAATAACATCTTCTGCTACTGGTCATAGAGTCATAGAGCCAAAGAGTTATACAACACAGAAACAGACCCTTCGGCCCATCGTGTTCATGCTGGCCAGCAAGCACCTATCTATTCTAATCCATTTCCCAGCACTTGGCCCATAGCCCTGTACGCTATGGTATTTCAAATGCTCATCAAAATGCTTCTTAAATGTTGTGAAGTTTCCTGTCTTTACCCGCCCCCCCCAGGCAGTGTATTCCAGATTTCAACCACCCTCTGAGTGAAAATTATTTCCTCAAATCCCTTCTAAACCTCCTGCTCCTTACCTTAAATCTATGCCCCCTGGTTATTGACACCTCTGCTAAGGGGAAAGCTTCTTCCTATCTACCCTCTCTATGTCCTTCATAATTTTGTATACCTCTATCAGGTCCCCCCTCAGCCTTCTCTGCTCTAAGGAAAGCAACCCCAGCTTATCCAGTCTCTCTTCACAGCTGAAATTCTCCAGTCTAGGCAACATCCTGGTGAATCTCCTCTGCACCCTTTCCAGTACAATCACATCCTTCCTATGGTGTGCCGTTCTTATACTCTATGGGGAGGATCTTCCGGTTGGCGAGCGAGAGCGGGCCCACTTGCTGACCTGTAAAATGACGCAGGATGACATCGGGTGGAACTTCCAACGTCACCCCGTCTCATTTCCATTTTCAGGTCAGCGGGGGCGCAGCCGAGTCAGCTGCGCACCCACCGACCTGTCAATGCCTATTGAGGCCACTTAAAAAGTAATTAACCTCATTAATGGACCTGCCCGTCCAACCTTAGGGGTGGCAGGCAGGCCGGGAGCCCTGGTGAGCTGAAGAAAAAGCATGAAACCTCATCCACGGTCGGGATAAGGTTTCATGAGGGTTTTAAAATATTTAATAAAGATTTCAGTAAAAGTGATGGACATGTCCCAACTCGTGTGACAGTGTCAAATGAGGGGACATGTCAGGGAAATGTTGTCATCATTTGTTTAACATTTTTAAATTTGGAGCCGATCTCCCTGAGGCAGCACAGAGCCTCAGGAAGATCAGTGTGCTCTTTCGCGTGCATGCGTGAAAGAGCTGAGGGAATCCCCCCCCTGCCCGCCCAGGGATAGCGCTCCCTGCCGGACGTCACGCCATGGAGGGAAAATTTTCCCCTATGCCTCAGCTAACAAAGGCAAGTATCCCATTTGCCTTCTTAACTAACTTATCTACCTGTGTTGCTGCCTTCAGGGATCTATGGACATGTATACCAAAGTTCCTCTGACCCTCTGTACTTTCTAGGGCCCTACCATTCATTGTGTATTCCCTTGCCTTGTTAGTTCTCCCAAAATGCATCACCTCACACTTCTCAGGATTAAATTCCATTTTCCACTGCTCTGCCCATCTTACCAGCCCATCTATATCGTTCTGTAATCTAAGGCTTTCCTCCTCACTGCTTACAACACCACCAGTTTTCACGTCATCTGTGAACTTGCTGATCATAACTCCTATATTCACGTCTAAATTATTAATTTACATTACAAACAGCAAGGGTCCCAGCACTGATCCCTGCGTTACAGCACTTGACACAGGCTTCCAATCACAAAAACAACTTCGACTATTACGCTCTGCCTTCTGCCACTAAGCCAATTTTGGATCCAGTTTGCTCTTACCTTCTTGACCATCCTCCCATGCGGGACTTTGTCAAAAGCCTTATTGAAGTCCATGTAGACTACATCAACTACACTACTTTCATCTACACAACTAGTCACCTCCTCGAAAAATTCAATCAAATTTGTCAGGCATGATCTCCCCCTGACAAAGCCATGCTGACTATGCCTGATTAATCCTTGCCTCTCCAAGTGGAGATTAATCCTGTCCCTCAGAATTTTTTCCAATAATTTCTCTATCACTGATGTTAGACTCACTGGCCTGTAATTACTTGGTTTATCCTTACTACCCTTCTTGAATAATAGTACCACATTCACTGTCCTCCAGTCCTCTGGCACCTCTCCCGTGGCCAGATAGAATTTGAAAATTAGTGTCAGAGACCCTGCAATCGCCTCCCTGGCCTCACATAGCAGCCTGGGATACATCTCATCTGGGCCTGGGGATTTATCCACTTTTAAGCCCGCTAAAACCTCTAATACCTCCTCCCTTTCAATGCTACTTTGTTCACAGGCCTCATCCCTGATTTCTACACCTACATTGTCCTTCTCCACAGTGAACACAGGTGAAAAGTTATCATTCAAAACCTCACCTACGCCCTCTGGCTCCACGCACAGATTGCCACTTTGGTCCCTAATGGGCCCTACTCTTCCCTGGTTATCCCCTTGCCCTTAATATATTTATAAAATGCCTTGGGATTTTCCTTTATCTTGCCTGTCTGTGTTTTTTCATGCCCCCTCTTCACTCTCCTAATTACTTTTTTCAGTAACCCCCCTACACTTTCTATACTCCTCTAGGCCTTCTGTTTTTTCAGCCCTCTGTATCTGCCATAAGGCTCCTTTTCTTTCCTTATAGAATCCTCTATATCCCTTGACATCCAGGTTTCCTTGGACCTGTTGGTCCTACCCTTCACCTTTACGGGAACATGTCAGCTCTGAACTCTCACTATTTCCTCTTTGAATCAGACCACTGGTCTGATGTAGACTTTCCTACAAGTGGCTGATCCCAGTCCACTTTGGCCAGATCCTGTCTTATCACATTGAAATCAGCCTTCCCCCAATTCAGGACCTTTGTTTCCAGTCCATCTTTGTCCTTTTCCATAACTACCTTAAATCTTACAGAATTATGGTCACTATCCCCAAAATGCTCCCTCGCTGACACTTCTAATGGTCCTATGGAGTAAAGTAACGTGTTGACCTGTTCAGCTTCAGACCTACTGTCCAATCCTGAAGCAATTCAGAATCCCAAGGGTAGGCTTTGAGTCAGAGAACCAAGCAAAGATCATGGAACTGGTGAGCAACCCTTAAAAAGGGTAAAAAAAAAATCAATATTATTGATGCAATCTGCAGGCAGCACTGAGAATAGCGGATCTCTAGCTATTAGTATACAACAACAACAAAAAATAATCTTTTTTCTCCGAGGTGCCCAGTTTGGAGCTTGATTTTGTCCTGCCATGTGCCCAAACCTCTCAGGTAGCATAAATTTAGGATCCACAAATTTTCTAAGCTTTTAGATGGTTCACCTGAAGTTTTAAATTTTCCTTCCAGTATTTGAAGCTTTCCTGCATTTTTCAGCTTCTCACCAAGCCCCGCTGCCGTTGTCTCTCCCTGTGGGATCTCTCAGCTAGACTTGGTATTAATTTCTTGTGCGCTGCAAAGCTGTTAAAAACTGCTCTGCTTTAAGGTGTTTTAATAATTTCTCACTCCCTTCCCCTGGAGCATTGTGGTCACCACGTGTAATGGTGCTGACATCAGATCCAGACTGCAGGGCTTTCTGTAACCCACCCTTGCTCAGGATCTGCTATTCTCAGTGCTGCCTGCAGATTGCGTCAATAAAATTGATTTTTTTTTTACCCTTTTTAAGGGTTGCTCACCAGTTCCATGATCTTTGCTTGGTTCTCTGACTCAAAGCCTACCACCGCTGGATTGGGATTCTCTCCACAGACCACCGCATGCCCTGAATGACTTAGAAAGTTGGTTTTCTGACTCTTCCTGCCTCCACTTCATCTATGGAGCAGCTTTGGAGTTCTTCAACTGTGTCTTACAGAGTTCTGTAGTTTTAGTGCCACTATTACAGGTCTGACATTTAATTGTCTTTAAAGCTGAGTTTTCAGGGTTCTGGGTCTATCGCTGCTGCTACCATGTATGTTGGTTAGTCTAGCTTCGGAATGATTTCTGAGACATTGGTTCGTCCAAACAGCAACTAGTTCATTTTATACGAGTGAACTATGTAGAGCTATCCATGATTAGATGTTACACTGCTGAAACCATGAACATTCTCCTTCTCTCCTAGTCATATGTTCTCTTACCTCATCATTCTGGGAGGTGCTATTTACACAGTCCCACGCATTAACCCTTATAAACCCTAACACTACAAATGGCATTCTGCATCCTGGGAAGCCTGTTAGTCCGGTGAAAGTGTCAGCTTCCTCTGCCTGCTTCTCCATGGCAAGAAATAATTAAATGTATTCCGTTCTCTTTCATACAGAGCATCAGTTACTTCCTTTATGCAGCAGTGAACTACAAGCTGGGAGATGTTGCAGACATCACATGCTTCAGCCAGGAAAGAGCCTGATGAATAAAAATCCATGACCAGTCACCTTCATAGCCACTGGCAATGCTGTCCTCACCCTGCTCTGGGGGTGCGGTTCTTCCAGCAACAGGTGAGCACCTCCTTAGTGAAATGGACATTGCACACACTGTACCTTGCTGTGGTTTAGGGAGGAACATTGCTCCCCGAAGATTATGGGCAGATATGGCCTCCTGCTGCACCCTTCTCCCTTTCTCTACTTCCTCCTCCTCCTTCGAGTAGCTTGTCCTCCTCTTGTGTCACCTCTGCTCATTGTCCTCGTCATGTTGCAGGCCCAGGGAGTACAAGAAATAATACACCCATGACTGGGAGAAAGTGGTCTGAGCGAGCACTTAAAATGAAAACCAAGGCTTTCACCATATGCTATACCACTCTCTTTAGATAACTTTAGATAATGGTACAAGCTACAAAACACATCTACTAACTCAGTAGCCAAATGAAATTAATTAGCAACTAATCTACAAGTGGCTGATGGTCCATGTTAATCATGCTGGTGGGTGTCGGGTGGGGTCAGGGTTCTTTCCTGCTGCTGAACACATATTCAGCTGTGCAAGGTTAAGGGAAGGCATTAGCTGGAGTTCCGAAATCCTAAGTGACACCAGGGATGTCAAATCAATGTCACACAATGACAGGCATGCACAATCCCATTGTCTGCACTAGTGACAAAATGCGGCACACTCTCACCAAAAGTGTGGGTAAGATGTGGGCACCATTTTGATACAGCAATGACACCTGTACCACAAAATACAAGCGTCAAGTAGCCAAATTTTGTGGCGCTGTATCTTTTTCACATGCCATCATGTTTCCTTCTTCAGTCTTCTCAAAAGCTAACTGATAAACATTTCAAAAGATGAAACCAAATACAAATTCAAAAGCAAAGTACAACGGATGCTAGGTGTCTGAAATAAAAACAGAAAATGCTGGAAATACTAAGCAGGTCAGGCAGCATCTGCAGAGAGAGAAACGGAGTTAATGGGCAGAATTTAATGCCCTCACCAGTGGTGTGTTTGGTGGCAGAGAGGACATTTAATCAGGCAGGAGGGTGCTGGGTGGGGAACCTGCCAGCTTCCCGAACTGACCCCGCTAAAGTCGGTGCTGGGCAGGCCCATGAACAGTCTTCCTGCCCTGACACAATGCCGTTAAGGGGCAAATAATTCTTGCCTAAATGGCCTTATCCTGCTGCCGCTCCCACTTGCAGGCAGAGACTCGCCACACTGGAAGCTTGACAAACAACCCCTGGTGCGTTTGTTTGTGGGTTCCCTGGGGTGTCCCTTGTTCAAAAGCATTCAGTGCTTAATTGAGGGATCCTGCAGTGGGAAAGATTGGGGTCTGCTGACAACCAACTCCCTGATCCCCCTGTCCAACTCTCACCCTCAACCCCACCCTTCTCTCCCTATCACTCGCCTATGTGCTTGGATCTATTCATGATCCTAGGCCTCGGATAGGTCTTACTGGAAGCAAGCACCATCTCCCTGGCGATGCTGCCAGTCAATAGAGTTGCCAGCCTCTGATTGGCTGACAGTTCTCAGTGGGTGAGTCTCCCATCTCCAGGATCCTTGATTCCAGGGAAGGCCCATTGTTGGCCTGTAAAGTGCCTGCAGACACTTAACTCTGTGGGCCTTCCCTAAAAGAGGCGATCTGTGCTCTCACCGGCTCTTCAGCTGGCACACAAGATCCCTGCCACCTCCATTAAATACCGCCCAATATTTCAGGTCAATGGCCTTTTATCAGAATGCAATTGACACAAATACACAAATACAAATTGTTCAGTTGCTACCTGTTACAGACAAGAAGTGGACATTCAATGTAGCAGCTAAAGCAAATATCACTTAATTAATCTTAATTTTTTCTTTGACAAATGGAATTTGGCCTTGAATGTGCAGTGTTAATAGTGGCAAACGTTGAGATGTTTGCTGCTATTGACAGCCGTAACAGAACTGCAACCATGGAAAGCCGACTTATGCTCAACTCTGGAAGTTGCAGTTTGCCTGAATGGGCTCTAAGGGAGCCCACACTGATGGTCTCATCAGAATTTGTCAGTGTGCAAATTTGGGCTGATTGTCTTGAACTTTCCCTGGTGTTTGCGCTGATTTATTTAGGGTTGCTCTGAGCAGGCACAGAGCCTGCTCAGGAATCCAGGCCTTTAAATTGGTAGGATTTAACACTCTGGCACAGCGGCTCGTTGTGGGGGTTGGTGGGGGGGTGGGGGGTGGGGGGGGGAGGGGAATGGTGATTGTCAATGTATGGGAAGGAGCTAGAATTAAAAGTGCATTAAAAAAAACATTTAAAATGATTAAAATCACTTACCAGTCATCGAGTCAGAACTCAAGGGGCCTGCCTTCAGCTCGTGAGGTCAAATAGGCCATAGCTTCGCTGGAATTGCGCCGCACCATTAGGCTTCTCCACTCACCTCATCGTTGGACCCAAGCTGCACCTGGGAGGGTAAGTTTCTGCTTCAGCCAAAAACATTGTTTTAAACATAGCCATCAGCATATATCTCTGCTTCACCACTGACCGCAGGATGTAGGTCAATAAACTACACACTCTTAGTGGGCTGATTCACTGGTTTTCACCATACCTTTATCACTAAGCAAAATCTGACCTCTGCATTTCAGGCCTCCAATGTTAGGTCCAAGCCTGTGTTTTGCAGCCCCATGTTCAAAACCGAACTGCTCCCTGACCATGGGTTTCCTTTAGATTTTAGTGTTAATTCTAACTGTAGGAAGCAGAGCAAATGTGTTGCTGATACATAGAAACATAGAAAATAGGAGCAGGAGTAGGCCATTCGGCCCTTCGAGCCTGCTCCGCCATTCATTATAATCATGGCTGATCATCCAACTCAATAGCCTGCTCCCACTTTCTCCCCATATCCTTTGATCCCTTTCGCCCCAAGAGCTATATCTAACTCCGTCTTGAAAACATACAATGTTTTGGCCTCAACTATTTTCTGTGGTAGCGAATTCCACAGGCTCACCACTCTCTGAGTGAAGAAATTTCTCCTCATCTCAGTCCTAAATGGTCTACCCCTTATCCTCAGACTGTGACCCCTGGTTCTGGATTCTCCCACCATCGGGAACACCTTTCCTGCATCCACCCTGTCTAGTCCTGTTAGAATTTTATAGGTTTCTATGAGATTCCCCCCTCATTCTTCTGAACTCCAGCGAATATAATCCTAACCGACTCAATCTCTCCTCATATGTCAGTTCCGCCATCCCAGGAATCAGTCGGGTAAACCTTCGCTGCACTCCCTCTATAGAAAGAATATCCTTCCTCAGATAAGGAGACAAAAACTGCACACAATATTCCAGGTGTGGTCTCACCAAGGCCCTGTATAATTGCAGCAAGACATCCCTGCTCCTGTACTTGAATCCTCTCGCTATGTAGGCCAACATACCATTTTCCTTCTTTATCGCCTGCTGCACTAGCATGCTTACCTTCAGTGACTGGTGTACAAGGACACCCAGGTCTCGTTGTACATTCCCCTCTCTCAATTTTCGTATACAGAAAGTCACAAGCAGGCTTGTCAAACAAACCTCTCTCCCAGAAGTATATTCTCTGTAGATACCTCAAGATTTGCTCACATTTTCCTCAGATCTGTGCTATTCAAGTGTTTAGCCAAGTCACAGGGTGGAATTGTCCCAGATTTGCACTAAGTGTGGTAGCGGGCGGGCAAAAGGAGCTTTTACCCGCCAGCCGCAATGGCGGCTTTTCACGCCTTATTGTCCCGATCCTGCCTCATTAATTATGCAGGCACAGGAAATACACCGTCTCACTGGTGGGCAGCCTCTGAATCACTCGCCACGCTGTTTCCTCACTCCAGGTGCCATATCTAAACTGCAGCCGCACACACAATTCTCAATGTTTGCAGCCTTGGACTGCTCCAGTGAAGACATGACCCTGAAAGCCAAGAAGTTCAGTGACCCGTCACTGGAATGCCTTTTGGAGGCCTGCTGTGATGTCCTCCGCACCCACTCTGGCCACAGGAGGTCCAGCAATCTCACCACTTTGGCTTGGGAGGCTGTGGCAGTGGTGGGCAGCACCAATACTGCACAGAAGAGGTTGGCCATCCAGTGCAGAAAGACAATGAATGATCTCATTCATACCGCAACTATCTCATCACTCTAAACTCACACACTCACAAGCCCATCACACATTCAGTGGCATCTCACTCACTCAAGAGACATTACCACTCATTCTTTCATGCACACACTCACATCCCCCTCTGGCCTCATCTCCTCTGGAGACTGCCTCCTTAGCCCTCACCATCTTGAGGCCACTTGCACAGATCAACTTGTACTCCCACACACACCCTGGTGTTCTCTCCCTACCCAGTACAGCCCTTGCCCTGCAGCCTCTTCCCTTGCCTGAGGCCTCTTCTCCCCCTTCCTCAAGCAAGCCCTAGCCCTGCATCCATTGAAAAGCCACCCCGCCTTACGGCTGGTCTGGTAGGTAGAGACCTGGTAGGTAGTGAGCCACCCTAAAAGTAATGTGGTGCTGCCTGCGAAGCCTGGCGCTGGTGACCATGAGTTCTGCCCAAAGCAAGGTCGGCAAACAAACCTCAAAGTCCTGAGCCAAGTACAGGTTGTCAGGTGCATGTCGCTTATGTACAGTTGTGAAGCACGTTGCCGTGCAACCATGCCGACATGCCTGGACGATCCAGCGTGGGGAAATGATTCGGTGAGCTGGGCTTATAATGATATGCAGACGTATCACAATGAAGTTCCCGGCATGCGGTGGTGGGAAACGCCACCTGCCATTGATGGGCAGAGTGGATGATTGCAAACTGGTTTCACGACATCGTGAAACCAATTTTTGGCCTTGCCACCTTATTGTCCACTCATGCCCGCCATGACGTCCAACACTAGTGGGTGTGGGAAATTCCACCCACAGTCTCAGTTATACTAAATGGTGCATGAACCATATGCACTTAAAGACGGAGAGGTCACATCAGCACCAGCATGAGCTTTCTCTGGCAGAGAGATTAGGTCAGATATTTGAACATACAAGTAATGGGTTGCATGAAATATTTAAATGCCACATTTGACTGTTTATGACAGACCTGGCAGCAATAATTCTGTTTGTCAGAAGTTGTTTTTAATTGCAATCCTCTTGAGAACAAATATTTAATGAGAGAAGTAATTACTGTGGAAGAGACTGATTGACACCATGCAGAATGAAATAGGGAAGACCTTTGCATTAGTGCACCACTGAGACTAAACATTGATTTCCACTGACATTTAACAAAAAGCTAAACAATATTCCTGTATAACTCCTCATAAAGCCCCAGCCCAAAAAGCACCAATATGACTTTGAAGTGATGGATCTGGATTGTTTTTTTACACAATCTGATTGTTGGAAGCATGTGACTGAAGAAACCTTCTTTTGATTCTGTAGAAATATTAAACCCACCTCTTTGACTCGGTAATATTTCCTTCTTTGGTTCAGTGACATGTTTTCTCTGCATATGCTTCTGTAAGATGCCCTTAGATATTTTCCAATGTTTAATGTGCAAGTGGTTGTTGTTGGATATTTAATTTTCCTTCATACTACACAATACTGGACATTCTTAGCAAATAATATTGAGTTATATGAAAGAAAACTAATACATTTTGGAAAGCTGAAGAAGCATTTCACTATTCAGAGAGTGAACAGAAATAATCCACTTTCCATTCCCCATACTAATCCATCAATTTGTATCAAAACACCCTTATTAATAATTTAAAGAAAAACATACAGCAGAAGTGAGGAAACTGTAATCCATTTCACAGAAAAAAAAGGACAAAATATTACTTATGAAATGGTGACTGGGAAACCTAACATAGAACAAAAGTTTGTGAGATGACTGCAGATATGGAAGACACCTACTTGCACTGCTTGTTTGGTCTCAGTGTAATATGACGACCTACACTACTGTACCAATGCCTGTTGTGAAGTTAATTGTTGCTCATTTCATGAAAACTGGAAGTTCAGCATCATGTGTGCTAAGTATTAGTCACATTACAATTGTGCCAATGTGCAGCATACTTTTAATCTTTCTTTTTAAAAAAAATTAAGAACAACTTTTGCCTTCCTGTACCACTCATTCAATTTCTAAGGATTTTTAGAAGAGCTCCCATTTTAATTAATCAGAAATTTCACCTTCAATCAGTGGATGCTAATCAGTACTTTAGTCATGCACTTCATCATGACAAAATGGGGACTATTTAGTCCACTGCAGCGCTGGTAGTTTAGGATCTAAATAGCTCCAAGGCGACCAGGATGGGGTCTTCAGCTGCAATGCCTGCTTAGCCTGCCAATAGCACAAGAGCTGGCTTCACTAAGAATGACCACTCCAAAGATGATTAAGCCTGTGATTACCAATTAAAATGATCCCAAATTCTATAAAGAGGCTGTACATCATTATAATAAAAGCAAAATACTGCGGATGCTGGAAATCTAGAACAAAAACAAAAATACCTGCAAAAACTCAGCAGGACTGACGGCATCCGCAGAGATGAACACAGTTAACGTTTCGAGTCCGTATGACTCTTCGTCAGAACTAAGGAAAAATAGAAAAGAGGTGAAATATAAGCTGGTTTAAGGAGGGGTGGGACAGGTAGAGCTGGATAGAGGGCCAGTGATAGGTGGAGATTGCCAAAAGATTTCATAGACAAAAGGAAAAAGAGGTGTTGACGGTGGTGATATTAGATAAGAAATGTGCTAATGGGGACATTAAGGGTAGAAAGCAGGACGAGCAAGGTACAGAAGGTAGAGATAAAACAATGGATGGAAATACATTTAAAAATAATGGAAATGGGTGGGAAAAGAAAAATATATATAAATTATTGGAACAAGGGGGATCGGAAAGGGGGTGGGGACGGAGGAGAGAGTTCATGATCTAACATTGTTGAACTCAATATTCAGTCTGGAAGGCTGTAAAGTACCTAGTCAGAAGCTGGAGGAATCATCAGGAGAAAGGGAGTGCTTGGTCATGGGGATCTTACTAGGAGCTCTCCTGGTCTGGAAGAAACAATGAAGCCAGGCATTGTATCATCAGCTGCTGGATGAGAGAGAGGAGAGAAGGGAGAGGAGAGAAGGGAGAGGAGAGAAGGGAGAGGAGGGCCCTCAGGAGGAGGCCCTATCAACCCAGGCTCTCCAGAAAGCATCATTCCTACATTCACATGACCCAAGGCCAGTGCATGACTTTACCAAGCAGTTCATTACAGAGGTCTGTAGCCTCGTAGAAGGAAGATTCAGACCTCTCAGCACAGCCAGGTTTTATTGCCTGTGGCAGTCAAGGTCACAGTAGCCCTTAATTTTTATGCTGCTGAAACCTTCTAGGCTACAAAACATGATATCATTCACTTATCCCAATCCCTTGTGCATTTCCGCATAGCGGTGGTCTCTGCTGCTGTATACACTCTGAGGAATGACTGTATATCATTCCTTATTGTCAGAGAGGACCAGAGGCAGACAGTAATAGGATTGAACAGGACTGTGGGATTTCAATGCTTCAGGGAACCATTGAGTACATACATGTTAAAGCAAAATACATTGAGTACATACATGGAGCTCTGTCAGCCCCTCACTGAAACTCAGAGACACTCAGAACCAGGATGGGATTCCATTACCTTACTGTATAGTTTGCTTGCGACCATTAGCAGTGCATCCTAAAGCAACTCCCAAAACCTCTGAGATTCCTTAAACTGACTGCACCAGGGCACCCAAAGCATACTCCATTTGATACAGTCCGAAACACCTAGATTTATGAATTTAGGCCATCAGCATTGACTCAACAGTTCTCAGAGATTTTGTTCATTTGAGGAAGTGTAAAGCTGTATGGCATAGAGATGGATGTCTGCAAAGATTGCAGAATTGACTCCATATTGCTGTAATCATATAACCTACCTGAGACCCCATTACATTGAGGCTCCATTATGAAAACACTATAAAATTACCACTTATAACAGAAACTATCCTCTTGCAGCACTATTAGAAAAACTACTGTTCGGAAGAGCTGAAAGCAATGATTATTTGTAACGAGAATTTAGTACCATTGGGAAAAAAATCTGTACAGGAAATAGACACCCTTTAAACAAATAGAATGACCATTAATCCACCATGTTACAGAAGTGACTGCATGATGCAGAATACAATTGCAAATTGCAGACAACCACCTTGAGTCTGTAAGATTAGTTATTCATTCCATAAAACTCTTAGGAAGGGTGAGGCCAGAGAAGGGATTCTGTATGAATGATTAAAAGTCTTCAATGATGAAAGTGAAGATTAGGGAAGCACAGAATGAACGGGAAACAGGTTGCTTAATGATCCCAGTGTTAAGTCGTGAATTTGGTGCACGTGGGAATTTGGTGCAGGGGGTGAAGGAGGTGCTGCTTTTTATTCTTTTGATTTACTTCCAGTGGTTGATGAGCCTTTTTGTCTCCAAGCTAGGAGACTAACTTACCATTATTTTTGCTAAGTAGCTACTAATTTAGTAATCAAATAAAATAAATAAGGTTAGGCAGACATGGCAGGGCAATGTAGTGTATTAGGACCGCAAGATGTGAGAGTTTGAGGAGCATTTTGCAGTCCCAGACAGCCATCTCTGTGGTAAGTGTCTCCAGCTTGGACTTGAGCTAAGTTGGAGTCTAATTAGCAGATATGGCAGGATATCAGGGAGGGAGTTACTTGGACACCTTGTTCTGGGTGGTAGACACGCTTCTTAGGTTAAGTAGAACTTTACAGCTGATCAATGGTCAGGGACAGGAGAGTGTGACAGCATGTTAGGCAGGTATAGGGAGCCAGCATGTAGCGATGGAGGAGCCCCAGTCCTTGACTTTGACCAACAGGTACAAGGTACCTAAATGGATGAGAACAAGAACTGCAGGGGGATGAGCAAACTAACCATGGCACCATGGTGCAGAGTGCCATTCAAAAGAGGGACAGACTAAAGGAATGTGGTGATGACAGGAACAGTATAGTAAAGGGGATAGGCATTGTTCTCTGCGGCTGTGACCGGGAGTTCTAAAGTTTGTGTTGCCTGCCTGGTGCCAGGATTAAGGCTGGATGGAGACATGGCTGGGGATAAACTTGGAGTGGGAACGTGAGGAACCAGTTGTTGTCATCCCTGTAGAAACTAACGGCATATGTAGAATTAGGAATGATGTTCTGCTGAGAGAGTTTGAGTTAGGGTTCAAATTAAAATGTAGAACCTCAAAGGTGATGACCACTGGATCGTTACCTGAGCCATGCACCAATTGGCATTGGGTAAAGCAGATAGAGAATTAAACATGGTGCTCAAAGAATGATATGGTTAGAAGGGAGCAGCGTCAATTGTTTTAAAGCAAGACTTCCACCCCCATCGAGGGAGGAGGTTCTGCCTTAGAGAGCTGCCGGCTAATCCGGTTGGTTGGCAGCTCTGGTGGCATAGTGTTAATGTCATTGGGCTTGTAATCCAAAGGCTCAGGCTAATTATCAGGGTGGGCATGGGTTCAAATCCCACCACAGCAGCTGGTGGATTTTAAATTCAAATAATAAATATGGAATATTAAAGCTATTCTCAGTAATGGTGACGATGAAACTATCATTGATTGTCGTAAAGGCCCACCTGGTTCACTAACGTCCTTTAGGGGAGGAAATCTGTCCGTCCTTACCCAATCTGGTTTACATGTGACTCCAGGGCCACAGCAATATGGTTGACTCTTAACTATCCTCTGAAGTGTTTAGTTCAAGGGAAATTAGGGATGGACAACAATTACTGTCTTTGTCAGAAGGCCCACATCTCATGAAGGAGTAAGTCCCATCAGTGCCAGCAGGAGTATTGGTGACTGCTGGTAGTGCTACCACGCTGAGGAACCCAAGGATGTCTGGTGTTGGTGGTCTTGGCAAGGGGGGGGTGAGGGGATAGGGGATTGAGGGGGGGGGAGTTGGGAAGGGCCAGATTCAAGAAGTGAAGGGGAGGGGTAAAGTGAGGAATTGACCTTTGATCGGCCCAGGGAGCCTGCAAAGGAGATTCTCCCAACCCTTTGCCTGACAGCAGCCTGCGCAGTTAAAGTTGACGTGTTTCCCACATGGCATGGGCCTCCCCCTGCCAGGGGTAAAATACTGGCAAGGTGAGATGACTATTAATTGGCCACTTAACGGCCTCAATAGATCCAAGGGCAGATGGGTCACATGACACTTTCCCCCCCCCTCCCCCTCAATCCCCCACCCCCCATAAAATTTCAACAAGTCGGGGCAGGCAGGTGGGTGGTACATAGGTCACTCTTTGGATTTTACGTGCCTCCTGCCTTCAAACTTACTGTCGGGAGGGTAAAAGCCAGCCCATGATTACAAAGTGACCACGGTTGGGAAATAAATGTTCCAGAGCACAGAACATTTCAAAAAGACAGGCAGAGTGTAAAATGAGGAGGAGTAGTCCTGATAGTAAAGGATGACATACGCACAGTAGTGAGGAAGGATCTTGGCTCAGAAAATTAGGAAGTAGAATCAGTATGGGTGGAGATTAGGAATAACAAGGATCAAAAAACATTGGTGAGAATAGTTTATAGGCCCCCATAACAGTAATTATACTACTGGAATAAGTATTAAGCAAGGAGTAATTGGAGTTTGCAACTAAGGTGATATATTAACTGTGGAAGCCTTTAATCTTCATATAGGCTGAACCAATCAAATTGGCAAAGGTGGTCTAGTATGCTTCCATAACAATTTCTTGAAATAATACATTGTAGGACCAGTTAGGAATTAAACTATTTTAGATCTAGTATTGTGCAAAAAGGCAGGGTTAATTAGGAATCACATAGCATAGATACGCTGGTAAAACGTGTTCATAATACAATTGAATTGCATAGTAAGTTTGGAGGTGACATATTCCAGTCCCAAACAAGAGTCTTGAAATTAAGCAAAGCCAATAATATAGGTTTGAGGGGAGAGATAGCTAATGCCGATTGGGTAATAGGCTAAATGTTATGATGGTAAATAACCAATAGGGAACATGTAAAGAAACATTTCGGCCAGAATTTTAAGGACCCGTCGTGGCGGTGACGTAAAATGCGGTGAGCCATCCTGAACTCTGCTGACTTCACCAAGACTGTAAAATCCCGCTGGTGTAAAATTCAGCCCTCCAAGATATTTAACAAAATTACATTCCATTAAAAAACAAAACCTCAGCAAGAAAGATCCATCTGTGGCTTTCTAAGAAAGTTAAGAATAGTGTTAGATTCAAAGAAGAGGCTTTTAACGTGGCAAAGATTGGTCAGAAGCCTAAGGTTTGGGAGAGTCTTAGATACCAGTAATGGGCCACCAAAAAGTTGATCAAAAAGGGGAAAAATAGAATGAGGGTAAACTAGCCAGGAATATAAGAACAGATTGTAAGAATTTTTGCAAGTATATAAAAAGGAGAGTCACAAAAGTAAACATTAGCCCCTTAGGGGCAGGGACAGGAGAAATGATTATGGGGAATGAGGAAAGGGAAGAGACATTGAACAAATATTTTTGTGTTTGTCTTCACAGGCAAATTATATACCAGAAATAGAGGGGAATCGAGTGGCTACTGGCAGTGAAGAGCTTAAGGTAATTACTATCACAAGATATAAAATATTGGTGAAACATAGGAGGCTAAAATATGACAAATCCCCAAGACCTGATGGCCTACATCTTGGTTCTTGAATTGTGCTATCCTCGTGGTTCCTGCAGAATAGTGAATGCACTGGGTATGATTTTCCAAAATTCCCAAGATTCCAGAATAGGCCCAGAGGATTGGAAATTAAAATTTGTAACACCACTATTCAATAAAGGAGTAAAAGAGAAAACTGGCAACTACAAGCCTGTTAGCCTGACATAATTCTTTGGGAAAATGCTGGAAGATATTATTAAGGAAGTTTTAACAAAGCGCTTAGAAAATCACAATTGCCCAGATCTTCCGGTCTCCACATTGTCAGAGACTGGGCTAGGCCCCACAAGATGCGCTGCGGGACCCCTGGGGAGTCCCAATGCAATGACTCCATGGGAATTGTCTGGAAAATTTGAACTTATGATGGGCAATTCCCCTGCTCCCCAGGACCCTCCGCAAATGCCTCTCGCCTGCGTTTTCGCTACAACGCAGAGCCTCTCCATAGTAGCAAAAATGGTAAATGGGCTCGGAAATTAGAAGACCTGCCTCCAAACAATGCACTTCCCATTTTTGCGAGGGCAGCAATGAAGTGTGGCCAGGGTTCGAGCATGTGCAGTTTATGGAGGCAGCTGGCCATTTCAATGATCATCTGCTTCTACAGAAGTGGGATTTTGGTAAGCCAGGAGTGTGAAACCTAAAGTGTGAAGATTAGACCTGGTAAGAGCAGATCTGAACTTTGTGGATTCATTTGGAAAGCCAATGTATGTACCCCTTTGTAGAGATAAGGTACCCCTTTGGGTCTGGTCTCAGGACACCTTTGGTGGTGGTCAGGTGCCCTTTGGGGGAGGTCAGGTGTCTTTGGAATTGTTAAAATTAGGCATAAATGTGTGTAGAAAGTGCATAAATGCGTTACTGACAAGCTTATTGTAACTGTCAACAGAATCTGTCAAAATCAACTGTCAAAACTGTCAGAATCACCTGTCAAAGGGAGCTGTCAAAGGGAGGCATTTAAAAGTCCTGCCATTTAAATCTTTGAAAAAAATGTCTGAAGTGTGGAAAACAATTGGTCTGGCAGCAGCTGTGGAGAAAGAAACAGAGTTAACATTTCAAGTCCAATATGACTCTTCCTCAGAACTGGGTCTTGGGAGCCAGTTATGAGCCTCAGACAGATTGGAAGCAGTCCAGGTCTTTGTCGTGCTGGGCCCAGGTTGCACTGTTGTGGTTTCCAGTCACCCTTTTAAAGACTGCTGGTTAAGTACTCACTGTGTTGTACATTATAGATGGGTGGAGTTGCAAGACTCTTAAACAGAGGGTCTCATTAAACTTTAAGGTCCTCACCCTGTATTTTGGTATCAATGAAACAAAACACACTATGGATACAATTTCCACTTTATGTGGAAAACCTTTATTAACCCACCAAGCAATGATGTATACTTACAACACCAGTTACTTCGTAAGACCCATGTGCAGAAGCTCATCCCCCAGGTGGTTAGATTGCTGAACGAATTCTTCCACATGACCTCCCGTGACTGACCAAGTCACACTTCCTGGTTGCAGCAGCGATGTTCTTGAGAGCTTTGGTTTTATGCCCCTTCTCTCGGCATATAAGATAATGTCTTAAATTGAGTCATTCGATTGGGTTATCAATCCCACTCTGGCCACACAAAGACCGCCTGCATGCGATCATTTCCTGCTTTCAGCAGGGGCTGTCTCCAGCAATGGATGTGATTTCTGTACCTTGGTAAAGCAGGAAAAAAGCCCATTCACACAAACATGAGAGGTCATTGTCTCAGTTAGTTTCTTTAGGCAGGGTATCTGGTAGATAGCCACCGTCCCAGTGACATACCCTGACATGTTTGTGTCTGTGTGTGTACATCTTTGTTCAGTCTTTATTTTTAAAAAGTTCCATATAAACCTCAGCATTGATGTCTTCAGTCAGAATTCTTCTCCCTTCAGCCCGATTTCCTCTGCACTCCATGTTCCAACCACCATATTTTGAGCTCAGGACATTGGTCCACCTCGCAACTGGTTACATTTTAACACAAGTATAAATATAAGACATATTTAAAAAGAAACAAAGAAAGGCATTACCACATGACAGAAATGCACAAAATATCAAAATGCCATACCGAGTGTGTGCTGTGCTATTTTGTGAATTGTGCAAAACAGCAGTTATCTCCTGTCGCCACCTTGGTTGTCTTGGATACTTGTGGTATTATTTGTTAATTTTACTCTTAAAATTCATTCAGAATGGGCCAAAACAGAGCCAGTGATTATGAAATGCTTTCTGCTGAGAAAAGACAGCAAAAACTAGTTACACTTCAAGTGAAATTAGATATTATAAATGCTCTGAAATAGGTGAACGTGCAGTGATATTGTGAGAGCTCTTGACTTGCTAGCAACAACGGTAAGAACGATTATTAAAAACACTGATAAAAGAAGAGTTTGGTAAGCTTACAATTCATTTGGCTGCTGTTAGACTAAGTAGAAATTTTTATGATGGACATGGAAACACTGCAAACTATTTGGATTAAACATCAAATTCAACAATGCATGTCTCCTAGTTTAATGCTTGCTCAAGAAAAGGATAGGAATTTGTACGATGATCTTAAGAAAGACTATGGTGAAAGTTCAAACATAGAACCATTTAATGTTAGTCATGGGTGATTTGCAAGGTATAAAAACATGCTAACTTGCATTATTCTGGAAAAAAATGCCTCCCAGGACACATATTTAAAAAGCAGAAGAGTATGGTAAGCTTTAAAGCAACAGCTGATCATCCGACTTGACTGCTTGGTGGAAACGCAGCAGGTGATTTTAAAACAAAACCAAGACTTGTGTACATTCCCAAACACCCAGCAGATTATTCAAAGAACAAGCTACCAATTATGTGAAGGACAAACAAGAAGGTATAAATAAACAAAGGAATTTTTGAAGATTGGTATACATCTTTTGTCCAGTTTTCAAGAATTATTGTTCAGCAAATAATCTTGCCAACAAAGCATTGCTCCTCAATGGACAATGCTCCTGGCCATTCTATGGTTCTTCATAACCTCAGTGACATTGTCAAAATGATATTCCTACCACCTAACACCATTCCATTTTTCACTCAATGGATCAAGAAGTGATTGCAACCTTCATGACCTATTACCATAGAAGAAAGGGAGTGAGAGACCTTGGAGTGCATGTCCACAGGTCCCTGAAGGTGGCAGGACAGGTGGATAGGGTGGTAAACAAAGCACATGGAATGATTTCCTTTATTGGATGAGGTATTGAATACAAAGAATGGATATAATGCTGGAACTGTATAAAATACTGGTTAGGAAACAGCTGGAATATTGTGTATAGTTCTGGTCACCACATCACAGGTAGGACAAAATTGTTCTGGAGAGAGTACGGAGGAAATTTACAAGAATGTTGCCAGGGCTTGAAATTTGCAGTTATGAAGAAAGATTGGATAGGCTAGGGTTGCTTTCCTTAGAACAGAGGAGGCTGAGGGCTGACCTAATTGAGGTGAACAAAATAATGAGGGGCCTAGATAGGGTAGACAGTAAAGACCTGTTTCCCGTATCCGAGGGGGCATAGATTTAAGGTGATTGGCAGAAGGATTAGAGGGGACATGAGGAAAATATTTTCACCCAGGGGGTGGTGGGTGTCTGGAATTCATTGCCTAAGTTAGTGGTTGAGGCTGAAATGCTCAACTCATTTAAAAGGTAGCTGGATATGCCCCTGAAGTGCTGTAACCTGCAAGGCTATGGACCAGGTGCTGGAAAGTAGGATTAAAAATGAGCCGATAGCTTCTTTTTTCTCTTTTTATGGTCGGCACAGACACAATGGGCTGAATGGCCTCTTTCTGCACCATAACATTTCTATGGTTCTAAGAACAGGCCATCAGGGAAAGTGATGCTGACGATGCTCCTTCCCTAAGGAAATTTTGAAAGAATTATAACATCATTAAGTCCATTGATAACATCTCTGTAGCATGGAATGAGTTTACCTCATCCAATATGAGTCATGTCTGGGGGAAATTGTGGTCAGATTGTGTTAGAGCCAAAGGATATGTAAAGCCTGTTGAGAAAATCCAAGAGATAATTGTAGATATGGGCTAGCAAATTGGATGAACTAAATATCAAGTATATTGCAGAGTTGCTTGTCTCCCATGTAGAAGTATTGGCTATCGAGGACCTGAAAGCAATGGAATGACAGAGGGTTCTAGAGGAGGGGAGAGCATGATGAATGTACATGTTTGTATGGAAATGTATATTCCAGAAACCATCCCCCAGGAATGTAACCCCGGTTTATAACCCCCGTGTATCCATGGGCAGAATTTTACCGTCACCGTGCGGGGTCAGGCCTGACATGCCAGTGCGTAAAATGACGCTCAATGACGTCAGGCGTGCATCCCGACATCACCGCCCACCATCGCGATATTTCAGACGGCGGGTGCGCTATGGCTTCCGAAGTGCCTGCCATTAATTAACTGCCCTTGAGGCAGCAATTGAAGACTATTTTGCGCAGCCCGTGCAATTTTCAGGGCGTTGCATGGGTTCAACGGGCAGGTGGTAGGCCACATTTTTAAAAACCTCATCCACGGGCAGGATAAGAGGGGTGAGTGGGCTTGCTAATGCGAGTTGTTAATAATTTACTTTTTAAACTTACTGCTACTTGCTTGTGTGAACAGGACAACATCAATTCTTTTTGGAGCTGCTTTGACAGAAAAAACAGGCTTCAGTTCAGGACTCTGGAGGAAACATAACACTTGGGACCTTGCAGATATCAGACAGCCTTCCCTTACCTTGGGAATGGGAATTGTGCTCTCCACCGGAGGCACCTCCTCTGAGGAGGGAGGGCCAGAAGGGGGAAGAGGCCAGGAGTCCATATTCAGCCTCCAGGGGAACCACCTTTGGGAGGAGAGGCGCAGGCACATGGGGTGCAGGGCCAACAGGAAGTGCAAGGCGGTAGGGGCTGCAGAAGACACCACTATCCTGCTGCCAGGGTGTACAGGCGCAATATGTCTGAAGTTCAGTGCTGAAGGAGGCTCCGTCTCTCAAGGGAGACATGACCTCCATTTATTGGATGATCGGCCCTGAGATCAGCTCCAACTGTGAGGGTGGACACCCCATGCCAGTGGTGCTGAAGGTCACAGTTGCCCTCAACTTCTATGCCTCCAGCTCTTTCCAGGGGTAGGTGGGTGATCTTTATGGAGTCTCCCAGTCAGCTGTCCACAGTTGCGTCAAGCTGGTGACAGAAGCTCTGTTCAGGCGTGCATTGACTTTCATTCACTACCGCTCGGACAAGGCCAGCCAGACACAGCGAGCCAGAGGCTTCGCGGCCATTGCTGGCTTCCCCCGTATCCAGGGTGCTATAGACTGCACACATGTGGCCATCAAGGCGCCAGCAGGTGAGCCCGGTGCCTTCGTCAACAGGAAGGGCTTCCACTCCATGAACGTGCAGATAGTGTGTGATCACAGGATGCTGATTCTACAAGTCTGTGCAAGGTACCCAGGCAGCTCCCATGACGCCTACATCCTCAGACACTCCCAGGTGCTGAGGCTTTTCAGTGCTCCAGCCCGCTGGATGGATGGCTGCTGGGTGACAAGGGCTATCCATCCAAGAACAGAGGCTGAGCAGCGGTACAATAGGTGCCACGGCTCCACAAGGGCTGTGGTATAGAGAACCATCGGTCTTCTCAAGATGCACTTCCGATGCCTGGACCGTTTAGGGGGCACACTGCAATACCCCCCTGGATCATGTATCACTGATATTGGTTGCATGCTGCGCTTTCCACAATTTGGCACTGGAACGGGGTGAAGCAGTGGAGGAAGAAGATGTAGACGCAGATGTTCTAGCTGCAGACGATGAGTCCAGTAGTGAGTCTGAGGACAAGCACGCACAGGAGAAAGCTGAGGGGGGAAACACTGATCCGGGCAACTTCCGGGGAGGCAGGGACACCCAGGAGGCTTTGATCCAATAAACCTTCAGCTAGCACACCACAGATGAACCTCCAACACAAGCCAGGGCTGGAGGCTTCATACTCAATACCTGAGAGCAACATCTGCCTGGTTTAGGAACATTCACCATGTGCCTTGTCAATAAAGCTCATTGACAAACAAGTCACTCATAACATCATGGGTTCCCCTTCACCTGCAGAAGTAAAGAAGCACCCAGAGGCTTGTTGAGAACTAAAATATTTAATGATTGCATACCAGAATGCAGAAATGAAAGTCCGTTAAAAGGTGTTGAGCAGCAAAACTACTGAAAAACAACTGAAACAGGGGGCAAAAGGAAATCACCAGTGAGAAGCCCGTGTTGTGCCTAAGGTGATTTATGTTTACATTTGTGGGTGCTACATCTAGGTGCTCCCCCCTCGCTGGCCCGGGAATTTAAGACAGCCTGCCCACTCTGCTGTCCTATTGACCTTGATGACCTTGGCGGTTGTCCTCTGGCCCGTGGAGCCTGTGCTGGCCCCGACTGGGTGGGAGTGGTCAGTGGCACAGCTGGCATCTCCTCAGTCACTGCAGCCTTATCAGATGCCACGGTCACTGGCAGAGGGGCAGAGGAGCTGCTGCCGTCATCTGGAATGCCTGAGAGGAGCCCGCAGAAATGGCAGGCAGCTCGTGTGCCAACGTGAGGTCGCTTCAGACCTCCCTGCTCGCCATTGATGGATGGGTACCTAGCTGGGATACTGGGCGCCCAATCCATCTCCCACACTGACACTGACCAGCTGAGGTCAATGCCGCTGTGAGGGCTTGCAGGTCCGAGCGCATCCCCAGGAAGCCCTGATTGTTCTCCTGGAGGACCCTCTCTATGAGAGTCGCCACTCTCTCCATGGAGGAGGCATTGCGCTCGGCCATGAGGGTCATTGCATTGCTCATGCTCTGCATGGACTCCTCCATCATGGAGGCCATGGCGTACATTCCCTCATGTATCTCCCGCAGATCCTCCCACACCCCCTGCTGGACTTCCAGCATCTACAGTCTCAGGGACGACTCCAGAGGCACATCATCAACCACCGACTGAGCATGTTCCTGGACCCCAGCAGTCCTCTGACTGCCGGAGCCCTGGGTACTCTCTGCCTCCTCCTGCACCTCAAGCGAGTGTGAAGTGCCCTCACCACTGTGCACCAAGGAACTAGACAATGATATCATCCCCACTGAGGTGCTGATATCTGCGCTGGTCAGCCTGGCTGAGAGGGTGTGACGCTGGTGCGTGTATAGCTTCTGGGCCCTCAGGGGTCAGTGGTGGTCTCTCTGCCTCCTGAGTGTGGGAGTGCTCCGGTGAGGTTGAAAGGAAGAACAAGGACATTTGATTAGTAGAAGTCATTACACTGTTAATGTGCATGCCTGGCCCCTGGATCAGGATGCGCTCCTC
The DNA here is from genome assembly GCF_964194155.1 of Cetorhinus maximus. Lineage (NCBI taxonomy): Eukaryota > Metazoa > Chordata > Chondrichthyes > Lamniformes > Cetorhinidae > Cetorhinus > Cetorhinus maximus. Next base: position 54,180,482 of record NC_135882.1, read on the forward strand.
CTTCCATTATCAATGGGGATCCCATGTTGGAGGCTGAAATCAATATACAGTCAACAGTGGAATGTTTGCACTGACAGACATTGTGACCTCAGTGCATGGCATTCTTACCTCATAGTGGCATCCTAACCTCACCGCAGCTGGTTGATCTAGGCACATGGCGCCTCTCCAGCTCCAGTGCCTCCTACTCGTATCTGGTCGTGATGAGAAGGTAGGGCTGCCCTCCGCCAGTCCACAGCCTCTTTGCATTATTGTGGGCTGTCTTCTCCTGAAAGGAGAGAGGAGCATTGATTAGTCCACCGTGTACCTGCATTGCTACTGCAGCCTGGCCACCCCCACCTGAGGAAAACCTTGCAGGGCTCACCCAATTCATGACCCTGGAGCTGCCGTACACTTACACCAAGCAGCCAGGGCTGACCACCTTGACCAGATGCTGCCTTCATCACATTTGTAACTCAAACTCTAACCTTCCAAACCCACGAGCGCTACCACCTAGAAGGACAAGGACAGCAGATGGATGGGTACACAGCCACCTGGAAGTTCCCCTCCAAGTCACTCAGTATCCTGACTTTGAAATGTTTCGGTGCTCCACCACTGTGCGTAGGTCCAAATCTTGGAGCTCGCTCGCAAACAGTACTGTGGGTGTAAGTGTACCGCATGCAGCAGATACAGGAGGCAGCTCACCCCCACTCTCTCAGGGGCAACTAGGGATGGGCAATAAATGCTGGCCAACCCAGCGAAGGCCACATCCCGTGAATGAATGAACGCAAAAACAAAATTCTGAGCTGGCGGGGGGCAGGGGGGTCAACCTAACTGTTGTGCTAAGTGATCCATGCCAACATGGTACTCACCCTTCCCGATCGCAAGAGGTCATTAAACTGCTTGCGGCACTGCACCCAGGTGCGTCTCATCACCTCGTGGGAGTGGACTCGTTCTGCCACCTCCTCCCAGGCACGTTTTGTCATGTGGGGGGGGCCTCCTCCTCCCGTCCCTTGGCACAAGGATTTTGCGCAGCGCTGCCACCTCCTCAAGGAGGGCAGCGAGGCACTCATCCAAAATGCTCGGGGCATACTGCTCCGCCAACCTGCCTTCCCGCCTGGCCTGCTCTCCAAGAGCGCTGTGGGACATCCTGCTGTGCGACATCAGTGGCAGCCTTTGGAAGGCTACCTGTGCCGTTTTTGATTAGGCCGCCGGGTTGCCTTTGGACCAAGCGGTCATTGGACTCCCGCCACCGCCCGCCCTTTCCCGCTGTTTTCGGGAGCTGCGATTCATGCAGGGCGGGCCTTAATTGGCCCGCCTGCGTAAAATGGCGGCGCGGAGCTGATCACGGGCGGCGATCGGCTCCATACCCGCCCGCGCCCAATCCCGAACAGTTCGCCCCCATAAGTAAAATCCTGGCCTATGTTTCACATAACGTTGTTTTGCATAACGTCACATTTTTCAGGAACCAATTAATGACATTAAGTGAGGGCTCCCTGTAGTTGCATTGGAGTCGGTGCAACCGAGGTTCACTAGATTAGATTCTGGGATGAGAGGGTTGTCTTATGATCAGAGGCTGAGTAAATCGAGCCCACCCTCTCTGGAATTTAGAAGAATGAGAGATTCTGAAGGGGCTGGACTGGGTAGACACTAAGAGGTTGTTCCCTTGGTTGTGGAATCTAGAGCACAGAGGCACAGTCGCAGGATAAGCTGTTGATCATTAGGACAGAGGTCAGGAGAAATTCCTTCACTCAAAAGGTTGGAAATATTTGGAATTATCCATCCCAGAGTGTTGTGGATACTCTGTCATTGAATATATTTAAGGTTGGGATAGACAGAGCTTTGGTCTCTCAGGAAATCAAGGGATATGGGGAGTGGGTGGGAAAGTGGAGTTGAGACCAAGGATCAGCCATAATTGTATTGAGTGATGGAGCAGGCTTGAGGGGCTGTATGGACAATTTCTGCTCCTATTTCTTATGTTCTTACTTCAGGGAAACTTAGTCTGAAGCAGAAAAAAATATGCATTAAAATAAATTTGGTTTCGATAAATCATCAACTGAGTTACTGGGATTCGAGAGGATGTTGAAAGTAATGATCCAAGATCCTTTCTATAAATCTTTACTTCCTGTTGTTTGTATATTTAATTTGCCTCTGGATCTGGAAAACAAATCATCACTTCAATAAGTGCCAGGCGTTTGTAAAGAATGGAGATTAAGCTCTGCAATTTTCCATTCAAACAAGGTCCAAAGTTTGCAAAAGATAATATAAAGATGACATACTGGGACAATAAAATATATTTTTACCCTGGGTATTTTAATAAAAATGATTAAGAAGATGAATTGTTTTGATCATCTGGAAAATAATTCTGGAGTGAAGTTGACCTACATTTTATCCATGGTATCTAGTCAGACTTTAAAATTGATGCCCAGAAATTCAGGTGCTTCCATTTAAAGGTTGTTGAGGACCCAGGGGCCTAACTTGGATGGTGTAGCCAAGCAGCCCTTGATATTGGGACTTGGGTCTCCTTTCCTTTGAACCGGCAATTTATAGAGAGCAAAAGGCCAGCATAGTATGATGAGGATTGTTTCACACTGGCCCTCAGTTAAGAGAGGAAGGGGCACGGCTTGGAATTGCAGTAACCAAGAATTGGGGCAGCCAGGTCAGGATGTAGCAGTGAATGGAATAATGGGGAGATGATGGGCAGTTAACTTGCAATGATCAGTGGGGGTGTTCGTGATGGCTGGGTGGGAGGTAGCTACGATTGGGGGAGGGGATGATTGACAGTGTTTGGTCGGGGAAAAGTGTCTGGCAGCAACTCTCGTTCTTTGAACGTGGGGTCAAAAGGAGTACTCTTGCTCTTATTCAGGTGGAGTACTCTTGCTCTTATTCAGGTGGAGTACTCTTGCTCTTATTCAGGTGGAGTACTCCTGGTCTTATTCAGGTAAGAATATTTTAGCAATTCACCTTGTTGGTTGCATCCTAGTTCCTGAGTGTAACCAGTGAATAGGAAAACCAAACTTCCAGCGAAGGCCTCAAAAAGGTAACAGGCCTCTTATTTGCATATGCTATGCACCTAACTGCCGTTCAGGCATGGGCACTGCATGTCAACCTTTTTGGCATTGAAATGTGGTTGACAGTACACTTTTTATTTGTAATGAGCATGCATTTCCTGTCTGCCATACTGGAGGCTTAAAAGAATTTCTAGTACTCAAAAAATCATATTGCATAGTCAAATTTCTAGGCCTATTTATGAGGGAACTATTCATATCATTACGTTTCCAGAAAAGGCCAGATATTTTATGGGGTGACAGAATTGTGCAACCAAGGAGACCCTGATCAGACAATAGCACAAAAAGATTCATAATTACCTAGAGTTACTATACTATAACTACTGGACACAGGCCAGCCAAATGCAAAATCTACATGTTATGTGGCTTATGATAATTATGCTTTGACAAATATTGTAATGGGACTATGTGCTGTGCGGAAGATTTTATAGGTTGTTTTCAATCAAGTATCTAAATACACTTCTTGTGGTTAAAATTATACCTCCTTCTGACTTGCTAATGAATAATTTGAAAGTTAGTCATAAGGTCATTTTCTATTACAGCGGGGGCGATGAACGGGATTACAATAAACCCTTAGATAGCTGGCAGCACCAAATGATTCTGCTCCCTGGGCCAACCACTTGTTAAAGATATCAGCACATATTATGATGCTGAACAATCAATGAATATTAAATTAAAAATATTGAGATGCAAAGACTAGTTTTAGGATAACGGCAAAAACATTGTTGCTCATCGCTTTACTCCCTCAGTTTGTATCCTTCTCCAGAGTATTTTTTGTTTAATTTTAATCATTTCAACCTTCTCATTTATAGTTTCTGTTCAATCTTATTTTCTCTTTATTCCTAAAATCATGACTTCTTAAAAAAATATATCTTTTTATCTCTCATACTTGGGTGTGCATTAGAATTTGGCTTCATAGCTGAAAAATAAGGCCTCATGCTGTATTTTCAGTCAAATCACAGAACATTAGAGAACCAGTCTTTTAATGCTATTTACAGTGATACTGGCCACTCTAAATACCTGAAAAAATAGGTCATTGGCAAGTTGGGCGCCATATAAATAAGTTATCTTGTTTTCGGCATTCTTGAACTTAAAATTGATACTTTAGACAGGATTTCAGTTTTGCTTCAGAACCTGGCTTGGTGGGGGAGGAGGAGCTGCGGGTACGGCTTCTTGAGGTTCCCTCTCTGGAACTTTTACAAGTTTTAAACTAAAAAAACGTCATCAGAGCAGACATGGAGACATTAATTTACTGGGAAACAGGTTTATCTGGTGCAGGAGAAATAAAAATATTGTGTTAAATTTATAGTTTAACTAGTTAAACTAATTACTTAATCTAATTACAAACATTTGTTGAGTGGTATTTCTATACATGAAATCTAAGTAGTTAAAAAAAGAAATTAAAGATGGCTGTGCAGGTGATGTGTTGCAGCTGTAGCCTGTGGGACTGTTCGATACCAGTGTGATCCATGGTAACCACATCTGTAGTAAGTGTCTGCAGCTCAAGGGATTTGGTACACAGCTGATGAGCTGGAGCCTGAGCTTTGGACACTGCAATGCATCAAGGAAGGGGAACATTACTCAAACGCTTTGTTCCAGGAGGTGGTCACACCTCTTATGTTTGGCACTTCAGATTTGGTTCGTGGTCAGGGACAGGAGGGTGTGACTGCAAGTGAGGTAGGAATGGGAAGCCAGAAGATAGCAATGCAGGGGCCTCAGCTCTTGTACTTGTTCAACAGGCTTGATGTTCTTGCAACCTGTGGGGACAAGAACAGGGACTGCAGGGAGGATGGGCAAATTGATCACAGCTCCATGGTGCAGGGGGCTATTCAAGTTGTAGCAGTTAAAAGGTAGTAGAAGTAGTAGGGGACAATATAGTTAGGGGGATAGATATCGTTCTCTGCAGTCAGGAATGCATGTCCTGAAGGCTGTGTTGCCTGGCCAGTGCTAGACATCTCCTCAGGCCTGGAGAGGAACTTGGATTGTGAAGGGAAGGATAAAGTTGCCTTTGTCAACGTGGGTACCAACAACATAGGCAGGACTAGGAAAAGGTTCTGCTAAGGAACTATGAGCAGCTAGGAGAGCTAAATTAAAAGGCAGAACCACAAAAGTAATAATCTCTGATTTACTACCTAAGCCACAAGCAAATTGACATAAGGTAAATCTGATCAGAGAGTTGAATGCGTGACTCAGAGATTAGTGTAGGAGAAGTGATTCATGGGGCACTGGCACCATTACTGGGATAAGAGGCAGCTGTACTATTGGGATGGTCTTCACCTGAACCCTGTTGGGACCTGAGTCCTGGTGAATCATATAACGTGTGCTGTAGAGAGGGCTTTAAGCTAATTGGTTCGGGGAGTTGGAGGGGATGGTTCACATGACAGGGGATTTACAAATTAAAGAGAAAGGACAAGGCAATAATACAGTGAAGCAATGTGGGTAATGATAGCCAGAGTGTGAGAGGAAGGGACAGAGCATTCAAACATAATAGTGCACCAGCAAGTAAGATCAGAGTAGGGAAAAATTGTAAAAGACAGAACTAAAAGCTTTTCATTTTAATGCTTTCAGCAGCTGTGACAAGATGGATAATTGAAAGAAAAGGCTTACAATGCTGCGAAGATTAGTGATGGGCTAGAAGATTGGGAAAGCTTTAAAAACGAGAAAAGGATAATGAAAAAAAGGGAAAAATTTGAATATGAGAGAAAACTAGCAAGAACTATAAAAAGAGACATAAAACACTTCTGAACGTCGCAAAAGGAAAAGGGTAGCTAATGTAACTATTGGTCTTGTAGGTTCAGAACAAGGACATCACAGAGACTTTTATTATAAGCAGTCCCCAGGCGAGATACCCCCAATTTGTTATGATCCTGGATGAGGTTCCCCAAATTGTTATGCTCCCAGGTGAGGAGGGGTGAACTGGCTCTCCTTTCTTTATTCAACCCCCTGGGCTGGTTGCAACAAGGTTAACTTAAAAAGGATCACTTCCCTCATGGATGCCTTTTCCCAGTCCAAATGCATTTATATTTTAAAAGGAGCCAATTTAAACAGGCTGTTTCGAGTCAAAGAAAGAATGAGTTTATTAGTTACTAAATGCGAGAAAAAATAATAAAAATGCAACACACATACACACAGATTAGAAATGAGAAATTGAGTCCAAAAATAAAAGTTAAAAAAGTTATACAAATCAGTCCTTTGGCTTGTCTGTGAGGAGTAGATGGTTAAACGCTGTGGCTCTTAAGTTGGGGTAATTTCCATAGCGCTGACTTTAGTAGTCGAGCAGTTCGTTTGGGGATTCTTGGTTCTGCCGGTTAGCTGAAAGGAGTTGTCTGGTCTCCTTTTCAGCTGTGCTTTACTGACTTGTGACTTGCTTCCAGCAATCAGAGAGGGAGACTTTTTACCTGCAAGCGCAGGGATACCTAATTGGGGTTCTTCAGCTGTGACATTCACAGCACGCACACATGCCAGAACAGAACAACAGCCTAGCACACAGAACTAGGGTTGCTGTTGGCTTTTTTAAACCCCTTTCCTTGTGTATTCCTGGAAGGGAAAAATATAAACATCTCTTTCACCCAGATATGTTTTCTTTTAACTCAGTTTATGTTTACAGTCTGGGATATAACTCAACAGGAGGTGGTTTTGGCTGAGATGATAATCATTTTTCCATTATGTCCCCAGCCACAGGAGATTACAATTCAGTTTGCATTGTCTCTTTTCCTTTGAAGTGCCTGTCTGAAGTAAGCCTTTTGGGTGCGACATTCCGTTCCTTCTGAGCTAGTTGGTCAAGTAATCCACATAGGAATTTTCCAGAAAGTTACAGTTTACCTTACAGTCTCAGCCAGCTTTTGCTTATATGTTCTTTTTTAAAAAACACATATCTTACTTACAAGTTCAACGTATCCATAAGCAATTCGGGGATAGGATCCGTGGTCGTGACACTTTGAACAAATATTTTGCATCTGCCTTCACAGTAGAAGAAAGAAAAATCATCCCAAGAATAGTAGAAAATCAAGAAGCAAATGGGGGGAAGGAACTGAAAACAATCATGATTACTAGAAAAAATATACTAAGAAAACTAATGGGAGTAAAGGTTGACAAGTCCATTGGACCTGATGGTCTGCATCCTCGGATCTTTTAAGAAGTGGTGGCTGAGACAGTGGATGCATTAACTGTAATCTTCCAAAACTCCCTAGATTCTGGAAAGGTCCCAGTGGATTGGAAAACCAAAAAGGTAACAACTCTATTTAAGAAAGGAGGGAGACAAAAAGCAAGAAACCATAGGCCAGTAAGCTTAATATCTGTCATTGGTAAATGTAAAATCCATTATTAAGGAAATAATAGCAGGACATTTAGAAAATCATAATACAATCAGGCAGAGTCAGCATGGTTTGGGAAAGGGGAGTCATGTTTGACAAATTTATTACAGTTCTTTGAGGATGCTAAAAGTAGGCTGGATAAAGGGGAACCTGTAGATGTTGTGCATTTGGATTTCCAAAACACATTTGATAAAGTGCCAAATAAAAGGCTAATACATGAAATAAGAGTTCATGGTGTTGGTTGATTGGCAGAGTGGGGGTGGTGGTGTGGTGGTGATATATCAGTGTACATAGAGGATTAGTTAACAGAGAATCAGGATAAATGGGTCATTTTCAACTTGGCCAACAGTAACTTGTAGAGTGCCACAGGGATCAGTGCTGGTACCTCACCTATTTACAATCAATATTAATGACTTGGATGAAGAGTCTGACTGTATTGTAGCCAAATTTGCTGATGATATAAAGATAGTTAGGAAAGCAAGTTGTGTGGAGGATGCAAATAATCTGCAAAGTGATATAGATTGATTAAGTGAATGGGCAAAATTTGGTACATGGAGTATAATGTGGGAAAATGTGAGGGAAGGATAGAAAGGCAGAATATTTTTAAATGGAAAGAGGCTGCAGTTTGCTGTGGTAAAGAGCGATCTGGATGTCCTCATACATGAATCACAAAAAGTTAGCAAGCAGGTGCAGCAAGTAATTAGGAAGGCAAATGGAATGTTGGCCTTTATTGCAAAGGGGATGGAGTATAAAAGTAGGGAAGTCTTGCTACAACTGTGCCAGGACATTGGTGAGACCACAACTAGAGTACTGTGTGCTGCTTTGGTCTCCTTGCTTAAGGAGGGACATACTTCCATCAAAAGAGGTTCAGAGAAAGTTCACTATGCTGTTTCCTGGGATGAAGGAGTTGTCTAATGAGGAAAGGTTGAGCAAATTGGGCATATACTCATTGGAGTTTAGAAGAATGAGGGGTTATCTTATTGAAACATATAAGATTCTGAGGGGGCTTGGCAGGGTAAACATAGAGTGGGTGTTTACCCTTATGGTGGAATCTAGAACTAGAAGATACACTTTAAAAATGAGGCATCTCCCAAATAGGACTGAGATGAGGAGATTTTTTTTTTCAGTGGGTCATTACCTTTTGCAATTCTCTTCCCCAGGGAGCACTAGAAACTGGGTCATTGAATATATTCACAGCTGAGTTAGACAGATTTTTGATCAACAAGAGAGCCAAGGCTTAATGGGGACAGCTAGGAAAGTGGAGTTAAGGCCACAATCAGACCAACTCATGAATTATTGAATGGCAGAGGCTCGAGGACCAAATGGGCTACTCCTCTCCTATTTCTTATGTTCATATGGTGCCACCACACCAACAAGCTAGCCAGTGGTGAAAATATTCATCCCCTACCCACCTCCATACTTGCCCCATATGCAGGTGGAAATCCAGCCTTTTATATAGAATGATAGTTTGTTGAAAGTAGGTTACAGGGATAAACCAAAGCACTCCGGTACTGTCATTCAGCTTAGAAGTAAAGCTCAAGCAGGTTATATGGCTTTCAGGACACAGAGAGGCTCTCAAAGATCTCTTAGGAAACCATCATTTTATACACTAGTCAACTTCCTCAAGTGTTACAGGTAATGCTGTTCTTAGAGGGTGGAATAATTGTCCAGGTGTGCAGCCATAATTCAGCTCCCATTTTAAACAGTTATACATCTTAGAACCATAGAATGATTGGGAGTTACAGCACAGAAGGAGGCAATTCAGCCTGTCATGTCTGTGCCAGCTCTCCACAATAATAACTCACCACATCCCAAACACCCACCTTTTCCCCATAGCCCTGCAAATTCCTTCCCTCCAAATAGTTATCCAATCAGTTATCCGCATGGGCCCCAGTTATGCCTGTCTCTTTATGGGGTAGGTTGATCATTCCTTGTTCCAGTCCTACTCAGGCCCCCTCCCACAACTCTTTCTCCGGTACATCGATGACTGCTTCGGTGCTGCTTCATGCTCTTGTCTGGATCTGGAAAAATTTATTAATTTTGCTTCCAAATTCCACCCCTCCATCATTTTCACGTGGTCCATCACTGACACTTCCCTTCCCTTCCTTGACCTCTCAGTCTCAATTTCTGGTGATAGACTGTCCACCAATATTCATTACAAGCCTACCGACTCCTACAGCTATCTCGACTACAGCTCCTCACACCCCGCTTCCTGTAAGGACTCCATCCCATTCTCTCAGTTTCTTCTTCTCTGTCGCATCTGTTCTGATGATGCCACTTTCCAAATCAGTTCCTCTGACATGTCTTCCTTCTTCCTTAACTGAGGTTTTCCACCCACGATGGTTGACAGGACCCTCAACCGTGTCCAGCCCATCTCCCGCGCATCCTCCCTCACACCTTCTTCCCTCTCCCAGAAACATGATAGGGTCCCCCTTGTCCTCACTTATCACCCACCAGCCTCCGCATTCAAAGGATCATCCTCCGCCATTTCAGCCAACCCTGGCATGATGCCACCACCAAACACATCTTCCCTTCACCCCCCCCTGGTGGCTTTCAGCAGGGATCGTTCCCTCTTGGAAACCTTGGTCCACTCCTCCATCACCCCCTAGACATCAACCCCCTCCCACAGGACCTTCCCATGCAACCGCAGAAGGTGCAACACCTGCCCCTTTACTTCTCCCCTCCTCACCGTCCAAGGGCCCAAACACTCCTTTCAAGTGAAGCAGCAATTCACTTGCACTTCCCTCAATTTAGTCTACTGCATTCGCTGCTCCCAATGTGGTCTCCTCTACACTGGAGAGACCAAACGCAGACTGGGTGACCACTTGGCGGAACACCTTCGATCTGTCTGCAAGCATGACCCAGACCTCCCTGTCGCTTGCCATTTTAACACACCACCCTGCTCTCTTGCCCACATGTCTGTCTTTGGCTTGCTGCATTGTTCCAGTGAAGCTCAATGCAAACTGGAGGAACAGCATCTCATCTTCCGACTAGGCACTTTACAGTCTTCCGGACTTAATATTGAGTTCAATAATTTCAGATCATGAACTCTCTCTTCCATCCCCACCCACTTTCCAATCCCCCTTTTTCCAATGATTTATAATTTTTTTTTTACAAATATATATTTCCTTTTCCCACCTATTTTTAAATTTATTTCGATCTATTGTTTCATCTCCACCTTTTAGCCCATTTCGATCCCTTCCCCCACCTCACCTCCACTAGGGCCATCTGCCACTAGCTTGTCCTTCTTGCTATCCTTAATGTCCCCATTAGCACATTCCTTAGATAATATCACCAACGTCAACACCGCTTTGTCGTTTTGTCTATGACATCTTTGGCAGTCTCTTCTTGGCCTCCACCTATCACTGGACCCCTATCGAGCTCTACCTGTCCCACCCCCCTCTACCAGCTTATATTTCACCTCATTTCTATATTTCTTAGTTCTGATGAAGGGTCATACGGACTCGAAACGTCAACTGTATCCCTCTCTGCAGATGTTGTCAGACCTGCTGAGTTTTTCCAGGTATTTTTGTTTTTGTTCTAGATTTCCAGCATCTGCAGCATTTTGCTTTTATATTATTGCAGTTATCCAATTCTTCTTTGAAGGCTTTGATTGAATTTGCCTCCATTCCACTCTCAGGTAATGCATTCCAGATCCGAACCACATGCTTTATAAAAGAGTCTTTCCTCATGTCGCCGTTGCTTCTTTTGCTAATCACCTTAAATCTGTGTCCTCTGGTTCTTGATCCTTCCACCAATGAAAACACTTCCTCCGTATCTGCTCTGTAGACTCCTCATAATTTTGAACACTTCTATCAAATCTCCTCTTAATCTTCATTTCTCTAAGAAGAACACCCTCAGCTTCTCCAATCTATCTACATAACAGAAGTTCCTCATCCCTGGAACAATTCTTTGAATCGTTTCTGCACCCATCTAATGCCGTGATGATCATTAGGCACAATGCTCCAGTTGAAGCCGGACCAGTGTTTTATATTTTAACTTCCTTCCTATTTACTCTATGTCTCTATTTACATAGCTTTATTAACTGCTTTTTCAAACTGCCTTTCCACCTTCAATGTTCTGTGCACATATACCCCCAGATCCCTCTGCTCCTGCACCCCCTTTAGAAATGTATTTTTATTTTATCTTGCCAATCCTTGTTCTTCCTCACAAAATGAATCACTTCTCACTTCTCTGCACTAAACTAATTTTTCCAACCTGTCTATGTGCTCTTGAAGTTTATCACTAACCTCCTCACAGTTCACCATTCTTCCAAGCTTTGTGTCATCCACAAATGCCTCTATCTTTATCTAACCTAAACAGATTTTGTATTATTTACAGTTAAATAGGCAAGACTATGGGGATATTTGGAAAGCAGATGTGATTGGACCATATAATTGTCTCTGCAGCTCAGGCTTGTGGCAATCCCACCAGTGGGAGGGTGTAATTACAGTGTAACAAATGGGCTAAAGCTGGTTTTGTTATGAATGGAATTTAAAATACCCTTACAAAGTATTCTCATTTGTTTTGTTTTGGGATGTTAGGGGAACACAGTAAGAATTTATTGAAAGGGAATTACTTAGAATCTCCAGGCAGCCAGTGCCATCAAGTACAAAAACAGTTAAGGGTTACCAGATGAGCTTTGTATACCCTTAGGGCCTGCAATCACCAGAAAGTCCCTGGGAACTGGACTGGGGATGGAGGATAAAAACAGAATAGATTAAGTGTGCTCTTCAACAGATAAGGAAAGGCCAGATGGTCCCAGCTTAGATAGGGGCAGAAAGCTCTGCCTGGGTGAAGGGGGATGTATGTACCTAGAATGTAAACCTATATGTTGACAAGATTGGAATCTGAACAATGTTCTTGTACGTGATCAGTGACATATAAATAAGCTGTATACTTGTAAATTGGTACAGTGCTACCTCAAGCCGCTTTGAGGTGGTTCTTTCCTTGCAATTGCTCGAATAAACAATAGTAACCTGTACCTGAGCCTCCTATGGTTCGTTTGTCAAAGATACCACAACAGGAATGTATCAGGTTTTTCTTGCAAGTGAATTGTATCTGACACCACTCTAGCCTGGTACAATGTTCCAGTTATTTGATGGACTATTGAACTTTGATGAATTAGTGTTCTCAGAGCAGATCACCAACAGATGGCACTAGTACCTATAGTGAACTTGATTAGTGAATGCTCTTACACTCTCCATGGAATGGACTTGGGGAGGCTGTATTCCTATGCATTTTAAAGTGGGTTAAATTAAGGTGCATCAAATGAAAATCTACGAATAAATGATTTTGCATTGGCATGTTTTCTCAGCATTGAACTTTGTTGACAGTAATGGAAAATTCTGAAACAAAATTCTAATAGGAAATAACAATAGGAAGTAAAGTTTTGCAGACAGGATGAATGAGTAGATGTAACGTTTTTAATTATTATAGTTATACACATAATGTAGTGAATAAATTTGTATTTAGAAACTGACTGACCTCTATTACCGCATTTGGTAATGCATGTTTGTGACAATGCCCACCTCTATACTACATTTGTGAAATAAAACACCCAGAAGTGCAAGCATATATGTAGTACATTCACTGTTTCTCCTTCTTAATTGGAAACATAGAAAAAGAACAAACACCTAAAGCACAGAGGTGGCAAAGATACTTCATTGCATCTTAGTGTTGTACTTACAGTAACAAAGACATTAATAATGACTGTTATACCATTGGTTCTGACAGTGAGATTTATATCACTAGTAAAAGAGATGTACAAATCATTAGTGTCACCGGTAAAAGCTGGTCATTTGTTTGTTCTCGGGATGTGGCCAACATTGGCAAAATTGTGTTTATTTGTCTTGTTTGTTTTCCCTAACAGGATTAAGAATTAACCTTACAATATGGAACTGGATTTACATGTCAGCTTAACTGGGCAACAGGTTCCCATTACTGAGGGGTATTAACAAACCATTTGGATGTTTTGCATTAGGTCATGGTCATTTTCTGCTGTCAGTCTACAAGTTACAGGCTCAATGAATTCAATTTCACAATTTGCCATGGTGAGATGCCTGACTCCTGGGGTACTGGTCTAGTACCATAACCACCACTCTTACATAATATTCTCATTTATTTTGTTGTGGGATGTCTATTTTTTTTTTCTTTCAAGTGAATTGAATCCAATAACACACTTGCATGGTGCAATGTTCCAGTTATTGGATGGACTGTGAACTTTGGTGAATTAGTGTTCTCAGAGGAGATGACCAACAGGTGGCACTAATACCTATAGTGCTTACTGAATGAATGCTCTTATACTCTCCATGGAATGGACTTGGCAGGGGGGGGGGGGGGGTGGGGGCTGCATTCCTATGTATTTTTAAATGGGTTAAATTAAGATGCATCGAATGAAAATCTAGGATTAAATGATTTTTGAAACATGTGTTTTCTCAACATTGAACTTTGTTGACACTGTGAAATAAATCTGGGATAATGACAGTTAACAGGTCTTGTGCAACTAACAAGTCACTTAAATTACATAAATGTTGGAAAGTTTGTTAATCCAGCTACAACTACCACAGAACTATTTGATTGTTAAGAGAAAAACAGATTTTGCCATGCAGGCCCTTCAAGCTCTGATGGCTTCTGTGACAGACTTCTAGAGGAGGCAAGCATAGGTGTAGTCAACTGAGATGGTGAATTCTGTGTGAACCACTAGAAAGACTTGGAGAGAAATGATAAAGAAGCTGCGTAACTTCAAAAAAGGACAAAAATGAAGACATGAATATTTCAGTGAGGTAGGAGCACAGAACATATAGATATGTATGATGGAACTTGTAGTTGTGAAAGCTGCACTAAAAGCTGTACTGACAGAAAGAAGTATTTATCGTAAAAGCCATAAATTCTTAGAAATGGAAATAGGAGGATTATGTCAATATGTATGTGCATTCTGCATCTGAACTCTACTATGGAGAAAAAATTCCACGGGCCAAATGACTGTGCCTCAAGCTTAGTGCTTTTATATTTGAAAACAAAGCCAACAAAAGTTCAGGGTGGTGGATCTCCAGAGCATAAACAATTGATGCTATATGCTGAAGCTATTACAGATCAGCTGGAGGCAGAAAGCTTGGAAAGCACAAGGCCTATGGGGGTTAGATAACAATGCAGAGCTTCTGACGTTGTGCTACATTGGCCATTAGCCCAAATCTTCCAGTCAGAGTTGGAACCGCTGTGCCCGACGCTGATCAGGCAGAAAACTGCCCAGTTACCTGGATATGCTTAAAAATGCCAGGCTTCCAACCCACGATGCAGAAGAACTCCCTTAGCGCAGGGATCCACACAGATAGCAGCAAAGAGATCAGCAGAGAATATACTCCCACTTTTTACAGCACTAGCTGCCATAAGGTAAGTTTGAATGTCCAGTGTGAATGGGCAATGAATGAATGTTAGTGAATGAGTGAATGGGTGAGTGGACAAATGAGTGAATGGGTAGAGTGGTAGGGTGGGTAGGCGGGTGAGGTAAATGGGTGAAGTAAGTGGAAAAGTGGTCGACAGTGATGAGGTAAGTGGGTAAATGGGTAGGGTGTCAGGTGGGTGAAGCGGTACATAGGTAGGGTGGTAAGGTGACAGGTGGGTAGTTGGCAAGTGGTGAGGACGGTGAGCTGGGTAGGTATGTGAGTGGGTAGGTGGGTCAAAGGGAGTTGGGTCAGGTCAGATCAGAGGAAAAGTCAGAAGGTCAAAGGGGAGTCAGGGGGTCAGGGGGGTGGTCAGGGGATGAGAGGGGTGGTCGGGGCAGGGGGGTTAGTGTGGGTGACTGGGTGATCAGTGTAAAGTTACACAGGAGTTATACTCGGGTTTTTATGTCTAACTTTCCCTGGGTAGATATTCAGGTAAGTACCACAGAATTGTCTGAAGTCTATGACCCTAACTCTGAGTCTGACCCTAATTCATAGGGTCCCAGGGAGCCGGGGAATTGCCCATCAGAAATGTAAACTTCCTGGGAAGTTCCCACGGACCCTGCATGTTGGGACTTCTGCGGTGTCCTGACAGTCATCTGCGATGATCTGAAGGCGGGAAGATATGGGCTATTGTTTAGATAGCCTGTGCTTTGCACAATATGTTACACAAATATGTCTTTGCACAGTGATTGTGCACAAGTGTATAATAGTGTGCAATGGCAATATAAAATCCAGATGAATAAGTGTGATTATTTACTTACAATGCACTTTCAGCTCTCTTCGCTGAGAATGAGGAATGTTGTTATTGTGAAGCCAGAGATGAAACACATCATAGAATTGAGAAGCAATCATTAGTATTTGCACTTGTAGTACTCACTAGCGTAGGTACAATTGCAGCTGATGTTAATACTAAACAAGTGAGATCCGAGAGTGAAACCTGGCTTAAAAGATCCTCATTTATTTTTTTTGTTTGAAACCGTGGAGGAAAGTTGCTGAACAAGTTCACAGGAATCTGCTGATGAACTTTTGACACAAAGAAGAAAACATTTATTAAACAAGAAAAATGAACTATATTGCACCAGACAAAAAGGTTGGAAAGATCTCAATACAAACACAAGAGAATGATTCAAATATTTGCGATTCCTTCACCCCAGCAATATCTTTACAGACACATTTAATTTAGAAAGATAAAACAATTTACCATATCTATATTATACTCAAATATTCAGGGTAAGTGGTACATGTGAACCAACTGGAGAACCATGGCCAGACACACCACACTCCAGAGTAAATGACAGATGCGATCAAAGCAGATTCTATGGATTTCTCAACAACCCAACCAGATGCATGTCACACCGTGAGCCAATTGGTCTCACTGAACCTCTGGCTGGGATTTTCCGCTCCCTCCTGTGGCAGGCATCATGGCGGGAGGGGCCGGAAAGTATCGTGAGAAGCCAAAAAATCGGTTTGAGTCGTTGTTAAACCAGGTCGCGATTGTGCGCTGCAGCCTTCAATGGCGGGCCGTGTTTCCCACCATGGCATGACGGGAACATTATTTCAATACATGCATTTCATCATAAGGACTCTTTGCCGAAATCATCCCTCCATGCTGGATCATCAGGGCATGTTGGTGTGCAGTTAGAATGCCATGTTTCACAAGAGCATATAAATGATGTGCGACTGGCGACCTGCACTTCGCTCATGACTTCGAGGTTCATTCGTCTACCTTGCATCATTGGTGCTCATGGTAAGCAGTGCCAGGCTTTGCAGGCAACAACACGTCACTTTCAGGGTGTTGTCACTAGCAAATTTCTACCTACCAGACCAGCGGTAAGGCAGGGGTGTTTTTTTAATGTGCTGCAGGACAAGGGCTCCATTAGAGAAAGAGGGAAACTGGCACCACATGGCAGGGGTAAGAATGGGGAACGTTGCACTCAGACACATGACTGGGGCAGGGGGATGCAGGGGGCTGTTAGCGTCCTCAATGCCAGGATGGGAAGAGAGTATGTTAAAGAATGACATAAGCCACTTGGGGCCAGAATGGGAGGATCGCTGAGTGAAGAAATGCCTCAGTTTACATTGTTGAGCTTGCAAAGACTGTCCTTGTCCCAGTCCAGGGAGAGGGAGGGCATGTCAGTCCGGTCTCAGCCGTGCCCAGATTGTTGTGCACAGGACGTTGTTGTTACATCATGTGCCTTGGTCCATGGTGATTCTGGCACTGTACTGGGCCGCAGATGACACACTCAGTCAGGGGAGGCATCGGCACATATAGATCGGGAAAAGCTATTGTTGGGGCCTCAAGATAGGAGAACACTTCTGCTTCAATCTTACACAACCCAGAATAAAGATGACAAAATGTTCAAAGCACGTGAACGAGATTCATTCCACAAGCACACTTAACATTAAGGTCAAGGCATCACTGAGAATAATGTGAAAAAGGGGCACACACTGCGGTGATATGGAAGCACACTACATAGATGAGAGGCCCATGATAGCGACATGTGCAATAAGTAAGACAAGTGATCATGGTATCACAACTGATTGATAGCAACACAGCTCATTATATAAAGGAGGCATACACAAGTGGAGATGTGAAATGGATGCGATTCTATTTAGGTTTGTGTACATTACATACATATTGTGAACACCCATCCTGTCATTGTGCTCCTAATTTTCTTTTACTTTCCTAACCTACCGCTTCATCTTGGTGGCTTCCCCAACATCCACAGTGGAGGTAGAGGCAGACTATTGACTGCTTCGCCCTGTGCCTGTGATGACTTTGGTGGGTATCCTCTGGAGGGCCGAGACCATAAGACATAGGAGCAGAAATTAGACCATTCGGCCCATCGAGTCTGCTCCGCCATTCAATCATGGCTGATAAGTTTCTCAACCCCATTCTCCCGCGGGATCTGGCGGGCTCCGGCCAGCTTTGGGTGTCCTGCTGCGGGGCCGGAGCTGAAGGTTATGGGGTCACAGGAAGAGGGGATTGGGATCAGCTGGACTGTCCTGGAGTCACCTGGGTGGATGGCCCCAGGTGTCCAGCTGCTAATCCTCCTTCCTAAGTGTGCCCAAGGGCTCTTGGCTTACTTCCTGAGGAGAAGCAGCAGCTGGAGTGAGATTGAGGTGCCCCACCCTCTCTCACGTAGCCACTGATGGATGCCACCAATGGCTCCAGCGATGGAGTGCAGCTCCTGTAGCAGTGCAGGACTGATGTTTTGGACAAAGGTCTCCATGGCAGCCGCCATCCTACCAGTTGGCCTTGGTGCATTGGTATGCTAGTGCTATCACCTTGGGCTGAACACGGACGGACTCCTCCCTTGTGCCTTGCATTCTAAGGAGTGCAGCTGACACCCTTTCCTGATGTTCCTGTGATTGTCGCTGCAGCTCCAGCAACTGAATGAGGATCAAGTCTTGAGGATTGTCATCTGACTCGGACACAGCAGATCCTGGGTTCCAACACTCCTCGGAGTGCCGGTGACCTCGGATGCCCGTGGTTCTGCCTGCTGGGGACCAGATTTTGCGCTCTGCTCACCAGCTCATGACCTCGAGACTACTCTAAAACTAAGTCCCACCGAGGTCTGTGTCTCTGTGCTGGTGGAGGGTGTGGGTGAGTGCTGTGACAGGTCTTCTATGGTGCTTTTCTCTGGTTCCTCATCCGAGGTGTCATCGGGGCTGGAGCTGAGGGCCTGGCTTGTGGCCCTGGGCACTTCCCAGAGGTACCTATGAAATAAAGGAGAGATAATTAGTGCATGGCAGGCAACTCTAAAACGGGACAATACACTGACAGTATTTTTGTCTGAGGGATGAGCTGGTGCAGGATCCTTACTTGGGTGTGCGCCACTCACACACCATTGCCACAGGCACGGTTCAGGTCCTTTCCAGCCAGCTCGATGGCTTGATTCTCATAGGGACTGAGAACCTTGTTTCAGCCACTCCATCCCCGGTCTGAGGCTTCTCCCTCCGATTGTGTGCGAGCTTGTCCTACATAAAGGCAGATAGAGAGTGTGAGATGATAAGGACGCTTGCCATGTGTTGGTGGTGATTTCTTTTTTATTCATTCATGGGATGTGGGTGCCACTGGCTGGACCCATCCCTAATTGCCCTTGCTCAGAGGGCATTTGAGAGTCAACCACATTGCTGTGGGTCTGGAGGCACATGTAGGCCAGACCAGGTAAGGACAACAGATTTCCTTCCCTAAACGGCATTAGTGAATCCAATGGTTTTTTATAACAACCGGCAATGGTTTCATGGTCATCATCGGACTTTTAATTCCAGATTTTTATTGAATTCAAACTCCACCATCTGCTGTGGTGGGATTCGAACCCAGGTTCCCAGTGACATCCAGTCATCCAATGACAATATCACGACACCGCCAGCTCCCCATGGATGGCTGAGGATGCGATCTCCAGAGGAGATGAGCCCAGATGGAGGTGTGAGGGTGTGTGCGAAAGAGTGAGTGGTGATGTCCCTTGAGTTGGCAGCATGTGAGATGCCAGTGAATGTGTAATGGGCTTGTGAGTGTGTGAGTAATGAAATGATTGACTCACCCTGGCGGCATGGATCAGATCATTTATCCTCTTTCTGCATTGGATGGTTATCCTCTTCTGTGCTGCAGTGGCACCGCTGCCACCGCCTCCCAAGCCAGAGTGGTGAGGTTGGTGAACCTCTTCCGGACTTCACAGGGTAGAGGATATCATGGTGGCCTCCTCTCTGTGCAACAGGCATTCCAGGGAGGCATCACTGAAGGTGGGTGCAGCTGCCCCCTTCCTTTTTTGGGCCATCTCTCTCACCTGTGGCAGCCTTGGGCTGTAGACATTGAAAAAGCTGTGCACGGGTGCCATTTAAGTATGGAACCTGGAATGAGGAAGAGGTGAGCTCATGGCGGGGCGGGCGAACTAGGCGCCATCTACCTGTGATCTGGTGTGCTTCCCGTGCATGCATAATTAATGAGGCTGGAAGCGGACTATATGGTGCAAAAACCCACCATTGTGGCTGGCCGGCAAACGCTGATTTTCATGCCTGCCATCACACTTAGTGAATGGAGGTGAAAATTCTGCCCCCTGCCTTTCTCCTCAGGGGTTTCGATCTCCGCGGTTGAAGAACTTGCCTTGGAATTTTCTTCAAACATTGCTCCCACTCAGACGACTTTAACAAAGATCCACCTCCAGGGTTTCAATCTCGCCTTCTGAGATTCCTTTCCTTTCGATCTCCGAGGATGCTTGCTTTACCTTCCAAGCACACTTTAGGATCTTTAGCCGTACCAAGCAGAACACCACTGCTCCAAAAGTGTACCTTTGCTCTTCTGGCCTGCAGCACGGAGTCACCAAACTTTGCTCCCCTCTAGGATTCTCTGGACTTTTCTCCAGCCCACTTTGTTTCAAGTCTGCTCCCTGCAGCTTTCTTTAGCTGAAAGCCTATTGTTCTGCCGTTTTCTCTCAACTCTACATGACAGGATCTGTTTCTGACCTCTGTCCTTGTCCCTTACCTGGGACTCCCTTCTGGGTTTGGGACCTTCTCCCCGTCTCCTTCTTCGTGTCCTGCTCCCTGGGACACCTTCTTTCTAATGGTGCTCTGGTTTCAGGTCAACTAACAAGCTTTTCACGCTGTCTCGCTTCACTACTTCTTTTTCCTTCTGTGCAGGCGTGCAGGGCTGGTCCTCAGCCTGAAGATGTGAAGGACACCAACTGCAGTATGTGCAGCCATCCTCCAGCTGGTGCATATACAGAAGTCCCGAAGCCTGTTGGGAACTGTAGTTCCCCAACTGCGACTACAGAACAAGGTAAGCATTTGTGTTTCCTAACAATAGGCAGCTATGTTAAGGTGGAAGCATAGGCTGAGTTGCCATGTGTTGGTGAGGGAGGGACAGCGGTAATATGAGCTCATGATGGTTCTACTGGTACAGGGATAGATACTAAATAATAAATGATCTGCAGTGTTATATGACATGTCAAAAACTAATTCCATGGGATGGAAAATTGGCAGAGGTGTGTAACAGGCAGCCAGTCTGATATTGTCCCATTTACACAATAAGTTAAATTTACCCCATGCATATATGAACATTGAAAAAGACAAATAGCATAAGGCTTCAGAACTGACAAAGTTCACATACCAATATATTAAACAGAATAACTTATTGCATGATTAAACTTCAGTTTTTTATTCATGAGTTATGAATTTTTTACATTTATGGGAGAACTATCTCAACTCGCCAACCCTAGTGAGATCTCTCGACCTGAAAGTACAGAGATTCATTCTACTGTTACACCAGCTTTCCATCCGCAACACTGATGTCTCACATTAGGGAATATAAAAATTTGCTTTCAAATGGAGATTGGTACAGTACAGCAACATCAAAGTGCCTCAAATGTTTCACATATGGATACAGATAAAGAAATTACATCAAGTGATGGAGAAAAGGCTAGAGGGGTGATTTCAAGATTGTTCAAAGATGGTTTGGGAAACCTTTTAAAAGGAGAGAGAAGGGGAGAAGTGAAAATGTTTATTGGGAGAGTTCCAGAGAGTAGGTTTCATGATCAATGGTGGGGCAAGAGAGGGAAAACACAAATAAGGCCAGCCAAATGGCTAAAAGATACAGGGGCAGAAAAAAAGGCTAGTTGCAGAGATAAAGTGGGTGCTATAAAACCATGTTTTATATTGAAAATTACTTTACTTACAGAGTGGGCTGAAACCACTGGATAAATTTAAAAAGATTGAACAATAGCATTTTACGTGACTTAAACACCAGCTCCTAAGATGGTCAGACATTTACATAGCTGTACCCTACAAATTACTTAGCCACCAGAAAGGAGCCGGTGCGTCCAGAAGTAGCCCACCAAAGACAATGGTTCCTGAACCATTCACAAAACATCCAGACATGTGAATTCAGCTGGGTGTGGACCAAGCCGTTAGACTCAATCACTTTGGACCATGGATCCCAGCTGAGAAATGTAGTATAAAGGTCTGGCACATATAGGGTTAATGTGGGACTCAGTATACTACTGCCCACACAGTGATGTAAGAAGGCACATGACCCAGATGTGGGATCAATGTGGTGTTGAACAGAGATGTGAAAAGACCTAGAGATGGAGATAGTCCACCCTTTATCATGTATATAGTTACAAGTAGTTAATAAAGACTTGCTGTTAACCTACTGAAGATTATGATGACTTCTTTAAGAGACATCGTTCTGTAGCCAACACTCTCCCGATGTGGCAGCAGCTCAGGATTAAAAACCCTCATCCTCAATAAAATGCTAAAAGACTAAGATGAAGCAAACGCTTCAATGTAAATTTTGACCTGAGAGAAGCTTCCCACAGAAGCTGAAGATGCTGAGAAAATTCACCAGAAAATGCACTAGAGAAAATAGCCTGGAAGCAGAAGGCAGAGATTTTTAACTGCAGCAGAAGTCTCCATTGAATTTCCCTTGGAAGTTCAGTTTCAGAACTCAGAGTCCACAGAGCCTGAAAGAGTGAGCTAAATCTTTTGAAATTCAAGGCTGCATCTAGTCTTGAGAACCTCTCCACTAATCTAGTGTCAGAAGTACAGTTTGAATGAAACCATTTGGCTAAATTGGGTTTGGCTAAAACCCAATCTCCGACTTAATGCCTCAACAAGTGGCCCCTGAGCTCATAAAAGAAAATAATAACTAAATCTCTTGGGAACAGTGCGACTTTCCAACTTGCAAAACAACAAGCTTATGTTTAAATTTAGACACATCATTATTCGGAAAGGCAAACCGCTGAACAGAAGTTAGCAGACGGCCAACCCAGGCAGCCATTGTTAAAAATTTTCCTTCAGGAAACATGCCATTGCCATTTTGTGGAACCTGCCAAAACAGACAATGCAGGAAATCCTTTGTATTGCAGTCAACAGCAACACCATCTTGAAAGCCGGTAAGTTCTTTAACATGGATCACAATTCAACTCTTCCAATTCAATTTGGACTAATCCAAGGCCCAGACCTGTTAGAAAATTGGGGTCTTCGGAGGAAAGGATTTTTAAGATAGAGTGTTGCTTCTGGTTTAAATAAAAATTCAGAACAAGAGTAAGTGAACATGCTTCTTTACTCTATTAGGCTAATTGCAGATGACATCATGGCAAGACAAGGTATTAATGACTCATCCATCAAATTTGAAGAGGTTTTAAAATCTTTTGACATTTATTTCAATTTTCAAACCAACAAAATGTTGGAGAGAGCTAAATTCAACAAGAAAATCTCCTTTTCTATTCCCTTTTTTTATCCCTTTATCCTTTTTCCCTAACCACCACACCTCCCCCCACCCCACACCCAAAAGGGCCGTCTGTCACTTTTCTATGTTATTCTTCCACATAGTTCTACCCTCGTTCTGCTATTCACATATTCTGCTTTCTTACCTTTATGCCACTATCAGCATGCTCCTTAGCCCTTACCACTACCATTCACACTCTCTTTGTCTAGTGTCCATGACATCTTTGTCAATCTCTCCTTAGCCCCCACCTGTTGCTCACCTTCTATCCAGCTTCACCTGCTCTGCCCCCCCTTAAACAGTATAAATTTCATCACATTTCTACTTCTCTTCTGCCCTGAAGAAGAGCCATATGGGCTCGAAACGTTAACTCTGTTTCTCTCTCCGCAGACGCTATCAGACCTGCTGAGTTTTTCCAGCATTTCCACCGTGTTTTTATATAAGAGAATCCAGCTGCCTGGAAAACCTATTAATTCCTTCATGAATTATCTCTACAGGATGGCAGAGGGGTGTGAATGTGGAGATTTAAAATCTGAACACATCCGTGACAGAATCATGATGGGTATCATAGATGATTCATTCTCTGACTTCCTACAACCTAGAGATGACCTATCACTAGACAAGGCCATCCAGATAGACTGCCTGAACTACATGAGCAACACAGGACAATCTTAAGGGGAGAGAATAAAATGAGGAACAGAAGCCAACCCTCAATCCAGCATATCAGATCACAAAGACACAGGGACAATCCTAGACAGGAGAAACAGAGCTATTCAGTGCCAGTGCTATTCTCAGGAGACATCAGTGTCCTGCAAGTTCAGCCCAGTGCTTCCACTGCAGCAGAATGGGACACTATGGCAAACTGTACAAATCAAAACCCCAGAAATGCACAGGAAGCATAAAAGTAACCCATGAGGTTGAGACCGAAAACCTAGAAGACATACAGCCATGCTTCTTGGGTGTGGTTCTTCATTTTGGAATGCTGACATCCGTGTTAATGGTCATCTAACAAATTTTAAATTAGATTCAGGTACCAGCATAACAGTCTTGTCAGGTGAGGAACCATGGCTCACAGATCTCCGGTTTTGAACAATGGACACTCCACTTTATGGGACAGGAAGAATCCGAATTCCGTCATTGGCATGATCCTGGAACCACTGAGGTATGACACCAAACAGGTCTTTGAGCTGATGTACATCATCCATAACCAGCCTTTCTCTCCTTTTTCTCTCCAGGGCAGGGATGCCTGCGCAGTCTTGGATCTCCTTCAGATGGCAGAGGATGTCAAGATTACCACTGTCGTTAGCAAACAGAACTACATGGTCCCAAGTACTCAAACACTAAAGAGTATTCAGACTTGGACTTCAGCTCTGAACTCCCTTCTCTCTTTGTGGAGCAGGTTGGTCCATTCTCATTGCAGGTCCCAGGAAAACCTCCAGCGGTCAGACCAGTCTACCATCCATGACATAATTATGACGCCTCCAACGGATGTGGTACAACAGAGTGATCAGCAATCCAAGAAGCCTCTACTTCCAACTACGATGATGGTTACAGCTGGCTCAACATATCAGCCACTGTGTACATACTACAGTTATCAGTCAGCATGCCACAACCACAAAAGATGCTAGAACCTGGTAGCAGTCTCTCACCATCAACAACAACAGATAGAGGTGAGAATACCACTAAACCTTCTTCTTGTCCAGGAATGCTCTTCTTCAGCCTCAGAAGCCATGAAGGTGGCCAACATGGAGAAAGAAGAAGAGAAAGAAGCGCCGAGGAGACGAAAACAACGTTCATCCACCCTGCAAGAAATGATTTACAATAGCAGCAATTAATGATCAACGCAACTGCTGAACTGACCAACTGTGGTTCAACATGAAGCAATGGAAGAAAAGGATAAAAGCACTCCCAAATGCCAGCCCAACTCCAAGCCAACAGCAAGAACCAGAACCAACAGAGCCTACCACTCTTCCGATGGAATGGCAATTGAGATATGGAAGGGTTATAAGGCCTCCAGACTACCTGAACCTGTAAATTCAAAGACATGAAGTTGGGAGATGGGATAGTGATAATTGTAGTTGTGATTATGTAGTAAGAGCAATAATGTGGTAACAGCAATATAAATGCATGAGACTGATAACAATGTAAGACATGAAGTAAACTAGTGTAACTTCATATACATTGGATAAAAACTTGGGGGAGGTGTAGTATAAGGGTCTGGCACATACATGGTTAATGTGGGACTGAGTATATTACCGCCGACAAAGTGATGTGAGAAGGCATATGACCCAGACATAGGTCAGTATGGTGTTGAGCAGAGACATGAAAAGATCTAGACATGAAGAGAGCTCCTTGCCTGTATCCTTTACCATATATGTATATAGTTGCAAGTAGTTAATAAAAACTTGCTGTTAGCCGACTGAAGATTATGAAGACTTCTTTAAGAGACAGCCAGTGTAATTTTCTGTGCCCACTGATATCGGGTGTGTTCGGTGGCGTCAGCAGATAACATGGTGAGAAGGCCAAAAATTGGTTTCACGACGTCGTGAAACCAGTTTGCGATCATCTGTTCAGCCCATTGATGGCAGGCCGCATTTTCTGCCATCGCACATCGGGGACCTCATTGTAATTCATCAGTAATCATTGTAAGGCTAGCCTGCCAAACACATCCATCCCTGCTGGATTGTCCGCCCACGTCGGTGTGATTGTATACCGACGTGTTTCACAACAGCATTTAAAAGGCATGTACTTGAGGGGAACTCGGAGGTGAGTGCACAGTGACATTGCGGAGTGCTTGCCAGGGATGCCTGTTGGACTTCAAGGTTGAGGCACGTTGCTGGGGTTGGGGGGCGGTGGCGGGGGGTGGGTAAAGGCTGCCTTGTGGATGAGGTGACTTTGGCCGGGGTCACAGGCTGCCCTGCGGTTGAGGTGACTTTGGATTGGGGTGGGGGGGGAGGGGGAGAGTGGCGCAAAGATTATCCTGCGGTTGAAGGTAGCACACAAGCATGTGCGGGGTGGCGGGGGGTGGGCAAGAGAAGAGGCCACGCAATAGGGGCACCTTGTATAAAGTGACCATTCCTCTGCAGCTGAGACAGTTCAGGCACAGCTACATTCACATGATTGGAGTTGGGCCTCTAGCTTATCTGCCCACTTAAGCAACGCAGAGGCATCTAAGTGCCACCAAGTGCTCAAGTGCTTTTCACCCCTTGGACAAAGGCTGCCAACTAATAAGCATCTTAGTGGACTGCAGAAAAGTTGGGTGACTGGGCATGTTGTACAATCTCCTTGCTAAAGCTGGCCATGGAGCAGTCACTTATAGAGGTGCCCACAACCCCTTGCAATGTCACCATTCCGGTGTCTTTATTGAGGTTTGGACCAGTCTCCCATATGGTTCAAGCTAACAGTGCAGTCTTGCAGTGTGGGTTAGGAGAATGCCTGCGCCTGAGCTGAGAGCACAGCATGCAGTCCAGTGGGCAAAGCTGCTGCCAATCGGTCAGGTGGAGTGGGGCGGAGGAATGTGGGGTTTCGGGCAGCCATGCAGCGCACTAATCTCTGGCCATCCAAGTGGTGGCCAGCACTCTCTGGGATGCATTAAGGGGCCTTCAGGCTTAAGCAGGAGAGGTTCTTAGCTAACCCACATGTCTCTCTCTCTTTCACCCTGCAGGAGGGTTGCATCAGGATCATGGAACCTGGTGAACTAGCTGTATGCCTCATGGCGTACAGAGAGTGAAGACGACAGGGAAGAGAGTGACTGAGGTGCCTGGCAGCACAGAGGGAGGAGCAGAGGGAGGAAGAGGGTGCGGCTGGGGCTCCCGCACATGTCGCCGAAGAACCACAGTGATCCGTCACTGGTTGGCGCCTAAGTAGACCCAGGTTCTATAGACGCCACCTTTCATTCCTGCAGGTGACCGAGAACCAGTGTGGATGAAGACTGCGCATTTCCAGGGAACTGTTTGGTGACATCTGCCAGCTACTGCAGGATTTGGTGCTACGTGGACATGGAGGGCATCCACTGCCAGTGTCTTTAACAGTGGCATTCAATTTATACGCCAGTAGCTCCTTTTGGGGCTCCATAGGTGACCTCTGTGGGATATCACAAGCCTCCACATACAAATGCATCTATGAGGTCATGGATGCCATCTTTGTGAGGGCACATAACTATGTGCATTTCACCTGGGAAGGACAGCCAGGATGCAAAAACGATTGGATTTGCCCAGATCTCAGGTTTCCAACAGGTGCAGGGTGCCATCGACTGCACTCACGTGGCGCTCAGATCTCTGTCGCAACAAGCGGTCAACTATGTTAATTGCAAGGGATCCCATTCACTGAATGTGCAGCTGGTGTGTGACCATGAAAAATGCATCCTGCAGGTCTGCGCATGGTTTCCAGGGAGTGTCCATGACTCCTGTGTTCTCAGTCGGCCACAGACCCCTGATGTTTTTCAGGATCCACAGAGGCTGCAGGGTCAGCTCCGTGGGGACAAGGGCTACCTGCAGATGACATGGCTGATGACACCAATGCAGCAGCCTCAGACTGCAGCAGATCATGCAGCAACTTGCAACTTGGTGAAGTAGACCATTGGGATGCTGAAAATGAGTTTCCAGTGCCTGGGCCGGTCTGGTGGAGCCCTGTAATATAGTCCACAGGGGGTGTCATGCTGCGCCTTTTACAACCCAGTGCTGCAACGGGAAGACAAGCTGGCTGGGAAGAAAATGCAGGAGCTGGAGGTCTCCTCTAATGAGAAGGACATCGATGGTCATGAGGGTGAGGAGGTCCTCAAAGGTGATGAGGACAGCGATGAGGCCCTCACACTGGCCAGATGAGGCAGGTGTGCTCAAGGGCCCCTCATAGCTGCTAGATTTGTGGAGAATGATGACAACATGCAGTCAGGAGACCATAAGATCCTCACATTGCACCTATGAACGTTTGACTCTAGTCTGGCTTATGGCAGCACATGTACCATCTGTGATAATGCTCCTGCCGTGCAGATGCAGTGGAGGCCCTAACAGTCGCTCGACTGCAGGAGGATGATGACAACATGCAGTGAGGACACTCCATAGATCTTTACATTGCCTCTGAGGATGTCTGACTCAGACATCTCAGACATGCCTGGCCGAGTGCAGATCGCTTGCACATTGTGATCAGGACCATATCACAGAGACACAGCTATGAAATTTTTAAAGCACCTGATCATTTGTCCGCCTTCAGCACCTGACCCCTTCAGGAGTACAGCGTCACTGATCACAGATGCTGAAGAGATGGGGACCAGCCCCACCTTAAAGATGCTGAGAGCACACAGAGAGAATGACGGAACTCTGTGGCGCCTGCCCATAACATTCTGGCAGCAATGACAAGCACCATCGAAGTGGAGGCATCAGAAATATGTCCAGGGACTGAGAAACCGGACCATCACTTTGGTCTGAAGGCTGCACAAAGCACAGGGAAGAGGCCCTGAACTGAGGCACCTGCCTTTATCTGTGCAGAAAGGTTTCACATATGAGTGACACAAACACTGCTCATCAGAAAAAGGAGCCATAGGCAGGAAGATATTCCTCGGAGTTCATGGACAACAGTGAACATTAGCACCCGTGCCCAGGCTGTGCAACTACATCTTCTTAACCATCCTAAACCTGCTGTTATGGCTTGGTGCTCTACAGCCATCCACATGAGAGGTGAAGGCGGCCTGCTGACTGCTAAGCCCTGTCTGTAATGATCTTGGTGGGCGTCCTCTGGAGGGCTGGGACTTGGAGGACCCAGGCCTGCTTTTGGGGTCCTGCTGTGTGGTACACATGCTGATTCTCCTTTATATGTGTTCCCAAGGGCCCCTGGCTGACTCCTTGAGGAGAAGGGGTAGCTGGAGTGAGATTGGGCTGCCCCGCACCCCTCTTGCATAGTTGGAGGCCAACTATGGCATCAGCGATGGAGTTCAGCCCACATAGCAGTGCAGGAGCAACATCCTGGACCAAGGTCTCCATGGTGGCTACCATCCTACCAGCGTTGACTTCAGTGTGTTGGAATGCCGGTACTATCACCTCAGCCTGAAGGCAGATGAACTCCTCCATCATGCCTTGCAATCTGAGGAGTGCAATGGACATCCCTTCCTGTTGTTCCCTGACTTGCCCTTGCAGCTCTAGCAACTGTGACATGACCGAGTCCAGAGGCTCGTCATCTGACTTGGGCTCAGCAAATTCCTGGCATCCAGCAATCCTCTGAGTGGCGGAAACCTGGGAAGTCCCTTCCGCCACCTGCTGTGGATCAGAAAGCCTGATGCACTCATCAGATTGTGATCCCAAGTCCACTGTAAAGCGAGGGCCCACTGAGGTGTGTGTCCCTGCGTTGGTGAAGGGTGTGGGTGAGCACTGTGACAGGAGGGTACCTTCAGCTTCCTCTTCAGAGGTTTCTTCAGCGCTTCATTGGAGGCCCTGGGTCATGGACTCCCTCGGCTATTCCAGATGTTCCTGAGAAAGCAAGGGGAGATAATTAGTGCATGGCAGTGGCCTGTGAAACAGGGCACATCACTCACAGCATGGTTGTCTAATGGATGTTGCACTGCTGGATCCTCACTTGGTAGAGCACCGCCGACCTCACTGTCAGCACAGGATTGGCCCAGATAGTCGCCGGCCAGCTGGATGGCTCTGTTTTCAAACTCTGTGAGGACCTTGATTTCAGGCTTTTCTCCACCAGTCTACGATCTCCCCCTCTTGTTGTCTGCCAGCTGATCCTGCATGAATAGGGGTGAAGAGAGTGTAAGCAGGGTGCCTGCCAGGCCAGATGATAAGTATGCCAGGCATGTGTGGTTGGTAAGTGGCCTCATAGATGGGATGAGAACAATGAAGGTGTGTGTGAGAGAGTGAATGCTGATGCCCCTTGAACCGGCAGTGAGTGAGATCCCTGTGGATGTGCGATAGGTTTGTGAGTGCGTGAGTTGAGAGTGATGAGAAGAGTGACTTACCCTAGCAGAACAGAAGAGATCATTCAACCTCTTGCGGCACTGGATGGCAGTCCTCTTTTGCACGGCATTGGCGCTGACCACTGCTGCCACCACCTCCCAAGCCAAATTAATGATGTTGCTGCCCATCCTGCGGTCAAAGTGGGGGTAGGGGATATCACAGCGAGGCCCCACTGCTTCCAAAAGGCACTCGAGGGACGCGTCATTGAATCTGGGGGCTGCAGTCATTTTGCCTTTCAGGGCCATGTCTTCCGTTCAGCAGTCCTGGGCTGGAAGCACTGAGAAGTGTGTGCGCAGTTGCACTTTAAATAGGGTGTCTGGTGTGATGAAGCAGCAAGATGATGGTGTGGCAGACGAATGAGAGCCCACCCACCACTGAAACGGCGTGTTCCCCGGGAATGCATAATTAATGCTGCGGGTTTGGGACGATACAGTGTGAAGAGCCGCCATTGTGGCTGACGGGTAAAACATTGTTTTACCTGCCCGCTGCTGCGCTTAGTGCAAATCTGGGATGATTCTGCCTAGTGTTCTGTAACTAACACCCTCCCAACAAGAAGGGGTGTGCACCAGCCATAATCTAATAATTTTTAAACAGTGGACCTGGAATCAGATTGCTATGTCCATGGTTGAGTAACTAGCTAGTTTGTGAGAGTTGGTCATGTGATGAGCAAGCTAACCCACTTTGTGTTTTCGGAAGCTCCTTCCAAGGACAGTCAGAGTGAAACCAGGAGGACTCCGAGTTGGCAGTCTCTCCCGCCAGCCATCTAGCGAGCTTGCGCCCTGCTTGTTTTTTGACCAGCCACATGCGGCAGGCAGCACCTTAAACATCAATCCAGGATCTGCTCACTCCAGAAGAAAAGACAGAAATCATCTGTCAACATTTTAAAATTGTCTCAATGCAGAATCCAGAAAAACACAGTCTGAAACCATCTAAGTCATCCATCTACAGGATCCACATATAACTGACCTTCATTGGACTCTGAAGCAATTTAACCTATCCTCCCAATCTGTAACATGTGCATTTGTGCATGTGTGTGCATGTTTGTGCATGTGTGTGTGTGAACTCTTGAATGCATTGTCAGAGTTGGAGCATTTTTATTATTTTATTTGGATGTTAAAAACTTACAAGAAAACCTGTCTAACAGACACAACAATTAAACAGTCAAACACTCAGTGAATTGGTAAGCGAATTCTTAAAAAAAAGCTGCTGTGGTCAGCTGAGAGGTGGAAAGAAAGGGGAGCCACCCTACCACATCTCACCTGCCTGTAATACACATGGATATACTTGGGCCCAAGTCTTCTGGTCTTCAATTCATTGGAGACTGGACATACGACTGAAGATCCACGTCAGAACCATGTGGAAACCCTGAAGTGTGGACCTCCATGGGAATTATCTGGGAAATTTCAACTTCCAATGGGCAATTCCCCTGCTCCCCAGGATCCTTTACAAATGTCTCTAACTCTGAGTTACGTTCAGACCCAGGGAAAGTTAGACAGATTAAAACCAAGTCTTACACCGGGGTAGCTCCAGGACTGACCCCTTAATTACTCACACTGACATCCCCGACTCCCTCTCAACCCCTCCAACTACCCCTCACCTCTAATCACCTCCCCAGCAACCCAACTACCCTCCAACCATCCAACTACCTCCCTGACACCCCAACCAACCCCTGACCACCCAGCTACCTGTTGACCTGGCCTGACTACCTCCTCAACCATCCTGTTATCCACTCAACCCAACCCAACTAACCCCTGACCCGACCCGACTAGCCCCTATCCACTCGACTAAACCCCGCCTGACCCGACTACTCCACCAACCCAACTACCCTCAACCTCAACCACCTTACCATATCCCAACTCGTCTACTCCCCCGACCAGACCCAACTACCCTCCTGGCCCAAACCGACCCCACTACCTACCGGACCAGACTACCACCCAACTACCACCCCAGACACGGCTACCACTGATTCCACCTACCGCCTCACCCACTTACCATCTCATTCACCTACCACCTCACCCATCTACCACTTCAGCTGCCACCCTACCCATCTACCCAACTCACCCATCTGCCATCTCACCGACCTGCAATCTCATCCACTACCACCTCACTCACCTGCCACTCACCCATCCGCTACCTCACCAACCTTATCCGCCTACGACCCTAACCACTTACCATCTCATTCACCTACCACCTCACCCATCTACCACTTCAGCTGCCGCCCTACCTGCCTATCCAATTCACCCATTTGCCATCTCACCGACCTGCAATCTCACCCACTACCACCTGACTCGCCTGCCACTCACCCACCTGCTACCTCACCAACCCTATCCGCCTACAGCTCTAACCACTTACCATCTCACCCACCTACCACCTCACCCAACTGCTATCTCACCGACTGACCACCTCCCCCAACCAGCTATTCACTCATTCATCCACTCATTCATATATTCACTAACATTTAAACAGGATCTTTAAATATACCATATGCCAGCTAGTGCCGTAAAAAGAGGGTGTGTCCTGTCTTACCCCTGACTCTACTCCGCTTTAACAGAGATTCCTCAGCGACGCTGTGCTGTGAATTTCTGGGAAAGCTGAGTTTGGAAGACCCCTGTAGAAATGTGCGGCAGCATCAAGTCAGGTAATTTTTGAGTGCAGCGATAATCTGATGTTCATTGCTGTTGCTCGGAAGATCCTGGCGCGGGGAGATGACAACAAATTTATTATGTTGATCAGGATCAGGAAGTCAACGTAAACCAGCTTAAAGATGGTAGTTGGGTGGAATTTTGTGCAGGACAAGATAAGGATTAAGATATCGTCTACACAAGGTGGGAATCCAGAAAGAAGGCAGTAGAATAATCAGCTTTAAAGGTAACAAAACGCAGCTAAGGGTGGAACTTGAGACTCAGGCAGGCAATGCTGTGCACGTGAAAATAGGAATTCTTGGTGATGGATATGATATGAGGCTTTAGTTCAGCCCAGAACTGATCATGATGGCAAGGTTTTACACAGTCAGGTGCAGCCTGAGAGAGGGCCTGGGGGAATGGGAATGGAGTCAATGGCAAGGGACTGGCATTGGTGACTGAAAACAATGGCTTTGGTTTTCCTGATATTAAGCCTGTAATGCTGTGCCTGTAATGACTGGGCCTGTAATGGTAAATTACTTACACATGACAATATTTTGAAGGATATAGATATAATTAGGTGGAATAAAATATAATTAGGTGGAATGTGGATAATTAGGCGGAATGTAGATAATTAGGTAGAATTCTGATATAATCAGGACATTACATTTTAGGAATAAAGATCCCCTTAATACAAATGAATTGTCACTCTTTTCAAGAGCAGAGAAGACTTAAAGTTTTTGGTGAGACATCTCTGGTACCTGATTTAAAACATATGACCATTAGTAAAATCCACCTATGGTATTGGAATGTTTTTAAAAAGCTCTTTGAACATAAGGGCCTAGGACATAGTATTGTGAGAAAAACAAAATATTCAGGTTCTGTCTATTTTATAATCCTGATAACATAGCTTTTAGCAAAAGGATTGTTAAAAGGGTATTAAAAGACAGTAACATCTCTTTGTGATATAAAATATATCCAGTTTGTATGTGACCTGGTGATTTTAATGGTGTAAGCTTGAGAAAAGAATTGGTTCCAAGATGGTACAAGATAGAACCAGGTATCACTGATGTCTTGTAAATCCATTGTCAATTCACATAAAGATGATCAATCACAGAAATGGAACATTACACATCACCTTTAAGAAAAAAAAGCAGATGGTATGGGAAGGTAGCCTCTGGTTGAACCAGGAAAAAAAATCTATGTAGCCTCTGGTTGACTTGGTTGAAAATAAGACTGAACTGACCGTTCTTTCTAAAGTTTAAAAACCTTTTAAGAATAAGATACAATTCTAATTTTAAGAAACAAATAAACAGAAGTTATAGTAATTGTTACTGTAAGACATGACAAACATTTTTGACCGGAAAAGAGCTCACAACTTAATGATAAGAGAATTCTCATCAATTAAATAATTTAGAATTTTATTAATAATCGTGAATGATTTAGCCTTATAAAGATAATGAAAAGGGGATGAACCTAAACAGATGTAACACCCACCCAGCAAAAGATTAACTCATCAGGTTAGAAACAGTATAAAAGTAAGAACTTCACCATTGCAAATTCAGAAGTATTTGAATCCTCACCAGTGCTTCTTGTAAACATGCCAAATGCATACTCAGATACTTCTACTCTTAATTGAGGAGAGAAATATTGCTAAGCAGGCGGCGTACTACTCAGGGAATTTAAGGTAACACTTTATTTTAGATTTTGATGAACATTCTAAGATATTTTGCTGTAACATTGTAGAGATTAAACTTTTGGATTTTATATTAGAAATTCCATCTTTTAAATAATCTTTAATGTTGCAATATGCTTAGCCACTTGAAGTGTATTGCAAGTCCGGTTCTTTAATAAATTTTAAAATAACTCAGTAAATGTATTCTCTCAAGTAGTATTCTGTAGACAACTCCAAGAACCCCTCTCTGTATACTCCTAAATGGGAGATACATTATTGAAGAGGGACTCCAGACCCGCGTAATTTCCGGAATATTTATAACCTAGCTGATGCTTATTAAGGACATCTATCTGGGAGAAGGTGATTCCTTTGCTGATTCCTTGCCTTACGGGAGAGATGGTTCGGTTCTTTAGACCCAAACAAGTGTCCATGAGATCTGACTAGCTTAACCTTGAGTGAGAGCAATTATCAGAGAAATGCTCCCAATCAAGAGTAGCCTCACAAGGGGTCATGTTATAAAACATCTTCAATTTAAGTGGCTTGGACAAGTCCAATATCCAGATACTTGCTACTAACTCTCACGCAAATGGTTTTTTGTGCATTAAGTATGGGCAACATCACTGGCACCAATAGATCTCTGATTTGCAGGCTGAAGGCACAGAACAGCCCGTTGATGTCTTTAAAAGCATGCAATAGGATTGTTTGTCATTCATGATGTGAAATATTAACATTGAATTTTCTCAGAGTGGAATCTGGTTACATTAAAGAAATGAAAAGATTTCTCTGAGGATTGGTGAGTAATAGCAGTTCTTTCATAGACGTGAAAGTTTCATAATCAATGAATTGCAGTGTTTCACGTAAATTAAAGACCATCTGGAACTTAACTGTACAGGTAGTTATACCATTTATATTAGGGGCAAGTGATTTCTGGCAGTATTTTGTTCGCAATGAACACTTCATGCTGCTGCTGACCATTTTATGCAAGTGAATTGTGGATGTTCACATGTGGATTCTTTGTTTGTTTTGGCAGTCAAATTGCAATTAAATGTCCAATCGCATCTACAGAGTAAACACAGCATCCGGAGTTCTAGACTGACATACAGAACAAATTTTCATCTAAATGCATTTCACGAAATGTTGGCCAGGAGGATGGAAACACCAAGTGTTGAATTAAAGTATGATCCCAGATGAGGTAGCTTTTTTTATTAAAGACAGATTTTCATATGACATCTCAAGGAGATTTGGTATGCCTTTGATAAAGTGGAATAAAAGTATAATTTTTGTACCCTCCACTGACTTAGTTCTGGTCCAGCAATCACCAGCTGGATCTTTCATATATATGAAACCGCAGGCTAAATCTTTCTCTGATAATTTTCTCTGTGAAATTTTCACTAATTACTTGCGCCCAAGTGAAACTTCCATCAGCTGTTGATATAGCTGAGACTTTAAATGGCAAATAGGACAGAACATTTTACATTTATTTTACAAGATTAGTTAATAGTATACTCATGATCACCCTGTATCTCTGCCCAAAGGCAGATCCTTGGCTCATAGTTATCTCCATGGGTGAAATTTTATGCCGGCAGGATCTTATGGCCCAGCCAAAGCCAATAGAGTTTTGAACGGCTCGCTCCATTTTACAGCTCCATCCCCGCTGCGTCAGAGCCATCAAATTCTGCCCCATGTCTCTTTGTCCTGTGCCAGTCTTTTCATTTCCAATACCTTCATCCAATTTTCAAGCCAGCATTGATATTTGCTTCCTTCCTCTTCCTCTTTTTTCCTCCACAAAATCTCTTTCTAGTCCATTTCCTCTTAAGATATGCCCTGCCCAGTTTCTCAGCCATCTCCTAGTTATGTTCAGAAAATTTCTTTGTTCATTCACTCTCCTCAGCACGTCATCATTTGTTACTTTTTCTGTCCAGTGATTCCTTCCCATTCTCCTCCAAACCCACATTTCAAAGCTATTTAGCAAGTTACCTCCTTCCATAAGGTCCATGCCTCACATCCATACAAAACAATACTCCAAATCAAGTTGCTTTGTGAGTAGCCTCTTCAGCTTTCTGGTTAACAACTGTCTCTTCTCACAAAATACAGTGGTTCCTATTGCTATCCATTTTCTTAATTCTTGGCTGCATCTTCCATCTGCAGATATTATGCTTCTTACTACTCGAATTCTTGCACCTGTTCTAGTTCTCTTCCTTCTATGAATATAGAATATTCTGTAGAATATGAATATATGACTATTTCTTGATGATTTTGAGATATGCATCACTTTGAGTTTGCTGATGCTCACTTTCATTTCAAAATTCATGCCTGCTGTTACTGGTCCATCCACTTGTTCTTATAATCCTTCTTCTGGTGTTAAGGTTGAGGAGCGACTGAGAAAATCAGTTAGATAGTCATCTGCATATCTAACTGATGTTATCATTTGCTCCTCAATCTTAACACCAATTCCTCTGCAGAGTTATTGAAGAGGACTGGTGATAAACAACACCTTTTCAAAGTCCTCTTCCACTTACACATGGTTCCGACTCCCCATTGGCTACTCTCACTGTTGCTGTTTGATTTCTTATGAGTCACCTATCTTTCCGGTCTACTCCAATTTCTTTCAGCACTGTCAAGAGCTTAATCCAGTCAACCTGATAAGTGCTTTTTCAAAATCTACAAAACAAATATATAATTCCTGTTCAACTTATAAATTGCATTCACTCATAAATCTTATAATGCTGATTGCTTCTCTCATCCCACTTCCTCCCTGGAATCCAAACTGGGCATCCCTGATATAGTTCTGTACTGCCCACTCTGTTAGATTTCTGAACACAACCTTCAATGCATGGAGAGACTAAATGTACAAAATTCAGAACCGCGCCAGGATACCACAGACAGTTGGGTTTTGGACGATTTGCTGACTCAGGATTTCCTCTCCATACTTTTCTCACTGTGTCTCTGATAGGCACTTGCTTTCAAAGGAGGCCACACCATTTGTAATTTGATTGCATCAGATACAGCGATCCTGGATGAGCTTCTCGCAGGAGTTCCCCCAGCATTGAAGAACAAATTGAAGAGGAGAATGGAAAGAGCTATGTGATTGTTTTGGCAGATTGGTACGGTATTATTGGAGAAGGAAGAGGTAAAAAAAGAAGGACCATACGGACTTGGAAAAAGAAATGAATGAGGCCAAAAAACTCGTAGGTTTGTGCAGAAGAACAGGACTCAGAACAAATATTTGACTTAGACTCATTAAAGAAGGTGATACGCACAGAAATGTTTGATGATACAGGAATATTTGAACTGGACAATATAATTGTGAGAAGATATAGGAATAGTGTTAAAAACTCAAGCTCAACCGAGAGCTGACGCAGAATCAGATCATAATCTTGTGAAAATGGAAACTTAATTCCCACTGGAAAAAATCCAAGGTGGAAGACACAGAAAATGGAGGAACTGAGAGAGGCTGAAAGAAGTAAATGAAGAATTTGTAAATGAAGTAAACAACGTACTAGCTAGAAAAGGTGCGGATACCACCAATACGAATGACCAATAGAAACAGACGAAAGAACCTGTCCAGGAAGGAGGGACAAATAGCATACGGTTTTTAAGAGGAAAAAGATGAAAAAATTATGAGTCATGACTGCAATATTGCAAAAGATGGAAGAATGGAGAAAACAGAAGAATATCAATGCTGAAGTAAGGAAACTGAGATACAGACACTTAAATAATGAGTTAAAAAGAGAACAGAATAGGCACAAGAACAATGGTTAAAAGAGCAGTGTGATATTCTTGGAGAATTTGCTTTTGTATGCAAATACAAAGGAGATTAATAGCACTAAGCAAAAAGGACTGAAAACAACAGCAATAGAGTATAACAAAGGTGTTTTAGTTACAAACCCTGATAAAATAGGAAAAAGATAGAAGGAGCTTATTGATGAACTATACGAAGAAAGTGAAATACCTGAAATGATTAAGCCAGAAGAAGAGAGCAATGTTGACATTGATTTCATTGGACCAGAAATACTAGGGAGTGAGATAATTGCAGCAATAAATGAGATAAAAACGGGAAAAGCAGCTGGAATAAATGAAATACCTACAGAGTTGATTAAAAACATGGGAAAGAACGTAACATCAATGCTTACTAAGCCTTTGTCTTCTTTCTTAGGGTGATCATTAACGTCTGCATGAAGTCCTCTGCCCATTCTCCTGATATTGTACAGCTTAGTAAACTTCAATGTCAACATTACTCTCTTCTTCTAGTTTAATCATTTCAGGTCTTTCACTTTCTTTGTGCAGTTCATCAATATGCTCCTTCCATCTTTTTCCTATTTTATCAGGGTTTGTTAATAAAACACCTTTGTTATACTCTATTGCTGCTGTTTTCAGTCCTTTATACTTAGTGCTACTAATCTCTTTTGTATTTGCATATAAAAGGTCCAATTCTCCAAGAATGTCACACTGCTCATTTAACCAATGTTCTTGTGCCTATTCTATTTCTCTTTTTAACTCATTATTCAAGTGTTTGTATCTCAGTTTCCTTACTTCAGCATTGATATTCTTCTGTTTTCTCCATTCTTCCATCTTTTGCAATATTGCAGTCATGACTCATAATTTTTTCATCTTTTTCCTCTTAAAAACCGTATGCTATTTGTCCCTCCTTCCTGGACAGGTTCTTTCATCTGTTTCTATTGGTCATTCGTGTTGGTGGTATCCGTGCTTTTTCTAGCTAGTACGTTGTTTACTTCATTTACAAATTCGTCATTTACTTCTTTCAGCCTCTGTCAGTTCAACCGTTTTCTGTGTCTTCCACCTTGAATTTTTTCCAGTGGGAATTAAGTTTCCATTTTCACAAGATTATGATCTGATTCTGCGTCAGCTCTCGGTTGAGCTTGAGTTTTTAACACTATTCCTATATCTTCTCACAATTATATTGTCCAGTTGAAATATTCCTGTATCATCAAACATTTCTGTGCGTATCATCTTCTTTAATGAGTCTAAATCAAATATTTGTTCTGAGTCCTGTTCTTCTGCACAAACCTATCGGTTTTGGCCTCATTCGTTTCTTTGTCCAAGTCCGTATGGTCCTTCTTTTTTTACCTCTTCCTTCCCCAATAATACCGTACCAATCTGCCAAAACAATCACATAGCTCTTTCCATTCTCCTCTTCAATTTGTTCTTCAATGCTGGGGGAACTCCTGCGAGAAGCTCATCCAGGATCGCTGTACCTGATGCAATCAAATTACAAATGGTGTGGCCTCCTTGAAAGCAAGTGCCTATCAGAGACACAGTGAGAAAAGTATGGAGAGGAAACCCTGAGTCAGCAAATCGTCCAAAACCCAACTGTCTGCAGTATCTTGTCGTATTTGCAGCTGGACCTTCCAGGCGTAAATTAGCCATGGCAGTCACCTACTAATGCATCAGAACCCTACCAAATAACCCAGATGAACATATCATCTTTGCTTCGAAGGATAAATAAGAGTCATCTCATCAACCTCCTTATCCAGATATATACTTGACTGATGGTAATGTCCACATGGTTGCCCCTTTAATTTCACTAGCATCAGTTCATCTGACTTGCATTTCACTTCACTCTTACAGTTAACAGCTTCCTTGTCTAGCTCTACTGCTACTCTCTGTTCCTTTTCTACTCCTCCTGGGTATGTCATTCCCATTTCATCACTTATGAATTTGCCTTCCCCTGTCCACCATCCCTTACATAACCCTAGGATGTTTAATTTCTCCTTTTCAATTCCTTGCCTTATGTTCTCTAGCTTTCCTTTCCTGTTCATTGTTCGCACATCCCACGTTCCTGTCCGTTTGATTCTGACCAGCTTGTATATCTGAGGATTGTGATAAATGGAGACCTGGGAGGCCTTACTCCCTCCCTTGCTGAGCATGACAGTATCTGCCCTTTGACAGGAGCCCCAATCTATGCTGTTGGTGTTTATTTGAACTGATGCCACCCTGAGCCATTTTCTTTTGAGCTGTTTTCAGTGGTGGTTCACCATTATCTTCCACTGTTGTGCCAGCTTAGTCACTGACAACTCGACCATTGTGACTGGTAGTACTGGGCGTACTTAGCATGCTACTTGGTACAAACTTCATCAACAAAGTTTGCTGTGTTTAACTGCTGAAACCTCATATTAATGTGCAACACCAAAAAAATTTAAGCGTTTGTATTGATGAAAATTGAACATGGAAGAATGAAAACTATTTCTGGATCAGCTTCTCTTTTATCAGTGGATTGTTAGATTTTGTTTCCACTGTTACAACTAGACAATAAATACTGTAGTCTTCTTTTTGTCTCCCTATGAGTTCCTGGTCATGAATACTAATGTAGTCATGTTCTCTTTGCTCACAACATGTTATCCCCAATGGAGGCTACTGTGATCTATCAGAATGGTGTCCAACTGATGATTATGAGCATTAAATTAGCTTGCACACTGGTGACATTTTAGCTTCCATAAATAATGCCACCAGCTCAATTTTACACTTATGGGGCTTGGTAGAATCCTGCTGAAAATGATTAAAAATTGAAACCAAATTGAACCAAATCAAAATCCAAACTGATTTTGAATTGATTGCATGTATTCTGTTGCTTGTAGTGTTGTTCTCTACTCAGTGAGCAGCAAAACAAACTGAAATGTTTTGGAATTATAAAAATATATTTGAAAGGCATACAGAGCTCTTCTGCACTATTGTTTAATGACAATGACAGCGGAGGTGAGTGTTTAAAACTGGTGGAAGACCAAAAGATAAGCAGAAACACCACTGTTTTTATATTTATTCTTCCATGCTACTCTGTTTTCAACTGAAAAATAAAAGAGCAAAATTAGCAAAGCATTTTTTTGAAAAAGTGCTATGGCTTGTGAAAGCTCATCGATGAATTTTCAGAGAAAGGGGTACTGACTATCGAATGGGGGAATGTAGATCATCCAGGTTGGAGTTAGCTCACTGCCTGAGCTGGAGATCATTCAATGTAGGAGCAGCTCTTCCTCAGTGGTTAGCCAGTTAAGTGCTGGCAATTTGGTGGGAGGGCTGCCGGGCAGTGACTTTATCAGAGACCCTTGCTCCAATTTTATCTGGCTGGCAGATACCAGGTGTTGAGCAGTTAAAATAAGGCCAGTCACTTAGCTGCTCTGATCCCACTGCTTACCTGCAGTGTCCTGAACATAACCTTTCCACAGGCAGCTGGGTGAGACATCCTTCAGATACGGCCTTCCTTAAATATGCAAATCAAAGCCAATGATGTCAGCAGGACCTGATCTGCAATCTAAGACAATGGCCAGGGCAGGGGAGCAGTGACAGCTCCTCTGCCAGATTACACCTGCAGAGAGCTGGATCATGGGTCAGAAAAGCCTTAGTTAGGTAATAGTGCTCCTCCTGACTTCATCAGGAAGTTTTGGACCTCCCTTGTCCCTGCTCCTCCCCTCACCTCCCAACTGCGCATAGAGCTTCCACTCAGATTGCAACCAAAGACCCTTGTCCGCTCAAATAACAACCGGAAACAATTCCCACAGGTTTCAGGCTGCAGCCTCCTGCACTTAGATTCCTGCTCCCACCCACTGACTAATGGATCTGCTCAGGTTTGGGTGGGTCTCAGGGATATTTATATAAATGAGGCTCTGCTGTTAAGAACAGTCAGGTCTCCCCATTCTTAGACTCTCCAGTAACACCACCTGCTTTTGTGGCTCATATACATTGTTTATGTGTTCCCCTTTAAAATTGGGGCCTCTGTAGCCATTTCCTAATCGGGCCTCATAGGCAGTTTACTGACTACCCAACGTTTGAATCAATTGAGCAATGCTAAGTCTACAGGTAGCATGAACCACAATAAAATACTAATGTACTGCTCAGCTATCATTTTATTCTCCCACAAAGGAAATTGAAAATTTAAAACCTTGGATGATTACCTAAATTGTTACAAATACAAAGAAGACCAGAACTAACTGAGCAATTATAATTCTCAAAGCAAACTACACCAGCAGATGCATACAATTTGTAAAATTTGCATGATAAAAGTTGATTTCATAGTGTTGGGAGGAGCTACAGTTGCAGGAGAGTTGGGACTGAAGTGAAAGTTGCCATAGTCACAGAGAACCATTAGGAAGCTGCTTGCTCATTAGAGAGAGATGCCTGGTGGTGAGTTTAACCTGAGGGGCAAGGCTGAGAAGGCTGGGCCTTCATAGCTGACCTCAGCCGGTACAGGAATTGGACCCGTGCTGTTGGTATCACTCCACATCACAAACCAGCCGTCCAGCCAACTGAGCTAAGCGACCCTCTAGTTTCAGCTGCTAGTCTGCAAGCACAGTCTGCACATGGGGATTGCAACTGGGTGCGCTCATCACTACAGTGTATTTCGAAAACTCAGGGACTGCTAAAACAATTGAGAACACAGTCTTTGGTTCTAGTGCCAATGACCTAAAATTTCACAACCACAAACAATGACTGCTAGATATGCCATGTGGCCATCAATCCGGCAAGACCAGTTCTACTTGGCATTTGCGACATGAATCCTTTACTTGAGAAAGCTAAATACTGCAGATGCTGTGTGTATCTCTGTAAATAAAAGCTGATAAGTGTGCAAAGATTAGGCTCCAGTTCTATCCTTCACCATCTGGTTATCTGAATAGAACAACATACCCGGAAGTTCTGAAGGAAGCCAGGCCCTGCCGATTTTAATCGCCGGCCCTCATCACTATCCGAAATCGGCCTCCTGCCCAAAGCCGATGGAGGGCAACAGGAATTAGTTTGGAAGTCAGTCTGCCAGGGGTGACCCAACGGAAGTATCCAAAGCATATGATAAGTATTGGGGAGGTTTCCCAAACAGATGCCAGCAAGAGGAAGGAGAGGAGGGCTGGGGTACATCCTCGACTCCTAAGAATCCTCCCAAAGAATAAAAAATCTAACTTAGTTTGTCCTCTTCTGGGCACACTGCTGCATCCAGCTGGGTTTATCTGGTGGGTTTGACACCAACAGCCCACCTTCCCCTGAATACCCAATAGGAATCACATTTTGGCACTGACAATGTCACTTGGCCATGCATTTAGATTTAAATTTGACCTTTACCTGCTGCCTGCAGCGGGAGCCACATCCGACTTCAGACAACAAAGATAATGGTTGGAATTTGGTGCCCTCGCCCCATGGCGAGTTTTGTGGTGAGGGAGCATTTAATTGGACAGTAGGGTGGTGGTGGGGACTGTGGTAACTGGGAGGATCCAACCAATGAGCCATAAGCGCGGACAACCCGGGGGTTGTGGCTTCCTGATGAGAGTCTTGTTCGAGCAATTACTCCTGAAATGCTCTCTGTAATAAAATTTATCTGTTTCTTGTTGAAACCTGTCAGCTCTGTTGAGTCATTGCATTTGGTGACGAAGGTAAAATAAATCCAACACTGCACCTTTCCTTATCACCATGTGTACATCGAATCTTAAGAAAAAGAAAAGACTATTCACCAGTCATGCCACTCTTCGGCTGAATCGATCCCCATGATACGACGATGGAAGACTGGGGCCAGTATGTAGAGTGCCTCAGATTTTATTCTATAGTGAACAAAATTACCATGGAGGAAAAGCAGAAAGCCATGCTTTTGAATGTATGTGGCAGTAAAACATACAACCTCATTCACAACCCGACGGCTCCGAGTGCTCCCAATTCTAATTTACAATTAATTGGTGGACCTCGTGAAAATGCACTTCCAGCTGAAGCCATCTGTAATAATGCAGCGTTTTAAGTTTAATTCCAAAATTAGGGCCCAGGGAGACTCTATCGTAACCTATGTAGCGAACCTTAAGCAGTTGACAGAACACTGTGACTTTGGGGACACACTAAATGAGATGCTGCGGGACTGATTAGTTTGTGGAGTTCAGGATGACACCATTCAGCGCTGTTTACATGCTGAGGTCAACATCGACTTTAAGTGGCCCTAAGAACCTCCCTCGCCATGGAAAGCGCTGTGAGGGACTCACAGGCTGTGCAACACATACAACATGGCACTGTTCTTCATGTGGGGCAGGAACCTCCTGCTGAGCGTGCCGTGAAAACCACACCCACAGCATCGAAACGAGAGGCCATGTCCACTGTTAGAAACATGAAAAGGCCAAGTAGAAACATTTCAGCAGCGACTCCAAGAGCCAGTTGTTATAGGTGTGGAGGTGAACACGGACCAGACACCTGTAAATTCAAGGAGGCAGAATGCCATTACTGTCATAAGAAAGGTCACATAGTGAGGCAATGTAGGGCAAAGTCAAAACAGCCCGTAAAGCAGCAAAATGATTGTATTAGAGAATATAGCAGAACTTGAAGTTGCCGACACCAACATCTATTCCCTATATAGCGTCGCTGCAGTAAAAACCGAACCTATCACTGTTACAATCCAAGTTAATCAGAAGCCATTAATAATGGAGGTGGATACAGGTGCCTCAACTACAGTGGTTGGAGAGCACACTTTCAAATACCTTACTGAAGGTACCCAGCCACTAAACCTGGAGCGGACAACCACTAAATTAA
Source organism: Cetorhinus maximus (assembly GCF_964194155.1). Lineage (NCBI taxonomy): Eukaryota > Metazoa > Chordata > Chondrichthyes > Lamniformes > Cetorhinidae > Cetorhinus > Cetorhinus maximus. The sequence goes on from NC_135882.1 coordinate 54,225,254, forward strand.
AGACATACACTGGAAAATCTATTCGGATAAAGGGCATTGCCACAGTGCCTGTGGCTTATAGGCAACTGACAGCCCAGCTGCCTGTGATAATAGTGAAAGGAGAAGGACCCAGTCTTTTAGGCTGAGACTGGTTACAGAAGGTCAAGCTTGACTGGTCTGAGATATTTCACCTTAAAACAAGAGGAGTTCCTGAACTGCTAAGGAAATACAACATGGTATTTTGGGATGAATTAGAAAAGTTGAAAGATTTTCAGGTCAAGGTATATGTGGATCCTCAGGCATTGAATGAGGAGATGGATGCATAGCTGTGCCGGCTAGAAAAGCTGGGCATCATCCAACCTGTCCAATTCTCAGAATGGGCAGCACCCATAGTCCAGTGGTTAAGCCAGACCAAACCATACACATTTGTGGGGACTATAAATTGACCGTAAACAAGGCAGCAAAGCTAGACAAGTACCTCATTCCAAGGATAGATGACTTAGTGCAAAACTGGCAGGAGACATTGGATATGAGCCACACCTGCCAACAATTAGAACTGGATAGCACATCAAGAGAATACGTGACTTGAACACACACAAGGGTCTTTATCAGTACACTCACCTAGCGTTTGGAGTGTCCTCTGTATGTGCTACCTTCCAGAGAACAATGGAGAGTCTTTTGCAAGGACTTCCCCGAGTGCTAATAAACTAGATGATGTTCTGATTACAGTGTCACTGAGCCAGAACGCTTGGCCAGCCTGGTGGAGGTGCTAAGAAGGTTCGTGGAAGCTGGTGTACAGTTAAAGAAGGAAAAATGCACATTTCAGGTACCAGAAGTTACTTACCTGGGTCACAGGGTGGAAGCCATGGGTTTGCATCCAGTAGAAGAGAAAGTTCGGGCAATAAAAGATGCACCCTCACTGACCAATGTAACTGAACTCAAGTCCTTTCTGGGCATGATCAACTACTATAGCTGCTTCTTGCCTAACTTATCAACTGTGTTAGCACCACTACACTTGTTGTTAAAAAAGAATCACCAATGGTCGTGGAATTCATAACAGGAAGAAGCCTTTGTGAAAGTAAAGAAACTGTTGCATTCGTCATGTTTATTGGTAACCTATGACCCATTGAAAGAGTTGGTATTAACATGTGATGCCTCTCATTATGGTGAGGGAGCCGTGTTATCACATAGAATGGAAAATGGATCAGAAAGGCCCATTGGCTATGTCTCGAGAACCCTCTCTGCAGCCGAGAAGGGTTATTTTCAGCTAGAAAAGAAAGGTTTATTGGTGGTATTCGGGGTGAGAAAATTCCACTAGTACCTACATAGATGACATTTCACCATTGTGTCGGACCACAAACCATTAAGGTTTATTCAGTGAGGATAAGGCCATTCCGCCAATAGGATCAGCAAGGATACAATGTTGGGCTTTGATATTATCTGTGTATGAGTATACTTATATGTACCACCCTGGCTTACACATTGTAAATGTGGGTGCACTCAGTCATCTCCTGTTACCAGATAGCATTGTATATCTGCCTGTTCCACAGGAAGTTGTGCTGTTACTGAATTTCTTGGATTCTCTGTCTGTGTGTGCGAAGCAAATTAGAAATTGGACGAACAGAGATCCAATATTGTTGGAAGTCAGAGACTTCGTTTTGCAAGGATGGTTAAATTCACCTGTATCTGTAGAGATGAGACCATTCCATGCCGGAAACACAGAGTCAAGCTGTCGAGATGGAATATTGTTTTGGGATCAAGATTACTGTCCCATCACAAGGTAGAGAACCACTCTTGACAGAGCTTCACAGTGCACATCCAGGCATATCAAAGATGAAAATGCTTGCGCGAAGCTATGTCTGGTGGCCAGGCATTGACAGTGACAGTGACATTGAAAGGATGGTCAAGCACTGTCTCCATTGTCAGCAACAAAAGAAGGTGCCTTTTTCAGCTCCCCTGCATCCATGGGAGTGGCCTGGTCGACACTGGGTTAGACTACATATTGATTATGTAGGACCATCCTTAGGTACCATGTTTTTGTTGATCATAGATGCACATTCTAAATGGATGGATGTATACAAAGTCAGATCACCAACATCGAGCCCAACTATCGAGAAGCTGTGTCACTGTTTTACCATACATGGCCTACCTGAAATTGTTGTTTCTGATAACTGTACAGCCTTTACCAGCACAGAGTTTCAGAAATTCATGAAGCTGAATGGAATCAGACATATTAAAACAGCCCCTTACCATCCCTCATCGAATGGTTTAGCCTGAGAGAGCTGCACAAACTTTCAAGTCTGGTATGAAAAGGTTATCAGAAAGTGCTCTAGAATCTCGACTTTCCCACTTTCTTCTCAGTTACTGTACAAGGCCACAACCAACTACGGGTTCAATACCATCTGGGTTACTGATGAAACGCTGCCTACGTACACAATTAAGCCTTTAGAGGGGAAGGTAGAGCGGAATCAGAGTAATCAAAAATTGAAGCACGATATACAAAGCAAAGCTTGCACATTCAGTGTAGGTCAAATGGTATTCATGCAAAATTTCGGAAGTGGACCTTGTTGGGCTCCTGGAACCATTATCTCAGAGACTGGCCCATTATCTTTCCAAGTACCAGTGGAAGATAGAATCGTTCGTAAGCACATAGATCATATTCGGGCTAGAGAGAAATTCCAACAACCAACTATTCTGCCTGTGATTAACATCGATCCGTCAATTCCTGAGGTGACAGATCATTCTAGAATAGACGTGGTGTTTCTGTAGAGTTGCGAAACCCAGAACTGCTACTTTCTAATAATGTGTCTAATTCTGCAGTTTGAGATCCTGTTGATCCTGTTGAGGGACCTCAAGCGGTAGAGCTACGTGCTCTCACCAAATAAGGAGAGCACCTCAGAGACTTGATCCTTAATCACTTGGAGTTGCATATATGTATATGTTGTTGGATATTCAAATGTTTCCCTGTAGATAGAAATTGTAAAAAAACTAAATGGGGAGGAAATGTAGTAACTGAAGGTATAACCTCTCCTGCTGTCTATCAGGGTCATGTGATGTTCTTGGAAACTCTGGCCAATGAGCCCTAAGAGAGGGCAACCCATGGGTGGGGCATCCTGATGAGAGTCCTGATCGAGCATGTAACACCTGAAAAGCTCTCCGTAATGAAGTTTACCTGTTTCTTGTTGAAACCTGTCCTCTCCATGACTCCACCTCCTTTCCACTTCCACCCTGATTAAGTCAGAGGTAGGAAGAGCCATGGAAGGCCTTGAATCCAAGCAAAGCTGAGTGAGGTTGCTTGTGAGCACCCAGGGGTGGGGTCCCTTGTTCTAAGGCACTCAGTGCCTAATTGAGGGGTGCGGCATCAGGGGCAGGAGGCTGTGAACTATCCTCTGCCCTTGCTGTCAAACACCCTCCCCCATGACCCCCACCTCACAATCCCCCTCTCTCTAACACCTACCTATGGCCTGGAACCCAGCGACGATCCTAGGCTTTGGGTGGTTATCATATCGGCAGCAGCCACTGCCTCCATGGGTGCCACCACTCTCCAGTTAAGTGCCTGAGTGGCACTTAATTTGGCAGTCCTTCCCTAAAAGAAGCATTAATGTGGGCTTTAAGCAATCTCTCCAGTGGCAGGAGAGACCCTTGTCGTCTCTGTTAAATACAGCCCAACATGTTGCAATGTGGGAATGGTGCAGCTTCATTCAGTGACCAGAACCAGCCAATTATATAGTCTCTCACCCATTCATGCCAGGGAGGGATGTGCAGTTAAAATCAACCCCTATGAGTCTGCAGAAACCCTTCCTCTACTCAAACTCTTCTTATTCCTTTGAATCTCGCATCTCTACAATGAGTGATCGTATTGACGTGCTTTCCATGTCGATGATCATGGACCCATAATTCTCACTGGACAACAAACTAATCTGTGATTTGCAGAATTAAGCAGCTTCAAAGGTGGTGTCTGCATTATCCAGTTACAACTCAGGAACTATGTCTTACAGCCATATGGCATTACAATATCATAAGAGCCATCCACAGATTTTATTTTTACTCTTCCTCAATCTTTCAAACATTATTATATTAAAACAAGACTTGTGAATGCCTAAAATATAGTATAACAGCAATAACCTCGTCATCAGGAATGTCTTTCACAAGAAATGGCTTTTGCAGTTGATTGAATGCTTTGGTCTGTAACTTCAGCGTTTAATCAGCCCAGGAGACATTTATTGCCTCACACAATAATGATAAATTGAAGTTAAAGCTTAAGCATATGTCCATTCAACCATTGTTGAATTAAAAATGTAATAGTCAGTAGATCACACTATTGCTTCCACCTAATAGTACTTCCATAGCCTTAATTTTACTTTATTTAACTTTGGATCTATATTATTAATATGTATAAACATTATAACAAAATATATTAAACAGTTGCCACATAAAATTAAAGCTACACACAGCTCAGTAAACTGCAGAGGATTCATGATAAAAAATTGAAAGCCCCAGCACTTGGCAAACATTGTGCAGAGGGCATAAGGTAAACTTCCTGATAAAAACAAAAACAATTTCTCCTTTAACTCCTCTCACTTCCTCCAAATAAAAGGTGTGGCTATGGGTACCCGCATGGGCCCCAGCTATGCCTGTCTCTTTATGGGGTATGTGGAACATTCCTTGTTCCAGTCATACTCCGGCCCCCTTCCACAACTCTTTCTCCGGTATATCGATGATTACTTCGGTGCTGCTTCATGCTCTCGTCGGGACCTGGAAAAATTTATTAATTTTGCTTCCAATCTCCACCCCTCCATCATTTTCACATGGTCCATCTCTGACACTTCCCTTCCCTTCCTTGACCTCTCTGTCTCAATTTCTGGCGATAGACTGTCCACCAATATCCATTACAAGCCTACCGACTCCCACAGCTACCTCGACTACAGCTCCTCACACCCCGCTTCCTGTAAGGACTCCATCCCATTCTCTCAGTTCCTTCGCTTCCGTCGCATCTGTTCTGATGATGCTACCTTCAAAAACAGTTCCTCTGACATGTCCTCCTTCTTCCTTAACCGAGGTTTTCCACCCACGGTAGTTGACAGGGCCCTCAACCGTGTCCGGCCCATCTCCCGCGCATCCGCCCTCATGCCTTCTCCTCCCTCCCAAAAACATGATAGGGTCCCTCTTGTCCTCACTTATCACCCCACCAGCCTCCACATTCAAAGGATCATCCTCCGCCATTTCCACCAACTCCAGCATGATGCCACCACCAAACACATCTTTCCTTCACCCCCCCCCGGCGGCATTCCGTAGGGATCATTCCCTCCATGACACCCTGGTCCACTCCTCCATCACCCCCTACTCCTCAACCCCCACCTACGGCACGTCTCCATGCCCACGCAAAATATGCAACACCTGCCCCTTTACTTCCTCTCTCCTCACCGTCCAAGGGCCCAAACACTCCTTTCAAGTGAAGCAGCATTTCACTTGCATTTCCCCCAACTTAGTCTACTGCATTTGTTGCTCCCAATGCGATTTCCTCTACATTGGAGAGACCAAACGCAGACTGGGTGACCGCTTTGCAGAACACCTTCGGTCTGCCCGCAAGTATGACCCAGACCTCCCTGTTGCTTGCCATTTTAATACTCCACCCTGCTCTCTTGCCCACGTCTGTCCTTGGCTTGCTGTACTGTTCCAGTGAAGCTCAACGCAAACTGGAGGAACAGCACCTCATCTTCCGACTAGGCACTTTACAGCCTTCCGGACTGAATATTGAGTTCAATAACTTTAGATCTTGAACTCCCTCCTCCATCCCCACCCCCTTTCCATTTCTTCCCCCTCCCTTTTGTTTTTTCCAATAATTTATATAGATTTTTCTTTTCCCACCTATTTCCATTATTTTTAAATATATTCTACTCATGGTTTATTTCACCCCACCCCTACTAGAGCTACCTTGCTTGTCCTGCTCTCCACTTTTAATTAGCACATTCTTTTAGATAATATCACCACCTTCAACACCTCTTTGTTCTTTTGTCTGTGACATCTTTTGGTTATCTCCTCCTATCACTGCTTGCTTGTCCCAACAACCCCCCCACAGCCTACCCCCCCCCCCCACCACCTTAAACCAGCTTATATTTCACTCCTTTCCTATTTCTACTTAGTTCTGTTGAAGGGTCATGAGGACTCGAAACGTCAACTTTGCTCTTCTCCGCCGATGCTGCCAGACCTGCTGAGTTTTTGCAGGTATTTCTGTTTTTGTTTTAGGTAAACTTCCTGCGCCTGAATAGTGATGCTCATGATAACTCGATATTAGGCCTTGGGCCTCATTCCAGCAGAATCAGCTGATGATGAATAAATCAGGACCAGACTGCTGCTCAGAATTCTGATTGTTCAGAATGGTCAATTTTAGTTTTACACACAGTTTTTAATTGCTTTATAGTCTCACAAAGTTCCTTTTAGGGCTTTAGAATACCGAATCAAAATGACAAGGTTTTGGTCTTAATACAAATTTTTATTTTTGAGAAATATGAGACTGTTTTTTGGGTGTTGGGGTGGAGGTGGGATGGGGAAGGGAAGTTATGAATTGCAACCTGCTGGTTATTATGGAAGTATAGGCAGTGTGTAAATTTCATGCTGCCTTCTCATTTGTATTGTAGGACCATGCAGCCAAGTGTGACCTGCATTACTGGCTTTCTGCACACAACAGGGGACCTAAAAGTGTGCAAAGATGTTCCAGCTAGTCTCCAGCTCTTGAAGGCAATTTGTCCTTCTTAAAGGGCAACTACACTGGATAACAGGAGGCTGCTGCCAAATGATGGTGTGTTGCAACTCTAAATAAGGGAACTGGGGCACCAGGGCAGGGAGAGGATTACCAGGTTCACAGATGGGGCGCTGGAAGCATTAGTGACCAAGATGGACAGAAGAAGAGGGGCCATGTTTCTTTAGGAGGCCAGAAGGCCCTTAAGCCAGATCCTCTGAAGGAAATGGAAGCAGGTGACAAGGATGTTCAATGCTGGAATCTGGCCCCAAGGACCTGACAACAGTGCCGGAAGAAGCTGAATGGCTTTACATGCATGGTTAGAGTCAGTGAATTCATCTTCACATCACACATCCTACCCACTACACCACTGACCTCACACTACTCAATGCAGCCCCACCACTCACATAACCGCACTCATTACCACTCAGGGCTCACATTCACATACTCCACCTAACCCATACATAACTTTCAATGATGCCAAGCTCACACCCAGTTTTTGCTGCCCCCACATCGCTCAGCTATTCAGCTATGGCAGGAATATCACCCACGGTACCACACAGTTACTGACATTGTCTCTGTCAGGACAAGGTCATTTTTAACAGGAGGGGGCAGCAGAGAACCAGCAGCTGCCAGGCACATCTTCATCCACTGGGCTTGTCAGGAGAGATGGTGCTGCGAATCATGGGGCTGGCTGCAACACAGCCCATAAATCCAACATCACCAAGACCATCAAAACTGATAGTTAGTCACTTCCTTGTGCACCTTCTCAACTCCCTCCTCACCCTCATCCTGAATCTGACAAGCAGTGAAAGCTGCAGATTACCTGGACCTCCTACTTTCCCCTCCATCATCTTCCAGATCAACCCTCCTCTTCTGCTTTTACGTTTTTAGATACCCAAGTATTGCCACCTGGCCAGCCTCAAGACAACCAGGTGGAAGAGGGAGAGCAACCCACAGTAGTGATGAGGAAGTACTGTCACTTGATCTGTCAGACACAGCCACCAGCTCAGGTACTGCATGAACTTTAGATGTTAGTGTAGATCCAGGATTTGCATGCTGTGAGTCATTGGGCTCCAATATGCTGCAGCCAGGCCAGGGCGAAAGGAAGCTCATGAGCTCACCAGAGGATGAGGTCACAGACAAGTTCTGCTACAAGGACTTAGATGAGGACTTTGATAAAATGACATATAGAAGAATTGCGGTGAACGTGCACACTGAGATGTTTGATGCATTGACATGCTGACTAGAAAACTTCCTGTCTCTGTCAAGGAACATGGAGCAGTCCAGCTTCAACGTGGCAGAGGGGTTGTGCAGAAATTGGAGTCAATCCTTTCCAGACTGGATGTGGTGGCAAGCTCCATGATAGTACTAGCAGACCCAGCCATGATGCATTGTCTGGTGGCTGCTCTGTCAGATTCCATTACAGCGCAGATGTCTAGGTGCTACTGTGGAAGGTCAGTCGGAAGTAATGAGCTCCATGCTTGCTGCAGTGCAAGCTCAGACTGCTGCCTTTATGGCTGTGGATCTCAGCGCTCAAAGAGGTGTCCAGATTCAGAAATCTATGCTCCAGATGCCAGCCTGTGGTAATGGCAGTGGCTCCATGGTGCACAAACCTGCTGTCCTCTCTCAGGGTGGCAGTATTCATGCTCTGACCAACTGCCGCATCGGAGTGCCCTTGCTGTTTCCTCTCAGCCAACAGCTCAGGCTACCACTCCAGCCGAAATGGTACAGCTCAAAATCAGGCCTCAAGGCCTAGAGCTGCTCAAGGTCATCCTGCAAGACCATCTGTAGTCTCCCCTAATGAACATCTGTAGCTTTCTATCAGTGTTAAAACCCCAGTGGGAAACTTTAAACAACTGTCATAATTTATATTTTCAAATGGTTTGTTTGAGATGCAACTCTGAATTCAGAAATGAAACCACCAAGCTTCCAGAGGTTTTTTTATATAAATTAAATTAAACATTTATTAATTTTAATAAGAAATTAAACACCTACACATGTCTACAAATTACAACCATAATAGCTTTTAAACATATCCCAAAATTAATCACTCCCAGGTAATCTTCCCCAAGGAAACAATAACCCATAGACTTAAACAGACACCTGGCAAAGCACATTTTAACTTACAAATTTAAGATGAGGTTCCTTTCAATTTATTCCTTTGCAGACACAGTGGTAGACTTATAGACTTAGATATTACATGCCTCTAACTTCTACACACAAAAATTTTCTGTACATACCTAGCCTTCCTTTTGAATGTAAATTCTCATTGTATCACCAGGCCCTTTGAACTCTACCTCTTCTAACACCCCTTTCATAGTACCAATTTTATTAGTAATATAAACATATTGCTTAGTGTCTCCTAGCTAGGTACAAGATTTCGCGCCCAGTCTTTGAATGGTTTATTCAACAAAATGCACATGTACCCTTTACCATTTAACTTACTGTTCACTCAATTAACATCTCAAAACTGCTATACATCAAAGCACCCAGACTCTTTGGCTTTAATCCAATTAAGCCACACACAGACACCCACAGACATAGACCCCACTATAAGTCTAATTTAAAATAATTTCCAACAACATTATATGCATTGGTATCTCTACATGACAGCAGCTATTAGGATAGCACTAGAATAGACTAGGGCACCCACAAGATGGTGACTAAGGGAATTCACAAGAGCGAATAATTAATCTCTGTTTGCATATTGGATGTGCTATTTGATAAAGATGCTAATGAGAAGGTTTTCATTGGTGGCCTCTATTGCTTGGTGGTGGCTAAAGGGATGCTGTGATGGGGTGTCTCGGATGGATGTGACAGTGGGAAATCCTGGGTCCATGGTGGTCAGGGCAAGTAGTTTAATGGAAAACAGGCAGTGATAATGCTCTCTCTGACAACGCATCCAGTTAGAAAGGGTCTAGCATATCTCTTCCTTTTCTGCCTCCTCTTCCTTTTCCTCCTCCTTCTTCCCCTCCTGAGATGGGCTCAACATTCCTGGAGACAATGGTTGATTGTCTACTCAACAGTATTTCACATGGCACCTTACCTCCAGTTGTACACATGCTCTCCTCTCAGGTGATGGCAAGTGGGGGGGATGGTGGTGGTGGGGGGGTTGGGGGGTGGGGGTGGGTGGCGGTGTGTGGGGGAGGGGGGATAATCAGCCATGTGAAGAGGGAGTAAACTCTTTCCCGGGGCAGCTTGCCTCAGGCTCCTCCCAGAGACCTTAGGACCGTGAGTAGGGCTGACTGGTGCAAGATGAATGTATCATATCTCCCGCCAAGGTAGTGGGCATTTACTGATATGTTTTTGGTTTGGGTGTATGACAACTGCCATTTATGGAGCTGAGATTTCTATATCTCTGTCTGTTGTTATAGGGAGGGGGTAGTACACAGAGCCACTTATGTGATGTCAGTGGCACCCTCCATTATCAGGAATCCTGCTCCCTTGGTGGAGTCATGTGCTCTATCTTATACCTCTTGAGCAAGAAGACAATCCACATTCCTTGTGTGGAGTTCATAATCTCCATTTACTCCCAGATGCTTCAATAAATGACACACTGGGAAATATTTGAGGGGCATGGACAGGGTGGATAGGGAGCAGCTGTTCCCCTTAGTTGAAGGGTCAGTCACAAGGGGACATAAGTTCAAGGTGAGGGGCAGGAGGTTTAAGGGGGATGTGAGGAAAAACTTTTTTACCCAGTGGGTGGTGACGATCTGGAATGCGCTGCCTGGGAGGGTGGTGGAGGCGGGTTGCCTCACATCCTTTAAAAAGTATCTGGATGAGCACTTTGCACGTCATAACATTCAAGGCTATGGGCCAAGTGCTGGTAAATGGGATTAGGTAGGTAGGTCAGGTGTTTCTCACGTGTCGGTTCAGACACGATGGGCCGAAGGGCCTCTTCCCACTGTGGTTCTGTGATTCTGTGATTCTGTGATATTGGAGATGACTCCCACTCCTGACTGAAAGAACCCAGATGCATAAAAAATTAAAGTAATGGTGACTTTGGTGGCCACTGGCAGATCCATCCTTGCCTTGGTATTAGGCTCCAACTTGGTTTGTAGAAGAGGACACAGCTCAGGGACTACTCGTTTGTTGAAACTGGGTTGCCACAGGCACTGAGTCAGATGAAGGTAGGATAACTGCTGTCTGAAAACCCTGGGTGGGTGAGCCCTTGAATTTGATCATTCCTCCTTCTCCATCTTTGAAGAGCGTCCCATCTCTGCAGCTCTGCCTAATTTCATGATTATGTTGCAAACCCAGAGGCACAGCAACCACAGCCTCCACACCTCAAACAGCAATTCCTGACTCCTCCCTGGCTTTAAGCACCAGCTCTCATGAAGCACCATTTTTCCACAAACTCAGCCTAAGGAGCAGTAAGTCAAAAGCATCTCTACTGCAAGATATTGCCTGGACCTTAAAATAACACTGGTGAGGGGCCCCTTACAGCTGAATGCATGTTTGTCAATGAGTGACCATTGAACATCTTGAATGGACCTGCATGTCTCAAGTTTACAAAGAAGGTGTCAAATCACCTAGTAGTGTTGAATGATGTCATGACAACACCAATTGGGAGAAATCTGCCTGCTTGAGTCAAAAATATTTTTCTGACTATAAAATTGGTTGGAATGTTAAATGCAATGGGGATTTGCCATAATTTCAGCCTGGATTTGGGGTGCTTCACGTGCCACATCAGCAGTGGCTGGAGGTGAAGCATATGTCTCTCGGAGGACCCATTATATCAAATGAAACTGTAGAAAAATCAAGTGCATTTTAGGCTTTAGCATCATTGACAGTAATTAGATCATTTAGACCAGGAGTATCTAAGTGGCATCCATTAACAACATATGGCTCCAAAGCCCAGGCATTGTGACACTCAAAGTCCATTTAACTGTGCCAGATTTGCTTATTTTCTGGTTTGGCCTGGTTTTATTTTGTATGCCTGAAGTTTGGAAAGTGTTATTCTTAAATGTATTGTCTCCCTGAGGAATAAACTACAGGATACCAAGGGGACATTTTAACTTTTGTTAGTGGGCAAAAAATGAGTGATAGCGAAGCAGCCGCCTGATTTACAACTCATCAGGTTTTCTTTTCAGTTGACTTGATTGGATAAGAAAATTGGGGGAGGTACAAAATAGGCTGTTAATTCGTTGTCATCCATTCTTCACCCAGTCATAAATTTAAAAATTACCCCCTAAAATCTGTTAGTATCAGCAACGGGAGACACCTGGACCTGAGGAACCTGGATTTAACCTTTATAATGACCCCCAATGCTTTATGGTATAGAACTATGTGACCAGTAATGGCAGAAAGATTAAACATGTGATGCACTCTACCGAGGGCCATTTACCATCAAGTTTAGGCTTGGTTTACTATTCTAATGGTTCACAACAATTGTCAGAAATATTTTTCTGACTATAAAATTGGTTGGAATGTTAAATGCAATGGGGACTTACTATAATTTCAGCCTGGATTTGAGAGGAGTGCCGGACAAATGTTAAAACAACAAATATATGGGGTATGAAATGAAACAGCATAGCCTCTGGCGATAAAGGCTTCTACAGGTTCCCACATTCGCGATACACTGCTGGCCACCTCCTGCCTTTGTGACATCACTGAATTAGAATGGTGCATGCAACAATGCTCCTGCTTGCACCCGAAGACCATAAATGGGCGCTATCATAATGCCAAGAATCCAAATTTTTTCTTCATTTGCAGACAGTGTCTTTGTTAATCACTCCTAAAACAATAAAGCATTCTTAAACAAAGCGGACCCAGTCTGGGGCAATGCAAACGGCCACTCAACAAGTTACAGATGAGGTGTTTTTGATTTAATTTTGTTCAGGCAGAGTTTGTAGAAGGGTAAGACTGAGAGACTATTTTCTGTTGGACAAAAAGAGACTTAACCAATTTATCCATCATGCTCTGTGGTCCGGCTCCATATCCTCCTCTTGCTCGTGGACTGCCTGTAATCCCAGCATTGTCCTTGCTTGAACCTGGTGCTACTGGGACTATAGAGCTGCCGGCCAATTGGCCTGGTTAGCTCTCTAAGACAGGACTTCCTCAGCAGTTGGGAGCAGCAGTCTCACCCTTAGCCAATTAACTGTAAAATGGCTGTGGGGCAGCCAGATTTTTCATGGATTGGCTCCTGACTGACTTTTCATTGGATAGGGTCGGCGAGGAACATGGTGCCCCATAAAAGCCAGCCCAGTGTTTACTTGTAAGTCCTGCAGGGAGTACTTAACTGTATGGGCCAGACAAGGGCTTATGTCAACAGATGGAAAAGCCCCTAGTTACCACACAAATGCTGGTGACAATAGCTGACACAGTGAGGAGCTTTCTGAAGAGTTTTCTGGAATCCTCAAAAGTCGGGGCAGTGTTGACCACAACCCTCATCTGGAAAGAGGTGCCATTCCCTCCTGATATCAAGAGTGTTCAACTGAAGGATGTAGCTCGAAAGATAATTATAAAAGCCAAAGGGGAAGGGTCTGAAAAAGAGGGTCAAAGAGTGTAAGAGTCAGAGAGGACATGCTTTTTACCTTATAGTGTTGTGCACAAGGCCAGTGAAGCTGCCCAAGGCAATCAAATGGTACCTTGTTCACCAAATGAAGCTTTATGAGCACTCAGAGAAGACGGCGAAACCACAAGGAGTTGTTGCACCACAGAGCTTTTGGAGTGAAGATAACCCCAGAGCTCTGGACCATCCATTTGCTCCAGTTCAACAGCTACAGTATAAAACAGGAAGAGAATAGTGAGGATAGTGATGCTGGCCATCTCCTCAGAAAAATAGCTGACAGAGAAAGTGGATTTGGAAAAAGGAAAATGATAAATGAAAGAAGGAAGAAGCAAAAGCTACTCCAAACCCTACTCCCCCAAAACCAATGAATTAAGGAAGACAGACAAAACCCCCTAGGAGATATAGCCCTTAACATGGATAAGGCATGATAATGTAGGGGAGGAGGAGGAAGAAAAGCTGGGCATAATACTTTGCATTTGTTTTCCTCCTTTCCAGTCATGTTTTAGATCAAGAGGTTCTGCAACACTGTCCCATTACTCAGTAAAGTTATTCCTCCATTACCGCGTTCGGCAAATTGCTCCAGCAACTCAAAACATTGCTTCTATAGCCCGTACTTGTTATTCAGTTCAGACACAAGGTTAACTAAGGACATGACAAAACCAGTCTGACAGAAGTCAAACCAGAACCATTTAATTATATGTACCTCAACTTTAAGTTACACTATTGAAACTTAACAAACTCCTTAACCATTAAAAGTTCACACTCAGGATACATAGAATCACCTGCTAGTGGTCAAGCTAATGCTGATTGTACTCTTCTTAGTGACTGACTTGGTCACTCTTCCCTTTGACTGCAGCAAAGTTACTTGGGTTCTTCAGGCTTAGACACAGTTAATGGATGGGCTGAGGAAAGGGCTTCGGCCAATGAGTGACATATCCACTGTTGATGAGCACGTGCAAAAATTCTTGGAGTCTGGCCTCAAAGAACTGGTAACACTCCAAGTGCCAAAGTCTGACATTTGGCTTTTGTTTGCCACTCTTGATCATTGATTCAACTTCCTTTGACCTGACAGATGTCTTCACAGTTTACAGGTCACCACTTATGCTGACTTCCGGTTTTGCAAACGAACTTGGACATCTGTTCAACTCGACCGCAGAGCATGATGGATAAATTGGTCAAGTGTCTTGTTGTCAAGTAGCAAATTCTCTCAGTCTTATAATTCTTGATCAAGTTTCTTAGTAACCACATTACTGAGACACTTGTGCCAGTTTTGGATCATCCATCACCTTTTGCCACTGTTTAATAAGATGCTCATTCTTCTTTCTTCTCCACTGCTGGATCAGGTCAGTTAACAAGTACAGCACAATCAAAAATTGGATAACAACCGATATATGAGAAATTTTTCTCACCCAAGGGTGTGTCAGCACATTTGTTCCAATATTTCCATGAATATGCAGTAGTCTTAAAATCATTAGTTTCTTTCCCAATCAGGCATTTATGTTGTTGCATCTGATAAAAACCTTTTTACCATTGTTCAATTGCCACTTTTAGCTTTTCCAACTGCTTTTGCAAAGATGGGATATCATAACTGAATTTCTCCACATACTTATGCAAGTCATGCTTTAAGGAATCTGGTACATTGACAAATTCAGTAACATTTTATATATATACATATATTTAATTAAATCTCATCCCCTGATTCTTACAGGTTGAATAGGCTTAAAACAAAAGGTCTTGTTGGTAACAGCATAAATGTTACTCCAATGTTTACAACCCCATTGACTAGTAGTAAAGCAATATTCACCTTTCCTTCCATATGACGTATTAAAGAATTCTTTCCCTAGAACTTCAGTTAACTGTTTTCTTGGGTTGGTTAAACTCACACATGATTTATCAGTTGGCATTATTTAATGTGGACAGGCTATTGTTTGTCTAAGCTTTCTGCAACCTTCCATTTCTGTTCCTATCCGGATTCCATAGTTGTCGATCCACATACGTGTGATGTTGGTAATGTTGCACATGCATATTTCTTTGGATAACCCCAGTATTTTCCAACCATAGACTGGCAAAAGTGGCCTCCCATTGTGTGCCACTGGGAAATGATTTGCTCTTACATTTGTGCCGGACCAGATAGACTTGTATAAGGCTAGGCAGGGCACATATGGAGATATCATTGTGATATTTCCCTAATGCATCAGGGTGTTCTTTTCCCAGCTACGTGGGGGCACTTGCCTTTTCTATTAACTTTAGGTTTTCCCATGTTTCATCTACCAACTAGGATCCATATATCCTGCACACATCATTACATTACAACCTCATCAGAGACATTTCTATGCTCTTTAATTAATAGATTAACTGTGTTTGCATGCAACTCCAATTGTTTCACTACATCTTGTAGATGTATAGTCATTATCTGATCCTCTTGCAGCTCAAGATCCTGATTAGTATTGGTTTCTTGTAAAGTTTTCTTAAGTTGTGATTTAAGATCTTTGATCTTGTAATCTAGGCATCTAAATCTAAGCTATTTAGAAGTGAGGTTCCCGATGTTAAACACAGTAGCGGCATTGTTTATCAAGCTTCTCTTTCTTCAGACAGTAAGCTCTAGGACTTTTAGAGAATTGATCAGGTCATGGTGTTTGTTTCCATGACTTTCCTCTTTCTTTAATACAAACTCATCCATTACTTCTTGTAACAATTTATGAAATAGAGGGTTATTTTATTCTTACATCGCTTAGGCAACTCAATGTCGGTCAAATTTAACATTACAGTGACTACCTTGTGATGGACATCATGGTACAGTACCATTTTAATAGGGATGGTCACAAACCTATTATTAGGTCCCTCAGTGTAGACTGGGCATTCACTATTAGAACAAGCATTACTGGGGAGGGGCAGTTTGGGGCATGCTTTCAGTTCCACCGTCTGCAATGTTCCTCCTATACACTCACATCTGTGGTAGGGGTTACTCCATGAACCAATCTTTCCCACCATTGGTGTGGAATCTTTTAATAATTCCGATCACCATTGTCCCTAATCATGAGAGGAATGTGGGTGCTATTTCCTCCTTTGATTTCAGAACCAAATATATTCGCATCCTTAAAAGGTCTGTGACAATCACCTCTTTGTGGGTAAACACGCACATACATCCCCTCATTCTCTTTTCTATGTGACTCCCAGAATAACTTGTTGTCAGGTGTTCCTATTTGGTGATAACTTGAGCTGTCACTCTTACTACTCTGTAGCCACCAATACCTTGAGGACTCTTTCCCCACTGTTACATGTCAGGCATACTCATTTTCCCTCTTGTATCATATGCATGGTCATCTGTACTGTGGCATTGCTGATCACCAAACATTGGTCCTTGACACTTGAGGGAGAAACCTCTCCAATGTTTCCTTGAAGTTGACCCAGGCTAACCATAATGGAGACCAGTATCTTTTTTTAAGGGTCATTGATTGTTCTCGTGTTGCATGTTTGATTAACGTCACTACTTCTGTCTTCGTCTCTGTGAAACATCGGGCTCCACATAGCAGTAGGCACAGTAACTTCTCCATTTCCCCTGATTTCATGCATACCTGTAAGAGAAGGGGAGAGGGGAAGTTCTCTGAGGAGGGAGAAGGAGCACTCTCCATAGAAACCCTATCCACAAAGGCTGCTTGGGTGCACCACTCCTACATTGTCATGAGTCAGGAGCAGTGTTTGAAGAGGCTATGTTTCACCAAAGAGGTCAGCACAGGGTTGTGCACCCTTCTTTACGCTGAACTGGAGTGTTAAAGCAGGGTGAGGGCATCCCTCCCAATGGTCGTGGAGGCCACTGTCACCCTAAAATTCGCTGCCAGGCGGGAGCTGGCAACATCGGTAGCATCTCATAGTCAACATTCATGCATCAGGGAGATCACAGAGACACTGTACAGAAGGAGAGATGATATCATTCTCTTCACTCTGAAAAGGGAACAGTAGGATTAAAGGGCATGTGGATTTGCTTGATAGTAGTCTCCCTGATGGTGTATTGACTACATGTGTCTAGCTTTGTGGGCCCCCCATGTCAATAAGGAGATTCACTGGAACTACCAGGGCTACCACTCTCTGAGCGTGCAGTGGTGTGCACACCAAGGAATCCACCTTGGTGAATGCTTGCTATGCAGGTAGCACCCACAATACATTTACCCTTTGCCAATCTTCGGATCTCCAATGGACGTCGGAGGATTGCTGCTTAGCAACAACGACTAATTCCTCCACATATGGCTGACTTCTTCCTCCATCTTATTATGCGAGTCAGAGGGCCTTCAAATGCAAGCCATAGAGCCACCCACAGCATCATCATTGGACTCTTCAAATAACGGTTTCTCTGCCAACGTTTCTCGGGGGATCTCTATAGTACACACCTGAAAGGCTATCATTGATTTTGACGCTGCACTGTGTCCTCCACAACCAAGCCACCATAAAGGCTCAGTTGTTACTTCCTGGGGTCTGGAAGCCACAGCAGCAGGAGAAGGAAGAAGAAGTGGATGAGGCGGGGAGACCACATCCACCACATTCAACTGGACGCAGAAAAAGGGGCTGCATTGTGAGATGTCTTTTCAGTTAAAAGGAAGTTTCTCACACCAACATGGACCTCCCATTGCTCAACCATTTGTCCATATCAGTTTCACTATCAGAAAATCGCCTTGGCCAACATCACCCAATAAAGGCCAACAACAAAACCTTCACTCAACAACTTCATCCCGCAATACATCAATCGTACAAAAATATTGTATATCCCCTTAGTGTCTGTCTTGTGGATGTCCTTACCTGTCATAATGCTCCTTCACATTGCTACAGTGGCTGCAGCATGACTGGTGCAAGGTACTGACTTTCAAAGAGTAAATAGCCTTGCAGGATGATCTTAAGCAGTTCTGGGCCTTGGGGACCCTGCTTTGGATTGCACAACTTCAACATGGGTAGCAGCAGTCCCAGCTGGCTGGCTGAGAGGCAACAGCAAGGGCACTGGCAGAACGCTGGTGGTGGAAGTATGAACGCTGTCCTCCTGAGAGGTGGAAGCAGGTTCTTGCTCCACATAGCCTTTGCCACTCACCTGGGATGGTACCCTTGAAATCCTAGTAATCTATTGGAGCACAGTTGCTGGAATTCTGTGAGAGCCTGCAAGCCACTTTGAGCACTGGTAAACGTAGTCAAGATGGCAGCCATTGGAATTTATATGGCAGCAAGCATGGCTCTCATGACCTCTCTCTGAGCTTTCACTGGAACGCTGACATGTTGGAATGGATTTCAACTCTGTTGCAGCAAAATCTGAAACAGTGGCCAGCAGGCAGTCCATCATTGGTTGGTCCACCCATGTTGTCATGGCATTGTTGACCACTTCCATGTTGGATAGAATGGGCTCTAAACTCTGTGTGATGTTCTGTGCTTTGTTGGAGCAAGGGACCTCCATTCTCTCTGTCTGCGACAGTAGGCTGTCTGGCAGGCCTGCCAATGAACCAAGCATCTCGGTGTGCATCTCATCAGTGTTTTCCTGTAACCCACTCACTATACCAGCATCTAAAGCTCACTAATTGGCAATATCTGAGCTGGTGGCTGTGAGTGTAAGGTCAAGTGAAGGTCCCTCAGCTTCGCTCTTGCTCTTCCTCTTCAGCTGAAGAGATTGGGCAGGCATTAGTTCTTTACTATCTAAAATCTATTGGGAGCGTTGGGGTGAAGATGGGGAACCTGGGGAGGAGAGGAGTTCCATAGTCACATCAGTTGCCATTTCATGACACTTTTCAGGATGAGGGTGAGGGGTGCGTGGAGAAGGTACATGACTTAACCATCATCCTTGATGGCCTCAGCAGTGCCACTGGCTCTGTGGTATCACTCCCAGTGATTCGTTGGAGCATCTTCAAGGCCACTGAGGGGTTGCTGGCAGTTCTCTGGTTTTGCTGCCTGATGTGGGCCACCTTCCCCAGCAAGAGAGAGGGGAGAATGTCAGTGACTTTGTGTCACTGTGGATTGTGTGATTTGCCTGCCATAGCTGAATAGCTGCAGGTTTGCGGAGGTTTGGAAATGTGTGTATATGTGGCGATTATCTAGCTGCCTTTAGTCCAATAATGCAGCTTGCCCTTTTATAGGGATTGCGCCTTTAAAAAACTTGAAGCACATGGCTCTTTCATGATGCCTCCTGCGGTGTGCAGAAGCAGATAGCAGCACCACAAGGAGAAGTGCAGTGAGGGAGTCACTCTGGGTCACACTACTATCGTTGAAATGAGGTGGGTGCACCAATTTTACGTGCTGCCCACCTTGTTCGGAACCCAGTGTAGGCAGATAGCGTGTCACAGCCCCTATGCCTGAAAACAGGGGCATGCCAATTTCTAGCCCATAGTTCCAGAAATTGTTCTATTTTCTGGAACAATATAGCACATGTTGCCCTGCAGGTAGTATGCTCGTTACAATGCTATTCAAGGCTTAACATGATTTTGTTTCACTTTCGAGGCACAAGATTAGACAAAAAACTGTAGACCTGACATAATTACACTTTATCAGTACTCTGCTGATACTGAAAGCAGAGATCAACAAAAAAGAGAGTTGGTTCACACTTTTACATTACTTATCTTTCTCCCTGCTGAAACCATAATTTTATGGAAGAGTTGGTCATTTAAATTTGGCAGAATGCTGATTCCTATGCATTACAGCCAAACTCTTAAATGAAGAGTGTAGGGACTATTAGGAAGAACAATGTAACCAACCAGTGCTACAGAATAATGCTTCAGACCTGAAATGGTTTGTGCCATCACACATTGGCAATCATTTTGACTTTAGCCGATAGTGTACACCAGGCAATGTTGGATAAGCTGCGTTTTTTACAGTTTCCCAAATTTGATTTCCATTGAAGTTTTCATTGGAGTTTGCAGGGCACATTGAGAAGGCTGTTAAAAATACATACAAGACCCTAGGCTTTATAAATGGAGGAATACAATACAAAAGTAAGGATGTTATGCTAAATTTAAGTCACTGGTTAGGCCTCAGCTGGAGTACCGTGTTCAATTCTGGGCGCCACATTTTAGGAAGGATGTCAAGGTCTTGGAAAGGGTGCAAAGGAGTTTCAAAACTACAGTTGAGCGGCATCATTTATGTGGAGAGATGAGAGAAGCTAGGTTTGTTCTCCTTAAAGTAGAGAAGGCTATGGGGCGATTTCATAAAGTATTTACAATTTTGAGGGGTTTCAGTAGAGTAAATAAAGAGAAACTGTTTCCATTGACAGGAGGTTTTGTAATCAGATTTAAGGACGTTGGCAAGAGAATCAAGAGGCAAGAACAGGAGAAATGTTTTTTATGCAGCCAGTTGTTATGATCTAGAATGCAGAGGCTGAAAGGATAGTGGTGACAGATTCAATAACAACTTTTCAAAATGGAATTGCATAAATACTTCAGAAACAATTTGAAAGGCTAAAGGGAAAGAGCAGGGGATTGGACCTAATCAAATCGCTCTTTCAAAGTGCCAGCACAGGCATCATAGGCCAAATTATTACCTGATCACATCTCTCAGAACTGCCCCATTGTGTTTTATATTGAATGAATTACAATGCGCAGTTACCGTTGGCAAATAATAAAGTCAGCAGCCATTTTACACACAGCAGGTCATCAAAACACCAAATGAGACACTGCAAGGAATCATCTGGTGTCCGGCTGATTCAAAAGATAATTCTACCATCCAGTATCATTCGTTCACTGATCCTTGAACAGAAGCAAACCTCTATATTTATAAAGGCAGACATTGGGCAGAAGAGAAACAGATAGACAGACTGTGTGGTAATCGTATACTGGCTGCCTTTGTGTGATGGTCTGATTGCTCATTGCTTAGCAGGTGACTTGTTAAGCCCATTGTATGATAGTCAAAGCACTGTGGGTTCTGCCAAAAGACATCATAATTATAGAGGGCTGTTACACATTTTGTGGATTGATAATCCATTAAATCAAATGAAGCAGTTAAAACAAAGAAAAGAACTGTGGATAAACTGCAATCATATGTTTTAGTGATTGGTAACCTTTCTTATTGTGAGCAATTTTATCTTTGGGCAATAATGTAAAGTGGATATATCAGACCAGCCATTGACTGTATATCTCCTGATTTTCATTTTTATTAAAGTCAGTGGAGGAATTTACACTTATACCCAAATTCAGAATTACCCCATCATCTTTGAACTATATATGATCCCATGATGCCAGCGAGGCCTGGAGAGGATTGGGTGCGCTGCATGTGATTTCCCGCCCATAGGGCGGAATTTTCTGAGATTTGCACGAAGTGCGGTAGCGGGTGGGTAAAACAACATTTTACCCGCAGGCCGCGATGGCGGGTTTTCACACCGTATCTTCCCAAACCCGCCTCATTATTTATGCACTCCCGGGAAATATGCCGTTTCCATGACGAGCCGGCTACGATTCACCCACCCACCATCATCCCGCTGCTGCATCACACCGGGCACCATATTTAAAGTCCAGCCGTAGGCACACCTCTCAGTGTTTCCAGACCACCACTGCTGCAAAGAAGACATGGCCCTGAAAGGCAAAGACTGCAGCCCCCAGGTTCAACGACGCATCACTGGAACATCTTTTGGAATGCCGTGGAGTCCCGCCGGGATGTCCTCTACCCCCGCACTGGCCATAGGATAGGCAGCAATCTCACTAATCTAGCTTGAGAGGTGGCAGCAGTGGTGCTCAGCGTCAACCCCTTGCAAAAGAGGACAGTCACCCAGTGCTGCAAGAGGATGAATGATCTCCTCCGTTCCGCCAGGGTAAATCACTCTTCTCACCACTCTCAACTCACACACTCACAAACCCATCACACAGCCAGAGGGATCTCGCCCATGCCAGCTCATAGGACATCACCATTCACTCCCTCACACTCACTGTCATTGTCCTCATCCTGTCCATGGAACCATGTGAAGATATTGTACCCCCTTCACATTGAAGATACCCTCCATCGTGTTGTGTCCACTATCACTGTGCTAAATGGGATAGATTTCAAACAGATTGAGCAACTCAAGACTGGGCATCCATGAGGGCTGTGGGCCATCAGCAGCAGCAGAATTGTACTCGACCACAATCTGTAACCTGATAGCACGGCATATCCCCCACTCTACCATTACCATCAAGCCAGGGGATCATCCTGGTTCAATGAGGAGTGCAGGAGGGCATGCCAGGAGCAGCACCAGGCATACCTAAAAATGAGTTGTCAACCTGGTGAAGCTATAACACTGGACTACTTGCATGCCAAACAGCATAAGCAGCAAGTGATAGACAGGGCTAAGCGATCCCACAACCAATGGATCAGATCTAAGCCCTGCAGTCCTGCCACGTCCAGTTGTGAATGGTGGTGGACAATTAAATAACTCACTGGAGGAAGAGGCTCCACAAATATCCCCATCCCCAATGATGGTGGAGCCCAGCACATCAGTGTAAAAGATAAGGCTGAAGCATTTGCTACAATCTTTAGCTAGAAGCGCCGAGTGGATGATCCATCTCAGCCTCCTCCACAGGTCCCCAGCATCACAGGTGCTAGTCTTCAGCCAATTCGATTCACTCCGCATGATATCAAGAAAAGACCAAAGGCACTGGATACTGCAAAGTTTAAGGGCCCCGACAATATTCCAGCAATAGTGCTGAAGATTTGTGCTCCAGAACTTGCCGCACCCCTAGCCAAGCTGTTCCAGCACAGCTACAACACTGGCATCTACCCGGCTATGTTGAAAATTGCTCAGGTATGTCCTGTACACATGGGCAATAAATGCTGGCCTAGCCATTGACGCCCATATCCCATAAACAAATGAAAAAAGAAAGAAATTCATCAAGGCTCCTTCGACAGCACCTTCCAAACCCCATGACCACTACCATCTAGAAGGACAAGGGCAGCATCCTGACTTGGAACTATATCGCCATTCCTTCACTGTCGCTGTGTCAAAATCCTGGAACTCCCTTCCGAACAGCACTATGGGTGTACCTACACCACATGGACTGCAGCGGTTCAAGAAAGCAGATCGCCACTACCAAATTCTGGCCCAGCCATTGAAGCCCACATCCCATGAATGAGTAAAAAAAAACTCTCCACCCACGCATGCCAGGCGTACTTAACATCTGGTCTGGCAGGTGTCCTGCTTACACTTTCTCCATCTCTATTCATGCAGGACAAGCTGGTACACAACAACAAGGGGAGGTCACAGACCAGTGGAGGAATGCCTGAAATCAAGGTCTTCCCAGACTTTGAAAATAGAGCCATCCAGCTGGCCAGTGAGGATCTGGACCAATCCTGTGCTGTTGTTGAGGTTGGCAGTGCTTTACCAAGTGAAGTCCAGCTGTGCAAAATACATTAGACAACAATGCTGTGAGTGATGTGTCCTGTTTCACAGGCCATTGCCATGCACTAATTATCTCCCCTTGTGTTAGCAGGCACATCTGGGAAATAGCTGATGCAGTCCGTGACCCAGGGCCTCCAATCAAACCCCGAAGAAATCTCTGAAGAGGAATCTGAAGGCAGCCTCCTTGAAGTCCTATCACAGCGCTCACCCACACCCTCCACCAGCACAGGGACACACACCTCAGTGGGACCTAACTTTAGAGTAGTCTCAGGATCACAATCTAGTGCACTTCGCACTGTCTGATCCACAGCAGGTGGTGGCAGGGACCTCCCTGGCATCTGGCACTCGGAGGACTGCTGGAGGTCAGAAATTTGCAGAGTCAGCAAAGCCAGATGAGTCAGATGACGAGCCTCTGGACTCGGTCATGTCACAGTTGCTGGAGCTGCAAAGGCAAGCTCAGCAACATCAGGAAGGGATGTCCTGCTGCACTCCTCAGATTGCAAGGCACGATGGAGGAGTCCATCCGCCTCCAGACTGAGGTGATAGTGCCGGCATGCCAATGCACCAAGGTCAACACTGGTAGGATGGCGGCTGCCATGGAGACCTTGGTCCCAGGACGTCGCTGCTGCATGGGCTCAACACCATCGCTGACGTCATAGTTGGTCTCCAACAATGTACATGCAGCTCAATCTCTCTCTAGCTTCCCTTTCTCCTCAAGGAGTCAGCCAGGGGCCCTTGGGTACCCATAGGGAGGAGGATCAGCAGAGGCACACCTGGGGCCATCCACCCAGGTGACTCCAGTAGTGTTCGGCCCATCAGACTCCCAACTTCCTGTGACCTCACAGCTCCAGCTCCACAGGCCGAGGAGTGTGCCACTGCCAAATAGCAGGACCCCGAAAGCAGGCCGGGGCCTTCAAGTCTCGGTCCTCTAGAGGATGTCCGCCAAGGTCATCACAGACAGGGTGTTACAGTCAGCAGGCTGATTCCACCTCCGCTGTGGATGTCTGGGGAGCAACAAGACATAACGGCAGGGTTAAGAAAGCTAAGGAGAATTAGTTGCACAGCCTGGGCACAGGTGTTAATCACTTGCACAGACTGTTCACTATTGTCAATAAACCCCCAAGAATGTCTCCCTGCCTGTGGCTCCTTGTTCTGATGATCAGCGTTCTGGTCACTTAGGTATGAAACCTTTCTGCAAAAGATAAAAAGCAGGTGTCTCAGTCCAGGGCCTCTTCCCTGTGCGCTGTGCAGCCTTCAGGCCACAGTGATGGCCCAGCCTCACACTCCCTGGACACATTACTGATGCCTGGACCTCAGTGGTGCTTGTCATTGCTGCCAGAATGTAGTGGGCAGGCGCCACAGAGTTCTCTCATTCTCTCTCTGTGTGCTCTCAGCACCTTTAAGGTGTGGCTGGCCCCCATCACACCAGCATCTGTGACTATTGATGCTGTGCACCAGCTCCTGAAGGGCTCAGGTGCCGAAGGAAGACAAAGGATCAGATGCTTCTAAAGTTTCATGGCTGAGTCTCTATGATATGACCCTGATCACGGAGCGCAAGTGAGCTGCCCTCAGCCAGACAGGAGACAGACATTCTCAGAGGCTGTGTGAGGATCTATGGAGAATCCTCACTGCATGTCATCATCATCCTCCTGCAATTGAATGGCCAGGATTTTCCCCTTGGTAATTTGGGGGCGGGGCCCAGTTGCCGATGGGAAAATGACACGGGATGACGTCGGGAGGAATCCCCAATGTCATCCTGGTCCATTTAAATTTTTAGGAAGGTGGGCGGACAGCGAATTCAGCTATCCACCCGCCGTCCTGTCAATGGCCAATTGAGGCCATTGACAGGCTATTTAAAGTAATTAAAGAGCTGCCCATCCAACCTTAAGGCTGGCGGGCAGGCCAGGAGCCCCAGCGGGCTTCTGATAATACATGAAACCTCATCCACCGGCGGGATGAAGTTTCATGTCCGTTTTGTAAAAAATTAAAGTTTATGTGGTCTTTACTAACATGTCCCATCTCGTGTGACATTGTCACATGAGGGGGACATGTTAATAATTTTTTAATGTTTCTATTTTTAATGTTTTTGACACTGTCAGTATTCTCCCTGAGACAGGACTTTGCCTGAGGGAGAAGTGCGCTCTTTCACACGCATGCGCGAAAGATGCAAGTTGCAGCATGAGCCTTGTTATACCTTCAGTCTGCTGCAGTCCGAAGCTGCTGCGCAGTATCATCAGCCACAGCCTCTGCGGGTAGCCCTTGTCCCCGAGGAGCCATCCCTGCAGCTTTTCTGGACCCTGGAAGACTTCAGGGATCTGTGACCGACTGAGAACGTAGGAGTCATTCACACCCTTGGAAACCATGCCCGGACCTGCAGGATGAATTTCTGGTGGTCACACACGAGCTGCACATTCAGCGAATGGAAACCTTTATGGTTAATGTAGTTCACTGTGTGTTGCAATGGAGATCTGAGCATCATGTGAGTGCAGTTGATCGCACCCTGAACCTGTGGGAAGCCTGAGATCTGGGTGAATCCAATCGCTTTTGCATCCTGGCTCTCCTGGTCCCGGGTGAAATGCTCAAAGTTGTGTGCCCTCGCAAAAATGACATCCGTGACCTCATGGATGCATTTGTGGGTGGAGGCTTGTGAGATCCCATAGAGGTCACCTGTGGAGCCCCGATAGGAACCACTGGCATAGAAATTGAGCGCCACCGTCACTTTCATGGCCACTAGCAGAGGATGCCCTCCATGTCCCTGTGGCACCAAATCCTGCAGCAGGTGGCAGATATGACCGACCAGTTCCCTAGACATGCGCAGTCTTCAGCGACACTGGTTCTCATTCATCTGCAGGAATGAAAGGCAGTGCCTATGGACCCTGGGTGTTGCTAGGCGCTGACCAGCAATGGCTCACTGTGGCTCCTCTGCGGAGTATGCGGGAGCCCCAGCCGCCCCTTCTTCCTGATGCTGCTGCTCCTGCCCCTGCACAGCCAGGAGCCTTAGTTGCACTCTCCTCTGTCATCTTCACACTCTGTAGGTCATCAGGCACACAACTAATTCACCAGGCTCCATGATCTGCCCAGTGTGAAACACAGCTCCATAGTGGCCGGGAAGGGCTGAGTGGGGTCGGGGACCTTTTGGCCATTGGGACCAATGGCGACCCGGCGGCCAGTTTAAAAGTGGCCCAGGCAGCCCCTGGGAGGCTGCTGCGGAGGATGTCCCCTCAACCTTCACCATGGGCCCAAGTGCGGCTGGACACGGCAGGCGGGAGGGCACATCGGGTGGGTACTCGGCCTGCCGCTTTTCTGATGAGTGACTCGCCGTCCTCCTGGAGGCAGTGGCTGCCAGGAGGGACACCCTTGACCCCAGGGATGGGAGGAGGAGGCCATTTCACCTCACCAAAAGGGCATGGGAGGAGATGGCAGCAATAGTGTGCAGCCGTGACGTGGTGCGGCGCTCCTGGGTGCAGTGCCGGAAGTGCTTCAATGACTTGCTCAGGAAGGGTTGGCGTGGGGTGCAGATGTGTTAAAGTCTGGCCATCGCCCTTTGGGCCTCAGGGGTGCTGGAGTCTGAGTGCCAACTGTCAATCATGCTGGAGCTGGCCAAGGAGGTGAGCCCTGGTGCTTGGGCTGAGTGCCTTGCAGCTTGAAGGCCACCACTCGGATGTGCTCTGGGAGGTGTTCCTCAGCTGGGGCTGGCTAGGCTGCAGGTAGAGAGTGGACTAATCAATGCTCCTGTGTTGTTTCAGGAGAAAATGGCCCACAACAAAATAGAAAGTTCGCGGACCGGCGGAGGCCCTGCCAGTCACCTAATCCTCTCGAGTTACGAGCAAGATGCCCTGGAGCTCGAGAGCCAGCTTGCCCCACATGCAACTGGGCGCTGAGAGGTAGGGGTGCCAGATGAAGGTGATAATGCAGTGCACTGAGGTGAGACTTTTGACTTGCGTCTCTTCATTGATGTGAGCCTCGAACCTGGCCTCCCCACTGATTTTGGAAGACGATGGCATCGTGATGCAGATCTCCATTGTCTCACCAGGGTGCCTGGCATGCACAGTGACAGTGTGATGACTTTGTAATGATATGCCCTTGTTCTCCCTTTCAGGTTTGCCAGCAGGCATTTGATCTCCGGACCCCGAAGGGCCACCCCGGCACCTGAGGACCACTGGGCGTCATTTGCATTTGCATCACACCCGCTCTCTGAAGCAGGCACCAGTGCAGATACCAGCACCTTGCTGGGCATTAGAGTGGGGGCTAATATCTCGGTGCACATTGATGAGGGCACTTCACAATCGCTTGAGGTGCGGGCAGAGGCAGAGAGTGCCGAGGGCACCGGTAGTCAGAGGACTGCTGGGGACCAGGACAGTGCTCAGTTGAAGGCAGATGATGAGCCTCTGGAGTCGTCCATTGGGCAGCAGAAGCTGGATGTCCAGCAAGATGTGTGGGAGGACCTGGCGGAGATCTGTGAGGGTATGCGTGCCATGGTCTCTGTTATAGAGGAGTCCATGCAGAGCATGAGCACTGCATTGACCGTCATGGTCGAGCGCACTGCCTCCTCCATTGAGAGAGTGGAAATGCTCGTGAAGAGGCAGCTCCATGGACAGAGTTAGGGGTTCCTGGGGTTGCGCTTAGACCTGAAAGCCCTCACACAGGCATTGACCTCAGGTGGTCAGTGTCAGTATGGGGACGGAAGAGGCACCCTGTACCCCAGCTAGGATGTGCAGGGAGGTCCAGAGTGATTTCATGTTGGCGCACAAGCTGCCTGTTGTCTCTGTGGGCTCCTCTCAGGGCACTCTGGATGAGGGCAGCAGCTCCTCCATCCCTCCGCCAGTGACCGTGGCATCAGATGAGGCTGCAGTGACTCGGGAGATGCCAGGCGTGGCACTGGCCGCTCTCTTCCAGGTGGGGCCAGCACAGACTTCACTGGCCAGAGGACAAATGCCAAGGTCATCAAGGCCAACAAGACAGCAGAGTCAGCAGGCTGTCTCCAATGCTGGTGCCAGTGATGGGGGAGCACCTAGACGTAGCACCCACAAACATAAGTTAAAGACACAATGAGCATGAGAGAGACAGGTCCTGGTTGATTTTATGTTCAGCTTTGTTTACTTTATGTATATGTGTCTGATGTTGAATACCAGGAACGTTACTGTTAAGATGTGTTTTTGTCATCATTGCCTGAATATGCTTCATCTTTTTATTTCATTGGTGCAGGGAACGCCAGAATGTAATGTTGGATGCAGGTAGCTCTGAACTTTACTGCACAGACACTGAGTGTTCTTTCTGTTCAAATGAAAAGGTCCTTCAGACATCCAGGATCCAGGCAGCCCTGGCATGCATTTGAAGCTGACCTTTGGTAGCCCAGCTGAAGGAGCGTTGGATCAAGGTGTCCCTGGTGTCCCTGCCTCCCTGGAGGTTACCGAGGTCTGTTTCCACGCTCCCAACATTCTCCTCACCGTGCTCCTCTTCGGACTCACTACTGGACTCATCATTTGTGGCCTGCGCAGCTGCCTCAAGATCCTCTTCCTCCAGTGGGTCCCCCCTTGCCAGTGCCAGATTGTGGAGCACGCAGCATGCAACCACGGTCAGTGACACCCGCTCTGGGGCTCAGGCTCCCCCTGAATGGTCCAGGCATTGGAAGCGCATCTTGGGAAGACTTATGGTCCTCTCTACCACCACCCTTATGGAGGCATGACTCGCATGCTTCTCTGTCTCTGTTCATGGGTGGCAGAGAGGTGTCATGAGCCATCTCTTCAACGGATAGCAGCAGCCATCCATCCAGTTGGGCTGGAGCACTGAAGAGCCTTGGCACCTGGGAGTGTCTCAGGATATAATTGTCATGGGAGCTGCCAGAGTAACTTGCGAAGACTTTCAGAATCTGCGTCCTGTGGTCACACACTATCTGCACGTTCATGGACTGGAATCCCTTCCTGTTAACGAACACACGGCTAACCCACTGGTGCCTTGAGGTGTAGTCGATGGCACCCTGGACGTGAGGGAACCCAGCAATCGCTGCAAAGTCTCTGACTCGCTCAGCCTGGCTGGCCTCATCCATATGGTAAAGAATAAAGGTTAATACCCGCCTGAACAGAGCTTCTGTCGCCAGCTTGAAGCAACTATGGACAGCTGATTGGGAGACTCCACACAGACCTCCTCTGGGCCCTGGCAAGAGCCGGAGGCATAGGAGTTGAGGGCCACTATGACTGTCAGAGCCACTGGCATGAGGTGTCTACCCAAATAGTTGGAGCTGATCTCAGACCTAACCATCTGGCAAATGGAGGTCACGGTCTCCCTTGGGAGATGGAGCTTCCTTCGGCATTGCACTTTGGACATATTGAGGTAGCTGCATCGCCGCCTGTAAACCCTGGCAGCTGGATAGTGGCATCTTCAGTGGCCCCTTCTGCCTTAGACTTCCTGCTGGCCCTGCACCCCTGTGCCTGCGCCTCTCCTCCCACAGGTCCCTCCCCTGGAAGCTGCACAGGGACACATGGCCTCCTCTCCCTTCTGCCCCTTTCTTCCTCCTCAGAGAAGACCACAACCCCCATTACCAGGGTAAGGGGAGGCTGCCTGATACCTGGAAGGGACCACATGATCTGAATCCTCCGAGGGCCTTGCAGACAGCAATGAGTCCTGAAATTAAGCCTGGAAATGCAAGTAAGGAAACCCCGAACAGAGATGAGGCTGCCAAGTACAAATAAACAACCAAACTATCTCCAAAACGCCTCACTACTCACATTGGCAATGCTGCTGACCCTTTTTATCCCACCCTTGGATGAGGTTTGTGAAAATGTCAGCTGGCCGCCTACCCATTTTGCCCATGCGACGAGCTGGAAATCGCATGGGCAAAGAAAAATCGCCATCAATTGGACCCTTAACGGCCTTAAGTGGCTGCTTAATTAATGGCGGGCACCTCTCTGGCACCCACGCGTGCCCGCTGAGTGAAATATTGCGCACTATTTTACTCCTGATTAGGTCGGGCGCACGCCTGCCTGCGGGATGTAAAATTCTGCCCTTTAACAAGCAAAGAGTGAAAGTTGTAACTTACATCCTTTCTCTCTTTTCCCGCTACAGTTGAAAGTTGGTTAAAGTCTGGCTATGCTTTCAGACTTAGCACATACACGAAAATACTCATCTTATTGTTCCTGGGTCCCAAGAGAATGTGTCTGTCCTATGGGACTTCTTTGTATATCCTTCACTGTTTGATTTTCCCACGTCTTGTTCTATTATTACTCAAAGAAGAACCAGGTTTCATCAATGCATAAATCTACCCCAAAGATACCTTTATGGCCTTTTATGGAGGTATTTCACTCAGAGCAAAGCAGTTTCCCAGTGGAATTAATTATATTGTTTGTGTGACTCTAAAATCAATGCAGATGCTCATAGAACAGTAGAAAGTGCTGCCGCCACTATTGTTCTAACAGTTTGGGAACCATTAAACTAGCTGGTGCAATGAAACACTCAAAGTGAACAATAAAACTAATTGCCTGCTGATGCCTTATAACAAAATATTTTAGGAACTCTCGACAGTGTGCGGTACTGAACTGTATAGTTGCAGGATCAACTTCTGTTCTGTTCTTTTCTGACTTAAATGGTCCCAGCAATCTAGGTCCATGGTCTATGGAGAGAAAATGATCAGCCAAGGATCCTATTGCAGAACAGCAACACTTGCATTTATAGAGTACCTTTAATATTTTAAAACATCCCAGTGCCCTTCCCAGGAGAGTTATCAAACAACATATGACAGCAAGCCTCATAAGGACATAATGGCTGGGATGCTGTTGTTACGATAATGGTGAAACTATCAGAATTTGCAGCCTCTGAAACTGACAGCAGCTTCTGGTGTGCACACAATGCACAGTTAAACATGGAAATTTGGAAATTGCTGCCTGTGATCCCTTGCCCTTCCACAGGGTACTCAGTTGAAGTCCCTGTAGCTGGGCATCTTTAGAAGTCACTGAACTGACAAGGACTTGCCCTTCTATGTTGTAATTTCACTGTTAGAAACTCCTGAAAAAGTTACACCTTATTAATGACGTGCAGCTGGGTTTTTAACAGTGTGCTAAGTCATAACTATTGCTGAACAATGTGTCTGACCCTTGAAAATTAATTTTATATTTATGTAATGCCACACTTATCCATTATGATAAAAATTCCATCAGCAGATGTTCTGACAATTGAAATCTTATCAGATATGGTCCCAGGGAGTGTTTAACAGAGTCTACTGGAAACGAGGCATCCAGGAACTTCCAAACGTTTATTCACTATATACGACTACATACAGGGATAAATAAACACAAGGCTCTGTCCAGAAGCATCTCCCCCTGAGTTTTAGAGACATGTAATCTGACATCATTGATGATGTATACTAGCTATTAGCATGATAGCTATTAACCCTTTATACTGCATTCCCCCCACCCCCAAGTCTTTCTTTCACTGATTAAGCTACTCATTAACTATTTAAACATCTTACGTTGTCCCTCCCTCACCCCCACCCCCGCTTCCCCCGACATGACAGCAAATCTCATAAGGAAATAATGGTCAGGATGTTGTTGTCGCAATGATGGTGAAACTGTCAGCATTTGCAGCTATTACCCTCTGAAACTGACAGTGAAACTCAGCCTGCCTCGCTAATTTCACTGCCTTGTTCGCTTTTCCCTGGATTGCAGAAAATCAGATAAGGTTTCATCAAGGACACCCACCACAATGCTATCTTGGATGATTCTTCCCTTAGAGTCCCATACCAGCAACTATCAGCCATACAGGTCATTCATGAAAAAAATCAATGCATTTTCTAGATTCCTAAGAACGCCTGTTAAGCCTCACCCAGTCTATAATAATGTTCCTCAGAAAACTGAAACATGAATTGAAGGCCTTAATAACTTCTTCATAGTTTGAAGTGTCCTCATTAACACCCTGTCTTACTAAACTATCATCTACACTGCTGCTAATGGAATGGAGGAGTGTGCTAACCTGTTTTTTTACCAGGCCTCTGGGCTTCTGTACTAATCCTGGAGTGGTGCTATACTTGTTGAATCTGAAACACCAGTTTTTCTAGAATGCTTCGTGGTCAGCACCTTTCACGTAGTCAAAGTTGGGTAGAGGTGGAAGTTTTCCCAAGATTGCCTGTTACTTTAATTGACTATCTTGGGACTCCATTAGCGCTTTTCCTTACAATTCTTTGCTGCAGTCATTCCCTCGCTGCTGTGTTTTCAATGGCTTTCAATTCCCTGTCATTGACAGTTCGGTCAGGATCCTTGCAATTTGGTGGTTTTACTGCTGCCACCATGAAATATCATCAGAAATGGTCCCAGGGAGTGTTTAGCAGAGACTACTGGAAAGATGGCATCCAGGAACTTCCAAACGTTTATTAACTCTATTCAACTAGGTACAGGGATAGAAAAGCATGAGGCTCCTTCCAGAAGCATCTCTCTTCATTGCACCCATACCATCGTTATCCACATTATACTCTCCATTGCACCTCTGCTATTGTTCAATATATCACCTATTACACCCAAGTAATGTCCAGTATATCCTCTATTACATCCCAGCAATATATTTTTTCTTTCACAGGATGAAATTGTCACTGGCAAGGATAGCATTTGTTGGCCATCCTTATTTTCTTTCTTTCATGGGATGTGGGCGTTGCTGGAAAGGCCACATTTGTTGCCCATCTCTAATTGCTAGGGAGGGCAATTAAGAGTCAACCACACTGCTATGGGTCTGGAGTCTGTTAGAATCATATCTCTCAAGAATGATTCCTAATGCTTCTTAATGCCACACTCAGTCAAATGCCACCTTGTCAAAGGCAATCACTCCCACCTCACCTGTGGAATTCAGCTCTTTTGTTCATGTTTAGATCAAAGCTGTAATGAGGTCAGGAGCTGAGTGGATCTAAACTGAGCATCAGTGAGCAAATTATTCCCATGTAAGTACCACTCGATAGCACTGTCGCAGTACCTTCCATCACTTTGCTGATGATCGAGAGTAAATGGATGGGACGGTAATTAGCCAGGTTGGATTTTTCCTGCTTTTTGTAGACAGGACATAACTGGGTAATTTCCCGCATAGCCAGGTAGTTGCCGGTGTTGTATCTATACTGCAACAGCTTGGCTAGGGGTGTAGGTAGCTCTGGAGCACAAGTCTTCAGCACTACTGCCAAAATGTTGTCAGGGCACATAGCCTTTGTAGTATCCAGTGCCTTCAGCCAGTTTTTTGATATCACTTGGAGTGAATCAAATTGGCTAAAGACTGGCATTTTTGATGCTGGGGACTTCAAGAGAAGGCCCAGTTGGATCAACTACCCAGCACTTCTGGCTGAAGGTGGTTGCAAACTCTTCAGTCGTTACATCCTCCATGTCCGTTATATCTGTTCTATGTTGTTGGTTAGTCTAGCTGTGGAATGACTACTGAGACTTTGTATGCTCAAACAATAACTGGTTTATTTTAAATAATTAAACTAAACTAACAATGACTAGGTGTTACACTGTTGAAGCCATGAACATTCTTCTTCGTGACTGCTAGTCATGTGTTCTCTTACATCATCATTATAGGAGGTGCTATTTACACAGTCCCACACATTGATCCTAACAAAACCTAGGGGGAGAATTTTTCCTATGGCGGGTGGGTGGGGGGCAGGCGCGGAGCCGATCAGCTGCATGCCGCCATTTTATGCGGGCAGGCAAATTAGGGCCCGCCCAGCGTAATGCGTGGCCAGTAGCTCTCAGCGCTACCTGTGCGGGCAGGGGGAGGAGGGAGAATCGGGGCCTGCGCTGTTTCATGCATGTGCGCGAAAGAGCTCCGTGCCTCAGGGAGATTGAATGGGTTACAAAACTCTTTAATAGATAAAGTTAAATGTTATTTAAACATGCCCCCTCATATGACAGTGTCACACGAGCTGGGACATGTTTGTGAAGTTAGGAAAATGTATTTATTTATTTTATGAAAGCTTCAGGAAACCTCATCCCGCCCGTGGGCAAGGTTGGATGGGCAGTGTTATTAACAAATTTAATTACTTTTTTAAAGGCCATAATAGGCTGCTGACAGTTCGGTGGGTACGCAGCCACCTCTGGTGTGCACCTGCTGAACAAAATATCGAAATGACACGCAATGATGTCGGGGCCCACGCCCGATGTCATCGCATGTCATTTTAAGCATCGGTGTATCAGGCCGACCTCCACACGCCAACGGCAAAATTCCGCCCTAATACTACAATATCTTCCATTACACTCTGGTAACGCCCTTCACAGTCACAGTTACATCCCTGATAAATCCCAATATATCCTCCACTGCATCCCTGGTAATGTCCATTATATTCTCCACTACACCTTCGGTGATGCCTTTTGTATTCTCCGTGAAAAGCCTTGTTATGTACAATTTACCCACTAGCCCCTCTACAATTTTGCTAATATCTATTTTAAATACCCTCAGAACTATTGTACTGCACACCTAATTTTGGAAGATAGGGACTATGAAAACACAAAATAGAATTTTAACTTTCAATTCATTGTCTTGAAATTTAAGATTGCACATTACAAATTACAATGCATTCTGTAAATCTTTTATCTTTTCTTGCCATGTACACAATGTAAAAGCAGAAAATAAACTCTATAATGTTAATGTGCCATAAGCACATTTTGGAGGTGCTATATGCCATTATGGCTATTGCCTTATCTGAAAAGCTTAGCAAATGAATTTCCATTCTTTTGACGCAAATATAGCTGAAATGCCTTATCATCTGTTGGCAAGCAGCTTACCAAATCAGAGCATAAACATGAAGAAGCTATCTATGAGTCATACAGAATATCAGCTATGTGTACTGAGACCTTATGATGTGGACTGTATGATTTGTTTTGCCTGCAACCCCTTTATGATTTATGTGATTTAATCCAAGGAAGGCCACAAAAATATGGATTAATGGAACATTCTGATTGACAGGAAGTGGCAAGTGGTTATATGCTCAAACATTCAGCATAAAGTTCAAGAAAACTGTGAGCAGTATATCAAGGTTTGTTGTTGAAACTAAGTATAGGAGGAACAGAGAGTTGTGTTGACAGGGGGAGGAAGTTACTGTTGTGAAAATCTGGTTCATAATTCATTTTTAGATAATAATTTTCAGTTTCAGGAATATAACTTTTAGGTTGGCTGTTAAAGTTTTAAATGTAATATAAGTGAACATCTGATTGAGAAACTAGTAATAACTCTGGCGTCAATGCAATTCAAACAAGCTTGGAGTTAATTACAGTTAAATTTAACTTATGTTAAAGTTAAATGTCTAAGTTTTCAGGCTGCTTTTTTGTCTCATTCTCTCTTTCTTGATTGCTGGTTTCTGTGTTTTATCTCTACTGTGTGGCCACAGTCAGAAGAGTTTCTTTAATCCTGGTTCTTATTCAATTTACTCCTTCCTGTGCCCAGTCATAGCTCATGTGAGCAATTCTAGCCTCACTCAGTCATGTTCTGCTTATGAATTGTTGTTCTGCATCCTCTTATCTCAAGGCTGCTACATCCTGTTGCCATTTACAGAGGCCCTTGCATCTTGCCTTTTTAGCTCACACAAGCACTTTACACAAGCAGTGTTCAGGGATTTTGGGCTGGAGTTTTGTAGAGTTGGACTGAGTCTGGATGCCTTTGAAAAGGCCAATTCAGGGAGTTGCCCCCCATTTCTGGCAATATCTGATGGCACAGGATAGGGGTGCGGGTAGCAAGCTCAAACCCTGCATTCCTGACTTGGCCAGTCCCATTGCAGGGGTAGGCAACTCATAGCCCCCTGCAATTTTTGTGCAGTTCAGCCAGCTTCTCCAGGACGCATGGTTCATGGCCCCTCAGAGGGGTCGTGAACCATATACTGGATTCAGGAATCTTTTGAAAGGTAAGTTTAAAAGCTCTTACCCATTATCCCTCATATCCCCGTGCTCCCCCATCCCGTCCTCCATGCCCGCACACCCCCTTGATCTTTCTATGCCGCTTCCTGCCCCTGGTCAAAATGAGGTCATCTTGTGAAACATATTTCTGGCCATCTGTTTCTGTTGATACAGTTGCTAGATGGCCTCATTATGAAAATTTGGCTGAGTTCTAAGACTCACTAATGGATCAGCTCAGCAAGGTTCTGCTTGCACAGGCTGAAGTGGAGCTTTGATTGATTGACATCTTTGAGTTTATAATAATTTATTCTTTCTTTGAAAGGAAATTTCCTGACTTGGGCTTCCCGCCTCATTTGTGAAAATGTAGCCTTGTAGCTCTTAACTGCAGTAAATGATTAAAACTTGACATTATTTCTCAGAATCTTTCTACCTTGGCATCAATTTATATTATGCCCTATTTCTACATTTGCCTGCTTCATTATACTACAAAAAGGGTCTTAATAGGGTTCAGTGTTAATAATCTTATACCTATGTGCAATAATTACACAGGATGGAATTTTATAACCCCCAATGAATGAGCTGGCAGGCTGAAGGGGTGGGACATAAAATTAGGGGGGTGTTATGGCAAGGGAGCCTTACCTACCACCGATCCATCTCCACTAGAATTTTACCAGCACTGGCGGAGGTGGTAGGCAGCCTGCCCACTCTTGTGCCAATTGATGCCCACCCACTCCCTATTTGGCATCATCCACAAATTGAGAAATTGTGTTTCTGATTTCAAAGTTCAAATCATTAATGTAAATTATGAACAGCGGTAGTCCTAGCACTGATCCTTCTGGAGTACCACTTCTCACCTTCTGCCATTCTGAATAACTACCCTAACTCCCACTTTCAGCTTTCTGTCATGAAGCCAGCGAGCAATCCATTCTGCTACTTGTCTCCTGATGCTACATGCTATGACCTAATTCATTAGTCTATTATGGAAAACCAGATCGAAGGCCTTTTGAAAATCCAGATAAATTACTTTTACTGTGTTACCATTGTTTACTCTCTCTGTTACCTCCTCAAAAATATTAATAAAGTTGGGCAAGCAAGATTTTCTCTCTTGAAATCCCTTCTGGCAATTCAGTATTATATGTCTCATTTGTAGATGTTCTTCTCTTCCCTCCTTCCGTAGGGATTCCATTCTTTCTCCTTGCACAAATGTTAAGCTGACTGGCTTATAATTCCCTGGACGTGTTCTGGCTCCCTTCTGAATTATTGGAATTGCATTAGTTCTGGCACTACACCTTTTTCTAATTAATTATTTAATATGTGTAGTAATGACCCTGCTACCTCTTCTCTAGATTTTTTCCAAATACACGGATACAAGCCATCTGGGCCAGAAGTCCTTATCCTCTTTGAGGCTTTTTAGTTCATTCAATATATTCCATTTTTAAAATTTTAAATTCAATTATTTCATTGCCCATCTCATCATTCAATGTCATGTCTACCTGTCCTATCTTCCTGGGAAATACCGAAGCGGAGTATAAGTGGGTTTTTGAAGCTGGAGGGCCAATACCTCAGAAGAGGCAGCAGGATGCTTTTGCAGCTAATTATCAGAGAGGGCACCCTAAGATGAAGGTGCATCTTTCCAACTATTTCAAAGCTAAAATAAAAGTTGCCCTGAGCAGTTGGGTTTCCAATGTAGAGGGAAAACCTCCACTGGGCCACTGTTGCTGGGCCATCACTGTGGAGGACAGCCTCTAAGCCTGTCTGGTGAGCTGACCCGCCCAGTCTCTCGAAGGGAGGCTGCCTCCATTGTTTCTTGGTGCCTTGTGAATAGGCCATGAGCTAGCTAAATTGACTACCCACAACTTGCAGGCCTCCTCCGCCCTCAATTATTCCTGCTGGAAAATTACTAGATGGTGGGTAGGTGCTGGAAAATTGTCATGCTGGCCGGCAGTACAGGTTCACAGACCCGCCCACCTCGATGCCTGCCCCCTTCGGGGCCTAAAAATTTAACCTTAAAAATCTACCACCAGGCAAATTAATCATTTTTGAAAGCTTATACAGGTGCAGGTACCTGGTCTTTTTCTACATACAGAAATTACACAGGAGCACAATTATCAAAGTTGATGACACATATGAGTTTACATTCTGTAAGCAAACGGAGGAATAAGAGAAGTAGTACAGAAAATAAAGAAAATTCAACAGCTTTACCCTTAGCTGTCTGATCCAGCCATGACAGATTGGTACAAGTATTTCTCAGTTCACTCAAGGCCACCTGCATGAATTGTCAACATATGTCAAATTTGCCTTTGAAAGAGAAAAATTGGTCCATCAGGTCTACTACTATAAACTTTATGATCTGTATTTTGTTCAGCAGCCTCAGAGGAGCTTGTGGTGATGGAGCAGGCAGCTAACACAGTGGCAAAGGGATTATTGCTACAGGCTATTTTTTAAAAATCATCTGGGCTCTCTCTTTTTGCCCGGAGATTGCAAACTTGTTTCTCTCAGCAAGTTTGATGCTTGCACTTCAGTGCAATCTTCACGAATGGGAAAATGCTTCTGGCGTCAACATATTTTTTTTACCAAAGTGGTTGGGATGTATTGTGGGACAGATATTTAGTGAGCTATTCCCCTGCTGCAGGTCCTATTGAGGTATCAGGATGTGTATGGATTAGTATCTGAGGAAATAAACTGAATTACAAGCTGATATTTTAAAATTATACATAATTATTGCTATTATATAACTATAGCAACAGGCATAAACATACATATATAGTGTAATGTCAAAAGTGAATAGCATGCTTGAAAATTTAGTTTTGGTATAGAGTCAATTGTATGTTAATATGAGTGGTTAATGGATAGTGTTTTTTTAAAAATTCATTCACAGAATGTGGCCTTCTTTGGCTGGGTCAGCATTTATTGCCCATCCCTAGTTGCCCTTGAGAAGGTGGTAGTGAGCTGCCTTCTTGAACCGCAGCAGTCCATGTGATGTAGGTACACCCACAGTGCTGTTAGGAAGGGAGTTCCAGGATTTTGACCCAGCGACAGTGAAGGAACGGCAACATATTTCCAAGCCATGATGGTGAGTGACTTGAAGGGGAACATCTAGGTGGTGGTGTCCCCAGCTATCTGCTGCCCTTGTTCTTCTACATGGTAGTGGTTGTAGGTTTGGAAGCTTGACTAAGATGCCTTGGTGAATTCCTGCAGTGCAATCTGCACATAGCACACAATACTCTACTGTGAGTCGGTGGTGGAGGGAGTGAATGTTTGTGGATCTGGTGCCAATCAAGCAGGCTGCCTTGTCCTAAATGGTGTCAAGCTTCTTGAGTGTTGCTAGAGCTGTACTCATCCAAGCAAATGGGGAGTATTCAATCACATTCCTGACTTGTGCCTTGTAGATGGTGGACAGGATTTGGGGAGTCAGGAGATGAGTTACTCGTCGCACGATTCCAAGCCTCTGACCTGTTCTTGTAGCCACAGTATTTATATGGCTAGTCCAGTTCAGTTTCTGGTCAATGGTGATCCCCATAATGTTGAAAGTGGGGGATTCAGTGATGGTAGTGCCATTGCACATCAAGGGACAATGGTTAGATTCTCTCTTGTTGGAAATGGTCATTGCCTGGCACTTGTGTGGTGTGAATGTTACTTGCCAGCTGTCAGCCTAAGCCTGGATATTGTCCAGGTCTTGCTGCATTTGGATATGGACTGCTTCAATATCTGAGGATTTGCGAATGGTGCTGAACATTGTGCAATCATCAGCGAACATCCCCACTTCTGACCTTATGATGGAAGGAAGGTCATTAATGAAGCGGCTGAAGATGGTTGGGCCTAGGACACTACCCTGAAGAACTCCTGCAGTGATGTCCTGGAGCTGAGATGGCTGATCTCCAACAACCACAACCATCTTCCTTTGTGCTAGGTGTGACTCCAGCCAGTGGAGAGTTTTCCCCCTGATTCCCATTGACTCCAGTTTTGCTAGGGCTCCTTTATGCCACACTCGGTCAAATGCTGCCTTGATGACAAGGGCAGTCACTCTCACTTCTGGAGTTCAGCTCTTTTGTTCATGTTTGAGCTAAGGCTGTAATGAGGTCAGGAGCTGAGTGGCCCTGACGGAACCCAAACTGGGTGTCAGTGAACAGGTTATTGCTAAGCAAGTGCCACTTGATAGTACTGTTGATGAACCCTTCCATTACTTTACTGATAATCGAGAGTAGACCAATGGGGCGGTAATTGGCCGGGTTGGGTTTGTCCTGCTTTTTGTGTACAGGACATACCTGGGCAATTTCCACATAGCCGGCTAGATGCCAGTGTTATAGCTGCACTGGAACAGCTTGGGTAGGGGCATGGCAAGTTCTGGAGCACGGGTGTTCAGTACTATTGCCGGAATATTGTCAGGTTCCATGGCCTTTGTAGCATCCAGTGCCTTCAGCCGTTTCTTGATATCACGTGGAGTGAATCAAATTGGCTGAAGACTGGCTTCTGTGATGCTGGGGACCTCCGGAGGAGGCCGAGATAGATCATCCACTTGGCATTCTGGCTGAAGATTGTATCAAATGCTCCAGACTTATCTTGATCATCTTGATCATTGAGGATGGGGATATTTGTGGAACCTCCTCCTCCAATGAGTTTTTAGTTGTCCACCATCATTCACGACTGGATGTGGCAGGACTGCAGAGCTTAGATCTGATCCGTTGGTTGTGGAATCCCTTAGCTCTGTCTGTCACTTGCTGCTTATGCTGTTTGGCATGCAAGTAGTCCTATGTTACAGCTTCACCAGGTTGAAGCCTAATTTTTAGGTATGCCTGCTGCTGCTCCTGGCATGCCCTCCTGCACTCTTCATTGAAC
This sequence comes from Cetorhinus maximus, assembly GCF_964194155.1. Classification (NCBI taxonomy): domain Eukaryota; kingdom Metazoa; phylum Chordata; class Chondrichthyes; order Lamniformes; family Cetorhinidae; genus Cetorhinus; species Cetorhinus maximus. Next base: position 54,266,497 of record NC_135882.1, read on the forward strand.
CAGGATTAATTCCCTGGCTTGGTGGTAATGCTAGAGTGGGAGATATTCACATGGATGCACTCTATGATGTCTTCTACAAATGTTATCTTAAAGAGGCCCCTAGAGTGTAGGGCCATTAGGGTGGAGACGGATACTCTCCAAAGAACTTATTTCTGTTGGGTCTCTTGTCTTGTCAGCGCTTTTATTGGGGCATAGAGCCTCCAGCTCTGATAGCCACCCAGCCTTCCATTGGGAGATTACCTCTCAAATACTGGCAGGCCCCACACACCGATGGCAAGACAATCCCATCCCCATTGGAAAATGGCCACTACTTGTGCTTCAAGCGGCATAATTGGCTACTCACTTCATTGGAGCAGATTGCCAACTTTCTTTCTTGCCCACCCCAGGAAAGTTTCCCCAGAGGCAAAAATCCTGAAACGGATCCCTCTATTTTCCCAGTTACCTCACCTCCAACTCCCATCTCCACAGGGCCAGGTAAATTCAGCCCATTGACCCCCATAGCTACCTTGACACCCCACATCCTGTAAGGAGCCTATTCCACTCTCCCAGTTTCTCTGCCTTTGCCACATCTGTTCTAACAATGCAATTTTCCAATGGCTCTGATAACAGAGACATGTCCTTTACCATTTCCTGCATTTCATTTCTCATTCTTCCTCTTCCTCCCAGATCCAGAGTTTCCCCCTGCCCCCAGCTTCCAGCCCACCAGCCTCTACATTCAATGTATCATCCTCCCCCATTTCCACCATATCCAGCATGATGCCACCGCCAAACACATCTTCTCTTCCCCTTTAAGCATTCCGAAGGGACCATTCCCTCCATGACACCCTGACCCAGTCTTGAATCACACCCAGCATCTGCTCCACCTCCCCAAGGACCTTCCCTTGCAAATGTGGGAGATACTACAGCTGCCCTTTGACCTCTTCAGCTGTGGCTCAGTTGGTAGCATCCTTGTTCCTACAGCACACGACTCTAGGTTCAGATCCCACTTCAGGCCCGCAGCACAAATGTGTAGCTGTCTTGTAGGAAATATAGCAGCCAACTTGCACACTGCAAACTCCCACAAAAAGCAATATAATAATGACCAGGTAACATGTTTTTGTGATGTTGATTGAGGGACAATATTGGCCAGAGCATCAGGGATAACTGCTCTGCTCTTCTTCAAAGTGGTGCCATGGGATCTTTTACATTCGCCAAGCAGGCAGATAGGGCCTCAGTTTAACAACTCATCTGAAAGACAGCATTTCCAAATGTTAGCTTAAAGTAAAACCATTGGCGGCTTGATTTTTGTTCTTAAGCCCTAGCATAGGCCTTGAAACCAGAGTCTTGTGACTCAGAGGTGAGAGTGCTGAGCTACAGCTGCAATGTTATTTGAATCAAAGTATTTTTTTAAAAGTCTAATGTATTTGATGGCACGTTTCCATTTTCAGTCCTTAGCCAGTTTATGCTCTGAAGCAAAATCACATAAAATGCTATAATTCATTACTATAAATGGCAAAATTAATAATTTCATCTGGTTCTACAAGCATATAATTTCATCCATAGGCTATCATTTCAGGAAATAAAATTTGAATGAGAATGCTGATAGTTTTACTTTGAGCTAACATTTAAAAAGAGAGATCATGATAAGGAACTTATAGTCAGTCTTACCCAGGGACTACAGCATGTGTATGAACATAGCATCTAAGTGTCTGGAAAATGAAGAATCCAATGGGAGATGCTAGGAAATCCTGGGATATCTATCAAAAGATAGATGGCCTTGAGTCATAAACTTAGTAAGTGCCTTAAAGGACCATCATTATGTTGCCTAGAGCCTGGAACGTTTGGCAAAGCAAACCCAAGATACAGTGATTACTGATGAGGGTGATGAAACCTCAGGAGCATGCAGTCTAAAGTCTCCTTTATGCCAGGGTAAAGGGTGAATGAGTGTAGAATATTTACAGCAGGGAGGGGAACATCCAGAATTCATGGTCTCAGTTGGAAAATAATGACTTAGTGAAGAGGTCCCACAGATAGTGTTTCTGGAGCTAGTGAGGATGTTAAAGGGCAGGATCTCAAATGTCACACTCTCTGGATTACTCACAGTGCTATGTGCTAGTGAGCATGGGAGAAGTAAGATAAGACTAAAGAAATAGTACAGGAGGGTGAGCTTCTGATTCCTGGGGCATTGCTTTGGGCAGTAGCAACCTGTACAAGAGGGGTTGATTGCACCTCAAAGGGGCTGGGACCAGCAAGGTTAACTAATGCTGTGGTGAAGAGTTAAACTCATTTGTAGGGAGAGACACACTAGTATCAAGCATTAGGCACTCAGAGGAGTGGGAGAGACAAGCAGCAATGAAGAGAACTTCAGAAATCAGAGGGATTAAATGAGAGGGAATGTGAGGCAGCTGATATCGGTTTACAGCAGCGGTTTCGCTGTCTCATCAAGGAAGGAATGTGTGGGGAGGATTGTTGAGAGTGGCTCAAAGGTCACCATATAGAGCCACAGTTACCAGTGTTGGTGGTGTGTGCCAGGTGTGTTCAGCTTTGTTTTTTCCCTTATTCAAAAGAGGGGAGTTTTAATAAAAAATATAAGTGCCAGATACTTGAACTCAAATACCTGTTTTGTTAAAAGCATTATTAAAACAGTCTTTACATGCCATATGTTCATATTATGAGCATTATACAGCATTATAATTTAGGCGGACGGAGTGTTTTGTGGTTACCAACCAATTTGAAAAGGAGACCTTCAACCAAACTTGTTTGGAAACCATTGGTTTTGTGTGCATGTATGCACACATCTGGAGAGTGATAAGTATGGTTGGTGAACTATAGGCACAAGTAGCCACATGGTGTTATTATACAGTGCCAATAATAGAGACCTCGATAAGGGGGGCACTTCATATTCCTGGCTACAATGTATTCAGAAAAGATAGAGAAGGAGAGAAAGGAGGGAAGGTGTATGGCAGTATTGGTCAAAGCTACTGTGACAGCACTGGAAAGGAATGATGTACTTGAGATGTCAAATACGGATTTCATTTGGTTAGAAACGAGGAGCTATTATGTTGCTGAGTGTATACTATAAGTTGTCAAATAGTTGGAAGGAAATAGAAGAGCAAACTTTCCCTGCAAATTGCTGAAAGATCATAGAATCATAAAATGATTTTAGCACAGAGGAGGGCATTTGGCCCGATGTGTCTGTGCTGGCTCTCTGCAAGACCAACTCCGCCTCCTTTTCCATACATTTTCTCTTCAGATAATTATCCTATTTTCTTCTGAAAGCCACAATGGACTCTGCCTCCACCACACTCTCAGGCAGTGCATTCGGGATCCTAATCACTTGGCGTGTTAGAAAGTTTATCCTCATGTCACCATTGCATTTTTCTCAATCATCCTAAATCGGTGTCATCTGGTTCTCGATCCTTCCGCCAATGGAAACAGTTTTATCCAAATCCACTCTGGACAGACTCCCCCCTCTATCACACCTCTATGAAATCTCCTCTCACCCTTCTCTTCTTCAAGGAGAATAGCCCCAACTTCTTCAATCTATTCACATAACTGAAGTTCTTCATCCCTGAAACAGTTTTCTTGAATCTTTTCTGTGCCCTCTCTCATGCTTTCATATCCTTCCTAAAGTGTAGTGCACAGAACTGGACACTATACTCTAGCTGGGACTGAACCAGTGTTTTATACAGGTTTATCATAACTTCCTTGCTTTTGTACTCTGCCCCTGTTCACAGAGCCCAGGATCCGTGTGCTTTATTATCTGTTCTCTTTCAAGATGTCCTGCCATCTTCAATGATTAATGCATATATATCCCCAGGTCCGTTTGCCCCAGCAAAACTCTTTAAAATTGTATTCTTTATTTTCTATGCCTCTCCTCATTCTTCCTACCAAACAAAATAACTTCATACTTCTCTGCCTACGGCATAGGGCCAATCTGCTGTTGAAATGGTGGTGGGAAGAGATCCTTAAGTGGCCCTTGAGGGAGCGCAGTCTTTGAATTTGCCTGCTGCTGAGAGAATGGTACGGCATTGAGAATGTGTTGGGAACACTACCTTCCGACCCACAACTGCACTCACCACACCCACCACCACCCCCCCTCAACCCCACCCCACCCTCTACCATCCCTCCCAATTCTCAGGCATTGCCTAGTTCCCAACCCACCATTAAATTCCACCCTATCTAACTGATGCAGAGGAGGAGGCCCTGGAGAGAACAACAAAGAGGATGACATAGTCTAATTTGTTTGTGAGTGAGTTGGTTGCACAAGGAGTTAGAAGAATATATGCCATGGAGAAAGAATTCACCCTCATAAAACTTCAAGCAAAGCTTGCAGTACAGTTCATCACAAATCACAAAAAGTCAGCATACAGGTACAGCAAGTGATTAAGAAGGCAAATGGAATATTGGCCTTTATTACAATGGGAATGGAGTACAAAAGTAGGGACTTCTTGGGCTTTGGTGAGACCACACCTAGAACACTGTGTGCAGTTTTGATCACCTTATTTAAGGAGGGACATACTTTGACTGGAGGCAGTTCAGAGAAGATTCATCAGGCTGATGACTGGGATGAAGGAGTTTTCTTACCTGTACAGGGAGGAAAGGTTGAGCAGGTTATTGGGTCTCTACTCACTGGAGTTTAGAAGAATGAAATATACAAGATTCTGAGGGGGCTTAGCAGGGTAGATGTTAAGAGGATGTATCCCCTTGTGAGAGGGCACCATTTCAAAATAAGAGGTTTCCCAATTAAGACTGATGAGGAGGAATTTCTTCTCTCAGAGGGTTGATAGTTTTTGGAATTCTCTCCCCCAGTGCGCAGTGGAGGCTGGGTAATTGAATAAACTCAAGACTGAGTTCGACAGTTGCTTGATTGACAATGGAGTCAAGGGCTATGTGGGCAGGCAGGAAAATGGAGTTAGGGTCACATCAGATCAGCCATGATCTTATCTACTGGCAGAGGGGGCTTGAGGGACAGAATGACCTCCTTCTGCTCCTATTTCTTATGTTCTTATGTTCATGCAGGCCATGACCAAAGCAATGTAGACAATGGATGTTAACTTGTCTTAAACCAAATGACAGATGCTTATCTGTGGCATTACAATGCAGAGTGGCCATTAATAGAGTAGTAGCAGTGACATGGTATTGTCCTAAGAGAGTGATGATGGTGAAAGGGGACATTGAAGTGGGAGCTCCCTCAAAGCATTTTCAATTCACACATGTGGCCACCAATCACCCACTCTCTTCACCCTCCAGTCAGAAACTAACTTGCTGCCTTGCTTGCTGATGATTGAGTCTTCATCCTGTACAGGGGCAGATGGTGCAGTCAATGGTGGGGCCCTCAGGGTCCAGGGCATAGGCCAAGAGCAGCTCAGTAGTCAGAGCAGGGATCTAGGCAGCTTCCCTGCACCTTTGCTGAAATTACACTGAATGAGCCAAGTAGAAGCAGTGGGAGTGTAAGTTCAAGAAATTGTAATTCACCAGGGGTATGCACATGGATGTTTGACAAAATGTTATATTGCTACATTCCATTTTTTAATAATGCAACATAAAATTTATTGACTAACACCACTTTAACATCTTGTCCAATATTGCACCCAGACTGCTGAATCTTCTGTTCTCTTGTTTCATGATGAATGTCAACATATGCCAGGACCCATTTGTCAGATGTACAATGTGTGTGATGAATGTTTGAAAGGCTGTTCTCCTTAGAGAAGATTAAGAGGTGATTTGATTGAGGGTTAGAATGTGCAGGGTTATGGGGAGAAGGCGGGGGAATGGCACTAGGTGAATTGCTCATTCAAAGAGCCGGTGCAGACCCAATAGGCCGAATGGCCTCTTTCTGGCTGTAACAATTCTGTAATTCTGTGTTCAAAATCATGAGGGAGCTGGACAGAGTAGACAGAGAGAAACTGCTCCCATTGGTGGAAGGATCAAGAACCAAAGGATATGACTTAAGGTGTTTGGCATAAAAAACAACAATGACATAATGAAAAACTTTTTCATGCAGTGAGTGTTTAGGATCTGGACTTCACACTGCTGGGGGCAGCTTCAATTGAGACCTTCAAAAGAGGATTGGATGATTATCTGAAGAGAAGAATGTTTGCAGGGCTCTGGAGAAAGGCTGGTAGCGTGACTTGGCCTTTCAGAGGACCGGCCTGGACACAATCAGCTGAATGTCCTCCTTCAGCACTGTAACAATTCTGAACCCTGTGGGGAGAATTTTCTCCCCGTTGAGGGTGCTGACCGCGTGCGGGCGTGGGCAGGCGCGCAGCCGATTGCCGCCTGTGATCGGCTGCGCGCCGCCATTTTACGTGGGCGGGCCAATTAAGGCCCGCCCAGTGTGACGCTCACCCGAAAGCACTGAGCACTCCCTATGTGGGCAGGGGGAGGAGGCTGAGTCGGGGCCTGCGCTCTTTCGTGCATGTGCGCAAAAGAGCGCAGAAATCTCCCTGAGGCACAGAGCTGCCTCAGGGAGATTGGTTTAATTGTTATTATTTGAAATTCAGAAAAAACAAATATTCTGACATATCCCTTCATGTGACAGTGTCACATGAGCTGGGACATGTCACAGATTTTTAATTAAAATTTTCATTTGATTTACAAAGCCTTCATGAAACTTCATTCCGCCCGTTAATGAGGTATCATGATAAATGTGAAGGCTGCCTGGGATCTTCGCCTGCCCGCCAACCTTAAGGTTGGATGGGCAGCTCTGTTAATTCTTTTAATTGGTAGTTAAATGGCCTTAATAGGTCTTTGACAGTTTGGCGGGCGAGCACCAGAGTGAGCTGCGTGCCCGCCAAACTGCAAATCTGAACGATGTGTGGTGACGTCGGGCTGCATGCCTGATGTAACCGTGTGTCATTTTACGCATCGGTGAACGGGGCCCGCCCCGCTTGCCGACCAGGAGATTCAGGTAGGCTGCTTGTACAAGATAGTCTCCGCCGATGCTGCCAGACCTGCTGAGTTTTTCCAGGTAATTCTGTTTTTGTTTTGGATGTCTGCCACCACCTGACATGACAATTCAGCCTGCAGAAGCACCAGCCTTCTGACATTTTTTCTGCCTTCATCTGCTCCTCACTTGAAGTTGTAAAACTTACACGTAAATAACTGAGCACCATTTGCCTCACTGTTATTATGACAGCAGAATTTGGCCCATTAACCCATTTAAACAAATGTGTTAAAGCCTGAGCTAAGAGAACTGGAAAGGAATGTCGGATGAATGCAAACTTCTGCCATTAATATCAACGTTCAAATTATTTTTATTCATTTTGCAATAGCAATATTTATGTAAATGTGAAATTTTAAATTCAGCAGAATTGGAAGCTTGATTTCTAGGACAAGTATTTTGTGACTAAGTTTACAATTCTAGTCCCAGACAAGGTGGTCTAGTAATCCTGACACCATGCATATTATTTATCAAATCTATTCTGCAGACAGAAACAGATGGAAATGCAGATAACAGCAATGACTTTTCAAATATTGTCGATGCACAGCGGGACCAGTTGGTGTGCTTGCCATACTTGGCATTGCTGCCATCGATGTCTCAGTGAGCAGAGTTAATGTTGTTGGCAAAACTGAAAGCACAATTTCTAGCCTTTTCAAAAATGACAAGCATTTGATATCTGATTTCCTTTAAGTCTGTCATATTATATTTAACATATTGTTACATATTTTCTTTCAATTTTCTTTAATATACATTCAAGGAATTTAGGGATTGCTGGCAAGACCATTAGATGCTTGTCAGAAGTTGGCAGTGAACCTTCTTCTTGAACCACTGCTGCCAGTGTTGTGAATGTGCTCCCACAGTGCTGTTAGATAGGGTTTCCCAGAACTTACTGTCAATGCAGGAAAGGCGATATATGTCCATGTTAAGATGCTGTGTGACTTGGAGGGAAGCTGGAGGTGATAGTGTTCTTATGCACCTGCTGCCTTTGTTGTTCAATGTGGAGGAGATCACAAGTTTGGGAGGCACTGCAGTGACTTGGTGCAGTGCATCCTGTAGATTAGTACAGGCTGCAGCCACAGTACACAATGATGAAGTGAATGGATGTTTAAATCAGCGGATTAGGTGCTGATCAATTGGATTGCTTTGTTGTGTTGAGCTTTGTGAGTGCTTTTACAGTTTGTACCCAGCCAGGCAAGGGGATAGTATTTTATCCCATTCATGATTTGTGCCTTGCAGGTAATGAGGAGGCTTTGGTGAGTCAGAGGAAGAGTCACTTGCATGCTCTGGTGGCTATATCATTTATAAGGCTGGCATAGTTGAGCTTCTGATTAATGGTGACCTCCAGTGTGTTGATGGGGGTGATGGGGAGGGACGGGGGTATTCAGCATTGGTAATGCCATTGAATGTCAAAGGGAGGCAGTTAGGCTCTCTTTTATTGCAATCGGTCATTGCCTGGCACTTGTGTTGTGCAAATGTTATTTCCACTATTATCCAGGTCTTGCTGCTTGTGGACATTGACTGAGGTCTTGTGAAACAGTCTTGTTTCCTTTGATATAACAGGCTGTTCCTGCCTCTCACCTGAAATACTGTATGTAAATGGAAGTTTGTTTTTATATACTGTTATGATCCTTGGCCAAAACCTGGGATGTTGGGGGGGGAGATCTGGTCAGGGACCAATAACATCTTGTTTAAAGTAGATAAAGGTTGAGATTCATGACACCTGCTTTTGGAATAAAGCCACAAGATTCCACAGGTTTTGAACAAACAAAAACAAACGTTACTATAGAAGCTCAGAACGATAAAACAATTTACAAATCTGTCTTACACTCTAATATTCAAGGCAAGTATGAGGAATGTGTGAATTAACAGCCGAACTGTGGTCGGACACACCACATCGCAGAGAAAATGACACATGCAACCAAAAATAGATTCCATGGGTTTGTCAACAAATCACCCAGATGTTAGTCCCACTGTGAGTCAACCAATCTCACTGAAACTTTGTCTTTCTCTCGAGTATTTCCAATCTCCACCTTAGAAGATCCTGCCTTAGAATTCTCTCCAAAGGTCGCCCCACTCGGACGGCTTTAACCATAGCCCACCTCAAAGGGTTTCAATCTTGCCTTCCAAAATTCTTTCTCCCTGGATCCCTGCATACATTAGCTCACGTGCTCACAAGGCACGGGAATAACCGATGAATGGTAGGGCCCTGGGAAGTACCGAGTATCAGAGGGACCTTGGTGTGCATGTCCACTGGTCCCTTAATGTAATGGGACAGGTAGATAAGGTGGTTAAGAAGGCATATGGGATACTTGCCTTTATTAGCCGAGGCATAGAATATAAGAGCAGGGAAGTTATGCTGGAACTGCTTAAAGCGCTGGTTAGGCCACAGCTAGAGTATTGCGTGCAGTTCTGGAATCCGCATTATAGGAAGGATGTGATTGCACTAGACAGAGTGCAGAGGAGATTTACCAGGATGTTACCTGGGCTGGAGAGTTTTATGAGGAGTTATGAGGAGAGATTGGATAAACTGGGGTTATTTTCCCTGGAGCAGAGGAGATTGAGAGGGGGACATGATTTAGGTGTATAAAATTATGAGAGGCATAGATAGGGTAGAGAGGAAGGAACTTTTCCCCTTGGTGGAGGGATCAATAACCAGGGGGCATAGATTTAAGGTAAGGGGCTGGAGATTTAAAGGGGATGTGAGGAAGAATTTTTTCACCTGGAGGGTGGTGGGAATCTGGAACTCACTGCCTGAAAGGGTGGTAGAGGCAGAAACCGTCATAACATTTAAGAAGTATTTGGATGTGCATTTGCGATGCTATGGCACACAAGGCTATGGGCCTAGTGCTGGAAAATGGGATTAGAATAGTTAGGTACTTGTTTGACCGGCACAGACTCGATGGGCCAAAGGGCCTTTTTCTGTGCTGTAGACCTTGATGACTCTATGCACAGTTTCAGACCTATGGCCATGCCCAGCAGAACACCACTGCTCCAAAGGAGTACCTTTTCCCCAATGGCTCTCTTGACTTAAAATTTGCTCCCCGCAGCTCTTTCTTTAAGTTGGAGTCTGTTCACTGATCTTGACCTGTCAAAACACTCCCAGAGTGTCCTACCCTTGTTATTAGGCAGGAACCAATGTAACAAGCATTGGAACCTTCTGTACCTTAAATCTTACAATCTCCACAGACTGCTAATTTAGCACCCAGGGGCACAATGAATTGAATTCATAACAACACGCAAATCTAAAAGCTTGAATTTTAGAAACTCCGTCCAATTTTCCAGTTATGTGCTAGGTTTTCAACCAATTCTGGTTGAGAGCATCCTTTTGGTAATGAATAAAACATGACATAATTTTAGTTTCATTTTGGATTTGTGTGAATTTATGAGATAGAGGAATTATGTGAAACTGATGCTACTCCAGCTGTTCCTTGAAATTCTGTAAAAAAGATGTTGAAACCCAGTTATGCATGACAGATCTTCGAGTTGTCAATCCGTTTCTCTCTGAGTCACCTGTCCTATTCTCTTTTCAACTTCCCGAATAGAAAAATAGCCATTATACACTATTTATGACTAAAGGTACTTAAAGCATTGTTAAGTCTTTAACCTTGGTGGAATAAATAATTTTTATTTTGAGGAGGTAATAAAGGGTAGTTCATTTCAAATAATTAGGTGTGTTGAGTTTTTAAAATCTCTATTGAATATTGGTGCCAGCAGGTTACATTAACATTTAACATCTACATATAGCTTGACATAGGTTGACAATGTTAACCTCCTGTTGAGACATCCAGTCAAAGAGCTGTAGGGGAAAATGACAAAACTTTCAGGATGAGATATAATAATCTCTTTGTTGATACAAGAAGATGAATAGATTTAGAGATGATAAAGCTGGAAATATATTAAAGGGCAGGTGAGTATATCTGCTGTAGGTGTTGCTCCATTGGTATTTATGTAGAATTCCAGAATTTACCTTTTTTTAATCAAAAGGAAGTAAATAGGCATATAGGTGATTGGCTATCTATACCTGATGAGAGAATGTTCTGAGGTAACATTGTCTATGGCTAATGAAGTTAGGTGAGGTCTAATTCCAATGGATTAATCAGCAAAGGCCCACTCTTGCTGGGAACCCACCAAAAGTAGTTTATGGAAAGCACAGGCTGTCCAAGCTGAAGTTTTAGGATTTAACAAAAAAAGTAACTTAACGTTCAATGAGTAGATGACATACAACTAAACAGCTAATACCATCTGGTGTTGATGGTTATGGATGGTTAATGTAGTGACAGCTGTAAATAAAAATTCCACACATATCACTTTGTATTGATTTCAGATTGAGGTATAACACTTGATTCTCCAAGCAACCCTTCCCCCCCACAATAACCCCCTGTCAGTACCTTTCCACCATTTTGATTGATTTGAGCATATACCATTTGCAACTTGACAACTGCTGAAAAAAGAGATGTTGTTGAAGCTTTACATCTTTCACTCATCAGGACAGAGTCGCAAGAACACCAAATCTCAAAGGGAACAACAATTTATACTGCATGAGAAGAGAGTGCAGATTGGTTGGAAAGTGGACTCTGATTGGCAGAGGCATTGCCATGGAGAATGTGCCAGGGAACAGCTAACTGCCAAGCTTTGGTTCAAATTCAAACCAGGCAGATCAGCTCTGATTGGACAAGGCATTGCTATGGGAAATGAATGCTGCATGATATTAACACCACTTAAAAGGAGGAAGATTTTCATTGGTGGCAAAATGCTTACATTCTCCACCCCCTTCACCCCCACCCCAGCCCCCAACCGTTACTGCTCCTAATCTGTCTGATGTCTTCAGAATTCAAAAAAACAATGGTGGGATAAAAGGAAAGAAGCCAAAGTCAGAAGACAGGTGGTAACAAAAGAAGATAAGGAACAGGAGCAGGTTGCAGACATCAGGGCATACCAAAGAGAATATTGAATGTACTGCATGAAGGGATTTTCTGATTTTATTTTGTATCCCTTTCATTTCTCTTACAAGAAATTGGTTCTTTTCTGCTCACCATCTTCCCCTGGTACTCCAGCTGACATTGGCAATGCTTATGTGGTAAATCCCAGGCATGAATACAAAAGTTCTGTACCACTGGGCCATCTGAACTTGTCATTTTTTTCTGCTGTCTCCCTCCTTGCTGCGATTTAGAAGCACCAAAAAACATTCAAAACACATCAAGCTGGTTTAAACATACACCAGGAGCAATGTGAAATCTTACTTTTATAGTTTCAATTGTGCTTTTATTTAAATTGCAAAGCCCTACAATCTGTTATGATGAAATTATGAAGCATGTTGCATGCTCCAAGGGCTCTTAGATGTTGCTCGGTACCACATGATGGTAACACTAATTAAAAAGGGGCAATTTTTCATTGGTGGGGAAAAGCTGACACCCTGCACCCCCAAATCTCACATTATTGTTCCTGCTCTGTCTAATGTCATTTTCAATATTGGGGGTTGTTGGGACTTGTAGATCCCAGTTGCACACTTGTTAAGGGATGACTGAGTTGGTGCAATAGATAGAATTGATCAGCAGACACTTCTTAGGTGGAAAACATTCTGTTTATTTACAAGGTGCTCGGCAGCTAATCGTGTGTGCTTTCACACCAAACCCTATCTCCGTACTTCTGATCACTAACTATAGACTACTGACTTCAGAGGTAGCCTGCACTACTCTTCTATTGGTTATACAAGATCATGTGATCTTCATTTATAACACTCTTATTAAAGGTGTACTACACATTTAGATAAAACCAAAATTACTACAGCGGTGTTTTGGGTAAGGAGCTCAGAAAATGGGAATTGGTCACCTGAAAATCATGTTACCAATGGTGGGATAAAGGGAAGGAGGGTGACAGGAGGGCAAAGTCAGAAGACAGATGATTGTAGAAGAGGATAAAGGACTGGAACAGGATTTATTTATCCTTTCACGGGATGTAGTTATCGCTAGCCTCGTCAGCCCAACCCTAATTGCCGTTGAGAAGGTGATGGCCAGCCACCTCTTGAACTGCTGCAGTCCATGTAGTATGGGTACAGTACACTCACAATACTGTTTGGAGGGGAACTTGCAGGTTTGGGTGTTCCCATGCATCCACTGCCCTTGACCTTCTAAGTGGTAGAGGTCATGGGTTTGGAAGATGCTTCAAGGGAGCCTTGGTGAGTTGCTGCAGTGCATCTTGTAGGTAGTATACACTGCTGCCACTGTGCGTTAATAGTGGAGGGAGTGAATGTTGAAGGTGGTGGATAGGGTGCCAATCAAATCGGCCGCTTTGTCCTGGATGGTGTCAAGCTTATTGAATGTTGTTGGAGTTGCATTTATCCAGGCAAGTGGAAAGTATTCCTTCACACTCCTGACTTGTGCCTTGTAGATGGTGGACAGGCTTTGGGGAGTCAGAAGGTGAGGTACTCTCTGCAGAATTCCCAGCCTCTGACCTGTTCTTGTAGCCAAAGTATTTATATGGCTGTAAAAACAAAAAACTACTGTGGATGCTGGAAATCCAAAACAAAAACAGAATTACCTGGAAAAACTCAGCAGGTCTGGCAGCACGGTGCAGCTTCTCCACCGATGCTGCCAGACCTGCTGAGTTTTTCCAGGTAATTCTGTTTTTATTTATATGGCTGGTCCAGTTATGTTTTGGTCAATGGTTACGCCCAAGATGTTGATGGTGGGGGATTCAGTGGTGGCAATGGCATTGAATGCCAAGGGGCGATGGTTAGACTCTGTCTTGTTGGAAATGGTCAATCCCTGTGCTATTTATTCTATTTATGTGACAGATACCCACTAAACCCTTCAAAAAAAGTTTCAGGGGTTGCCCGTTCCAGTAAGTAAATTGTTAAAAAGCATGATCTTAATTACTGCCAAACAATCTCTTTGGCACTGAAAACAAAAATTTACAACATTTTATCTCACTCCTTCAGAATTTTATAATTGTTGGAGATTTAAAAATAAACAGACTTAAATAGTTCTTAAATTTTTTTTTTCCATCTCTTGTATCCATCTCTCTTAATCTCAACCTTCCTCCCTTTTTTACAGTTTACATTCTGAATATGACTTGGCATTGAAGTAACTATTCTGACACCTCATGGTTCAGAATGTGTTTGTCTGGATACCAATAAAGATGAGTTACATAGGTTAGGGTAGTGTTTCAGATGCTGTGGATTTTTAATTCCACTGTAGGGCTAATGGGCCTGGCAGGCTCTTTGCCCAGAGGTTAATCTAATTGACAGATTGGGCTTCCATTCAGGCCGGGAACACTCTGTGGCAGGCTGCAGAAAAAGATAGGTCACATGCATGACCATAGCAGGGTCCAATTTCTGGAGGTGAGCTTTGGTCCCTAATCTCAAGGGGCTCCAATCCCAGGGAGTCCAATCCCTGACCCCAGGGGTTGCAAGGTGGCTGGGGGATGGGATTCCAATCCCGGAGGATGGCGGGACCAATCCCTGATACCGGCCGTTTGTATGGGATGGCTGCCTGATATGGGGAAGCTTGGGCAGGCTGGGGGTAAGAACTGCTGCATCACCTACACCGCAAGCAAGGCTGTGAGGACAATCACTACCTCCCTGAAGATGCTTTTGCTTTACTTCAGCTGCTGCACTCCCTGGGGTCACAGAAACCCCAACCATTCACTGTAAAATCTGTAAATTAGAGGCTGTCAGCTTCGTTAAAATATTTAAATTGCCAATCCGTCTCCTGGAAGCAGGTTGGCTGTTTGGTCCTTGCCTCACCTCTGTAAAACCTTTAAATGGGTGGGCTGGAGGTGATTTTGAAGTCAGCATTCAGGTTTATAGAATTTTCATTCTCCCCATTCCCAACCTGTCTGCTTTTGTTGCTAAAATTCCTCTCAATGATTCTTAGAAAGGATTCTTTTACTGGATTGGTAGTAGATGTACAGTTACTTGCCCTATTTGCTCAGATCCAGATCTCCACGTAGAGAATACTGTTACCAAAATCCTTTCTCATTGCAGCAAGTTCCAGTGCAAAACCCCACAGAAAATCCGTAGATAAGTTTAAGTGCAATGAACACTCAGGGTAGTGTCCTCAGCCCAACCATCTTCAGCTGCTTCATCAATAACCTTCCTTCCATAATAAGGTCAGGAATAGGAATGTTCACTGATGATTGCACGATGTTCTATACTATTCGCAACTCCTCAGATACTGAAGTTGTCCGTGTTCATACGCAGGAAGACCTGGACGACATTCAGGCTTGGGCTGATAAGTGGCAAGTAACATTTATGCCACAGAAGTGCCAGGCAATGACCATCGCCAACCAGAGAGAACCTAACCATCTCCCCTTGACATTCAATGGTATTAACCATTGATGAATCCCCCACTATCAACGTTCTGGGGTTACGATTAACCAGAAACTGAACTGGACCAGCCAAATAAATACAGTGGCTGCAAGACCAGGTCAGAGGCTGGGAATTCTGCGGAGAGTAACTCACCTGCTGACTCCCCAAAGCCTGTCCACCAACTACAAGGCACAAGTCAGGAGTGTGATGGAATACTCCCCACTGGCCTGGAAGAGTTCAGCTCACACAACACTTAAGAAGTTTGAAATCATCCAGGACAAAGCAGCCTGCTTGATCGGCACCACATCCACAAATGTCCGCTCCCTCCAACACCGATGCTCAGTAGCAGCAGTGTGTACCATCTACAAGATGCACTGCAGGAACTCACCAAGGTTCCTTTGACAACACCTCCCAAACCCATGACCTCTACAATTTAGAAGGACAAGGGCAGCAGACACATGGGAACACCCCCACCTGCAAGCTCCCCTCCAAGCCACTCACCATCCTGACTTGGAACTATATTGCCGTTCCTTCACTGTCGCTGGGTCAAGATCTTTGAACTCTCTCCCTAACACCACTATGGGTGTACCTACAGCACATGTGGCAGTTCTATACAGTTCTACTTGAGAATCAGATGTCAGAAGTTGGAAATGTTTTCAATTCAGGGACAGAAAAAGCCCAAGTTGTGATTCCCATTGGCCATTTTTCTTCCTCTATAATTTAAATGACCATATCTTGACATTGAAAATAGATTTCTTACTCAGTTAATTCACCTTATTCAGTCCAGATTAAAATTAAGTCAGTGGGACATGGAATTGGTCCACATCACCAGCGGGAAACGGGCTCATAGCAAATCGTCAGATGAATTTACACAGTGCCTGATCTTCTTTACACTGAAGTTCATAAAACAATAGTTCAGACTCTTTTTGGTGACCCATTTCCTCATCTCTCTGTCACTTTTACTTAATTTGAAATTAACATTCTGGAAATATTTTCCAAATCATTTGAAAGTAAAAACTGACATGGTGAAACATTGCCTACTGATTCACTACAAGGTGATTTTGCATTGCAGACATAGACCAGCTTCTCCCCCAGTGACTTTATTGACTTTGCATTTAGCATTTTTAATATTTTACACCACTCAGATTGAAAGTGAGGCTTTGGTGTTCTGTATGGATGCTGTAACAGTGTTTGACCATATTGATTCGGCATAATTTTCTTGTCCTCAGAGATTTCTGTTCAGTGATAAATTCATTGACTTGTTTAAAACTCTTCAGTAGTCCTCAGTTGAGGCCCACAAAAAGAATTTGACTCTTCTCTTTTTCATTTTGTATTAAAGAAAAAATGAGAGTCTCATGTTCCCCTCAACTATTTATCTCTGATGCTGAAATGCGGGGTCATTGCAATTATATATGACCCAGATATAGTGGTGTTGATAACCAAGAGCGCACAATGTCCCTTTGCACAGCGACCTCTCCCAGTATATTATCAACGATTGATCACACTCAGTAATGTGCTGAGAGAGATTGAAATGCTCAGTATGTGCTTTGACTATATGATTAACTGAGATGAGAGCAAAGCAAAACTGGCCTTACCATTCTGGACAAGCAGCCAAATTTAAGTCACCAGCTAACCATATATTGAACTAATGTATAGTTTAAATGATTGGGTATCCTATGTGGGGCAACAGTCAACCCTCTTCTCAAAGCAAGTGGATGCAATGAATAAGGATCTCCTGTATATCTTTTTGACTGTGAACATTACTTCCATGAATGTGAATATCTATTTCTAAACATTCCAGCTCTACATATTTCCTCATAATCCTCATTAATTATTCTGAAACCTCAGCACAATTATAGATTTGCCCAATAGGAATTGGTTTCCCTTACTTTAATGCCTGACCAATGAAGGGAGGTTCAGCAACCTAAAACTGCAATTTACCACGTTAGAGTCTGTAGTCAGAGGGTTCGACTAGAAAGGATCCGTCAACACATCATTTCTTTTTTGCTGCTGGTAACAAACAGAATCACTTTTTTACAGTGACTGACAAAACCAATTATTATCACATGGTACTGGATTTTTCAGAGTTTTTATGAATGTTCTGGGCATCATATTCTGCAATTCTGGCCATTTTATAGCAAAAAATTCCAAACTGGGCTTTTGACTATAAATGTTTTCATCATGTGCATTTTAATTCTCAAATTTAATTCATGCAATCAGTGTGGGAGAAGATTTGTAAAAATCTACTATTATTTACAAGTAACTGAAGGGTTCTCAAAATTCCCACATTTTTCATATCATCAACAAGGATATGACTTTTGGAATTTTACCTGAAACCAGACAACGAGAGGAGACAGAATACGCATTCTTCCCTTTAAAACAATCAACCCAGAGAATGACTCCATCTCACACGAAACAAAAGCCCATCAAAATCTTGCATAAATAATCACTACTAACTCCTAAGACAGGAAGACAACAATCAATGCAATTATGCGAACCCATCTAAACGCCACATATGCAATAGCTTTCAGTTCAAGACTAGTACGAGGGCAGGAAGACAATGATAAACACCATGCGAGCCCATTAAAAACAATGAGGCTACAATCACCTGAAGAAGCCCAAATCAGACAAAGAACTAACCGTGATTTGGTTTCAGATAAGAAATTTGAAAAAAACAGTATAACTGGGCCAGCAGTTAGAAGGGTGAGCAGCTTTGAAAGCTCACACAGAAAGGTGAACAGTTTTGAAAGGTGACACAGGGCAGTGAGCAGTTGGGAGTGGTTGAAGCCGAGTTTAAGTAGGGAGCTGAGCCAAGCGGAGGAAGGAGATCTGGAGGTTTGCAGGCCCGCAGGCAACATCACGGCGAGGGGCACGGAGTGGCAGGCTCAACCAAAGACAACAAGGCCGCAACTGTAGCCCTCCACGAAGATCGACCACCCACAACCCCGCCCTCCACCCAACTGAAGAACCTTCCCAGATTCCACAGTCCAGGACCACGTGGGGATGGAGGCCCCAGAGGACACAAAGAGCGTACCCCAAAACTGCAACCGGCTTACCTGGCTGGATTTTGAACTGTCAAGGAACCCTGGTTGGTGAGCATGATCTCTGACCTCTCCTAGTTCAATTTAGTTAGGTTTTGGGGGTGGGACAAGGGTAAGGGGATTAGTAGCGTGATTTTCCCTCGTTATGCCGTGTGTTCCCCATTCTTAACTAAGTGTACTTTGTAGGTCTGTATAATCTCAGTGTAATCCTAATGTAATAAGTTCATTTGTGACTTCAATTTTTGTTTCTTGCACCAAAACCAGTTGTCTGCTGCACTTTGTCACAACCCCCAAATAAGTCCAAGGTCTAGAACCCAGGGAGTGGGAGAAATTCGGACCGCTCAGAAGTCAGAGGTGAAGCTGACACACACCACCACCCCCTACAGTAACTCCTCCCTCACTCCCTTAATATCCCAGAGTCCATTATGAGTCAATAAATGGATAAGTTTGAATTTGGCACAAACATTTTGGCTCCAAAAGTGCAACACAAAGTTGGAGCTAAGTCTATCAGAAAGATTAAATAGTGCTCCTATGTTACTCCTTTATAAACAAAATTGTTCTTGGGTGTGGGTGATGCTGGCAAGGCCAGATTTATTGCCCATCCTTAGTGCCCTAAGAAAGTGGTGAACGGCTATCATGAACTGATTCTCTCCTGGTCCTGAAAGTGCTCTCACAATGATATTATGTAGAAAATTCCAGAATTTTGGCCCAGCAACAATGAAGGAACAGTAATATATGTCCAAACTCAAACAAAGAACTTAGGAGGAATTTCCTTATATTATGAGTGGTGAGAACATAGAGTGGTTGAAACAGATAGCGTTAACTGATTGAAGGGGAGACATAATGAGTATTGTCGCTGGACTAGTAATCCAGAGATTCAGGGTAATGCCCTGGGGTCCTGAATTCGAATCCTGCCATGGCAGATGGTGGAATTTGAATTCAATAAAAATCAGGAATTAAAAGTCCAATGGTGACAATGAAACCATTGTCGATTGTTATAAAAACTCAACTGGTTCACTAATGCCCTTTAGGGAAAGAAATCTATCGCCCTTACTTGGTCTGGCCTACATGTGACTCCAGACCCAGAGCAATGTGGTTGACTCTTAAATGCCCTCTGAAATGGCCTAGCAAACCATTCAGTTGTAACAAATTGCTACAAAGACACAAAAAAGGAATGAAACTGGACAGACCACGAGGCATCGACTGAAGACACTGGAAACGACAACGGCAATCTCAGCCCTGTTGACCTGCATAGCCCTCCTTACTAACATCAGGGGGCTAGCGCCAAAATTGGGAGAGCTGACTCACAGACTAGTCAAGCAACAGCCTGATATAGTCATCCTCACGGAATCATGGTTTACAGATAATGTCCTAGACTCCACCATCACCATCCCTGGGTATGTCCTATCCCACCGGCAGGAAAGACCCAGCAGAGGTGGTAGCACAGTGGTATACAGTCAGGAGGGAGATGCCCTGGGAGTCCTCAACATCGACTCCAGGACCCATGACGTCTCATGGCATCAGGTCAAACATGGGCAAGGAAACCTCCTGCTGATTACCACGCACCACCCTCCCTCAGCTGATGAATCAATGCTCCTCCATGTTGAACATCACCTGGGGAAAGTACTGAGGGCAGCAAGGGTGCAGAATGTTCTCTGGATGGGGGACTTCAATGTCACTCACCAAGAGTTGCTTGGTAGCACCACTACTGACCGAGCTGGCCACGTCCTAAATGACATAGCTGCTAGACTGGGTCTGCGGCAAATGGTGAGGGAACCAACAAGAGGGAAAAACATACTTGACCTCATCCTCACCGACCTGCCTGTCGCAGATGCATCTGTCCATGACAGTATCAGTAGGAGTGACCACCGCACAGTCATTATGGAGACTAAGTCCCGCCTTCACATTGAGGATACCCTCCATCATGTTGTGTAGCACTACCACTGTGTTAAATGGGATAGATTTCGAATAGATCTGGCAGCTCAGGACTGGGAATCCATGAGGCGCTGTGGGCCAACAGAAACAGGGGAATTGTACTCAAACACAATCAGTAACTTCATGGCCCAGCATGTCCCCCACTCTACCATTACCATTAATCCAAGGTATCAACTCTGGTTCAATGAAGAGTGCAGGAGAGCATGCCAGGAGCAGCACCAGGCATACCTAAAAATGAGGCATCAACCTGGTGAAGCAATAAAACAGGACTACTTGCGTGCCAAACAGCAAGTGAAAGACAGAGCTAAGCGGCCCCACAACCAACGGATCAGATATAAGCTCTGCAGTCCTGCCACATCCAGCAGTGAATGCTGGTGGACAATTAAACAACTCACTGGAGGAGGTGGCTCCACAAATATCCCTATCCTCAATGATGGAGGAGTCCAGCACATCAGTGCAAAAGATAAGGCTGATGTATTCGCAACAATCTTCAGCCAGAAGTGCCGAGTGGATGATCCATCTCGGCCTCCTCCAGAGGTCCCCAGCATCACAGATGCCAGTCTTCAGCCAATTCGATTCACTCCACATGAGATCAAGAAGCGGCTGAAGGCACTGGATACTGCAAAGGCTATGGGCCCTGACAATATTCCGGCAATAGTACTGAAGACTTGTGCTCCAGAACTTGCCATGCCCTTAGCCAATCTGTTCCAGCACAGCTACAACACTGGAATCTATCCAGCTATGTGGAAAATTGCCCAGGTATGTCCTGTACATAAAAAGCAGGACAAATCCAACCCGTTCAATTACCGCCCCATTAGTCTTCTCTCCATCAACAATATAGTAATGGAAAGGGTCATCAACAGTGCTAACAAGCAGCACTTGCTTAGCAATAACCTGTTCACTGATGCTCAGTTTGGGTTCCGCCAGGATCACTCAGCTCCTGACCTCGTTACAGCCTTGGTTTAAACATGAACAAAAGAGCTGAACTCCAGAGGTGAGGTGAGAGTGACTGCCCTTGACACCAAGGCATCATTTGACCGAGTGTGGTATCAAGAAGCCCAAGCAAAACTGGAGTCAATGGGAATCAGGGGGAAAACTCTCCACTGGTTGGAGTCATACCTAGCACAAAGGAAGATGGTTGTGGTTGCTGGAGATCAGTCATCTCAGCTCCAGGACATCACTGCAGGAGTTCCTCAGGGTAGTGTCCTAGGCCCAACCATCTTCAGCTGCTTCATCAATGACCTTCCTTCCATCATAAGGTCAGAAGTGGGGATGTTCGCCAATGATTGCACAATGTTCAGCACCATTCACGACTCCTCAGATACTGAAGCAGTCCATGTCCAAATGCAGTAAGACCTGGACAATATCCAGGCTTGGGCTGACAAGTAGAAAGTAACATTTGTGCCATACAAGTGTCAGGCAATGACCATCTCCAACAAGAAAGAATCCAACCATCGCCCCTGATGTGCAATGGCATTACCATCACTGAATCCCCCACTATCAACATCCTGGGGGTTACCATTGACCAGAAACTGAACTGGACTAGCCATATAAGTACTGTGGCTACAAGAACAGGTCAGAGGCTTGGAATCGTGTGATGAGTAACTCACCTCCTGACTCTCCAAACCCTGTCCACTATCTACAAGGCACAAGTCAGGAGTGTGATGGAATACTCCCAACTTGCCTGGATGAGTGCAGCTCCTACAACACTGAAGAAGTTTGACACTGTCCAGGACAAAGCAGCCTGCTTGATTGGCACCACATCCACAAACATTCACTCCCTCCATCACTGACGCACAGTAGCAGCAGTGTGTACAATCTACAAGATGCACTGCAGGAATTCATCAAGGCTCCTTAGACAGCACCTTCCAAACCCATGACCACTACCACCTAGAAGGACAAGGGGCAGGGTGGGGAGAGGTAATTAGTGAAAGGAGGCTTACATGTAAACATTGGTATAGAGCAGTGAGGCCAACTAGCGTGTTTCTTTGTAGCAGGGACAGAAATTTGTTTGCCTAGCGCCATTGAAGAGCTGGCCTGCTACCTGCTCCCAGGATTTAAGCTAAGTCTGTCAAGCGCTGCAAAAGAATTTCTCCCCAGCAGTTTCCACATCTGTGACTTGGAATGATGGTGCTCGTTGATCATATTGCTCTTGTCTTTTTTGACAGTAGAGGGTTTTGGAGTGAGAAGTGCTGTTGAAGCCTTTTGTAGATACTAGATACTGCAAACATAATTCACAGATAGTGGAAGGGGGAAATAATGGGAGCAGTGGGAGGGTTGTCAAATCTAGCACTGTTCAAAGCTGGCTGGTGTTTCGTTTCTTGAGTGTTGTTGCAGCCATACCCACCCAAGTGGGTGCAGAGTGTTGCATCAATGTCCTGACTTGAACCTTGAAGATGGTGCATAGGCTTTTAGAGATGCTTTCATAGCTGGATTGTCATAATGAGCTTTTCTTTCACACAGATTCATTTCACTTTATTTATGAACCATTTTGATTCTATTTAAAACAGCATGTAATTATTACTATAATATTTACATTAATAAATATTATGAACCATATGCTCAATGCTAATGCACTGTGCAATAGTGACATTACATCAGGAGATAAGTGAATGTATAAGATCTGTGTGTTCCCCTTATGTATTAGTAGGTGGTGGATTGCAGAGGGTGAGGGTAAAAATTGTATTAAATGATATAGAGGCATATTTTCTCCCTTCAGGAAAAGAGTTGCCTCTATGGACTAGTAGTGCTGTTATGTTGCAATTTTGCTTTCAATTTTGTGCAATCTAAATTTATTAGAATTAACACATAAGAATTGGCCATTGAGAATACATATGTGACAATGCTAATTTCAGTCTTCTTCATTTCAAATAAATGCCCGTTAAATGTGATACATTGTAAATAGACTTAATTGCTCTTTGAAAGAGCCGAGCAAGTCACTCAGTTCAAGGGCAGTTAGGGATGGGCAACTAATCTTGGCCTTGCCAGCGATCCCCACATCCTATGAAAGAATAAAAAACATTCAAACATTTTGCTCTTGGTAAATGTTTTGAAAGCAGAGCAACTAACCCGTTTGCAGTGTTCTTCAGAAGTGCATTCAACTCATTGGCTTGGGATGTGGCTTATAAACACATATTCAGGACACCAAAAGCTTGTCAGTACATTGTAGGTTGCGTCAAGTTGGGGTTGGTCACTTCTGGTACTTGGGAGGAAATGTAGAAGGTATTTCATGACTTTAAAAAGGGCGCCGAGGTAAGACACTGTCTTTATACGGTCATAAGAGAATTGTACACATGATGCTTCAAACAATAACTTTTTAAGATATGGATGAAGAAAATGCTTACATTGTTACTTGAGCATAAATAACACATAGGCCAGGCTTATCCATTCAAAGCGCTCTTAGTCAAATGTCAATGCAGAATTGGTGAATTCACCCATAAATGCGCTCAGAGAAGTGTACATTGATGTGCATAATATTCTGATGGTTGTTGTTGTCATCTTGGTAAATCCTAGGAAAATTGTACATGATGCTAAAGCCCATTTTATGGATCATGACAATGACTGTGTACAGTTAGTGTCGTTTTACACCTCAGGAAAGCAAACAAAAAGGTAAAACTGTGTCTACCTTTCTTGCTGCTGGTGATTGTTCCTGAAATTTTCATAGGTAGATGCAGACTGATCTTAGGCTAAGGAGCAGGGGAGAGGGATTGTACGGAGTCTGCAAGACCTGGAAATGTGGTGTGCAGGGTGACTTAATCAAGCGGGATGTGCAATTTTCATTTCCTGGCCGCGAGTTGAGATGCAGAAATATAGTCACCAGCGTGTTTGCAGCATGTCAAGCATTATGGCGGCCTGTGGTGGGTTCAGACTTGTAATACATTTACATGCCATTAATACTCAATAATGTGAAATAGTTTTTAAGGAAGTCCTACCAATAAGATAATGTCAGTGGTGCATGGTAATTTTGGAGCAGCCAATTCATGGTTGTTTAAAGGTGGTGTGCACCAGTCAGCTTTGTTCAGTTATGTCTGAGGTCAATGGTCTTCCTTGTTGAATTCTATGGCACGGGGGTGGGGGATGGGGGAGTGGTGGAGTGAGGGGGAGCAGGAGAATGACAGCTTGCATGGAGGCTCAGAATTGGTGAACTGGTAAGGGTGAGTCAGTGATGGTGAGGGTTGTGGAGTGGGGTCGGGGCATGGAGGAGTGGATGAGGGATCCAGGAGGGGACAGAGGGTGGGGGCAAGGGCATGGAGGAGTTAAGAGCCTGGCACCCTTGGTGTGGTGACAGGGTAGTGGGGACAGTCAGTCAAGGTAAGAAAGTGAAGGGTGGTGTCAGTACTTTCTACATTTGGGTCCATCTCAGGGTGTTGGCTGGCAGAGTCCTTACAGGGCTTTGAGTTCACCTACAGCATTTCAGTTATCCCCACTGAGCATGATCTTGGACAATCTTGTTTACAAAGCATAGAAGGTAGGGCCAGCTGCACCTGCAAAATAAAATAAATCAAATTTCCTTGGTGGTACTAGAAGTGAACTATAAAGTGAATTCCATATGCAAAGTGGCTATGTCCCAGAGAGTGATGAGTACAACTGGACATTAATATGAACATTCCATAAAGAGTGAACAGAAAAACACAACATTTCTTCCACAATAAAGGGCATGTCCCTAAGTCTTCTGTAACTATCAATGCCAATAGGTGTAACAGTATTTTGGGGAGGTGGTGACATAGTGGTATTGTCACTCAACTAGTATTCTGGGGACTAAGTTTCAAATCCCACCACTGCAGATAGTAGAATTTGAATGTAATAAAAAATGGAATTAAAGGTCTGATGATCTTTACTTGCTCCTGATGAGAGCAAAATGGCCATGAATAAAGTAAAACCAATGTCATGTAAAATATTTACAAGTGAAATTTAATTTTGAAAAACACCCATGCCACCTTTGTGCTCTCAAGTCTTATCTTAATAGAAATGTAGTTGCACAAGGAAGTTTTGACCATGATGCAGAGCAACCCTGCTTGACCAGGTGGCTCTTTTATAGCCCATCCCTACCTGTTGCGTTGCTGAAGACAGATTTCATCAATGAAAAGCTTACCCATTCCTGAATCACATGTGTTTTCCATTCACGCAGCCGGCACTGAGAATTTTAATTGCAATGGGGAAACAGGAAAAAGAGAGAAAGCGTAAGAGGCGTATAGTTCCAGTAACAATGTCAGGATTTTGTTGGCAAAATCCTGGCCTAATTTCCTGCTTTATTATGTAATAACTGGCAATGGCCACATCCACACTGTCGGGATGATAAGAATGAAACATTATTCACTCTTGTCATTTCTCTGTAGAACCTTTGAAATAGTTCTCTTCATTTGCAAGATGAACTCAGGTGAGTAATGAATCTATTCTTTGTATTTATTCCAACATGAATGAAACAATATGAATTTGTCTTCATTTTCCTTTAACAAGTAATTTAGAATCCTTAACAAACAACATTTACTTCATGGGTGAATTTTCACATCTTAACACAAAAGTAAGATGCTGAGCAGAGAAAAAAAAAGAAGAAATTTGCTACTGCTAATTGTGGATCTTACTCAACTGTTTACTTGCAGATCCTTTATCATTAAACTTTTTCTACAGAGGAAAACATAGTCTGTAGTTGCTTGTTTCCCCTGAATTTTATTAAGATACATCTTTAGCAGGGTGCATGTTCACCTGCAATGATCCTGCAGAAATTTACAATTGGGCATGTGAAAATGGCAATGTAAATGCAGAAAGACAGACAGACCATTTTGTCGCATAGGTTAACCTGGAGACTAGATTCAATAAATTTGGTGAGTGTAGGTATTTGTAATTGAATTAAAATGTATCCAATTTGTGCCACTTTGGATATGGAATTCACTTTATAGCTCACTTTTAATGCTACCAAGGAAATTTGATTTATTTTATTTTGACTGTGCCTGGGTTTATTTCCTCATTTGAAGTGTAGTGCCTCCAATAACAAAACACTTTACATGTTATGATGATGGATAACAAATACAGAGAAAGTTCTGTTGTTGGATGACAGGATTTTTGGGCTCTGAAGAAGGGTCATGCGGACTCCAAGCATTAACTCTGTTTCTCTCTCCACAGATGCTGCTAGACCTGCTGAGTATTTCCAGCATTTTTTGTTTTTGTTTTTGGGTTTTTACTTTTTTCTGAACTAAATGTTCCATCAGTTGCCTTGTATATTCTCAGCAGAACTGTTAATTATACTTGTTATAACAGTTACAAAGATAATAGATTAGAAATTACTGTTGTTGATAATAATGGATAAACGTTCAACACATTTGTATTACATCCCTCCATCCATTATTTTAACATTAGTTTAAACATCTTAATGCATCTGCTGCAAAGCACAAGGGGAGGTTAGAGGAATCTATTGAACATTCATTCCCCCAAGATTACTAGCAGTATTTCATAAGTTTGCAACTCAATGCATTGGAGTAATTTTCACTTTTGGCACAGTCGGAAAACTGACAGCTGTGGATCGCTCATCCATGATCTGTCTCAAGTAAATCAGGTGGGATGTATAATGGGCGGCTGATACACAATTGCCTGTTTTCTGTTCTTGCCCCAATTCAAAATTACTTCCATTACCCCCTTTTAAGTACAAAACTGCTCTTCCTTCTAATATCTTACAATGCATGGCTAGCATTCTCTACTGCTTATACTGCATTCACGAGAAACGATTAGGAGTTTACAATTCCTCTCTTTTCTATGGATTCCATTGACAAATATCACAGGTGTCATAGGGCACGAAATTTCTGTGTGCAATGAACAGTGAAGTTAATATTGAAGAAAAAATTGCCATCCCTTGCAATATAAATCAAATTAATGGACATATTGCATTAGTTGGAAATATTCTAAAAAACTATAAACTTTGTTATATGCTTAGCCATGGAGTCAAAAAATAAATCTGTTACCACGAAAGTGCAAAGCCTCAACTACAACTATATGTATGGGTGTAATCTTCCTCTGTTGCCGAGGATCCTGACAGTGGGGCCAAAGTACGTTTGTAGGCAGGACAGCTGGCCACATGTAATTATACAGCAGCCAGCCAATCAGATGTTCATCATCCAGGAGCCCGGCCAATTATGCAGCAGGACAGGCCTAAAATCATCAGTTCCACCTTAGCTCATGAGGCCAAAGGTCTGGATGCCATATTTAAACAGCACCCGGATAAGCATCCACTCCCTGCCATTCAGCACATTAGACTGCCTGGTTTTCAGGAGATTTTTCAAGTGGAACTGCTGCTACACTCCACTTCTGAACCGTCCCTTTGGATCCCTGGAACTGACTGTTACCCCCCCTCCCCCCAACCACCAAACCCATGTCCGCATCCATCCCAATCGCCTGCTGTCACCCACTAAATTTTCTTTGCAGAATGTCCGAACGCAGACAAAGAGTGGCTCCACCATTCGGTGATGCCTCCCTGCAGCTTTTCTCCCAGGCCAGCTGGAATCGGTGGGAAATCCAGTGCTGGCAGCAGGAAGCCCTACACTGCCCAACCAAGGTGGCCTGGACAGTGATGACAGTGGGGTAGGGTCCCAAAGCATGACTGGATGCAATGCAGGAAACGACCGCCTGCACTCTGCAAGGCTAAGTGACACCGTGTAGTCACTGCAAAGTGACACTCATAGGGCATCAAGAAATGGAAATGTTAGGGTGTAGAGGTATGCCAGGCAGGAGTTTGGGTTGCATGCCTTAGCATCAGATGGATCACGTGGACTGAATGTGTAGGGGCCAGTTCATGCTGTGGGAGTTGTACCAGTTGCAGGACAGTGCATGTATGGAACACTTACTAGGGAGATGACAGGAGCTGCCGAGGCCTGCATGCTCATAAAGCGGTTATGTACCCATTGGGATGATACATTAAGTCCTCACTTAAATATGTGTTTGCATTCCTGAAAATCGCGACTTTAAGGGCAGGATTTTTAGGTCAGCGGGTAGGCGCGTGCCCGGCCCAATTGGATGCGAGATTGCATGAGATGACGTCGGGCAAGCATCCAAGGTTCCTTTGGACAAGTTTTGCCCCGATAAATCAATGTACGAATTGAAATATGTAACGTACATTTGCAGCATTGTGCTTTCCTAGCTGGAGGAAGTTGCAACTTAAAATAAATCACTGAATATAACAGAAATTCTATATAGATTCAAATTAGATAACACTAAATCACCCAAACAATCTGAGTAGCACAGCTTCTGTGTCTCACCCACATCACTTCTGAAACTCAGCTCAACTCTTTTGCTTGCTTTCCTTTCCCACTCTGTCTCTCTCTCTCTCTCTCTCTCTCTCTCTCTCATTTCCCACTTTGCCTCTAACTCTCTCCTTTCCCACTCTGTTCTCTCTCTCCGCTTCTTTCCCACTCTCTCTTTCTCCTTTCCTACTCTATCTTTCTCTCTCTCTCTGGAGCTTGTACTTTTCCCTGACTGCCTGCAGGGGCTGTGCCCCTGTTTGGAGCTGCTTTGGAGATGGGTGGGGCAGTGGATGGATCTGGGTTGGGGCGGGGGTGGGCCATGGATGGATCTAGGAAGGGGTGTTGCTGCAGATGGAGCCAGGGTTGGGGGGGCTGCCGATGGAGTCAGGGAGGTGCAGTGGATGGAGCAGTGGTGAGGGTGTGGTGGCTCAAATGGAGCTTGCGGGTGCTTTGGATGGAGCTGGGGTGGGCGGGGGGGACTGCAGATGGATCTGGGGGGGGCTGCTCCCTCCTCCCTGTCCCAAGTTACCCACCCTTCATCACTAGTTGACAACTTCCTATACCTGCCCTGCGCTCCTGCTCCCGGGTCTCGCTCTCTCCCCGCAGCCTGGGCCTCTGGTGACTGTGGCGACGGACTCAGCATCAGAACATGGCGGTGGATGGCACAGAATGCATCACGCTGGGGGCGGGGCCAGAGCATGGACAGCGTAAAACTGAAACTAGTGAAGCAAATCGAGAAAAAGGGCCTAAAGAATGAATGACGGTAAAGTGAAACGACGCTAAGTGGGGCGACTTAAAATGAGAATTTATTGTACACAATCCTTCTGTCTACCTGCAGGAAAAAGGAGCATAGAACATCAAGGAACAGTCAAAAAAGGTGGCGGTGCCCCTGCCATCAGGATCTTAACCCCGCAAAAGAGGAGGCTGCGGAAATAGCTGGGGAGGAAGGATGATGAATCTGTGCAGGTGGAGAGGCTGGAATTTCAAGGCCGCTGAGTCAGGATGCCTCCAAACTGGTGTTGACAAGTTGACTTACACATGATATTCATCTTAGGAAAAGAGATTGTCCATAACCTTGATAATTCTTCGTGTTCTCCACTGCAGGTCCTTGAAGCAAGGGGAAATGTAAGAGGCTCAACCTCCAACTCTGAGCATGGTGAGATGGAACACTCAGAGGATGCACTGTCACATCGTTCCCCCACAGTCTCCACCATCACAGAAACATCCACCTTGCTGGGTATGCCTTTGCCATTAGGCTCGGGATCACAATGTGGTGAGCGCATCACAGACACGTCCCCACAGCTGATGGAGGATGAGACAGCTGAGGTCCCTGACATCAGAGGACTGCTGGAGACCAAGCCCATGCTGAGCCCCATGTTGATGACAGGCCTCTGGAATCAACCATAAGAAACCTGATGGGGTTGCAGAGACAGGCAAGGGAACATCTGGTGGAAATGACCAAGGCCATGTGCAGCCTTGAACTGGAGAAGATCTGGTGGAGAAGTCTGCCTAAGTCCTGAGTGCTGTCATGGCTTCAGCATGCAAGCACTTGGCTTCCTCCATAGAAAGGTTGGTGATTGGCACGGGGAGCCAGGTCCAGCAGAACACTCAGTGGCTGCAGGATATGTGCTCAGACCTGCATTCTGTCACTCTGGCCATGGCTTTTATTCAGCAGTCACTAGGCAAAAGGGGAACAAGGCACCTCAGCCTCCCTCCAGATGCCTTTGTCCTCCTGGAGTTAGGGAGGTACCATCATGCA
This sequence comes from Cetorhinus maximus, assembly GCF_964194155.1. NCBI lineage: Eukaryota > Metazoa > Chordata > Chondrichthyes > Lamniformes > Cetorhinidae > Cetorhinus > Cetorhinus maximus. The sequence goes on from NC_135882.1 coordinate 54,296,693, forward strand.
CTGTCGGGAAAGAGGAGCACCAGCAATCTGCCTCAGCGGCATTATCTCCGGGCGCTCCAAATGATTGCTGCCACTCCTCCTCCCCTCTGCTAGTGACTTCACCTCCTCCATCCTGCACCTGTTCAGCAGACTGTCAGCAGGCCAGAGCCTTTTAGGCCTCAGACAACCAGAAGATGGCAGCCAAGGTCACCTCAGGTAATGAGGCCATAGCACTCAGCAGGCTACCTCCACCTCAGATGTGGGTGTTGAGGTTGCATCAAGGTGTAGTGCTAGAAAACATAACATAAAAAAATTATAATGCTGAGGAGTCTAATCAGTCTATGGATAGTATAAATCACCAATTTTTCAGGCAGTGGGCGGGCGGGCGGGCTCGGTTGGGGGTAGGCGCGGAGCCAATCGGCACCTGCAATCGGCTCCGTGCCACCATTTATTTGCGGGCGGGTCAATTAAGGCCCGCCCAGCGTAAGATGCAAGCGGCAGCGCTCGGCGCTACACATGTGGGCGGGGAGAGGAGGGAGAGTTGGGGCCAGCGGGTCTTTCGCACATGCGCGCAAAAGAGCACTTCAATCTCCCTGAGGCACAGAGCTGCCTCAGAAAGATTGAATCGCTACTAAAAATATTAAATACATGGAGTAAAGATTTATTTAAACATGTCCCCTCATGTGACTGTGTCACATGAGATGGGACATGTTTTTATACGTAGGAAAATTTTTAAATTAAATTAATAAAAGCTTTAGGAAACCTCATCCCACTCGTGGATGAGGTTTCCTAAAAAACGCAAAGGCCGCTTGGCCTTTCCGCCTGCCCGCCGACCTTAAGGTTGGACAGGCAGTGTTAATAATTAGCTTAATCACTTCCTTAATGGCTTTAATAGGCCGTTGATATATCGGCGGGCACGCAGCCGACTCCAGCGCACGCCCGCCGAATGAAACATCGTGAGACAGCACGATGACATCGGGACGCACACCAAACCACATCGCGCATCATTTTACGCATTGGCGTGTCGGGCCCGCCCCCGCACAATGACTGAAAAATCCTGCCCATGGTTTGGATCACTTTATTCATCTGTGGCTGAATGGTCATTATGTTGGGAGTTGCACAAACTGATGGGTGCACTTAAGGATGTAGTACTTCATGGATGATTAATGATGGATGAAGTGGGCCTATAGAAGCACTATTCATTATGTAGCATCAAAAGTAGTGACATCTCTAAGTATCTCGACATGTGCAGGTTTATATTTGAGGCAACCTCTATAAAGTCAGAGGTTTGGAACCCAGCTGGCAAGCCAGCAGGTCGTGTTCACCTGCTTATCACATATCAGGTACGGTTAGTCTAAACAGCATCTCTAGCTGAGGTATTCCATATGTGACAGGTGAGCACAGAGTTCTTAGCAAGGCATTGCCAGCTTTTGGAGTGACTGTCACTGAGTCATGCGCCACTTCCTTTCAATTCACAAGTGGATGTGGCTTCCATAAAAACCATGCTCATGCCAAGGGCTTGAAGCATTTTTCCTTCTAGGTGTCCGAGGTCATAGAAATATATGTTGGTCTGGAAACAGTGTTCCAGTTCTGCTGACACTTACACCATGACTTATATTGCAGAGGAGATCAAGAGATCTTGTGAGGGCCTCGTTTTACCTGGAATCTGGTTGTAATGAGTGTGTCATGGGCCTGTCTGGCACATCACTCCATCACCCACACATCTGCAGCTGCACCATCCACTCCTTCATAAACATCAGGCTCTTCCCCGTCTTTCTTGTTTGAGGAAGCCTCCAAATCCTCCATGTCCCCATCTGCAAGGTCCTCACCAGTTTGCTGCACAAGGTTGTGTAGCATAATGATCCTGGGGATTCACTCTGGCACATTCTGCAGCATTCCACCTGAGCCGCCCAGGCAACAGAACCTCATCAGCAGTCCGGTGGTCCGTCCTGTTGTTAACCTTGTTGAGGCATGGGCGGCATTGTGTCTCCCTTCTGCTGGGCTTTGTGGGTTCCGCACACGTGTCATGAGCCAAGTCTTCACAGGACACCCCGTGACACCCAGGAGCCACCCCTGCAGTTGCAGAGGGGGAGAAACAGTTGTGGCACCTGAGGGTAAGTGAAGGTATAAGAATTATGAGAGCTCCCTGGGAAGTGAGGGTACACTTCCAGGATTTGTTTGCAGTAATCACAGACCAGCTGCACATTGAGAGAGTGAAAGTCTTTTTGGTTTATGAAAGCTGCTGGATGGTCCCAGGAAGCTCTTAGTGCTACATGTATGGAATCAAATGCCCCTTGGTCCTATGGAAATCCAGTCAAGGCAATGAATGCCACAGCTCTGGCTGCCTGGCTGTCAGGGTCTGTGGTGAATCGCACAAATTCACTGACTGATACATCTGAGAGTGGCTGACTGAGAGATGCCACACATGTTTCCTGTGAAACCGTGGAAAGACCCGTAGGCATAGGTATTCAACGCCACAGTGACTTTTAAAGCTACTGTCATTGGACTGTCTCCCAATCCATGAGGACTTGGATCTTACTGAAGGAGCTGGCAAAGGTGAGTAATGGAAGCCTGTGACATCCTCAGCTGTCTCTGACATTGCCTCTCTGACATTTGCAGGTAGTTACATCGCCTGCAGTATATTCAATTATGTGCCAATGCTCGATGTCACACTTGCCCCTGGTTGCAAGAATCCTGAGCTGCCTGAGTCTCTGCTGGCATCCATTGGTGTTTTGGCTGTTGCTGTGCTTGGCCCTGGGCTACTGTCTGCTGGCTCCTGTACAGCTGCGCCAGAGCAAGCAGAAGCACCGGGTGTACTTGACCAATCTTGTCCGTCTGAGGTGAACTGCAAACAAAAGGCAGGCAAAGGTCTGGTCAGCACAGTCTTCAAGGCCCTCTATCCTGAGTAATTTTGAATAAAGGAGGGCCCTATACTTAGCATTAGGCCACAACCAGGTTTCCACCCACCCCACCGTGGCCCACTCCATCCTCAAGCTTTACTCCATAGAATTCTTGTTGATGCAGCTATGTCTGTGCCCTGGAGCTTGAAGCCATCACCCAGCATCCTCACTCAATCACCTTTGCACTTTCTTCTTTCACCCTCAACCCTCACTCCATCACCCTTGCCCTGCCTTCGATGATCCTCAACCCGTAACTCCACCATCACCTTTGACAAACTAACATTAACCCAGAGCTTCTCCCCCTGTTACAATTGGTCATACCCCTGGCACACTGGAACTGGCCCCTGTTACCCTTGACCTGCCATCTATCATCCTCAACCCTCCCTCTATCATCCTTGACCTTCCCTCTGTTTCCCTTGAATCTCAGGATTTCATCATTGACCTTCCCTGTATAATGCTTGATCTCCTCACAATCATGCTTGACCTACCACCCATAGACATTGACCTTCCCTGTAAAGTCCAGCTTCCTCCCTCTGGTCCCCTTGAGACTTTGTAAGATTGCCACCTCCCTCCCTCCATCCCTTAATCAGTCATGTCCCGGCCCCCTTTCACAGCCAATCGCCAATGCCTCCTCTCCCCTGTTTCAACAAAGCTCCCCATACAAGAAAAAAACAGCTCCTGCTCAGTCCAAATCCACCAGGAAGGCTACTTCGCCTGTTGCATGACACCTTTAAGCTGTTGTGAATCTGAAGGCGTGTGTTTCTCATTTGCTGCCTACTTAATTCCAAAGGTACACTTAATTGTGGCGAAGTTGTGTTTTATTTTAATGAGCATGCATGACATGATAATGTGTTAAACAGAGGTTCCTGATGCATGCTGTTGGGAAGCACAATCCACTGGCAACGGAATAACCAACTTTTATCCCACTCTAGGGAAGCTCACATTTTTCCTCCTGCTCAATTAAGTACCCCACCCACCTTGTTTCCTGTTCCTGGGGACTTCACATGACTCTGCCCTATAAGTGCAAATGTCTAGGAATACCAGACAGCCAACAGAGAAAATGGTCCAATGAACAAAATGTTTCCAGAGTGACTCAACCAATAACCCCTGCAGGTTCTTATAGCTCCAGTAAAAGAAACAAGAAGTAACAGATTCAGAACCAAGTTCGCTCTTGGAAATAAAAGACAGAGATGATTAGTTGTCACTATGTGTTAGAATGTGCTACCTCAATATGCTACCTTGCAAATTAACCATTGAAGAAAAAGAAAATAAATAATTAAGCAAACCTGAACAGAAAGACAAGCTCAATAATGCAAAATTTCAAAAAAAAAATTAACAGAGGAAAAGCAGGGCAGCCGTTGTACAACAACAGCAGCTAGCATTTATAGAGCATCTTTAATATAGAGAAATGTCCCAAGTGCTTCACGTTAAGCATTATCAAATACAATTTGACACTGAGCCTAATAAGGGGATATCAGGACAAATGACCAAATACTTGGGCAAAGAGATGGAGTTTAAGGAGCATCTTAAAGGGGCATTGCAGGGTGAGTGGGACAAGGGAACAACTGTCCAAATCGTGCACTTTGGGTTGAAAGTGAAAAGAGCACTGAACCTTTGAAACTTCTTTTCAATCTCAAGTCTATACGTTATCTAATAGTCTGCTGTTTTAGAACAAAATAAATAAAAGTTTCATCTTCTAAAAACAGACAATTAATTGGGAAAGAGACGTCACCTAGCATTTCATTTATGTTTAGCGCGTATTGTAATTATATCATCAGTTATTAATAACTTGGTGCTATATTATTTAGAATTATATGCTTGATAACTAAATTGGCATAATATTGTAGCTGACTTAGTGGAGGATGTAGCCCAGGTTTTGTTCCAAATTTTTTAATGAGATGGGGGTGTCACTGGCAAGGCCAGCATTTGTTGCTGATCCCTAATTTTCCTTGAACTTACTTACACCAAACCATTTCAGAGGAGCAGTTAAGGGTCAACCATGTTGATGTGGATCTGAAGTCACATGTAGACCAGGCCAGGTAGGGATGGCAGATTTCCCTCCCTAAAGGGCATTAGTGAACCAGATGGGTTTTTACAGCAATCAACCAATGTCATTGTGACTAGCTTTTCAATTCCAGATTATTACTTGATTTTAAACTTCACCTGCTGCTGTGTTGGAATTTGAACCCTTGTCCCCAGGACATTAGCCTGGGCTTCTGGAGCTCTGGTGTTTTTCAATCCATTGTGGAGTTTTACTTGGAGCTAGTGTACTTGGTCCCTTTGTCCTTTGTCCCTTTGTCCCTTTGTCCCTTCCGACATGGCATGCTTGGCCAGTTCCCAGGGCAGCAGCAGGCACACGGCGGTCTGGATCTCCCGGGAGCTGATGGTGCTGCGCTTGTTGTAATGAGCCAGGTGGGAAGCCTCACCTGCGATGCGCTCGAAAGTATAATTCACGAACGAGTTCATGATGCTCATGGCCTTGGAGGAGATGCCAGTGTCGGGGTGAACTTGCTTCATCACTTTGTAGATGTAGATGGAGTATCTCTCCTTCCTCGAACCTTGGCCCTTCTTGCCGCCCTTTGCTGACGGTTTCTTTAAGGCTTTCTTGGCTCCCTTCTTGGGAGCTGGTTTCTTTTCATCAACCATCTTCAATTGTAGTGACATTACCACTATGTCTCCCCCTATGCTGTGAGGTTCAAATAAAACTACTAAGCTAACCATGAGATACAACTTGGAATCATGGGTTCAATTATCCAGATGATTAATTGAATAATTGGAAGTGTTCTGGTTTGTGGAAGAATTCCTTTCTAATGATCAAATTTGGATAGCACTGCATGTATCAAAGGCGCTGCAATCCGATCAGGCTAAAGCTGCAGAAAATCCAACAGTGAGTTGAAACCTTCACACAACACCTAATTCATCAAATATAATTCTCAGCACACACTTTCTGCATACACTCAAAGCTGTCAGATCATTCCCCTCAATTCCCTTGGTTACTTCCCTGCATATTTTATTCTTGTACATGTGAGAATGTACCATGGAAAGAATAGGAGTAATTCAACTGATTAGGGAATTGTTCCTTGATTTCTGTATAGTGGAAAATCAATAAGTACAAGAAGAAATTTGTTGGATGCATAAGAAGCAATTTGCATTTTATCCAACTAGAAAGGAAGGTTTTATAAAAGGTTTTATTTAACTTCACTTTAGCAAATGTGCCAGCATCTCTCTCTCTGCTCCTTTCCTTTGCTTCATTTCTTTGTTGCTAGTATCCGCAGCCTCCCCACCCCCACCTTCAAAGTCAAAATTAGATCAGACTGTTATATGTGGCCTTGTCTACAGCTTCAGAACTTGACTGTGACTAAACCCATCACTCTGTTAAGTTGGGGGATAAGAAATGAATACTGAAAACTTTCAGCAGCCATTTTATGAGTTTCCACTTTAGCTGACTTGCAGATATTTTCTTGGGCCTCTTGGAAACTAGAGCATAGAAAATACCAGTATGTAATCCCATATAATAGCAGGACTCCCCATTTCCCTGCCAGTACAGAAACCTGGGCAGTAAATTACCGTTCAAAACAAGAATTCCTGTATTTATATGGGAATGCTGCATATTCTGTTAATATAAACATCCTGTTCTCAAATACAGTGGAGTGAATGAGGTAATATAAAAGAATAATTTACTGTCCCTGAATAATATCACTTTCGATTCTGTTAACAACAAAAAACTTCAGAATAAATACAAACACGTTTTCCATAGTTAATACATGTTGGCTGAACCAGATGAAAATGGTTAAAAGAGCCAAATAATTTCTAAGGAAAGCTTGTAAAATAAAAACATAGTCATATAGGCCTCGATATATGGGGGGAGGAGGGAGCAGGGTGTTGGCGGTGGGGGACAAGGAGGCATGGCTGGGAGGAGTAGCATCTGGGAAGCTGAAATTTGATGGCAGGACCTTGTTTAAATGCTTTGACTCTAATTCTTGGCCAGCAGCCAGCAAGATTGGGAAGCTGCCTGGCTGGCAAGACATCCTGTGGCCCTTGGCCACAGCCAGAAAGTAGAAAGGAGGAAGGGGAAGATCTTGGATTGAGACAATGTTGTGGAGCGCCTGGAAGGACAGCAGAGGGGCTGAGAGGACATCAGGTGGGTGGAACAGTGGGGAGTGGGGAGTAGACATGAGTTTATTGGCCATGACCAGGTCGGGATCCTAGGTTCCAATCATGGGGATGGGAAGGCCAATATTTTGGGGGCATTGACAGATCATAGGTAGGGAAGCAAGGGGAAAGGGAGGCCAATGGGAGGCACTTCTTTTCTTGGCTCACAGGCAGTGCTGTAAAAGGCATGTACCTGATGGATCCAGCCCTTTTTACTTCCTTCCAGTTGTCAGGTTTCCCAAAATCAGGGAAAGCTATCCCCTAGGCATTAAAAATAAACAATGGCTAACTTTGAAGCATCTAGCCTCAATAAAATATTTAACTGACACATCGGCTTCTGGACAGCCATCAGATTTCCTCCCTGCTCTGACTCACCCCTGTAAAAACTAGAATTGGGCACATTGTAGATGGTTTGAGGTCATGTTTCAGAGTTTTGAATTTCTAACTGCCACTTTTGCCCCTTTTCCTGGGGATTTCTGCCCTTGTGCACCTCCATGATAGTTCTTTTGAGCAGCACTGATTTTAATCGCTCTACCATTGATGGCTGATCCTTTAGCTGCCAAGGCCCTAAATACTCCATCTCTCTTTTCTCTATTAAAAAGCTCCTTAAATCTATCATTTGGACAAAGCCTTTGACCATCTGCCCTAATATCTCCCAAGTGACTCGGTGTCAAATTTTATTTACTAACACTCATATTAAGTGTCTTGGGGCATTTTACTACATTAAAGACGCTATATAAATGCAGGTTGTTGTTGCTGAAGCAATGTTCAGAGAATATTTTCATTTGGATGGATAGAATAGAACAGAGTGAATTATCCTACTCTGAAGAAGCAGAAGTAAAACGTTGTCTTTAGGCCAATATGCCAAGCATCACCTGGTCAGGCTGCAGAAAGGGAAGATTGGTGAGGAGGGCTGCATTTTTCTTCTGTGCATTTCAATGGAAGGAAAATTCTGGGCTGGTTTTGTAGCGATGCAAGATTCCCCCCTTGACATTTTCCGATCTAGCCTCATATAGGTGGGAAAAAAAAGGCCCCATGAGCCTTGGCTTTCTGACTGGCAGAGTGAGCTTGTTCACTGCCAGTTCCTGCATGGGAAGTGGCTATATTGCAGCCCCAGGCTCATTTAAATCTTGCAGATACATTGCAGAGGGCCAAACATGAAGTCCGGCACAGCATGCTGTATTGAGACATCAATTTCAGGCCTGGACAGCTGCTGGTGAAGTTATTTAATGGCGGGGTGGGGGGTGGTGTGGTGCAGAGCTGTCAGGGTGAAATGGGGTGGTCCCTGTTGTAATATAGGTTCTTCAGATATCTCAGTGACAAGATCTTGGAACTTGTATATTTAAACATGAACCCTTTATTGTTAACCTTTAACTATTTTCAGATCCCAGGTTATTGTCATACATGATGCTGTTACCTCCATGCAGGCTGGCTCCAGAGTGTTCTTTCTAGACTGTGCTCTTAGTCTATTACCATGTGACTCTATACATCACACTATGGGCTGTGCTATTCTCCAGTCCCACATTAACCCTTGCTCTGCCGAACACCTTTACATTATGATGGAATGCAGGCACATCATACAACAGACCCGGGAGAGCAATTGCTCAGATTATTTTTGTGGGCCCCGTAGAAACAGGAGTGCTCCTCTGGAGCCAACAAAGATAATTCAGTATTTGTCAGAGGGCCTTATCAGTTCCATTGCCTGTGGAGCAAATCGGAGGCTGCATTAAACACACTTCCACCAGTTCCAACATCAAAATCATAATCAGTGCCCTATTTATATCAAATGAGACCAATTTCCATATTATTTAAAACAGGCATGCACTGCTTGTGACCCCATATTGAGGCTGCTAACTATGATGAAGGCTATCAAATTGGACCTCAGTATATTCTAATCGCCATTTGATTGCTACTCAAGTGTCTGGTCAGATCCATTTTGGTTACCTCACAGAATTTGGATCAATGAAGGCAAAGCACATCATATTGTTTGCATATGCAGTGGGGGTGGGCCAGAAGTCACCGAACCCACCAGCAGCTGACAGGGTTGGAGGTCCGGGCACCATTTTTACGCGGCACCTGACAGGGATTCAGTGCGTATAAGCCAGCAGTATCAGTGTGGCTAGCAGCTGATAGAAATCCCAGGAGCTCAACCTTCCTCTCTACCAATGACACCAGGAGCATCACTTTGTCCTCCACACTCTAGAAGAGTGTCTCAGAAGAGACAATGTGTGGTCCACAGTTCAGCAATTCCTCCCTGTAGTTTGTCCACCAGGCTGACCAGGAACATTGGGAGGTGCTTTTTCCTGCCTATGGTATCAGGAGAGCCTCTTACCTGACTAATGGAGCCTGGATAGAGATCGTAGTGGAGGTTATCAGTAGTCCACAGGCATACATGGTCCAATGCAGGGAAAGGGCCAATGAGCTGTTCTGCACCACCTGGATGAGTATAACAGTGTCGTTGGGTCAATGTGGCTTGTGTGAGGGAAACAAGCGATGTCTTCAAGTGAGGGGAGGGGGTGGTCAGGTGGTAGGATGCAGTGTAAGGCACAGCATTAGATCCATCATAAGGTCTGAATATATATGGGCTGGAATATGCAGGCTAATACTTCCATCATTGTACAAGCGCCGTGAGAGTGGGGGTGTTGATGGATAACCCAGGAGCGTCTACTATCTGTCAGATTGATGTATGCTAAGGGGTTAGATGTCCAACTGTCTGCAGGAGAAAATGGCACATATTGCCAGAGAACAGGCAAAAACGGGTTGTGGTGGGGGGGTGCCTGAGATTAGGACACTCACACTTGCAGAGGAGGATGTGGAGAACTGGTTGGAGAGTTGGGTGACCGGGCAATCACAGGCAGTGAAGCAGGAGTGCAGAGAGAAGAGAGTGAGGAGGCCTGGAGCTTGGTGTTCACCTCCAGACAGAATGGAGATGCGTGTCACAAAGGGATGGGAAGAGGGGTTGTGAATAATGCGAACCTAATTCTTTGTGTTCTCCAAATGCAGGTCTTTGCATTCCAGAGGGCTGGCCAACTTCATTGCCCGTGACCCTGCAGATGACATCTGAGGAGGACGATGTCGAAGCTTCAGAGGATGTACCATTATATCTTTCCCCTACATCTTCCATCAACACAGATACAGTCACCTCAGTGGGTACGCAATCATAGTGAGCACATCACAGACACACTGGAACAGCTGATGGAGGCTGTAATGGCAGAAAGCCCTGTGGACTGCTGGAAGCCAGGCCATGCTGTGCCTAGGTTGATGATGATTATGGCCACAAGAAACCTACTCGAGATGAAGAGACAGGCAGGGGAACATCTGGTGGAGCTGCCAGAGACATCGCTTAGACAAGAAATATTTTGCCTCCAGAAATTGAACAGGGGGAGGAAGCCAAGCAAAGGTGTGTCTTCCACTCATGACCTGGCCTTCAACCAAATCTTGTGCCTATGTACCAATGGACCATAACCTGATGTTTCTCTTAATGTCTCTCAAACTTCTCTCAGTCACCTTGAGCTTCCCTTGATCGCCCTTGATCTTCCCTCGATAACCCTCCACCCTCCCACAATCACCCTTGAGCTTCCCTCGGTCATTCTTGACCTGCCTTGCAATGCTTCTCAGCCTCCTCTCCCCTCTTCCAGCAAACTCTCCCAGTAATGAGAGACAAGCTCCAATTCGCTCGACTTCAACCTCAAAGAATGCCTCACCTGCTTCACACCAGCTTTAACCTATTGTGAAAGCGAAGGCCCATGTTTCCTGTGTGCCTCTAACTTAATTACAAAGGTAGTATTTAACTGCAAAAACTTGTATTTTAAGAGTATTGTGAGAATGGATTCTTTTTTATATTTTATGGGATATGGTGTTATTCTGTGAAGAAGGTTGTCTGTATGCTTAAATGATGTAATTAATCTGGGGAAAGATTACTAGAGACAGGTTGTCTGGGAAGTTTAGGACACAAAAGGATAGAGGTGTTAGGTTTGTGCATTTGTAATGAGATATAGTGGATTGAGGTGCGAGTAAATAGGTTGGATCTAACATTTGCATTTTTTAGGTAAGTTGAGAGTTTGTTTGAATATCAAAGGGAAGTCAGAGATGATAAGAAACATTTTTGTATCTTACAGGAGTTCCATGGATAAATAGAAGAAGGTACATTACATTTTATTGACCTGAAAGCAGAGACAAAATAGAAACATGAAAGATTTTATGTTTGGAAGGCTTTGAGCTTCAAAGAGGCATGAGAACAATGGAATCTGAGATGAAGTGTGTGTGTGGGGAAGTATTTTAGAGTTACTGTGGAGAACTTAGGGGTTTGCTGCTGGTTGTTGGTTCTAGGCTATATGAGGAAGATTTCTGGAAACAGCTCTAGGCTGGGAGAAGATGCAGTTTTAATCAACTATCCAATCAAGCCAGAAAAGACTTGGGCTGAAAAAAGCAATCTTGTTCTGAAGTCTTGGATTTCCACAGCAGAGTGGAAGAGAGTTTAAGAGGTCGTGTGATTTGCCTTTATTAAAGCTATATCAGCTTTCCTTGGGTAATATTACTAGATTTTTTAGTTAAACATCTATAAAGGAGTATTGCCTGGAAGGTGTTTACTTGTGGGTCTGACCAAGTAGGGAGTCTTTTGGGGAAATGCTTTGTAAGACTAATTTTAGCTGTGCAAATTTAATCTTGTGTGCTTTTCTTCTTGTTAATAGAACTTTTACTTTTAATTTTTTAAATCCCAAAAGTGTTACTGGGCTTCTTGCTGCTGAGATCAGTACGTTTTCTTCTCATTTTCAGAATACAAAAGAAAATAAGTAGGCCATATGCCAATTTTCCCTCTGAGATTTGGTTTGCTCAGCAATTAACATCTGCTATGGTTATAACAGTATTCATTGCATACAAATCCTTATCAAATACCTCCCCACCGTGTATGGTCAGCACTGCCATCCTGCTTCCAACTTGCCACCAGGAGAATATGGTGCATCTGTCCCGATGTAGAGAACTTGAAACTTTGTTTTCCCTTCTATTTTGCCCCCTAACCCATCGCTTTCCCTCCGCTCCCTCGGTTAGCATTAAATTCCACCTAGACGTTGACAGTGAGCTTTAAGACAATTACAATGATGAAGACATCTAGTGGAGAAATAAAAGTATTGCACAAGGTCAAAACAGTCAAATAACTGTCCAAATTGAGATTTGGTAATTTTACAATCAGTCTTTAATTCCTCTATGAACCAAAATCAGGGAGTATGATTTGACAACGTTTAGGTTAACTGATGTGTTAGTTGACTTAAAGCTGGTTCTCATGTCTTTAATCAATAATATTCAATATATTTTTTAAGAAAATATAGTCATGGCTAATCTAATTACATCTTTATATTAGATTAGTATACAAAAAGAAAAGATGATACTCTGCAAAGTCATTGATTTAATTTAATGGCCCAGAGCTACTGGAGCAAGTCATCCCATGGTGGACCCTGTTAGTTAGACATTTACTTGTACCCTTCAAACCAAGTCTCTTGTTCTGTAAGTTGCTGGGAACATGTGCTGATAAGAGTCAACAGGATAGTGGACCAAAAAGGTAGATTTGGGAAATTCAATTTTAAGTCAGATACAGAAAGTTAAATTAAGGAACGGGAAGAAAGTTTGAATAAAAAAGGAAAAAGAGACAGAAAGGAAAAGTAAGGTTATTTTAAATTTTTTTTGACAGTTTTAGATTTCCAACAGCAATCCATTACCTGAAGGACTGAGAAACCGCTCTTACACTTTTTCACTCTCTGGGCCAGGTATTATTAACACTGTCAACAATCAACACATGGCAGATGAAATTAAATGCTGAATAACACGAGGTGACACATTTTGGCAGAAAGAATGAGGAGAGACATTACACGCTAAATAGTATGCTTTTAAAAGGGATGCAAGAACAGAAAGAAACTGGGGGGTGTTTGTGCTTAAATCATTGATGGTAGCAGAGCAGGTTAATAAAGCAGTTAATAAAATACATGGTATCATTGGCTTTATAACTGAAGGATTTGTGCAAAATTTAAACTGGCAAGGGGACATGGGTTCAGGTGCAAGTGGGAGTAAAAATCTCCCAAAAATGCTGGCGAGTTGGAAACCCAATATGAATCCACTCATTTCTGGTTTTTACCAGGGTGTGTTGAAACTCTCATGGAGATGCCAAATCTGTAAATTAAATATGTCAAGGGAAAATTAATTCTAGCCTTAGCCTCACATTCTGGCTTTAACAGTTTGTGCATAGGTTTCCCGAGCTGTCTGAAACTTGCCAGAGTCATCAACATGAGAGCACAGCAGGAATTCATTGCTCTGAGAAACTGACAAGCTGGAAAACCTTTGAAGAGTGAAACTGCACACCTGCTTCCCTGTGTAAGTGAAAGGCTTTTGCTCACAGGACATTTTCTGAATGATTTCCAACTTGTTATAAATTTCTTGAAATCTACTCACCTTCTTCTGAATTTCCCTGCTCATGCTTCAATGCAACGTAGGAGCAGCTTATGCTGGTCTAACTTTGACCTCAGACGAGGAGCAGCAATACCAACAGAAGTAGGATCAACACCCAGCAGCAGCTGCTGCCTTCCACTTGGCCACCAGCCACTCCACAGGGCAGAGGGCACAGAGCACCAACGCATGGAAACTGACACCTGAACACAGGGTCTACAGGCAGAGGGTCAGCTTTCTCAACATGGCTGATAAGCAGTGCCTCAGAAGGCTCAGGCTTTCATGGCAGGTTGTTGTTGACAGTTGCAGCCTTCTGGAACAAGATCTTTCCGCATGGGCTAAGTGACATGCATCGCCAGTGGCAGTCAAGGCCACTACAACCCTGAATTAATTTTCCTCTGGCTCCTGCCTACTGGTGACATGCATAGAATTTTGACCTTCTGCTACCCACAAGTGCATATGTGAAGCAACCAATGCCATGTTTGCCATGGCTGCCATTTACACCAACCTTGTAACTAATGAGGCCAGCCTAAACCTGAAGGCTCTGGCATTTGATAGAGTGGCTGGGTTTCCACAGGTACAGAGAGTCATAGATTGCAGACATGAGCCTTCGCATGGCTTGCTTCCATTCTGACCTTCTGTGGGTTTCTTTTAAATAGAAATCCTTTACAGATGCAGACTATCATTATGGCTGCACCCTGTGTTTGGCTGGGAGACCCAGAAACTCTGTAGCAGAGTTAAAAAGCTCCAGCAAGAATTGGGTTCCTGACTTGCTGCTGTCACCCCAACTCCCCACACTCACCATCATCCTTCTCACCCTTGCACCATGAGCTGGTCTGTAAGCCCAAAGAGCACAAAGGCCCAGGAAGAGGGTCGATGATGGTGCAGTGGTAATGTCACTGGGCTAGTAATCCAGAGAACACCACCCCCCTTCCCGCCCCCAGCCTGATCTAAGATGATCTAAGGGTTAAAATCCTACCATATTGGTGGAATTTAAATTTAGTTAATAGAATCTAGAATATAAAGCTAGTCACAGTAATGGTGACCATGAGACTATTATTGATGTTTGAAAAAACCCATCTGGTTCACTAATGTCCTTTAGGGAAGGAAATTTGATGCCCTTACTTAGTCTCACTCCAGACCCATAGCAATGTTGTTGACTCATAGCTGCCCTCTGACATGGCCTAGCAAGCCACTCAGTTCAAGGGCAATTAGGGATGGGCAACAAATGCTGGCCTTGCCAGTGATGCACACATCCCATGAAAGAATAAAGGAAGTTAGGCTAAACCTATATAGAGCACTAGGTGAGGTATTACATCCGATTTTGGGCACCACACTTTAGGAAGAACGTGAAGGCTTCAGAGAGTGTAAAGCAGCAATTTACTAGAAAGATTCCAGGGATGAGGGATTACAGTTACATGGCCAGGGTGGAGAATCTGAGATTGTTCTCCTTAGAGCAAAGGCTAACAGGAGATTTGATAGGGACAATTAAAAACATGAAGGGTTTCAATCGAGGTGATAAAGAGAAACCGCTTCTATTGCCTGAGGTTCAATAACGAAAGGCCACAGGAGATAATTGGCAAAGGAATCGGAGATGACATGAGGATTTATTTTTACACAATAAGTAGTTAAAATTTGGAATGCCCTGCCTGATGTTATGGTGGAAACAATGTCAGTAGTAACTCTCAGAAAGGAATTAGATAATTGCTTGGAGTAGAGGAAATTGCAGGGATATGGGGAAAAGGCTGGGGAGTAGGTCTAATTGAATTGTTTTTCAAAGAGCCAGCACAGACTCAACGAGCTGAATGGCCATCTTCTGTGCTATACTGTTCATGATTCTATTTTAATAAATAACCAAGAAATCATAGTTTCTTTGATCAGATAAACCATTTCTCCATAAGGCAAATTCTAAATGGACTTTCAGTCAAAATCTTTTTGAAACACTGGGCAGAGCTTTCATTTTAGTCAGAAGTATAAATCGAGCATTATCATATTGATCAATTAATTGAAGTCCATGCAAAGGAAACTCATGCAGGCAACCAAACCAGCATCACCTATTTTATGCCCCTCCAAATGTTGAAAGTTTTGATGATTAAATATTATGTCTCTACGTAATAAAACTAAATTATATTTTAAAATAAGATGCAGTGGTTTAAAGAAATTATGAACAAGAGAATTGAAGATGAGAATAAATTAGCTAAAATTGCACACCATCTGTAAACAAGTTGGGTTTAAGATCTAATCAAAGTGTAGCTCTGTTAGAGGTTTTAAATCTGGTGCAACAACAAAATATTTCAGCTGATTATATATGGAAGTGAATGCATCTTCTTTGGGTTTCAACCTTAAAGTTCACAGTACTTACATCTCATGGGAAATGGTGGGAGACCAGAAATTTCCATTTCAATAAAAGAATCTTGTCTATAAAAATCAGGCAGTGAGGATAGCATTGAGGGAATTAAAATAGCATAGAAATGGAAGCTAAATGAAATCATATTTATTGTATTGCTACTACAGGTTGTAAGTCATGAGAAACACAATATTATACCAAGGGGAGATAAGTCATGAAGGGCAAAAAAGGAAGCGTGGTTAAATTATTTAGTCACCCTGTAATTATTAGATGCAATTATGTTTTATATTAAATTCTAGTATTAATAAAACACATTTTGTGCATTCTATTTTGTGGATGTAGGACACAAAAATGATAATCACATATATTTACATACCATGTAAAAGGGATATGTGAAAGATAAGCAAAAGATTTTTGGCAGCTATATATATATATATATATATAAAGATGAATCTATTACTGGAAAGTGATTGCAAAATATATTTGTACTAATTACTCTCTAATGTTAGAAAATGACCTACATTATATAAAATGCAAGTTGTTATGATAAAAAATAAATTCTTTAACTGTGAAATAGAAGCTTGTGTACTGGTGCAGGCAAGAAAAATGAGGTTGTCTTTACAACTACAGTTTTGAATTACCTTAAAATGAGGCAAGTGGGCACAGGTTAGAAATCATGTTTCCTTGTGACATTATTTGATGATGTCCAAGAAGGGCCACCAGCACCTTTATGGCTTGTAAAATGATCAAGTGTCAGTAGACAAAGAAAAATGAGGATTTCAATGAAATTGCAGGTTGAACTCACCACAGATTTGGCAGGGATGTATATTTAATAAGAAGGGGCAAAAATACCAGTAAAAAAAATATTGTGCACTTCATATCAAGCAACAGTAGTTAACACTCCATGGTCAGACAGTGCATGAATCAATATTACGAGTGGAGTCCGCTGATACTACTCCAAGAGAACTTCATGCCTCAAGAGCTATCACTATTCTGCCTCTCTTTTTCACCATATTTCTTTTAAATTTAGATATGTACCAGTATTATTAACCAGGAAAATTCACAGCAAGCTGTGTCCAGGATAAAAAGAAACTTGTACTGAGATTGCATCTTCCATGATCTCAGGGTATCTTAAAAAGCTTCACAGCCAATGAAATTCTTTTGTAGTGCAGTCACTGTTTTAATGTAGGGAACATGGCAGCCAATTTTCACACAGCAAGGTCCCACAAACAGCAATGTGATAACGAAGCACAAATATTGGCCTGGACTTTTTTTAAAAATGCATCTATGTTCATGGGAATCATTGGCAAGGCTGGCATTTCTTGCCCATCCCTAACTGCCCCAAGAGCAGATCAGAGATCTTTTACATCCAGCTGAGAGGGCCAGATGGGGCCTCAATCTAACCTCCCACCAAACAACGGCACATCTGATAATGCAGTGCTCGCTCAGTACTGCATTGGATTATATTGTAAATTCTTAGAATGAGCCTTGAACCCACAATCTTCTGATTCAGAGGCAAAAGTGTTTCAACTAAGCTACAGTCAAAAATCCCTACTATGAGATAAAATAATACAGCCATATTTTGAATTTAAAACAAAGGGTTAAACATTATGACCACTTTAATGCCATGGCAATCGCAATCACCATCTCAGTTAAGGTTGCTTTGCTATTTAGATACTTAAAAGGACAAAATGGTGAATCAAAATCCTGCCTAATACTTTTGTTTTCTTTTAAATGGATGTGGAAGCAGTTCAATATTCATGAGATAATTTAAAAAAGAAAATATGAGCGTGAAATAAAAAAAAAACACAAAGTGCATTGCTAAATCAGAATTGAGGAGTCTTCTGCTTGGCTCAGCTTTTTTTTGTTTTAAACTAGAAACTTTAAGTAATTTAAAGGCAAAATAGTCCAAAGAAGAAACATAGGCCAAGATTTTACCGGCTCATTGAAGACAGGCCGGGAGGCGGGAAAATGGCCGGGAGGCGGGAAAATGGCCATGAAAGACATTGGGACGTTCGAGTTGCCAGGAGGTATTTCTAGTAGTGGCCTGTCGTCTGATGGGAGGTTACCTAAGCCAATTAATAGGCCGCCATGTATTTTGGCAGCATCAGAATAGCCACTCATCGTGTGCTGAGTTCCCCAGTTGTATCATGACAGCCTCTCATGGTTTCCCGGGGGTGGGATGGGGTGAGAGCCTTGATTTCCTGAGGCTCCATGAAAAAAAATGGAATTCCCAGCAGCAATTGCCACCCACATGGCTCTGACATAGCCCTAGCACAGAAATCAATGTTTGGGCTTACCTGTGAGGATGCTTCAAAATGGAGGCACCCTCTCTTACCCTTTGCAGAGTCCGCAGCGGCCACCCCTATTGCTTGGTGAAAATGCCAAGGCTGTGGCCCTCTGGGTCAGTGGCTCGAGGCAGGCTTTTCTCCTTATTTTGACAACAGTCCCAGTGGTGGGGAAAATTACCGCTGTGAACCCACTCCCCTCCTGCATGGGCTTGGGACTTGCAATGTGTCTCAACAACAGGACTTACATTGTGGCAGCAAACTTCCGGCTTTAAGAACATAAGAAATAGGAGCAGGAGTAGGCCATACAGCCCTTTGAGCCTGCTCCACCATTCAATGAGAATGTGGCTGATCTTCTACTTTAACACCATTTTCCTGCACTATCCCCGTATCCCTTGATGTTTTTAATATGTAGAAATCTATTGATCTGAGTCTTGAACATAGTCAATGACTGAGACCCCACAGCCCTCTGGGGCAGAGAATTCCAAAGATTCACCACCATCTGAGTCCTCAATGGCCTGCCCCTTTATAGCCTTGGTCAACCATGAAAAGATCTTGTTAGGTGGATATGTATCTTCCAAACCACAAGACATACAAATGCAACTTGTTTTTGTTGTTGTTGTAAAAATCCACCTTGCTTCCTGTTACAGTAAGTTAGGATATAGTAATTGAACATTTTTTGTGATATTCTGTTGTGCAGTGGTAGTATGTGGGAAATATTTGAACTGTGTAAAATTCTATCTGTTGAACACAAGTACTGATGATAGGGGAGCAAACTTCCATCTTAGTGGTATTATTCCTTCCTCTAAGTCTGAAACTCTTTCGAGTTATCAACAGTCACAGATTGCAACTCTTTCAAGTACAATCACAATTCTTGGTTTCCAGGAGTGGGACATGAACCCACAACCTTCTGATTCAAAGGTGAGGGTGCTATGAATGGAGCCACAGCTGACACCTCAATACTGTTAATTGTAACTCTTTCGAGTTATCAACAGATCACATGTAACTCTTTTGAGTACATTCACAGTTCTTGGTTTCCGGGAGTGGGACATGAACCCACAACCTTCTGATTCAAAGACGAGGGTGCTATGAACTGAGCCACAGCTAACACCTCCCCTCTAAGTCTGAAGGTGCATAGTCCAAAGCCTACTCCAGATCATCCTGGGATGCTGGAGAGCTGAGCACTGGCTCTGAATTCTGGGTTAATACTCTGTGGATTACTTAAGTCAAGTGGAGATGGGCTCACCTGATTCCAGTCAATGTATAAGTTATGGGAGCTGAAAGGCCTTCTGCTGTTGAGGACTAACCACACCTTTGGCTGGTAAAGCTAGTCACAGCTATGGAAGGAGTATTCATTTCATGGCCTGCCAGACTGTTAATCAGCCTGCGAATGCTTCCACCAGTTCACACTCCTCTCGAGGGAAAAGCGTGAATGTTTTGTATTGAGCTGATGTATGAGAGTTGAGGCAGTTAACTGGCCGCCCGCCACAGAATTCTGAAATCAGTGGAGGGACCTTGGGTCTTGCTGCAAAATTCAGAGAGGGCCTATCTTTATATATCTTTATATGGCTTAGTGTCAAATTTTATTTGATAATGCTCCTGAAAAGCATCTTGGGACATTTTATCACATTTATTGGACTTTCTACAGATGCAAGTTGCTGTTACAGTGGAAAGGATTCCAAGCCAGACTGGATGGAGATCATAGGAGCCATGGGATCGTCCCTCAAACTTGGCTGCAGCGCTGCAAGCAGGTTAATAGCCTCATGCAATTTACTAAGGAGTGTGCTCCACACATTGCTTTCCTTAGGGGTTTTCATGTGGCTACGCTTGAGGGTGAGATCTGTAGGAAGGGAATGCCTTCCCAGTCAGTGGCAATGGGGCCAGGAAGCACCATTACCTGCTGGAGGCATGACAGCCTCAAGGTGAATAGCTTCTGTCCATCATAATTGACTCCTGCACTGCTGCTACTGAATAGGCACATACAGGAGACGTTCCTGTGGCATCACCATGGGCAGTCAGGCGGCCACCTGCATAGGCATTGTGCTTGTCTTTGTTGGGAGACTAACAACGATCGTTTATGTTCTTTCAGAAGAAATTTGTGCATAATGTCAAAGGGTCAAGACTGGTGGTGCGATCCCATACCTCGCTATCCTGACCCCGACAGAGGAGGAGGCTCTTGAACTCAGAGGCTAGCATGCCGGCCATTCCATTGCATTTGGTGAGAGAGGAGGGGAGATGGGAGAGAGTGATTGGCCAAATTGATGGGCACAAGAAAGCCTCTGGCGAACACAAAGCATTGTGCTCACACATCTACCACTGATCACATGGAGCTCCACACTGGGAGTAATCTGAAAGACATGATGGAATGCGCATTACCCTCTAATTAATCTTCTTCTTCACACAGGTCAAAGACAAGAGCAGTGAGTGGCAGACAGCTGTCCACCTCTGAGGAGAAGGAGGATGTTACATACTTTATTTATTGTAAACATGCCAATCATGTGAGAAGGATTGATAAAACAATAATGTGGATTCTTTATTTGAAATTAAGACTGTCTACATAAAATGTTAACTGGGAGGCTGTGTGCACATGCCTGACCTTTACCATTACTACTGTATACTGAATGCAGAATCATTTGTTAAGAAATGTGAACTTACCCTGTTCCAGGTGAAAGCTGAGGACTCCATTTCCTGGCAGGCCCAAGAGATCTGGTGCATATGTGAGTGTGGCAGGGTGACAGGCTGCACATGCTCCTTTCTAGTTTTGTTCTTCAGTTGAAGGGCTCGGCCATCCGGGACATCGGGAATGTGCCTGCGTGGCTCTTGGGGCAAAGGTAAGTCTTTGGAGCACTGGTGCTCTGCAGGGCATGGCTGAAGAACTGGAGTTCTGCACGTGAGTCAGTGCTAGAGTGCAGCCTTGAAAAGCCAGTGGAACGTAGGGCAGAATCGTCTGTGCCCGTTAGTGTTGGGCATGTCCGGTGGCATGAGCGGACAATATGGCGAGAAGGCGAGAACGACGTGAAATGCGTTCCCTGCCATCAGATGTTGGGAACTTCATTGTAATACATCTGCATATCACTATAAACCCAGCCTGCCGGAATCATCCCCCCCCAGCCCTCGCTGGATTGTCTGCTTACGTCAGCATGATAGCACCCTGAAGTGTTTGACAATATATAAAAGGTTATAAAAGGCATCCAGCGGAGGGCTGCACTTTGAGGGGAATTTGGAGGTGAGCGTACAGTAATGTTGTGGGGCGCTTGCCCAGGTCGCCTGTTGGACTTCAAGGTTGAGGCATGTTTTGGCTGGGGGGTGGGGGTGGGGGCGGTGGGGGGTGCGGTGCAAGGGCTACACTGCGGTTGTGTTGCATTGTGGGGGAGGGGGGTGCCCTTTGGTTGAGTTGCATTGGGCGGCATTGGGGGGGAGGCAAGGGCTGCCCAGTGGTTGAAGCATGTTTAGGGTGGGGGGCAAAGGCTGACCTGTGGTTGAAGGTAGTGCACAAGCACGTGTGGGGTGCAGGGGGTTTGAGCGAGGTAAGCGTCCACACATTAAGGAAATATTGTATAAAGTGAACATTCCTCTGCAGCTGAGACAGTTTGGGCACAGCCACATTGATATGATTGGTGTTGGGCCTCTAGCTTCTCTGCCCACTCAGCAACACAGAGATATCAAATTGCCACCAGGTGCTCCAAAGTTTTTCACCCCTCGGGCACAGACTGCAAACTACTGAGCGTTTTAGTGGACTGCAGAACAGTTGGACGACTGGGCAGGTTGTACAATCTCCTTGCTAAAGCTGGCCATGGAGCAGTCACTGGTGGAGGTGCTCACAGCTGTTGCAATGTCAGCATCCCAGCTTGGACCAGTCTCCCCCATGGTTCAAGCTAACAGTGCAGCCTTGCAGTGCAGGTTAGGAGAATGCCTATGCCTGAGCTGAGAGCACAGCATGCAGTCCAGTGGGCAAAGCTGCTGTCAATTGGTCGGGTGCAGTGGGGCTGAGGTGGGTGGGGTTTTGGGCAGCCATGCAGTGCACTAAACTCTGGCCATCCAAGTGGTGGCCAGCACTCTCCGCGATGTGTTAAGCGGCCTTTAGACTTTACCAAGATAGGTTCTTAGCACACCCATGCTAACCATGTGTCTCTCTATTTCATCCTGCAGAAGGAGTACATCAGGGTCATGGAGCCTGGTGATCTAGCTGTATGCTTTGTGGCATACAGAGAGTGAAGATGACTGAGAAGAAAGTGACTGAGGTGGCTGGCTGTGCAGGGGGAGGAGCAGCACCCTCTGGAAGAAGGGGCAGTTGGGGCTCTCGAACACGCTGCTGAAGAGCCACAGTGAGCTGTCACTCGTTGGTGCCTAGCTAGACCAAGGGTCTATAGACACTGCCTTTCGTGCATACAGATGACCAAGAAGCAGTGTCGCTGAAGACTGCACATACCAAGGGAGCTGGTCGGTCACATCTGTCACCTGCTGCAGGATTTGGCACCTTCGGGGAGGGCATCCACTGCCAGTGGCTCTGAAAATAAACCCGGCACTCAATTTCTATGCCAGTGGCTCCTTTCAGTGTTCCACAGGTTTCCAGGGAGCGTGCACGACTCCTACATTCTGAGTTGGCCACAGATCCCTGAAGTCTTCCAGAATCCACATAAGCTGAAGGGATGGCTTCCCAGGGACACGGGCTACCCGCAGATGATGTGGTTGATGATACCCGTGCGGGGGTCTTAGACTGCAGCAGAGCGAAGGTATAGCGAGGCTTATGCTGCAACCCACAACTGGGTGAAGCAGATCATCGGGATCGAAAATGAGGTACCGGTGCCTGGTCCGGTCTGGTGGAGCCCTGCAATATAGTCCACAGAGGGTGTCACGCATCGTCATCGCCTGCTGCACACTTTACAACTTGGTTCTGCTATGGGGAGAGGAGCTGGCTGAGGAGGAGATGGAGGATCTGGAGGTCGCCTCCAATGAGGAGGATGCCGACGGGGATGAGGGTGTGGAGGTCTTTGAAGGCGTCAATGACAGGGATGTGGCCAGATGAGGCAGGCGTGCTCGGGAGGCCCTCATAGCTGCTATATTTGTGGAGGATGATGATGATGACATGCAGTGAGGAGACACCATAGATCCTGACATTGCATCTATGAACGTTTGACTCCAGTCTGGCTTACGGCAACACACATACCCTCTGTGACAGTACTCCTTTCTTGGAGACGTAGTGGAGGCCCTAATTGTCAGTTGATTGCAGGAAGATGATGATGACATGCAGTGAGGACACTCCATAGCTCTTCACATAGTCCCTGAGAATGTCTGCCTCCTGTCTGGCTGAGGGCAGCTCGCTTGCGCTCTGTGATCAGGGTCATATCTTAGAGACGCAGCCTTGAAACTTTAAAAGGATATGATCTTTAGCCTGCCTTCAGCACCTGACCCCTTCAGGAGCACAGTATCACTGGTCACAGATGCTGAAGAGATGGGAGTCAGCCCACTTTAAAGGTGCTGAGGGCACACAGAGGGAATGACATTTGTGATGCCTGCCCACAACATTCTGGCAGCAATGATAAGCACTGTTGAGGTGCAGGCAACAGTAATGTGTCCATGGAGTTTGAAACCAGACAATCACTTTGGCCTGAAGGCTGCACAAAGCACAGGGAAGAGGCCCTGAACTGACACCTGCCTTTATCTAGTGCAGAAAGGTTTCACATCTGAGTTACATGAACACTGTTCATCAGAACAGGAAGCCATAGGCAGGGACACATTCTTCTAATCTTCTCCCAAACCGACACTTTCTCTCAGACGCCTTCTGTAAGAGTTCACCTCCAGGATTTCGGACTCTCCTTCCGATGTTCCTCTCTCGTGGGTCACCACATGCATTCAAGCTTTCTTCTACACACTCTCTCTCACTGACTCAGCTGTCAACAGTGCACCACTGCTTCACATACCCATAGCAAAGGGTTACAGACCTTCAGTTGCCTCTTTGGAATTTTCTGACTTCTCACTTTATGTCTTTATGACACTTTGACTTTGCTTCCTGCAGCTTGGAGCTTTAAGCTTGAAGCTTAGAGCCTTTCTCTGCCCCTCACTCTTAACTTCACTTAACAGGATCTTTTCCAGGTTTCTGTCCTTCCTTTGACTAGGAGGTCTGCTTGGGATGCTCTCCTGTTCCATTCCCCTAGATTTAGGGACTTTCTTCTTTTGCTTGGGACTTGCTATCTGTCCCTTTTGCGCCAGTCTCTCTCTAGCAGCTACTTTCAACCAACTTTAGTTTGGAACTGGCTATCTGCCCATTCTTGGTTGCTTCTGCCTGGCAGCTGTCTTCAAAACTGAACTCAAAACTGTTGTTTCCAGTTTCTTCTGTGTATATGTCTGTGGGAAGGACCTACCTCTCTGGGCTGGGCAACAGCTCAGTTTTTTCTACTCTTGTGTCTGCCTAACTTCTCTTACAGTCATAAACTCTCATTAGAAATGCAGGCATCTTTTAAAGTGAAACTAAAACTCAACTTGACCTTTTATTAACACACAGATACAGAAATACAAATCAAACATAAACATTAAGGATAAAACTCATTCCTAACACCTACAAGTACCAACATAACTTACTTAAACTATCTCTATATCCTAACATCATCCTTTAGAGGAAAGAAAGCTTCACAACGGTGAAGGTTTCTTTACAATGTCCTTACATCTGCCTCACACAAACTCAACATCATAAATCTCTAACAGTAGCTTATTACTTACTATACAAATAAATTTTCCATCTTGTCACAACTACACATTATATCGTACAATTACAAAAACGTACTTAAAGTCAATATATGTAACAAGGTTAATAGAATTTATACAACATAGTATTATCATAGCTCAGCTCTTATGTTTCTTCTTTTTATCTTTATTCACAGTCTTTAACTTAGCAAAGAATGTTTCATTTATTTCTTCAGCCCAATCATCCTTTTCATTCATTGTAGGCATAATTCCATCCCCAAGCTCATTTTCCAAATTCAAATGTGGTAAATTTGCATTTCAATTGGCAGGAAGAACAAAAAAGCAGAGTATTACTTAAATGGAGAATGGCTGCATAATTCTGAGGTGTAGAGGGATCTAGGCGTTCTAGTACGAGTCACAAAAAGTTAGTATGCAGGTACAGCAAGTAATTAAGAAGGCTAATGGAATGCTAACCTTTATTGCAATAGGGATTGAACATAAAAGTAAGGATGTTATGCTTCAGTTATACAGGGCATTGGTGAGACCGCACCTCAAATACTGTGTGCAGTTTTAGCCTCCTTATTTAAGGAAGGATGTAAATGCATTGGAGGCGGTTCAAAGGAAGTTTACTAGATTGATACCTGGAATGAGTGGGTTGTCTTATGAGGGAAGGTTGGACAAACTGGGCTTGTTTCCACTGGAGTTTAGAATAGTGAGGGGTGATTTGATTGAAGTATACAATATCCTGAACGGTCTTGACAAGGTGGATGTCGAAAGGATATTTCCTCTTGTGGGTGAGTCCAGAACTAGGGGGCACTGTGGCACTGTTTTAAAATTAGGCGCTGCCCTTTTAGGACAGAAATGAGGAGAATTTTTTTTTCTCAGAGGGTTGAGCGACTTTGGAACTCTCTGCCTCACAAGGTGGTGGAGGCGGGGTCACTGAATATTTTTAAGGCAGAGGAAGGGTCGTGAGGACTCGAAACGTTAACTGATTTCTTCTCCACCGATGCTGCCAGACCTGCTGAGTTTTTCCAGGTAATTCTGTTTTTGTTGTAGATAGATTCTTGTTAGGCAAGGGAATCAAAGGTCATCAGGGTTAGATGGGAGTGTGGAAATCGAAATGCAAGAAGATCAGCCATGATCTTATTGAATGGTGGAGCAGGCTTGAGGGGCCGAATGGTCTACTCCTGTTCTTATTTCTTTTTTTCTTATGTAATATAACAAAGTCAAAATGGCATTTTTGTGCATTAACATCTCATTTCTTCTCTGGTCAAAATCTTTTTTTGCCATTTCAAGGATGTTGTTGAGGTGCTTTTTATGTTCATACAGAAGGGTTTCATACTCCTGCTTGGTTTGATCTTTCAACTTTTTATGATACTGCTGTTTCTACAGATCCGATTTCGAACAGGTCTTTTCCACTTCTCTTTGAGCAATGTCTATTATAAAAAACATTAAAGCTAAAACTCATTCCAAACACCAACAAATACCAATATAACTTACTTAAACTATCTCTATTTCATAACACTAAGGATAACACAAGTTACAAAAGCTATCTTATACTCAAGTTCACAGTAAGTACACAGTCCATGTAAACCATTGGTGGCCTGTGGTCAGACACACAACACTCTGAAACCAAGGGCAGAATTTTGCTGTCGGCGAGCAGGGGGCAGGGCCCGCTCACTGATGCGTAAAATGATGCGGGATGATGTCGGGCGGAACCCCCGATGTCATCCTGCCCCATTTAAATTTTCAGGAAGGCTGGGGCACAGCAAAATCAGCTGTGCGTCCGCCGACCTGTCAATGGCCAATTGAGGACATTGACAGGACCATTTAAACAACTAAAGGACCTGCCCGTCCAACCTTAAGGTTGGCAGGCAGGCCAGGAGCCCCAGCGGCAAACAGATAAAACATGAAACCTCATCCACAGGCGGGATGAGGTTTCATGCAGGGTTTTAAAATTTTTTATAAAGTTATTATGTTAATTATGAACATGTCCCATCTCATGTGACATTGTCACATGAGGGGGACATGTTAGGGATCTTCTTTTTCTATTTTTAATATTTTTAAAGGTGTCAGCGATCTCCCTGAGGCAGCACTTAGCCTCAGGGGGATGTACGCTCTTTCATGCACATGCGTGAAAGACCGCACACTCGTTTTTGGGGAATCCCCCCCGCCCGCACAGGAAGTGCATAGCGCTTCTCACCGGATGTCACGCTGGGCTGGCCTTAATTGGCTTGCCCAAGTAAAATGGCGACGAGGCCCGCTTCTCCGGCGGGGATCAGCTCCTCACCCGCTGGAGATTGGGTCGGGCCCACCTACCCGCCCGACAGGCAGAAAATTCTGCCCCAAGTGACAGATCCCACTCCAAACAGATGTTATAGATCTCTCCTCAACTCCCCCTAGACGCTTGTCACACCGTGAGCCAACTGCTCTCACTGAATTACGTCTTTCACACAAGGGTTTCCAATCTCCACTCTCGAAGAACTCACTTTGGAATCTTCTCCCAAACCGATGCTTTCTCTCAGACGCCTTCTGCAAAGGTCCACCTCCAGGGTTTCAAACTGTCCTTCCAATGATCCTCTCCCCTGGATCACCACATGCATTCAAACCTCCTTCCACACACTCTCTCTCAAATGCTCAGCCATGCCAACAGAACACAACTACTTCACATGCTTATAGTAAAGAGTTACAGACATTTAGCTGTCTCCTTGGATCTTCTAGCTTCTCCTTTAAATCTGCTTCCTGCAGCTTTCTTCTCTTTAAGCTTGAAGCGTGGAACATTCCTCTCTGCTCCTTACTTTCACTTCCACAGAACAGGACCTGTTCCAGATTCCTGTTCTACTTTTGACTGGAAGGTCTTCTTGGGACCCCTCCTTTCTGCCTCACTCCTTGGCTTTGGGACTTTTTGGTTCTTTTGGGAAATCTGCTCTCTCTGCAGTTCTCTCTCCCAGTAGACAACTAACAATTTGGTATCTCCCTTGAGATTCAGAACTGACTTGACATTCACTGTTACTTTAACTTTAGAGCAACTCATCTAAGATTCTTAGACTTATTTCCCTCAGCAGTCTGCTAGTATGTCAGCTAGGGAGAGACTTAAACTGCTCTCTTCAACTTACAGCAGAATGACCAACTGAACTCAAACTGCTTTTAGTTTCTCTGTCTGTGTGTGTAGGTGTGTGTATGTGTGGGTCTCCGTTTCTGGACCCCTGTTGCTCGGCCACAGTACAGTTTTTCAAAAATCTTGTTTGCTTTAAATCTTCTTCAAGAGTCGTAAAAATCTCATTAGAAATGCAGGTATACAAACAGAGCTTTAGATCTGATGTCTCTACTCAAAAATGAAACTAGATCCCAGATTTCACCTTTTAACCCACAAATAGAAAAAAATATACATTGAACTTAAAATTAAAGATATATCTTATCCCTAACACACCCAAATCCACATATAACTTACTTAAACTGTCTCTATTTCCTAACAATTCTTATAACAACTAGCCCAGGACTAAAAAATGTTAGCATTGGAAATGCAGGAATTTCAGGGGCCGTGTGAGGAACTCAGCTCTGCTAAGGAAAAACTGATCAATGTTAAGAAGCAACATTCATGCTTTGAAAGATGAGTTTGCTGATGAAACATGAGAACTAGTGAGAGCGTTTAAGCCTCGGTCACAGGAAGTAGAACACTTGAATGAAGACTTGTAGTGTCTCAACAATAAACTTGTAGAATCGAATTCAAGAAAGATAGATCCTCAATTAAAACATGAAGAACTTCACGTATCAGAAATCTCTATTAGGTATCGTGAAATATGCCTTGAACAGGAAAATAAATTGCTGATAAATGAGAACAATTGGTTGAAGGCCAAATTAAAAACCAAAACTGAGGAACTACTGGAACTTAATTGTAATAAAAAGCAATGAAATTCTTAAATTCTGATGCATTCTGGAGAACAAGCAGCATGAGATGTGTGGTATGGAAGAACAGATCCAGACTTTAAAAGTAGCTGAGGAAAATGTTAAGAAGCAGATTGAGGGTCTAACAAGTAAATTGGAAGAGTCTAAGGAGCAAATAGTAACCACAGAGGAAGGATTCCAAAAGGAGCAGAATGCCCATGTGAAGCTGTCAAAATTGTATAAAGGTTCTATCGATGATTTTGAAACAAAGGTAACTAAACTCACTGGAGCAATAGCTAAGCTAAATGAAAAGGTAACAAACTTGGAAAGGAATTGGGAAATAAGAGAGGTAGCAAATATTTGGATGAAATTGTGAAAGGAGTGAAGATGTAGGTTCTATCTTTCAAGTGTCAGCGAGAAGAATATGAAGGTGTGCGGAAGGCTGTGGCACATTTCTTGGATAAACTAGAATGTGACTTAAGTAAAGGGAGAAAAACTCCCTCGGTGCAGATTTAATCATTTGATGTTGATCAAAACAATGAAACAATAAAATCTGTTATGGAGGAAGTGAGTGAATTTTGTAAGTAAGTGAGTAATTTTGAAGCTGGTTGTCAATCAGACAGACATGCTTTCTGTAGCAAACTTAAAGGACCCATTGAAGGCATATTTCCATCAACAGAGGAGAAGAGTAAAAAAAGCCTCATGTTCTTGTGTAGTAAGGTTGAGAATCCTATGCAAAAATCAGTTGTATCATATAGCATGACTAATATGTATCTATATGTGAAGAAGAAGAGACTACAATAGTATTGGTTTGCAGTTACATCAGAAAGGTTGAAAACCCATGTTACAAAATAGAAGTACAAACTGGTCAAGATATTTCTAAAGAAAGCTTCAATGTATCCTCACAACCTTTGGTTGACCATGAAAAGGCAATGGGAAAAAAATTATTTAATTGTTGATGTTCTGCCCAGACTTTAAAGAAAAGGTGTAGGAAAAAACACAGGGCAGAACTTTATATCCCACGGGCGGGTGTGTGCCTGATCCGATCGGGCGTAAAATAGCTCGCGATGACATCGGGCGAGCGTCCCGACGTCATCATGCATTCAAGTCAGCAGCACACCCACTGTCAATTAAGAGGCCTATTATGTCCATTAATCAAATAATCAAAGGCTATTTTTCGCCGCCCATCCAACCTTATGGTTGACAGGCGGGCAAATTGGCCAGGCGGCCTTTGCCTTTTTGAGGAAACCTTATCTACGGGCGGGATGAAGTTTCCAACATTAATTTTTAAAAAAATGTTTTGACATAATTTTTACTATGTCTTTGTTCATGTGAGTGAGTCCTATGGAGGGATATGTTTTTCACATTTTCAAATTCTTTAATTCTTGATTTTAAAATTCTTCAGTTCCGTGAGGCAGCTCCCTGCCTTCAGGGAGCTTTCGGTGCGCACTCCCCTGCACACGCACAGACTTATGCGCTCACCCTCCTCCCGCTCCCACCCCGGCAGCGCTGGGCTTCTCAAAGCGCCTTTCACGCTGTCTGGCCGTTAATTGGCCAACCAGGGTGAAATCGCGGTTGGGGGGCCAATTGTGGGTTGCGGACCGCTTCCCAGCCGCTCCTGGGCCCGGCCACTACGCCCACCCGACAGCCCGAAAATCCTGCCCACAGGCTCTGAGTTGTGATAATTCTATGATGTTTAAATCCTGCTAATCCTACTTGTCACCTGTACTTGCTTTTGTTTAGTTAAGCCTTTATAACTTTTTAAATATGATATCTGTAATTATGGAAAAAATGGAGAGGTTATCTGTACAGTAATCAATAAACTATTTGATAAGCTTTATGAGGATATGAAATTGATGTATTTTCAAAGCCATTATAAAGAAACCTTCACTACGGTGAAGCTTTTTTTCTTCCCAGGTGTAGGTGTTAAGAAATGTGAACTTACCTTCTTCCGTGTGGAAGCCGAGGACTCCATTTCTCGGCAGGGCCAATAGTTCCAGTGCATGCTCAGAGCGCAGCAGAGTGACAGACTGTGCATGTTCCTTCCTAGTTTTGTATTTTCAGTCAAAGGGCTCGACCATCTGGGACATTGGGAGTGTGCCTTCTTGGCGTGATTACAACAACCATGGGACCAATTTGATACCATAAGGAGAGTTCCAGGACAGGGAGAGAGAAACCAGGGGGAAGTCGCAGAGAGGGAGGACTCAGGGAGGGAGACCACCAGAAAAGGAGCCACTAGAGGAGACCACCGGTAGGAACCACCAGGGAGAGAAACCACTGGGAAGAGGAGCAAAGAAAGAGGGCCAGGCAGTGAAAGTTCTGCCATTGACAGGCTCCACATGGTGAGGTCTCATGACAAGCCCAGAGAGTTGAAGAGGCAGCGGAAGGTTGGTGACTCTGTGCTGTGGGCAATCAGATATCCGGCATCTCTCCAGTCCCAGCTGCTCATTGGGAGCAGTGGCCACTACTGGAACTACAGCCAGTATCCCATGTGGAGTAGCGATGGAGGCCAGATTCAAAGGTGAGTTAGAGCAGCTTCGCAGGGCCAGTCAGGCAGGCCCTGGCGAGGTTCGGTGACTGGGGGGACAAGTGAGGGTGGCGATCACCATTGTGGGGTAAATCCATCAGGCACAGGGTGCCCGAACAGGAAGGTCTCATCCCCGTTTAGCCAGCAGCAAGATTGCCAGGGTTTACCTGGCAGCCTCTCCATGTGGCATTGGCAGCCCCAAGCCCCACTAATAAAATACCAGCAAAGGCAGGGGGAGTTCCTTAATTAGGGAATATCAGGTGGGGCCCCTCCCCGATACCTTTGCCATCACTGGTGAAATGTGCCCCCTGCCCTGTCACCCAATTTTATGCCCAACCCCGCCTGCCAGTCTGTTCTGGGGTGGGTTGGGGGAAAGGGGGGTTGTCGTAAAATTCTGATCAATGAGCTGCAGACTGGGGGATCTCACTTATTGGTCATTGCCAATGTGTGCCCACCTGCTCCACCAGGAAGGAGGTTTTGTTTCAGGAGGCTGCAGATGTCTGCAGGCCCTGTTGTAAGAGCCTCCTGAAGCCGTGGTGCTCAGACCTGTCAAGAGAGCTGGTTCCGTGTCAATAAAACCAGTGTTGGGGGTCTCACCTCCTCCCAGCTGGATCTTGTTTTCCTTTCCCTCTGCCCTGTGTAGGGGCATGTGGCTGAGGAGAAGGCAGCTTTTGCGGCTGCTGGTCTTGCTCCTCCTGCTGCTGCTGGAGCAGCCGGCAGTGGCGGGGCCTTTGCTTTTGACCCTCAGCAGAGGTGGAAACTGGAGCAACTTAAGATGCTCCCATGCCACGGTGAAGACTAGCAGCAGGTAAATTCCGCTGAAGTTTAATGACGTTCTAAACAGGTGAAGTGTTCTTTCAAGAAGTTGGCAATCACCTGTCAAACAGCAAAAGCGTCCTCCAAGAGAAGAAGTGCTTTGAAGGGCAGCCTCTCAATGGCCATGGTTGGAACTCTTCATTGTAACTGATCAAAATTGAATGAGCTCCTCCTGCTGTACAGTCATCTTGGTGATCCTGGCAAGTTGGTGACAAATCAGGGGATGTCCTCTCACAAGGCAACCCAGGATTCAGAGCTAAAACAGCTCATAAATAGCTTGTTAACTTTGTTACAACTGGGATGGTAGGAGTGTGCCAATTATCAAGCCCCACTACTCTGCAGGTCGTACCATTAATTTAAATGTTTCATTTTCTCACAGAATGGCCAGTTGTGTATCTATACTTCGAGTACCCAAAAGAAAAGAGAGTCTGACTAGGCTTCTTTCAAAAACTCAGAATGATGCATTTATTTTTAAAATTAATCTTCTTTTAACAAGTTGCAAGTACTGATTAACACATGATTGTAATCGGGAAGTATAACTATCTATCTCTTCCTAAAGAATTCCCCCAGCACACACACAGACAAACAAAGGACAAACAGATAGAGTCTCTCTACAGAGATGGGCTTTGGAAGATGGGCATTATAAAATAAATGATAAAGTCCACAGGGTCTCGATGCTGTCGACCAGGAGTTCCCTCGTGTGAAGACGGGCTGTAGGTTCTGGTGGATGCCTGGAAGTTGTCACCAGCTGATCTCAGCTTTGCAGGTCCTAAGGCAGACTAGTTACACTCAGATGAGGATTCTCAGGCTACAGGTTGATAGCCACACACAATTTTAGGCAACTAGAGAGAGGGAACCTTCTCTCCTCAGCTTGCTCTCCAACAAGACTGACTGCAAAACAAGCAGGTTCACAATTTAAGTTTTTGTCCCCTCTCTCCCATGTGATTTCCAGCAAGTTATCAACGTTCCTTCAGTTTTTCTTTCTCCATCAGATTAGTTTAAACAAACAACCGGGTCTTCCTCAAGTACCATAAGTGTCAGGTGATTTCTTGGAAGAGGCCTGTTTGTTGACAGTTCCAAGGTGAACTTATGACCTTTTAAAAAAAATCCCAGGTTAACATCCAAATGTCCAGATCATGCCATGCCCTTCCATTTTGTAAAAGAAAAATTCAGGGCAGAATTTTCACCTCAGTGGGCGGGCATGCGCCTGACCCGCTCGAGCACGAAATGACGCGCGATGATGTCGGGCGAGTGTCCCGACGTCAATGCGCAGTCGCACGATAGCTTGGTCGATGGGCGTGCGCAGGAATCGGCAATGTGCCCACTGACCATTAGAAGACCATTAAAGTATTAATGAACTTGATTTTTTTGCTGCCCGTCCAACCTTACGGTTGGTAGGCAGGCAAAAAGGCCAAGCATCCATTGCATTTTTTAGGAAAGCTCATCCATGGGCAGGATGAGGTTTCTAAAAGCAAATAAAAATAAAATTTAAAAATTTACATCTCACTCATAACATCTCCCTGCTCATGTGACAGTCGCACGAGGGGACATGTTTTTTAACATTTAAAAATTCTTTATTTTTCTTTTTCAGAACTCTTCACAGAGCTGCCTCAGGGAGCTTTTCCACGGTGCACCTGCGCGCATGTGCAAAGATCCCCGCTCGCTCTTCCCCACCCCCCCCACTCCACCCCCTGCACAGGCAGTGCCAAGCACTGCAGCACACGTTTCACACTGGGCTGGCCTTAATTGGCCTGCCAGCATGAAATCATGATCCGGCCCCAATTGCGGGCGGCGAGATATATGATTCTTGAGAGATTCGATTCTAACAGCTTCAACAACTCCTTAATTCCTTACCTGAAAGATGAAAAAGGGTTAAAAACAAAAAACTACTGCGGATGCTGGAAATCCAAAACGAAAACAGAATTACCTAGAAAATCTCAGCAGGTCTGGCAGCATCGGTGGAGAAGAAAAGAGTTGACGTTTCGAGTCCTCATGACCCTTCAACAGAACTGAGTAAAATTAGGAGAGGGGTGAAATATAAGCTGGTTTAAGGTGGTGGTGGTGGGGGGGTGGTGGTGGTGGGCGGGAGAGAACTTGGGGGGGTGGTGGTGTTGTAAGGACAAGCAAGCAGTGGTAGGAGCAGATAATCAAAAGATGCCACAGACAAAGGAACAAAGAGGTGTTAAAGGTGGTGATATTATCTAAGAGAATGTGCTAATTAAGAATGGATGGCAGGACACTCAAGGTACAGCTCTAGTGGGTGGGGTGGAAAGACTGACAGGGCATTATAGGTATAAATTTAAAAATAATGGAAATAGGTGGGAAAAGAAAAATCTATATAAATTATTGGAAAAAACAAAAGGGAGGGGGAAGAAACGGAAAGGGGGTGGGGATGGAGGAGGGAGTTCAAGATCTAAAGTTGTTGAATTCAATATTCAGTCTGGAAGGCTGTAAAGTGCCTAGTCAGAAGATGAGGTGCTGTTCCTCCAGTTTGTGTTGGGCTTCACTGGAACAATGCAGCAAGCCAAGGACAGACATGTGGGCAAGAGAGCAGGGTGGAGTGTTAAAATGGCAAGCGACAGGGAGGTTTGGGTCTTTCTTGCGGACAGACCGCAGGTGTTCTGCAAAGCGGTCGCCCAGATTACGTTTGGTCTCTCCAATGTAGAGGAGACTGCATTGGGAGCAGCGAATGCAGTAGACTAAGTTAGGGGAAATGCAAGTGAAATGCTGCTTCACTTGAAAGGAGTGTTTGGGCCCTTGGACAGTGAGGAGAGAGGAAGTGAAGGGGCAGGTGTTGCATCTTCTGCGTGGGCATGGGGAGGTGCCATAGGTGGGGGTTGAGGAGTAGGGGGTGATGGAGGAGTGGACCAGGGTGTCCCAGAGGGAACGATCCCTATGGAATGCCGCCAGGGTGGGGTGAAGGGAAGATGTGTTTGGTGGTGGCATCATGCTGGAGTTGGCAGAAATGGCGGAGGATGATCCTTTGAATGCGGAGGCTGGTGGGGTGATAAGTGAGGACAAGGGGGACCCTATCATGTTTCTGGGAGGGAGGAGAAGGCGTGAGGGCGGATGCGCGGGAGATGGACCTGACATGGTTGAGGGCCCTGTCAACCACCGTGGGTGGAAAACCTCAGTTAAGGAAGAAGGAGGACATGTCAGAGGAACTGTTTTTGAAGGTAGCATCATCAGAACAGATGCGACGGAGGCGAAGGAACTGAGAGAATGGGATGGAGTCCTTACAGGAAGCGGGGTGTGAGGAGCTGTAGTCGATGTAGCTGTGGGAGTCGTTAGGCTTGTAATGGATATTGGTGGACAGTCTATCACCAGAAATTGAGACAGAGAGGTCAAGGAAGGGAAGGGAAGTGTCAGAGATGGACCATGTGAAAATGATGAAGGGGTGGAGATTGGAAGCAAAATTAATAAATTTTTCCAGGTCCCGACGAGAGCATGAAGCAGCACCGAAGTAATCATCGATGTACCGGAGAAAGAGTTGTGGGAGGGGGCCGGAGTAGGACTGGAACAAGGAATGTTCCACATACCCCATAAAGAGACAGGCATAGCTGGGGCCCATGCGGGTACCCATAGCCACACCTTTTATTTGGAGGAAGTGAGAGGAGTTAAAGGAGAAATTGTTCAGTGTGAGAACAAGTTCAGCCAGACGGAGGAGAGTAGTGGTGGATGGGGATTGGTTGGGCCTCTGTTCAAGGAAGAAGCTAAGGGCCCTCAGATCATCCTGGTGGGGGATGGAGGTGTAGAGGGATTGGACATCCATGGTGAAGAGGAAGCGGTTGGGGCCAGGGAACTGGAAATTGTTGATGTGACGGAAG
This sequence comes from Cetorhinus maximus, assembly GCF_964194155.1. Classification (NCBI taxonomy): domain Eukaryota; kingdom Metazoa; phylum Chordata; class Chondrichthyes; order Lamniformes; family Cetorhinidae; genus Cetorhinus; species Cetorhinus maximus. The sequence continues at coordinate 54,332,530 of NC_135882.1, forward strand.
GTGTCAGAGGAATCACGGATGTAAGTGGGAAGGGACTGGACAAGGGGAGAGAGAAGGGAGTCAAGATAATGAGAAATGAGTTCCGTGGGGCAGGAACAGGCTGACATGATCGGCCTGCCGGGGCAGTTCTGTTTGTGGATTTTTGGTAGGAGGTAGAAGCGGGCCGTCCGAGGTTGGGCGACTATCAGGTTGGAAGCTGTGGGAGGAAGAGCTCCAAAGGAGATGAGGTCAGTGACAGTCCTGGAAACAATGGCTTGATGTTCAGTGGTGGGGTTCCTGCTTGCCTTCAACGCTGCCATGGGGAAAGCTGGAAGAGGGCTGACTCAGTGTCAAGTTCTGGGGCTTTCTCACCCCTCTCATCCCTGATCCAGACTGGGAAAATTCTGCCCAGCTGATCTTCCTAATACTTAGGTGGAGGAAATTTCTGCTCATCCAGCACTGAATGTCAGGCAAGCAGCATGATAAATCAGAGATGGTGGAGAGTTTGAGGGAGATGGTCGTGAGGTAGGGCTGGGTGTCATCACTGTACATGTGGAATCTGATGTGTTTTTGAATGATGCTGGCGAGGGGCAGCATGTAGATGAGAAGTTGGGGGGCTCAAAGAGAGGTATTGTGGAACTCCAAAATAATGGACTGGAGTGGGAAGAATACTCATTGCAGATGTTTCTCTAGTTGTGCTGTACATGATTTTTCCATTATGTTGAATCAGAAGAAAATAAAATCTGGCAAAGCTAGTGATATATTGTTTAGAAGAAATCCAACTGGGGAAGAGGAGGGTAGGGAATAGGAGCTGGCTAAATTTTACACTATTTTAATTGTGCATTTCTTAAACTTAATTATAGGTATTTATAAAATGATTTTAGATTCAGGTCAGATTCTTCTCAGAATTGCTGGAAGCAGTTTGACATTTCCACATGATAAAAAGATTGAAGCAATCAAGGAACTTTGAGGGAACATGAACTACTTAAATCACTTTCTTTCAGGGACTCGAGGATTTTGGCCAATTAAGTGACTTGAAGCCTTGAAGCACCTCTATGTCTCTTTTGAAGTATGAGAAAAGACAAATTCTGGAAATGCTTTCAGATGTAATATAATGAAGCTGCACTATGAGACAAATGAACAGCAGACTGATGGACAAATGAACAGACAGAACAGCTTCTGCCTAACCTGTGGTACCTGTGAACTATCATGCTGGCAGTGGACAATAAAACTGGATTTTATAGAACTGGCATCTTTGAGTGATCTTTGGAAATTTTGAGGAGCTTTATCTTGAGCTTGAGTTGACAGTGGCTAACAATAACTGGTTGATTCAGAATGAAACAAAGAATGTATTGTCAGGGATGCTTGGGCAAGGTGTAAAACAAGACAACTTGGACAAAATAATTAATTTCAGTTATGTTGACTCCTCCATTCAGGCAAAAAAAATAAGGGGCAAATAGGAAAACATGTCTTGATAATTTTGGATGCTGTGTTGGAAACACAGAATTAAGTTACGATCTGCAATGAAAGCAGGTATTTCACTTTGCTTAGAAATGAGTCATGTGTCATGTTGCAGAGCACTCAGATACACCATGCCACAGCCCCTCTTCACAATAACAAGGTGGGCCTGTTTCATGTAAACATGGCTTAAAGCATTTCAACAAGTATGGATGAATCCATTCTAACATTCCATCAATTCACTGATCTTGTATATACCTCCTTCATCTGAACACTTCAGGTCAATGACCTTGACTTAGGACAGGAAGACGTTGCAGCATTTTGGTAGAGTAGATAGGGCCAAACTTGGCAAAAAGGCAAGGGAAGCTTGGAGGATTTTTCATGCAGTGGGTTGTTATTGTCTGGAATGCACTGCCTGAAAGTAGATTCAATGGCATCTTTCAAAAGGGAATTGGGCATATGCTAAAACATAAAAATTGGTGGAGCTATGAGGAAAGAACAGGGGAGTGGGACTAATCAGAAATCTCATTCAGACAGCTTGCACAGGCACAATAAGATAAAAAATTTTTTGCTGTTGTGTATTGCACTAAGACTAATGCATGATCAACTGCAGGCAGTCATGATGGAACTGACTTTATGGGCAGAATTTCACCCTTGTCGGGTAGGCTCGGTGGGGGCAGGCGAGGGCGGTCGGGAAACTGACCGCTGCCCGTGATCGAGTCCTGAAGGCGATTTCATGCTGGTGAGCCAATTAAGTCCCGTCCGGCCTGAAACGCGAGTGGGAGTGCTCAGCGCTGCCTGTGCAGGCGGGGAGAGGATGGGAAGCAGGGCGAGCACAAACTTTGCGCATGCGCACGAGTGAGCGCTTGAAAATCTCCCCGAGGCACAGAGCTGCCTCAGGAAGATGTACAGTTAAGAAAAATAATAAAGAAATTTAAAATGTTATAAAACATGTCCCTTCATGTGACTCATGTCACATGAGCAGGGACATGTTATTAATTAAGTTTTAAAATTTTTATTTTATTTTTATTTCCCACCTGTGGATGAGGTTTCCTAAAAAGTGCAAAGGCCACTTGGCCTTTTCGCCTGCCCACCAACCATAAGGTTGGACCGACAGCAAAAAATTTATTTTTATTACCTTGTTAATTGCCTTAATAGGCCTTTTAATTGTCAGTGGACATGCTGCCAACTCCGACCAAAACATCATGTGCGTTATATTACGTGGAGTCTCTGCTGGTTGGAGTCATACCTAGCACAAAGGAAGATGGTTGTGGTTGTTGGAGGTCAATCCTCTCAGTTACAGGACATCACTGCAGGAGTTCCTTAGTGTAGTATCCTAGGCCCAACCATCTTCAGCTGCTTCATCAATGACCTTCCTTCCACCATAAGATCAGAAGTGGGGATGTTCGCTAATGGTTGCACAGTGTTCAGCACCATTCGTGACTCCTCAGATATTGAAGCAGTCCATGTCCAAATGCAGGAGGACCTGGACAATATCAAGGCTTGGGCTGACAAGTGGCAATTAGCATTTGTGCCACACGAGTGTCAGGCAATGACCATCTCCAATAAGAGAGAATCTAACCATCACCAATTGACATTCAATGGCATTACCATTGCTGAATCCCCCAATGTCAACATCCTGGGGGTTACAAGTGATCAAAAACTGAACTGGACTGGACATATAAATACTAGGTCAGAGGCTAGGAATCCTGTGACGAGTAACTTACTTTCTGACTCCCCAAACCCTGTTCACCATCTACAAGGCACAAGTCAGGAGTGTGATGTAACACTTTCTACTTGCTTGGATGACTGTGGCTCCAATAACACTCAAGAAGCTCTACACCATCCAGGACAAAGCAGCCTGTTTATTTGGCACCACATTCAGGAACATTCACTCCCTCCACCACCAACGCACAGTAGCAGCAGTGTGTACCATCTACAAGATACACTGCAGGAACTCACCAAAGTTCCTTAGACAACACCTTCCAAACCCACGACCACTATCATCTAAAAGAACAAGGGCAGCTGTCACATGGGAACACCAGTACTTGGAGGTTCCCCTCCAAGCCACTCATCATCCTGACTTGGAAATAAATTGTCAATCCTTCACTGTCACCTGGTCCAAATCCTCCCTAACAGCATTGTGGGTGTACCTACACCACATGGAATCCAGCAATTCAAGAAGATCAGCTCACTACCACTTTCTCAAGGACAATTAGGGATAGGCAATAAATGCTGGCCTAGCCAGTGATGCCCACATCCCATGAATGAATTTTTAAAAAATCAACAATTTAACAGATTGGGCGCCATATTTTTTTTAAAACTGTAATCACAGCCAAAACATATATTGCCCATACAACCAGAGTAATTTACATGTAAAAAAAAAGTCTTTCCTAATACCAGTATGTGTTTAACAAAAATATCATTATTTAAAAAGAAATAATGGAAAGAACTACATTTTTTCTTCTTCCTTCCTGCATAATTTCAATTAACCTTCTTTCTCTTGCTGTCTGGATATCTCCTTCCATTTACATTAGCCTGACTGGTTTCTCTCAACATCTCTGACTGTGTCAAACCTGAACTTTGACTACCAACTCCACTTAATGGTTTGGACTATGACATTGATTGATTTGCCTTAATCAAAGATCCTGACTCACTTTGCTCTACTGGTGGATTCCTGAATACAGTAAACTTTCTGACTTTTACTTTGGTCTGTGAGAAGAATTTGGACCAAAGGAAACATCTCCTGCTTTCCTTCTGTCAGGTTTCCAAGTTCCAGCAAATGATCCACATGACACTAACAGAATCTATCTCCAATCTTCACTAGATATGTGAATGCACCTAGTTTTTTTCCAACTACCATCGCATATTTCTCCTTAACATCTTAGTGGTTTTTCACCTTGATCTTCTGACCAGCACTGAGCTTTCTAAGTTTCATGCCTCACATATCATGACTCGTCTTCACTTTGTCTTGTTTTTCTCTTACATTGCCATTGATTGGTTTAAGGACATTAAACCTTGTCCTAGGAGCATGTCTGGACACTAACTCAAAAGTTGAGCAACCTATTGTAAACTGTGGAGTTATTCTGCAGGAGAACAGAAAATTGTCTAGCCTGTCTCAGAGAGAAATGTGGAAATTACTGTCAAGCTTCTCAGCTAGCAAATACATCTGCAAAGACCTCTTCGCAACCTGTACATTTCTTTCTGAAGCACCATTCGATGCTGGGTGATATGGTGGTATTAAAGTGTGCTTGACTCCATTCTTAATTAGAAATATTTCAAATTCTTCTGACATAAACTGTGGGCCATTATCTGATACCAACACCTTTGGTAAACCCATAAATTGCCCCAATCGTTTTGACCCTTGTGGTATTGGGCATAGACTCAACATTTATCGACTTGGTGCAGCTATCGAGCAAAACAAGGTACTCTTTCCCTTCCACTTCAAAGAAATTGGCATACTCATTTCCATGGTTTACTTGTATTTGACCATGAAATTAAAGAATTAAATGGTTAGATCATTTCTCATTCTGAGACACACTTCACAAATTTTCACCAACTCTTCAATATCTCTATCTACATTTGAAGGGTTCTCAAAATTCCCACATTTTTCATATTATCAACAAGGATATGACTTTTGGACTTTTATGGCAGAGGACCCAATTGCTGAGTTAAGTGTAGAACCCTGCAGACAGGAGGCTAGGCCCATGAAGGTCTGGGACTGGACATACCCGGGCCTGTTGAGTGCAGTGTGGATTGTTGCCTGGAACCAGACAATGAGAGGAGACAGAATTCTTCTGTCTCCCTTTAAAATTCTTCCCTTTAAAACAATCAACCCAGAGAAAAACTTCATTTTACACAAAACTAAAGCCCATCAAAATCTTGCATAAATAATCGCTACTAACTACTAAGGCAGGAAGGCAGCAATCAATGCAATTATGTGAACCCATCAATACTCCACATATACAATGGCTTTCAGTTCAAGGCTAGTTACGGGGACAGGAAGACAACGATAAACATAACGCGAGCCCTTTAAAAACAATGAGACAACAATCACCTGAAGAAGCCCAAATCAGACAAAGAACTAACCTTGATTTGGTTTCAGATAAGAAATTCGAAAAAACAGTAAAACTGGGCCACCAGATACGAAGGGGGTGAGCAGTTTTGGAGTGGTTGAAGCAGAGTTTAAACAGGGAGAGACAGCTGAGCCAAGCGGACAGAGGAGATCTGGAGGTTTACAGACCTGCAGGCAAGATCATGGCGAGGGGCACGGGGTGGCAGGCTCAACCGAAGACAACAAGGCTGCAACCACAGCCCTCCACGAAGATCGACCACCTACAACCGCGCCCTCCACCCAACTGAAGAACCTTCTCAGATTCCACAGACCAGGACCACGTGGGAACAGCAGGCCCCAGAGGACACAAAGAGCGTACCCCAAAACTGCAACTGGCTTACCTGGCTGGATTTCAAACTGTCAAGGAACCGTGGCTGGTGAGCATGATCCCTGATCTCTCCTAGTTCAATTTAGTTAGGTTTTGGGGCTGGGACAAGGGTAAGGGGATTAGTAGCGTGATTTTCCCTCGTTATGCCGTGTGTTCCTCATTCTTAATTAAGTGTACTTTGTAGGTCTGTATAATCTCAATGTAATCCTAATATTATAAGTTCATTTGTAACTTCAATAAACCCAGCTTTTTTTCTTGCGCCAAAACCAGTTGTCTGCTGCACTTTGTCACAAACCCCAAATAAGTCCAAGGTCTAGAACCCAGGGAGTGGGAGTGATTCGGACCGCTCAGAAGTCAGAGGTGAAGCTGACACACATCACCACCCCCTACACATTTGGAACCTTCTTGCTACTGCTCTCATACAGATTATCCCTGTGTGCTCCTGATGAAGTTCTTTAGCAATCCATCTTTAAACCTTGGCAGAATAATGACTTTTAAATCTGATAGGAGACAGCTTTGATGTACACTCAGTTCATTTCTATGTGTGAAATATTCCTGCAGTTTCTCATCATCACATTCTTTAGGTCAGCCAGTCATGACATAATTGGGCACTTTACTGAGCATTGCATCCTTGCGAGCTTCACTAATTTCTCTGGCAGACACTGGCATGTCATTTATGTATATAAAGTAATTCACAGGTAACTCAGTGGCTCGAAATGAATCAGTCTTCACAGGAAATCCCAAAAGAACATCCACATTTGCATGATCTACTGACATATGATATTTAATATTATGCTCATGGTTAATTTGACCATTTGGTCCTCCTCACTCAAAGACCACTTTGTGCTCTCACTTCCTCAATGTAAGACATACGCTTACTGATCCCTACAATAAATAACTTTGTCCAATTTAAACGTATCTTCTGAAACCAATTCCTACCCATCAGGGAGACCCTCTTCCCTTCTACCACTACCAATGTTGAATAATTGGCTGCATCATCATATTTCACCCTAACACTAACTCGATACAGCACTCAAATGCTGTTATTAGCATAAATAGTGAGTTTCACACCAGTTTTGGGTAAGGGAATGGGGCTTAGGGACTTCTCTCCTTCCGGGATAATAGATACCGCTGCAGCTGTATCAATGATGAAAGTAAATCGTGAATGTCCCACTTTCATTTTTCTGCTGGCACTGGGATTTTTTTCTTCAGCACTTTTACTTTCATCTTCCATGTGCTGTTTTTCTTGCACTCTGACTGAGTATAGCTCTTGGGGCGGAATTCTCCCATGCCCCCCGCAGTAGATTTAATGGTGGGCGAGGGGAGAGGGGTGGAGAATGCGGCAGCATTCACACCGGCATAAAATGGCAGCGGAGGCTAATGGGATGCAGATGAAGGATAAAGCGGAATTGCTGCCCGTGCCTGATCGTCCGTGCTGCCAGCAGGAAATCATGCAGGCCCGGAACACGTCTGGACCAACACGGCGTGTACATATCGGCACTTACCTGAAGAAAGCCTGGGGATGCCTCCGGGGTTCGGAATGGAGGCCTCCAGTGACAGTGGTCTTCCAGCTTCAGTGTCCTTGAGGAGTTCCATCTTCCAGCTTCAGAGTGTTCCTGGAGGTCCATCTTCTTTCTCCAATGGTGGGTAAGTGATGTCCGGAAACCTTTTAAAAACGGCGCCCGTATGTGATGACGGGGCGCGAGCAACCCGACCCGTCCCACCACGCAAAACATAGGGAAGCTCCCGGCTGCATAGTTAACAAGGCCGAGGTCACATGATACTGCACGAATTCCTGGCGGCCTCCACGGCAGGAAACATGCCCCGTTCCTGCTCCCGTCATGAGATTTAGTCCCGAGTGGGAGAATTCCATCCTTGAACTTTCTGCTGGACAATATCAGCTTCTGTTTCCATATCTATCACATGCACATTCGAGGATTTCCATATTCCAAGCTTTAGTTCCACCACAACCTCGAACTGGTGCATGGCTGCAACCCACCATGGTGGGAGCATTACTGTCTCCACTAATCCTGCATGCCATCTGGATATGATCAACTTTCTCACAGACATTGCTCTTGGACTGGAAATGGGGATATTTAAATGGTTGGTGGCATGTGGCAAAAGTGGTATCTATGGGCGGAATTTTCCATGCCTGCTGGCATCAGGCGTGTTTGGCGGTGTGAGCGGACAATATGGTGAGTAGGCCAAAAAGCGATGTCACGACATTGCAAAAAATGTTTGCAATTGTCCGCTCTGCTCGTCAATGGCAGGCTGTGTTACCCGTCGTCAGAAGTCAGGAACCTCATTGTAATACATCTGCATATGATTATAATCCCTGCTCACTGGAATCAAACCCCCATGCTGGATCGTCTGAGCACGTCGGTGTGTTTGCAGGCGACGTATTTCACAACAGCACATATAAGGTGGGCACCTGGCAAGCTGCACTTCGAGGGGAACACAGAGGTGAGTGCACAGTAACATTATGCAGCGCGTGAGGGTCACTTGTTAGACTTCAAGGTTGAGGTGCCGCACATTCAGGTGGGGACACAAGCAAGCCGCTTCTTCTCAGCTGGATGAGTTGAGGGTTGGGCAAGGGCTGCACTGCAGTTGAAGGCAGTGCACAAGCACATGCAGCATTGGGGGGGAGGGAAGTGGCCACACATCAGGGAAACCTTGTATAAAGTGACTATTCCTCCACAGCTGAGGCTGTCCAGTTGCAGCCACATGTTTGGAGTTGGGCCTCTAACTGATCTGTCCCCGACTCATGCAATGCAGAGATATGGAAATGCCACCAAGTGCTCCAAAGCTTTTCACCCTCGGGCACAGGCTGCAAACTAATGAGCATTTTAGTGGACTGCAGAACAACTGGACGACTGGGCAAGATGTACAATCTCCTTGCTAAAGCTGGCCGTGGAGCAGTCACTGGTGGAGGCGCTCACAGCCCCTTGCAATGTCATCATTTAGCTTTGGCCCAGTCTCCCCCATGGGCAGCCATGCAGATAACCAAGAACAAGTGTCGCCAAAGACTTAGTGAAGGTATACAACTTTGTGCATTTCACCTGGGACCAGGAAAGCCAGGATGCAGCAAGATGCTGGGATTTACCCAAATCTCAGGATTCCCACAGGTGCAGGGTGCCATCGACTTCACTCATGTGGCGCTCTGATCTCCGTCACAGCAAGTGGTTGACTATGTTTGTCGCAAGGGCTTGCACTCGCTGAATGTTCAACTGGTGCATGACCACCACAAATGCATCCTGCAGGTTTGCGCGCATTCCCAGTGAGTGTCCACAACTCCTACATTCTCAGTCAGTCACAGGTCCCTGATATATCCCAGGGTCCACAGAGGCTGCAGGTGTAGCTTCTCGGGGACAAAGGCTACCTGCAGAGAACGTGGCTGATGACACCCATGCAGCAGCTTCAGACTGCAGCAGAGCAACGGTATAATGAGGCTCATGCTGCAACTCACAACTTGGTGGAGCAAACCATCAGGATGCTGAAAATGAGGTTCCAGTGCCTGAACCACTCTGGTGGAGTCCTGCAATATAGTCTGCAGTGGGTGTCACAAATTGTCCTCTGCTGCGCCCTATGCAACCTGGCGCTGCAATGGGGAGAGGAGCTGGCTGAGGAGCAGATGTAGGAGCTGGATGTCTCCTCCAATGAGGGGGCCGTCAACGGGGATGAGGGTGAGGAGGTTCTCGAAGGCAATGATGAGGCCATTGCACAGGCCAGATGAGGCAGGTGCGCTCAGGAGGCCCTCACAGCCTCTAAATTTGTGGAGGATGATGACAACATGAAGTGAGGTTAGATCCTCACATTGCATCTGTGGACATTTGATTCCAGTCCAGCTGATAGCAGCGCACTTACCCTCTTTGATAATGCTCCTGTCATGGAGACGCAGTGGAGACCCTAATAGTCACTCGATTGCAGAAGGATGATGACGATATGCAGTGAAGACATAGATCTTCATGCAGCCTCTGTGAATGCCTGACTCCTGTCTGGCTGAGGACAGCTCGCTTGTGCTCTGTGATCAGGGTCATATCATAGAAATGCAGCCATGAAACTTTAAAAGGATCTCATCATTTGTCAGCCTTCAGTACCTGACCCCTTCAGGAGCACAGCATCACTGGTCACAGAAACTGACAAGATGGGGGCCAGCCCCACCTTAAAGATGCTGAGAGCACCTAGAGAGAATGATGGAACTCTGTAACGCCTGCCCACGACATTCTGGCAGCAATGACCAGCACCGCCAAGGTGCAGGTATCAGTAATGTGTCCAGGGAGTGTGAGGCACACTGCTCATCATGTGATTAACAGCCATGCCCAGGCTGTGCAACTACATCTTCTTAATTTAGTTTATTGTTTTGACTCAAAAGAGTTACATCTTCTTAATCTTCCTAACCTTGCCGCTGCGTCTTGGTGCTCTCAGGACATCTACAGCGGAGGTGGAGGCAGCCTGCTGACTGCTACGCACTGCCTGCGATGACCTTGGCAGGCTTCCTCTGGAGGCCTGAGACCTAGAGGGCCCCGGCCTGCTTTTGGGGTCTTGCTGTTTGGCAGGGGCACCCTTCTTGGCCTGTGGAGCTAGAGCTGCTGAGGTCACAGGAAGAGGGGATATGGATGGGCCGGACATTCCCAGACATTCACCCGGGTAGATGGCCCAGGGTGTGCACCTGCTGATCCTCCTCCCTATGGGTATCTGAGGGCCCCTGGCTGACTCCTTGAGGAGAAGGGGAAGCTGGAGTGAGATTGAGCTGCCCTGTACCCCTCTCGCTTTGACACTGTTGGAGGCCAAATATGGTATCAGTGATCAAATTCAGCCTGCGCAGCAGTGCAAGACCGATGTCCTGGACCAAGGTCACAATGGCGGCCGCCACCCTACTAGTGTTGACCTCAGTACGTTGCCATGCCGGCACTATCACCTCAGCCTGAAGGCGGACGGATTCCTCCATCGTGCCTTGCAATCTGAGGAGTGCAGCAGACATCCCTTCCTGATATTCCCGAGCTTGCCTTTGCAGCTCCAGCAACTGTGACATGACTGAGTCCACGGGCTCGCCATCTGACTCGGACTCAGCAGATTTCTGGACTCCAGCAGCCCATTGAGTGACAGAGACCTGGAACATCCCTCCCACCGCCTGCTGTGGTTCAGACAGTGCAATGTGCTCACCAGGTTGTGATCCTGAGGCTTCTCTAAAGCTAAGTCCCACCTAGACGTGTGTCTCTGCACTGTTGCATGGTGTGGGTGGGCGCTGTGTCTTCAATGAAGGTGCCTTCAGATTCTCCTTCAAAGGTTTCTTTGGGGCTTGATTTGGGGCCCTGGGTCATGGGCTTCATTGGCTGTTTCCCAGATGTGCCTGCGGAAGCAATTAGTGCACGGCAGTGGCCTGTGAAACAGGACACATCACTCACGGTGTGGTTGTCTGATGGATGTTGCACTGTTGGGTCCTTACTTGGTAGAGAACCATCGACCTCACTGTGAGGAATGGTCCAGATCCTCATCAGTCAGCTGGATGGCTCTGTTTTCCAAGTCTCTGAGGACCTTGATTTCAGGCATTCCTCCACTGGTCTGCAACCTCTCCCTGTTGTTGTGTGCCAGCTTGTCCTGCATGAGATCAAATGGAGAGAGTATTGAAAGACACCTGCCAGGCCAGATGATAAGTATGCCTGGCATGTGTGGGTGGTGAGTGGTCCCATGGAGGGGATGAGGGCAATGAAAGTGTAAGTGAGAGAGTGAATGGTGATGTCCCTTGAACTGGCAGTGCGTGAGATCCCTGTGGATATGTGATGGGTTTGTAAATGTGTGGGTTGAGAGTGATGAGAAGAGTGACTTACCCTGACAGAAAGGAGGAGATCATTCGTCCTCTTGCGGCACTGGGTAGCTGTCCTCCTCTGCAGGGCATTTGTGCTGGCCACCACTTCTACCGCCTCCCATGCTGGATTAGTGATGTTGCTGCCCATCCTGCGGCCACAGCGGGGGTAGAGGACATCACGGTGGGCCTCCATTGTGTCCAAAAGGCGCTGGAGGGATGGGTAATTAAACATGGGGGCCTGCAGTCTTCTTGCCTTTCGGGGCCATGTCTGCTTTACAATAGTCCTGTACTGGAAGCACTGAGAAGTGTTCGCTCGACATGATGAAGCGACGAGGTGATGGCGCGGCGGGCAAATGAGAGCCCAACAGCCACCTAAATGGCGTGTTTCCTGTGAATGCATGATTAATGAGGCGGGATTGGGATGTTACGGTATGAGAAGCTGCCATTGTGGCCGACATGTAAAATGTCCTTTTTCCCATCCACAACTGCACTTAGTGCAAACCTGGGAAGATTCCGCCCTATATTTCTAACTGAGATTATGAAATTGTCTGCCATGGCCTGGATGTTGCTGAAATCTGGTGGACCGCCCCTGCCGGCTCAAGAAAAGAACTCGCTTGCGATCTGCAAATCTCTCTTTCTTCCATTTCCATGGCTGTGGCCTTATTGCAGGCTTCTTGCCAATTCAGTTTATTGCCCTCACTCAAAAGCTTGGCCTAGATTTTATTGTTTTTAGGCTTCCTACAAATGGGTCTTTAAGGTCGATTTTTTAGTTCGAGCCATACCCACTGTGACGAGAGAGTTTCATTAATTCAAAATTGTAGTCTGCAACAGTTTCACTTGACAACCGCTTCCTTTTCCAGAATGCAACCCTCAGTCTCATTTCATTCTTAGTCAGCTACAATATGAGTCCAGAATTTCATTAATTTCAGCATTTTCCATCAAACAGCGGTATCTCTGGCAACGCTGGTTAAAGACCACATCAAAAGTATCTGGTCCCATAAAGGTAAGGAATCATTTACTTTACCCTCATCTCCTGTTTTATTCACTTTCAGCCGAAGGTGAAACCTTCATTTATAAATCTACCAATCCTCTTTATTAAGGATTGAGCTCCCCCATTGTCCCCAGATATATCTTCAGTGCCTTTTTATTTCAATTATGTGCCATGCTGACTCATTGCTTATCTGAACACAATGTGCACACGCAGCAATCTTCCAAATTGCTCAAACTTCCTCAAAATCAACTTTAGGAGTTCCATAAATGTGTCACAATGTTCTTCAGTCCTTAATCTATCAAATGAAATGCAAAAGAAAATTCCATCCCAGCCTTGTCGCCAACTTTCTGTTGTGTATTGCATCGAGTAAGACTATCACATGCCCAGCTGCAGGCAGCAATTATTGTACTAACTTTATTTACACCTCCCCAGCAGAGAGGGCAATACAACAAAATGCTCACACCTTGCTATATGCTACATGTGCTGCAGGAACTGCTTTTAAACAATTGCAGAGATATGGAAAAAAAGGGGGAGTGAGGGCAGGGAAAGGACAAATGGGAAAGGTGCATGAAATGGTGGAGGACAGGAGTCATTTAATCACTTCTGTACTTGCTGGCCTACATTGGCCCTCAGCCTGGCAATGCTTTGATTTTAACATTTTTATCCTTATGTTCAAATCTCTCCCCGTCTTCATGTTCCAATCTCTAGCCCTAAAACGCTCCAATATAAGAACATAATAGGAGCAGGGATAGGCCATTCGGCCCCTCAAGCCTGCCCCGCCATTCAATAAGATCATGGCTGATCTGCTGCAGGCCTCAACTTCTCATTCGTGCCAGCTCCTCATAACTCTCAACTCCCCAATATTTCAAAAATCTATCCACCTCCTCTTTAAATGCTTTCAGTGATCTAGCCTCCACAACTCTGAGGTAGAGAATTCCAGACATTTACTACCCTCTGAGAGAAGAAATTCCTTCACATCTCAGTTTTAAATGAGTGTCGGCTTATCCTGTAACTATGTCCCCTAGTTCGAGATTCCCTGACTAACGGGAACATTTTCTCAACATCTACCCTATCAAGCCCCCTCAGAATCTTGTACATTTCAATAAGATCACCCCTCATTCCTCTAAACTATAATGAATCAAGGCCTAACCTATTTAGCTGTTCTTGAAAAGTCAGCCCCTTCATCCCAGGAATCAGCCTAGTGAACTGCCTCCAATGCCAGTATATCCTTTCTTAAATACAGGGACCAAAAATGTACACAGTACTCCAGGTGCGGCCTCACCAACATCCTGTACAGTTGTAACAAAACTTCCCTATTTTTAAACTTCAACCCCTTAGAAATACTGGCCAAAATTCAATTTTCCTTTTTAATTACTTGCTGCACTTGCATGCTAATTTTTTGTGTTTCATGCACAAGAACACCCAAATCCTTCTGTGCTGCATTTTTTGGAGTCTCTCTCCCTGCCTTTTGATTTTTCCTCCCAAAGTGCATGACCTCACACTTTCCTACATTAAACTCCATCTGCCAAGTTTTTGTCCACTCACTCAACCTGACTATATCCCCTTGCAGATTCCTTATGTCCTCATTGCAACATGCCTTCCCACCTATTTTTGTATCATCAGCAAATTTGGATACATTACACTCGCCCCCTCCTCCAAGTCATTAATATAGAGTCTAAATAACTGAGGCGCTAGGACTGATCCTTGTGACACTCCACTAGTTATGTCTAGAGGGAATGGATGACCATCAGTCAGAAGAAAGGTGTCAGGCAGGCAGTCAGGAAATCCCCAGGGTGTATCTCGCTCAAGGACCATTTTCTCTGTGTTGGAAAATGGTGAGAGTGCTGGTTCCTCTGGGGAGTGCAGCCATGCTCATGGCACTGTGGGTGGCTCACCTGCACTGGGGGGGGAAGGAAAAAAAGGGGAAGAGCAATAGCGGTAGGAGACTCGATAGTAAGGGGAACAGACAGGCGTTTCTGTGGCCATAGATGGGACTCCATGATGGTATGTTGTCTCCCTCCTCCCTGGTGCCAGCGTCAAGGATATCACTGAATGGCTGCAGGGCATTCTAAAAGAGGAGGGAAAACAGGCAGAGATCGTGGCACATATTGGTACCGACGACATAGGTAGAAAGAGGGATGAGGTCCTGCAAGCAGAATTTAGGAAGCTAGGAAGCAGATTGAAAACAGGACCTCAAAGGTTGTAATCTCTGGGATACTTCTGGTGCCACGTGTTAGTGAGTATAGAAATAGGAGGTTAGTCCAGATGAATATGTGGCTGGAGAGATGGTGCAGGAGGGAGGACTTTAGATTTCTGGGACACTGGGACCATTTCTGGGGGTGGTGGGACCTGTACAAGATGGACGGGTCGCACCTGAACCGGAATGGGACCAACATCCTTGCGGGGAGGTTTACTAATGCTGTTGGGGAGGGTTTAAACTAACTTGGCAGGGGGGTGGGATCCTGAGACGAGGTTCAGCAGGGGGAGATGCACAGACAAAATTAGAAGAGAAAGCAAGTGAATCTGGAAGGCATAGAAATTATAGGCCAGTTAAGACACATTTGAGCTTGGCAAGTTTGGATGGTATTTATATTAATGCAAGGAGTCTGACGAATAAGGCAGATGAGTTAAGGGCACAAATTAACACATGGAAGTATGATGTCGTTGCTGTTACAGAGACATGGTTGAGAGAGGGGCAGGATTGGCAGCTCAATATTCCAGGATATAGGGTCTTCAGGCAAGACAGGGAAAGAGGTAAAAGAGGAGGGGGTATCGCAATATTGATCAAGGAATCAATTACAGCATTAAGGAGGGATGACATCTTAGGAGGCTCCTCAAATGAAGCCATATGGGTAGAACTGAAAAACAAAAAAGGAGCAATCACATTGCTGGGAGTGTACTATAGGCCCCCAAACAGTTAGAGAGAAATAGAAGAGCAGATATGTAGGCAAATCTCAGAGACGTGTAAAAATAGTAGGGTAGTAACGGTGGGGAATTTCAACGTCCCCAACATTAACTTGGTCAGTCATAGTGTGATAGGTTTAGAGGGAGTGAAATTCTTAAAATGCAACCAGGAGAGCTTTTTAAGCCAGTATGATGAAGCTCTGACAAGAGAGGGGGCGGTCCTGGACTTAATTTTAGGGAATGAAGCTGGGCAAGTTGTAGAGGTATCAGTGGGGAAGCATTTTGCAGATAGTGATCATAACCCTGTAAGATTCAAGGTTGTTATGGAAAAGGACAAAGATGGGCCAGAAATCAGGGTTCTAAACTGGGGGAAGGCCGATTTTAATAAGGTCAGATATGATTTGGCCAGAGTGGACTGGGAGCAGCTACTTTTAGGTAAACCTGCATCAGAGCAGTGGGACTCACTCAAGAAGGAAATAGGGAGAGTACAGGGCCAACATATTCCAGTGAAGACAAATGGTGGGACCAACAAATCCAGGGAGCCCTGGATGTCGAGGGATATACAGGATTGGATAAAGAGAAAAAGGAAGGCTTATGGCAGATACCGAGGGCTCAAAACAGCAGAAACCCTAGAGGAGTATAGAATGTGTAGGGGGAACTTAAAAAGGAAATTAGGGGAGCAAAAGGGGGGCATGAAAAAATATTGGCAGGTAAAATAAAGGAAAATCCAAAGTTATTTTACAAGTACATTAAGAGTAAGAGGATAACGAGGGAAAGTGTGGGGCCCAGTAAGGACCATAGCGGTAATTTTTGTGTGGAGCCTGAATACGTAGGGTTCTAAATGAATGCTTTGTGTCGGTGTTGACAAGTGAGAGGGATGACGTGGGTATGGAAATTAGGCAGAAGGACTGTGATATAATTAAAGAAATTAGCATAGAAAGGGAGGAGGTTCTAAGTGGTCTGGAAGGTTTAAAAGTAGATAAATCTCCAGGCCCGGATGAAATGTATCCCAGGATGTTGAGTGAGGCAAGGAGGGAGATAGCTCTCTGGCTACAGGAGAGATGCCAGAGGACTGGAGGACAGCCAATGTGGTACCGTTATTCAAGAAGGGAGGAAGGGATAAATCAGGGAACTACAGGCCAGTCAGTCTAATCTCAATGGTGGGGAAACTATTGGAAGCAATTCTGAGGGACTGAATTAATCTACACTTGGAGAGGCAGGGATTAATCAAGGACAGTCAGCATGGTTTTGTTAAGGGGAGGTCATGTCTGACCAATTTGATTGAATTTTTTGAAGTGGTGACTAGGTGTGTAGATGAGGGCAATGCATTTGATGTAGTCCAGTTGGACTTTAACAAGGCTTTTGATAAGGTCCCGCATGGGAGACTGATAAAGAAGGTAAGAGCCCATGGGATACAAGGCAATTTGGTAAATTGGATCCAGAATTGGCTGAGTGGCAGGAAGATGAGGGTAATGTTCGAGGGGTGTTTTTGTGACTGGATGCCTGTGTCCAGTGGGGTTCCAAAGGGATCGGTGTTGGGTCCCTTGCTGTTTGTGGTGTATATAAACGATTTAGACTTGCATGTAGGAGGGTTGATCAGTAAGTTCACGGATGACACGAAAATTGGTGGGATGGTAAATAGTGAGGAGGATAGCCTTAGATTACAGGAGGATATAGGTGGGCTGGTCAAATGAGCTGATCAGTGGCAAATGGAATTTAATCTGGATAATTGTGAGGTGATGCATTTAGGCAGGACAAACAAGGCACAGGAATACGCAATGAATTGTAGGACCCTGGGAAGCACCGAGGATCAGAAAGACCTTGGTGTACATGTCCACTGGTCCCTTAAGATAGCGGAACAAGGAGATAAGGTGGTTAAGAAGGCATATGGGGTACTTGCCTTTATTAGCCGAGGCATAGAATATAAGAGCAGGGAGGTTATACTGGAACCGTATAAAATGCTGGTTAGGCCACAGCTAGAGTATTGTGTGCAGTTCTGGAATCTGCATTATAGGAAGGATGTGATTGCACTAGAGAGAGTGCAGAGGAGATTTACCAGGATGTCGCCTGGGCTGGAGAGTTTTAGTTATGAGGAGAGATTAGATAGACTGAGGTTATTTTCCCTGGAGCAGAGGAGATTGAGGGGGGATTGAGGTGTATAAAATTATGAGGGGCATGGATAGGGTAGACAGGAAAGAGCTTTTCCCCTTGGCGGAGGGATCAATAACCAGGGGGCATAGATCTAAGGTAAGGGGCAGGACGTTTAGAGGGGATGTGAGGAAGAATTTTTTCCCGCAAAGGGTGGTGGGAATCTGGAACTCAATTCCCGAAAGGGTGGTGGTAGAGGCAGAAACCCTCATAACATTTAAGAAGGAGTTGGATGTGCACTTGTGATGCCATGACAGACAAGGCTATGGGCCTAGCGCTGGAAAATGGGACTAGAATAGTTAAGTACTTGTTTGACCAGTGCAGACTCGATGGACCGAAGGGCCTTTTTCTGTGCTGTAGACCTCTATGACTCTATGACATCTTTCCAACCTGAAAAAGATCCATTAATCCTGACTCTGTCTTCTGTGTGTTAACCAATCCTCAATCCATGCTAATACATTACCCCCAATACCGTGAGCTCTTATCTTGTGCAATAACCTTTTATGTGGCACCTTATCAAATGCCTTCTGGAAATCTAAATACACTACATCTACCAGTTTCCCTTTATCAACTCTGCTTGTTATATCTTCAAAGAACTCTAGAAAATTTGTCAAACACGATTTCCCTTTCACAAAACCATGTTGATACTGTTTGATTGCGTTAAGCTTTCCTAAATGTCCTGCTATTTCTTCCTTAATAATGGACTCTAGCATTTTCCCAACTACAGATGTTAGGCTGACTGGCCTATAGTTTCCTGCTTTTTGTCTCCCCCCATTCTTGAACAGGGGCATTAGCAGTTTTCCAATCCGCTGGGACCCTTCCGGAATCCAGTGAGTTCTGGAATATTTCGACTAATGCCTCCACTATCTCTGCAGCTGCTTCTTCTAAAACCCTTGGATGCAGGCCATCAGGTCCTGGCGACTTGTCTGCCTTTAGTCCCATTAGTTTCTCAAATATTTTGCCCCTCGTGATAGTGACAAGATCTTTCCTCCCATTAGCTCCTTGCTTATCTGATATCTTTGGAATGTTTATAATGTCCTCCACCGAGAAGACCGATGCAAAATATTGATTTAAATTATCTGCCATTTCTCTGTTCCCCATTACCAATTCTCCAATTGTAAGCTCCAAGGGTTAGACTACGGAAAGTGAACAAAACATCAGGTGGTTTTAACTTCCTACTTTCCAGGTTTCCACCAGGCAGACAAGATTGTATATATAATATATGAAATAAAATATACATTAAAGGTGAAATGTGTGGTTGCATTAAAGTTTGGTGTTTTCAACTAAAACCTGTTGATATTGTGATCCAGTTTGTGTGCCAACCTGATTGTAACCACACCCCGACGGCATATGAAATGATACCAACCTAGAGGGTAAATAACTGTACTCCTCGCTGAACACATATCTGCTGAAGCTACAGGAGAATCCATCAAGTACTATTATCATTCCAGGGGCAGAATTTTTTGCTGAGCGGGCAGGCACATGCCTGACCCACTCGAGCATAAAATAGCATATGGTGACGTTGGGTGAGCGTCCCGATGTCATCACGTACTTGTGTGATATTTTGGTCGGTGGGCATGAGCGGGAGTCGGAGCCACACCCGCCGTTAATTAAGAGGCCAGTTGAGGCCATTAAAAAGACAATTGATGCCGATTTTACATATTTTGCGCTCATCACACAGGCAAAATAGGCAGCCAGCCAGCCAACAATTAGCAAAAGCTTATCCACGGGCGGGATGAAAATGGTCAGCAGCATTGCCAGTGTGAGTAGTGAGGAGTTTGGTAGATGGTTTGCTGCTGGTGACTTATTGGTACTTGGCAGCTTCATCTCTGCTCGGGGCTACATTCTTAGCATTTCCAGGCTTCGTTTCAAGTCTCCTTGGTGTCTCCAAAGACCCTGGGGAATTCAGAACATGTGTAACCTTCCAGGCATCAAACAGCTTTCCCTTACCCTGGTATTAGGGATTGTGGTCTCTGCTGGAGGCACCACCTCTGAGGAGGAAGAGAGGGGCAGAAGGGAGAGGAGGCCAGGTGTCCCAATGCAGCTTCCAGTGGAGAGACCTGTGGGAGGAGAGCTGCAGGCACAAGGGGCACAGGGCCAGCATGTAGTCCAAGGCGCTAGGGGCTGCAGAAGGCACCACCATCCTGCTGCCAGGGTTTACAGGCGGCAATACAACTACATCAATATGTCCAAGATGCAATGCCAAAGGAGTCACCACCTCTTCAGGGAAACTGTGACGTCCATTTGTCAGATGATTGGGCCTGAGATCACATCCAACTGTGTAGTTGGACACACCATGCCAGTGGCTCTGAAGGTCACAATGACGCTCAACTTCTGTGCATCCGGCTCTTTCCAGGGGTCAGTGGGGAATCTGTGTGGAGTTTCCCAATCAACCATCCATAGTTGCGTCAAGCTGGTGACAGAGGCTCTGTTCAGGTGGGTATTGACTCTCATTCATTTCCGTATGGACGAGGCCAGCCAGGCAGAGTAAGCCAGAGGGTTTGCAGTGATTGCTGGCTTCCCCCGCACCTAGGGTGTAATCGACTGCACACATGTGGCCATCAAGGTGCCAGCAGGTGAGCCCTATGCCTTTGTCAACAGGAAGGGCTTCCACTCCATGAATGTGCAGATAGTATGTTAGCACAGGATGCTGATTCTGCAAGTCTATGCAAGGCACCCTGGCAGCTCCCATGATGGGTACATCCTGAGACGCTCCCAGGTGCCGAGGCTTTTCAGTGCTCCAGCCTGGCTGGATGGATGGCTGCTGGGTGACAAGGGCTATTCGTTGAAAAGGTGGCTTATGTTGCCTCTGTGCCGCCAAAGAACAGAGGTGGCGCAGCTGTATAACAGGAGCCATGCCTCCACAAGGGCGATGATAGAGAGAACCATTGGTCTTCTGAAGATTAGCTTCCGATACTTGGATCGTTCAGGGAGAGCGCTACAATACCCCCCAAGCAGATGTCACTGACAGTGGTTGCATGATGCGCTCTCCACAATCTGGCACTGGCAAGGGGGGACCTACTGGAGGAAGAGGATCTTGATGCAACTCCAGAGGCCACAGATGATAAATCCAGTGGTGAGTCCAAAGATGAGCACGATGAGGAGAACGCTGAGGGTGTGGAGGCAGACCTCTGCAACCTTCAGGGAGGCAGGGACATCGGGGGCACTTTGATCCAACAATTCTTCAGCTAGGCTGCCAAATAAGCGCCACCACCTCATGCCAGGGCTGCTGCCTCCATTCCGGATGTCTGAAATCACCCTTTCATTTGCCCCCAAATTCCACTCAGTGCCTGTACAATAAAGTTTAGAGCCACCCACGTCCAGCATTACATACTGGCGTACCCTGCACCACATTAAATAAAAAAGATGAAACATACTCAGGCCATTACGACAAAAGAAAATTTATCTCATTTTGACAATCCAAACAAATTAACAAAAACTTTTCTGGTCTTCAAACCCAGACGAGTAAACATAAACAAAACATTGCACAACAGAATATCACCAGTGGCCAATCCCTCTTGTGCTCATGGTGCCTTAAACCTACGTTTACCAGTGCTACATCCTGGTACCTCTCCTCACTGGCACCAGCATTGGAAACAGCCTGCTGACTCTGCTGTCCTGTTGGCCTTGATGACCTTGGCAGCCGTCCTCTGGCCCATGGAGCCTGTGCTGGCCCCGCCTGGGTGGGAGCGGCCAGTACCACGGCTGGCATCTCCCCAGTTGCTGCAGCCTCATCAGATGCCATGACCACTGGCAGAGGGGCGGAGGAGCTGCTGCCGTCATTCAGAACGCCCTGAGAGGAGCCTGCAGAGACAACAGGCAGGTTGTGTGCCAATGTGAGGTCGCTCTGGATCTCCTTGCTTGCCATTGATGGATGGACACCTAGCTGGGATACTGAGTGCCTCATCCATCTCCCACACTGACACTGACCACCCGAGGACAGTGCTTGTGTGAGGGCTTGCAGGTCCAAGCGCAACCCCAGGAACCCCTGATTCTGTCCCTGGAGCAGCCTCTCCATGAAAGTCGTCTCTCTCTCCAATGAGGGGGCAGTGCGTTCGGTCATGTGGGTCAATGCAGTGCTGATGCTCCGCATGGGCTCTTCCATAATGGAGGCCATGGCACGCATACCCTCATGGAACTCCACCAGACCCTTCCGCACATCTCGCTGGACATCCAGCATCTGCCACCTAATGGACAACTCCAGAGGCTCATCATCTGCCTTCGAACTCATCATTGTCCTGATCTCCAGCAGCCCTCCACCTACCGGGACCCTGGGCACTCTCTGCCTCCGCCTGCATCTCAAGTGAGTGTGAAGTGCCCTCACTAGTGTGCAACGACATTCTAGCTGCCGATTTAATGCCCGCCGAGGTGCTGGTATCTGCGCTGGTGCCTGGTTCAGAGAGCGGGTGTGACACATCTGTGTGCATCTGGAGCCTGGTGGTCCTCTGACGTCAGGGGTGGCTCTTTGGGGTGCTGCAATTGGATGTATGGTGGCAAATGTAAGGGAGAACAATGACATGTCATTAGTTTAAGTCATCACACTGTCACTGCTGTCACTGAGCATGCCAGGCATGCTGGTGAGACAGTGGAGATCTGCATCATGGTGCCATCGTCTTTCAATGATCAATGGGGAATCCAGTTTTAAGGTTCCCACCAATGAGGAGGCTACACAAGAATGGCTGCACCATCCGAAAGTCTCACCTCTGTGCATTGCATTCTTACCTTCATCTGACACCTCAGCCTCTCCGTGGCCGGTTGACCGAGGTGCTCCCCATCTCCAAGGCATCCTGCTTGTTCTTCGTGAAGACTGGGAGGTTTTGGGGGCCTCTGCTGGTCTGAGACCTTTCAATATTGTTATGGGCCTTCTTCTCCTGAAAGGACAGAGGAACATGGATTAGTCCACTCTCTACTTGCAGCGCCATTGCAGCCTGGCCAACCCCACCTGAGGAGCACCTCACAGGGCACATCTGAATCATGGCCCTCGAGCCGCAAGGCACTCAGTCCAAGCAGCCGGAACTCACCCCCTTGTCCAGCTCCGGCATCATTGACGGTTGGCACTCAGACTCTAACACCCCTGAGCTACACTGGGGGGTGGGGGGTGGGGTGAGGTGGTGGGACGGCCAGACCTTAACACTTCAACACACTGATCCATGCCAACACGGGAGTCACCCTTCCTGAGTGCGGCAAGTCGTTAAATCTCTTGCCGCACTGGACCCAGGGGTGTTGCACAACATCATGGCTGCTGACCAGCGCTGCCACCTCCTCCCAAGCTCATTTTGTCAGGTGCGGTGGCCTCCTCCTTCCATCTCTGGGGACAAGGGTGTCCCTCCTGGCAGCCACCTCCTCCAGGAGGACCGCGAGGCACTCATTAGAAAACTGGGGGGGGTGGGGGGCGGGGACGAGTACCCACCCAACCTGCACTCCTGCCTGGCATCTGCAGCTGCCTAGAAGCCACAATTTCTTGTTGGCAACACCGTAGAAGCAGCTTTCCAGGGGCTGCCTGGGCCGTTTTTAAACCGGCTGCTGATTCGCCATTGGACACACAGCCGACAGCCCCTGCCCCCATTCGGCCCTTTTCGACCAGTGAGGAGCCACATTTCACACTGGGCGGGCCTTAATTGGCCTGTCAGCGTGAATTCATGGCCTTGGGCCAATCGGGGGTGGCAGCCCATTTCCCAGCCGCTCCCGGGAACGCCGACCATGCCCGCCCACCGAACTCAAAAGTTCTGCATCATGCTGTTTGACTTAAAGCAGATTTCTGAGATGCAGAATTCACTATATAACTTTCTTCCTCACAGTTTTAAAGAATAGTTCTTTGTGAAATCGTTAAATCCTAAATCAGATTACAGACAGACATTGTGCTGCCTGTCTTAAAACTATAATTATACCTTCCTATACATTGGTGTAAAATTATCAGTGAAAAGCCACCAGCATTTTATAAAATACTGTTTCATAGCAGTGGCCCAAATTGACCCAGATCTTCCATTTCCTGGGATCGGGACGGGGGTGGGTGTGTGAGTGGGGTCTTACCCCAGAGGATGAACTGGGGGACCCCCCCCAGAAATCCCCATGCAAAGACTGCACAGGAATTGCCCGGGAAGTTCAAACTTCTGATGGGCAATTATCCTGCATCTGGAGCCCTCCGAAACTGATTTAAATCAGAGATT
This sequence comes from Cetorhinus maximus, assembly GCF_964194155.1. Taxonomy (NCBI): domain Eukaryota; kingdom Metazoa; phylum Chordata; class Chondrichthyes; order Lamniformes; family Cetorhinidae; genus Cetorhinus; species Cetorhinus maximus. The sequence continues at coordinate 54,356,425 of NC_135882.1, forward strand.
TCAGATGGCTCTGAACCTCCCCCATGAGTGTTTGGTGGTGGGGGGCATTTAATCAGATGGGAGGGTGGTGGGCATAAAATTCCTTCCGTTGTCTTCTTTGGTTCCCATATAACTGAGGTAAAATTTAATTATGGGGTACTCCAGTTTGTTGGTACCTATGCGATGAAAACTCAGGTGCAGTTATTAAAATTGATTGAAACATTTTGAAAGTCTTTATGTAGCAAACTATTTTTAACCTTTTTGATGACACATAACACATACAATCATTGGTACTCATCAAGTCTTGTGCAACAATTTGGTTCGTGTGCTTCCTTCTAATGTTGAAAACAAGCCCGCACCTTCTGCAGTACAGCTGTAATACGCTAAAATTTAAATATTCAGCAATTAATTCAATTTATGATAGTTTTATAAGGACAGCTGGAGGTAATTACCTCAACTGCGATAACATATTCTCCTGAGTCTCTCTCACTGCTGCTGAGCAACGCTACACGGCTAATGAGTTAAGTGTGCGGAGATCTGATGTGCAACTTCTTTGACCTCAGGGTCAAATACTGCATCTACCTCAAAGTATGGTGAGCTACACATTTGATGCATTCTATTGAAATTCGTTTATATAACCTGCCAATAATAACATATCTTTGGTTGCATCTTATCAAACAATGTGTAATGTTGTAATAAAGGTAACCTTTCTTTGCAGTATTATGGAATGATATTAATTTAATTGCTTTCAATTAATTATTTTTAATGTAGCACCTTCAATATCAACTTCAGAATTAAAAAAAGAACAAACGATTCTCATAACTTGAATATTTTAATAGTTCAGATCTGAATTAATGTGAGGTGCTTTTAGTGAACTATGACACTTAATGGTATAACAGTATTACAGTAAAACAGTAATAAGGGTGGTTTAGGAATGCACACATTGTGAGGGACTGGATTGCAACTGAACTTCCCAGAATTTTATCCAGAATCTGCGGGAAAGTCGGGGAGAACATAGAGGAATGTAATAGAGGGATGTATTCTCTCAGCTTCCTTTTCTACTGACATTTGTTAAGGACGCTGGCATCCATGAGCCAGCTCTTACTGTTTACAATACTAAATCTGGCTTGATTATTGTAGCAGCAAACACATAGGCATAATTTTCATCAGTCCATGAGTCTGTCACCATGATTAGAGAGCGAGGTTTAGTCATTTAAATACCTGGAGCTGGTTCATGCATAACTGTTTGGCAGAATAGGACCTCAACAAGTGTAGGATTAAAAGTGGGCTTCAGTGCAAGTCAGAGAGTCAGTTACTCCCAGCCTCTCTTTCACATCTCCTAGCATCCAAAGCAGTATGTTCAGATCACTTGGAGAAGGCTGCCTATTGGGGGAGACTTTTCTCCCCATCGTGGGGGTTGGACGGGAGCGGCTGTGGGCTGAGGATCTGAGGATCTGAATGACGTGCGGTGACTCGGGACGCACCCCCGACGTCACCGTGCATCATTTCATGCGTTGCCGAGCGGGGCCCATCCCCGCTCGCCGACCCGAAGATTCTAACTTTGGTGTCAAAAATAATTGAATGGCATATAGACTTAACACAATGGGGAAAATAATTGGGGAACTAAATAGACTCATGGCTACCATATCTAAAAATAAAACAAGTATGTTTTCAAATTTTTCATTGCCCTTTCATGATAAGCAGCTTGGACTGGAATAGATTTTAACTTTGTGGGATAGTATAAAACAGATGATAGTAAATTAGCTTCAATCAAAATAACAATTGGTAGAGATGCACAGGAAGATCTGATCAACCTATCTGACTACCCAAAAGTACTCCCAGGGTCTCCGATCTTCCATCCAAATCCCCAGCCGACCCACATTCCGATCCAAATTCCGACCCACAAACATTACTCCCAAGGTCTGTAATCTTCCTACCCTATCCCCAACACCAGTCCCTACTTCCCAAATTCACTCCCAAGGTAAATGGTCTTCCTACCAGATGCCCTGCCAAATCCCGATCACCAACTCCAAGGCCTACCCGATCCTCCTGCAGGCCCCCGTGATCCAATCCAAATGGTTACCTGGAAATTTGAACATTAACCTGTACGGTCTTCTGCAGCAGTGACATCTACATTATGATGAGGTCCGTGACCAAAAACCTGGGTTCTTTCAAAAATTGTCATTTGAGCATGATACACTAACACTGTGCAAGTAAAGCGCCCAAAAACAGATATGCCCAAATTTCTAAGTCGGAGTGTCAGACGTGCTGTGGTCATCTAAAACTTCCAGATTTCACGTATGAAGGAGAGGATAAATTTTACAGAGCACGCATGTTATATAAAGTGTATTAACATAAACAGGTTATTTCTACTTTAACATATTTTCCATCTCTTGGTGGCCTGTTCCAGCTATTATTATCAGATGGAATGTACAGTGAGTGGGTACTTGAGATTACAAGCTTTAGGCTTTATAATCCCTACTCAATTTAAACAGAATTGGTCACAAGTAAAATAATTTACAAACCCGATATAAATCAATAAGCTTTTGACTTTTCACTATTATTACAAATACGAAAATACAATTTAAAAACAAAGTATGTAATCAAGTATCCAGAAGTGGATAATTCCTGCCATTAATCATGATTGAGGATGAAGAACAAATGCAGCATATGAGTCTTTGGCGTTCATCAAATAGCTTGCCGCAGTTATCTAACAAATAATGTCTAAACATATGTAGTTCTGGTACTTAATTTAATAACATAGTCATCATGTGCCATATAGACTCATGTAAAAGTCAAATTTTTGAGACCAATTTTTTGGGGGGCAAAAAGTTGCTCTTACATGAGCAATATTTTTGAGGGGCTTCTTTGCAACTAAAACACACCTGCCTGACACGCCCACATGGCTCTCAAAAGACTCCACAAGTTAATGGGAAAGTGGTGCCCTCACCAGCTGTTTATTGTCTCTCATTCTCTCTCTCACTCTCTCTGTTTTTGTGAAGGAGCCTCTCCCAAACCACATACGCTGGGCGAGGTAGTGTTGGCTTCGACTGGGCCTGTGGTTTCAATGCTGCTTGAAGATCAGAGGAAGGGAAGGGCCACACCATTGGAAAATGTCACGCTTGGCTCCCAACCCTTGGCCTAGAATTTGTAAGCGGGATTGCACTGAGTCAGTGTTCACTTGGCAAGTCCAACTGGCAAGGCCTGAGCCTCCCCTCCCCTTCCCAGGAAGGCTGAGGCTGATAATTGAGGGCACAAGACCCATGGGTTTATTTATTTAAAGTTTGCTTTGAGAGTTGATCCCTGCATTCTGTTTCCATGTGCACTTTTTATTACTCTTCTATGATCTGTCTGTTTACCCCACACAAATCAATATTGATTTATGTTCTTCCTGCCTTAATTGACAAGTAGGAACTGGAAGAATATGGTAAATATAATTTTTTAATGAATAATGAATGGAGGTTTTTGATGTGATTGTGGAGATCATACTGAAATTTTAGGGCTAAGATCCCTAAAAAAGTAGGGTTGACTTTTATAAGTGGCATATGAAAAACTATAGGCAGAATTTTCCGTGCCCATTGTCGTCGGGCGTCATGGAGGCCAGGAGCGGACAATATGCCAGGAAGGCCAACATTCGGTTACTCACTGTCGTGAAACCAGTTTGCAATCGTCCACTTTGCCCGTCAATGGAGGGCCAGGCTACCCACCGACACATGTCAGGAACATCATTTTAATACATCTGCATATCATTATAAGCCCTGCTCGTCAGAACCATCCCCCAAATCTGGATCATCCAAGCACATTGGAGTGATTGCATGCCAATATGCTGCACAACAACATTTAAAAGGCATGCGCCGGGTGAGATGCACTTCAAGGGCAACTCGGAGGTGAGTACACAGTAACACCGCGCAATGTTTGTCGGACCTCAAGGTTGAGGTGTCGCGCATTCAGGTGAAGGCACAGGCTTTTACCTGGCTGGCTGACAGTGCGGTGCCGGGTAAAGGGCTGCACTGCGGCTAAGGCGAGTGGGGAGGCCAGGTCTGCACTGCAGTTGCTGGGGGGTGATGGGGGCAGGAGCGGCCACACATTAGGGAAACCTTGTATAAAGTGACTATTATCCACAGCTGAGACAGTCCAGATCCATTGACATTGACATGCTTGGAGTCGGGCCTCCAACTTTTCTGCCCACCCAAACAATTCAGAGGCATGAAAGTGCCACCAAATGCTCCAAAGCTTTTCACCCCTCGGGCACAGACTGCAAACTAATGAGCGTTTTAGTGGACTGCAGAACAGTTGGGTGACTGGGCACATTGTACAATCTCCTTACTAAAGCTGGCCATGGAGCAGTCACTGGTGGAGATGCTCACAGCCCCTTGCAATGTCATTATTCTGGTTTGGCCCAGTCTCTCTGATGGTTCAAGCTAACAGTGCAGCCTTGCAGCACGCGCTAGGAATGCCTGCACCTAATCTGAGAGCACAGCGTGCAGTCCAATGGGCAAAGCTGCTGCCAGTCGGTCAGGTAGAGCGGGGCGGAGGCGGGTGAAGTTTCGGGCAGTCGTGCAGCGCACTAAACTCTGGCCACCTAAGAGGTGGCCAGTGCTCTCCGAAGTGCATGAAGAGGCCTTCAGACTTTACAAAGAGAGGTTCTTAGTATACCCAAGCTAACCCATGCATCTCTCTTTTTCATCCTGCAGGAGGAGTACATCAGACACATGGAGCCTGGTGACCTAGCTGTATGCTTCCTGGTGTACAGAGAACAGAGGTGAAGAAGAAGAAAGCAATGGAGGTGCCTGGCTGGGCAGAGGGAGGAACAGCACCCTCGGGATGAAGGGATGGCTGGGGCTCCTACACATGCTGCTGAAGAGCCACAACAAGCCGTTGCTGGTCGATGCCTAGCTAGACCTAGGGTCTATAGGTGGCACTTGTCATTCTTGCAGATCACCAAGAACCAGTGTCACCAAAGACTGCACATGTCCAGGGAACTGGTTGGTCACATCTACCACATGCTGCAGGGTTTGGAGCCAAGGAGACATGGAAGGCATCCACTGCCAGTGGCTGTGAAAATGATCGCGGTGCTCAATTTTTATGCCACTGGCTCCTTTCAGGGCTCCACAGGTGACCTCTGTAGGATATCGCAACCCTTCACCCACAAATGCATCCATGAGGTCACGGATGCCATCTTCGCGAAGACATTTCTGCATCTTTGCGAAACTTTGTGCATTTCACCAATGATCAGCAAAGCCGGGATGCAAGATCGCTGGGATTTGCCCAGATCTCCGGTTTTCCACAGGTGCAGGGTGCCATCGACTGCACTCACGTGGTGCTCAGATCTCCGTCGCAACAAGCGGTCGACTACATCAATCACAAGGGCTTCCACTCGCTGAATGTTCAGCTGATGTGGGACCTGCAGGTCTGCGTATGGTTCCCAGGGAGTGTCCACGACTCCTAAATTCTCAGCAGGTCTCAGGTCCCTGATGTCATCCAGGGTCCACAGACGCTGCAGTGTTGGGTCCTCGGGGACTAGAGGACGCGGTTGATGACACCCGTACAGCAGCCTCAGGCTGCAGCAGGCATATGGTATAACAAGGCTCATGCTGCAACTTGCTCTTTGGTGGGGCAAACCATTGGGATGCAGAAAATAAGGTTCCAATGCCTGGACCAGTCTGGTGGAGCCCTGCAATACAGTCCACAGAGGGTGACACGCATCATCATCACCTGCTGCGCCCTTTACAAGCTGGCGCTTCATTGGGGAGAGGAACTGGCTGAGGAGGAGATGGAGGAGCTGGAGGTCTCCTCCATGAAGAGGACATCGATGAGGATGAGGGTGACGAGGTCCTCGAAGACGAGGATGATTTCAATGAGACCATTGCACTGGCCAAGTGATGCAGGCGCACTCAGGAGGCCCTTGTAGCTACCAGATTTGTGGAGGATGATGACGACATGCAGTGAGGAGACACCATAGATTCTTACATTGCATCTATGAATGTTTGACTGCTGCCTGGCTGATGGCAGTGCACATACCCTCTGTGATAAGGCTTCTGTCATGGAGATGCAGCAGATGCCCATAGTCCCTAAATTCCAGGAGGATGATGATGACGTGCAGTGGGGACACTCCATAGATCCTCACACAGTTTATGTGAATGTCTGTCTCTTGTCTCGCTGATGGCAAATCACTTGCATTCTGTGAACAGGGTCATATCATGGAGATGGAGTGGGGAAACTTTAACTTCTCCTGGTGGTATGGCATTCTTCATGAGCTGAGCCTTCAGGACCACACTGTCACCGGACACAGAAGCTGATGAGATGGGGGGCCAGCCGCACCTCAAAGATGTTGAGAGCACATGGAGAGAACGATGGAAATTTATTCTGCCCAAAAATTTGACCCAAAATATTATCCATTCATTGTTAGTTAACAGCAGGTTTGAGCCACTGGCTTATCGACTCATCATCATATTTCAGTCTGCAGTGAATAGTGTACCTGACCGTATTACTTACTTTTCAAAAGAAATGTCATATGAATTTATAAATTAATAAGCAGAGCTTGAAATTATATAGCGGTACTTCAGTAGAATGGTGCTATTGTTGATTAAACTACAACATATGAAATTCTGACACATGCATAGATCTATGGGCAGGATTTTCTGGTTGTTGGGCGGGTGCGGTGAGTGGGCCCGGGAATGGCTGGGAAACAGCCTGCCGTCCGCGTTCGGCTCCCCGACCGCGATTTCACACTGGCCAATTAACGGCCAGCCAGCGTGAAACACGCACTGAGAACCTCAGCGCTGCTGGGGTGGGAGCGGGAGGCGTGAGACTGCAGAAGTCTGTGCATGCATGGGGGGGAGCGCACACTGAAAGCTCCCTGAAGGCAGGGAGCTTCCTCAGGGAGCTGAACAATTTTAGATTCAAAAATAAAGAGTTTTAAAATCTGAAAAAAATGTCCCGACACGGGACTCAATCACAATAACATTAACAGAACAACAATTCTGCCCAAAAATTTATATTTATTTTTTAACTAATTGCGGAGACCTCACCTGGCCTGTGGATGAGGTTTTCTACAAAATCAAAAGGCCACCAGACCGAATTGCCTGCCCGCCAATCGTAAGATTGTAGGGGCAGTGAAAAATTGTGTTTAATTACTTGATTAACGGCCTTAAAGGCCTCTTAATTGTTGGCCGGTGCGCTGTCGACTCTCTCGTGCGCCTGCTGACCGAAATATCGCACGAGTGTGCGATGATGTTGGGACGCTCGCCCGACAACACCATGTGCTAGTTTATGTCCAATCGGGTCAGGCGAGTGCCCGCCTGAGGGGCGTAAACTCCTGCCTTATGTCTCAAGGTTTGCCTGTTTGATTTGTTGTTAGACTTTCCTTGAAGGTCATCTTCACAAAGAGACTTGTTTAATTCTCTGGGTACATTTTATTAACACTGCTACCATTAATTAACGTTGCTGCCATGATCTTATGGGATGGTGCTATTAAGCACTGTGCTAACATTGCTTTGATTGTAATCATTCAGGAATTAGAAGCAAGACAAAATTTTCATACTATACCACGATGGAGGGATTCAAGGATGAAGAATTGTGCTTTAATGCAGGACGGAACATGCAAGCAACATAATAAAATGATAAATGACTTGAAAACTGCAGACATTCTTACCTACACTGATAATCAGTCCAATATGAGTCCAATTAATTCCACTCCCATGCTCTTTCTCCATATCCCTGCAACTTTCCTCTCTACAAATATCTGTCCAATTCCCTTTTGAAAGTTATGAGTGAATCTGCTTCCGACATCTCTGCAGGCAGTGCATTGCAGGTCACAACAACCCGCTGTGTAAAAAATTCTCATGTCGCCTCTGATTATTTTACCAATTACCTTCAGAATGTGTGTTCTGGCTACTCACCATTCTGCCTCTGGAAATATTTTCCTTCAGTTACTTTATTAATGTCCTTCAGATTTTTGCATAGCTCTGTCAGTTTTTCTCTTTGGCATCTCAGCTCTAAGGGGAACAGTGCCAGTTTTTCCAGTCTTTCCATGTAACTGAAATTTTTAATTCTTGCTATCATTCTAGTATTCACTCACAGGATGCAGGCAAGGCCCATCTTTAGTTGTCCTTAACTGAATGACTTAATTGCTAGGCCATTTCAGAGGTCAGTTAAGTGTCATTGTTGTGGTCTGGAGTAACATATAGGCCAGACCAGGCAAGGATGGCAGATTTCCTTCCCTAAATGGAGTTAGTGGACCAAATGGGTTTTTACAAGAATGCCATAGTTACATGGATACTGTTACTGAGACTAGTATTTTATTCCATATTTATTAACTGAATTTAAACTCTCCTGCTGCTGTCAACATCAATATTACCTTCATCTTCTAGCTCAATCATTTCAGTTTTATTTTTCATTTTTTGCATGTAGTTCTTCAAGATGCTCCTTCCAACGTTTTCCTATTTTATCTGGATTTGTTAATAAAACACCTTCCTTATTCTCTATTGCTCTTGTTTTCAGTCATTTATACTCAGTGCTACTAATCTCCTTTGCTTATGCGCACAAAAGGTCTATCCTTAATAGCTGATCCAATTCCTCATGTGCACCACACTGCTCTTTTAACCAGTGTTTTCATGCCTTTTTCTGTGCCTCTTCTTAACTTGTCATTCAAGTATCTGTATTTCAGCTTGCCGCCTTCATCATTGATATTCTTCCATTTTCTCCTTACTTCCATCTTTTGCAATATTGCAGTCATGGTTACGTGACCCTTTCTTCCTCTTAAAAACGCTATGCTCGGAATAGACAAACGTTGACATCGATTTCATTGGGCCAGAAATAATAGAGTGGAATGAGAGCAGTAACAAATGAGATAAAAACTGCAAAAGTGGCCGTAATAGATGAAATACCTGCTAAGTTGATTAAACACATGGGCAAGAACGTAACATCAATGTTTAATAAGCTGTGCAAGATAAAGGCCAAAGAACTTCATGCAGACAATAATTATCACCCTAAGAAAGAAACCAAAGGCATGCTGATGTTCTGACTTTCATACAATTAGTCAGGTTGTCCATGCATGGAAGGTTGTGTTGAGAATTGTAACAGACAGAATGGGTGGGAAGGTGCAGAACTAGCTTGGAGATGACCGGTTTGGATTCCAAGAAGGAAGCGGGACAAGAGATGAAATTGGTATTATAAGATTAATGAATGAAGGCAGTTTAGAATTTGGACAGGAAACGTGGCCTGGATTTTCACTCCCGAGGCAGATGCACAGAGCCAGGAAATTTCCCAGCTCCCCACACCTACCTCAGGATAAAGTGCTCAGAATGGTAGGATTTTCATCGCGGGGCTGGGTGCATGCTGGAGTTGGGCCTGCCGCTGCCGGGCACTGATTGGAAGGGTCCACAGGGGCTGTCGAGTGCCAAGGTTAAAATGCCCGCCTTCATTATCTGGAACTTTGCCCCAGTTGTATTGTTAAATATTAGGCCCTCTAGCACTCACCCCTCACACATCCCCACCCCCATCCATGCCAACCCTTGCCAACCCATGCCTGTCCACCCATTCCCAATGGACCCATGGACCACACTTCGTCCTTACACCCTCTATGCCAACTCACCAATTATCCACCATAGGTAGGCCTCTGGAGCCATGCTGAGATTAAACAAAGTTTTATCTAATACAGACTTCACTATATAAAAAACTCTCATTCATTAAAGCCTATTCAATATATTTATATCCGTTCTAGTGCTTAATAACTTGTAAAAATAAACATCTGAATTCATAAGCCTACATCAAAAACAGTAAATCCTTGAATAACCCCATGGACCTGTCAATCAAACTATGAATTTACAACCGCCCACCAATCCTGTCCTTTGCCCCGCCATGCCACTGTGATAATGACAGCTTGTGGAAGCAGTCAAGCAGTAATAATGCCATAATGATAGCTATTAAGCTTATGTCAACAAACATCTATTGAAACTGCAAGCACAATTTATTTCAACTCACAGACACAAGAAGCCTGTTTACCCCCAAAATCTAAAAGGCAGGGGATTTAAATAATTTGACACCTTTACAGTTTGACAGACCTACCCTTTAGATGTATTTATGTCTACTTCTAAGTATTCGTAAATCACACATTCAGGATAAGGCCCTTGCTCCAGTGAAAATGGGATTGGTTGAACTCAGCAATGAGTTCAAATAGCCCTGCTGGTTTCAGATTTCCCCCATGTGTGAGTCACATCTCCCTTTCATCTCCACCTCCCCCTCCCCCCACATACCTCGGTGAAAATAGGATTTATCGAAAGTGAGAGCGAGACTTCCGGATCCAGGTGCCCAGTATCATTTTGGGTCCAGCATGGAGTCTCCACTCCGTCACAATCTAGGCCTATATGTTTGCTTTGTAGATTTTGAAAAAAACACTCATTCAGGTTGACTGGATTAAGCACTTGACAATGAAGAAAGACATTGGAATAGACCGGAGAGATAGATGACTCATAAGAAATCAGTACATGGAACAAGCAGCAACAGTTAGAGTACCCAACAGGGAATTGGAATCATGCATAATTGGAAGAGGAGTACGAGTTATCACCAGTCTTCTTCAATGTCTATGCAGAAGCAATGAGCAAAGAAGTGTTTGAAGACACAGAATCTGGCATTAAGTTTGGGGAGCGATTGATAACATCAGTTAGAATTGCAGATGACAAAGCACTTGTAGCAAGCATGGAGGATTATAAAACCTACAAGACAGCCTATTAACAGCAGGCATGAACTTTGGAATGAAAGTGAACATTGGAAAAACCAAAGTGATACATATCTCAAAATCATCAAAAAATATTCATATGCTATAGTCTATATCCATAGAAGGAAGAGAACTAGAATAGGTGAAAGAAGTCAGACATTTAGGGAGGATAATATCTGCAGATGGAAAATGCAAAGAAAGAACAAGGATAGAAATGAGAGAAGCTATATTTAGAAAGAAGAGACCTCTGGGAATCGGAAAGCTGAATAAACAACTCACATAGTGACTTGTAAAGAGCTTGATTTGGGTGCTGTTTTGTATGGATGTGAGACTTGACCTTACAGGATGAGGAGGCCAACTTGCAAAATAGCTTTGAAATGTGGACATGGAGGGGAATAGAAAGGATCAGCTGGACAGAAAAGATATCAAACGATGAAGTGCTGTGGAGAGTGAATGAGCAATGAAATTTGCTGAATGTAATTAGGAACAGGCAGTCTGGGTAGGGCACATCATGAGAGGAAACATACGAACAGACAAAATACAAGCAGAAGTAGGACATACGGCATCTTGATCCTGCTCCACCATTCAATAAGATGATGGCTGAACCTGTTTGTGTTTTGAATTCCACATTCTCATCTACCTCCGAGCACATTTGATTCCCTTGCCAAACAAGAATCTATCTGCCTCTGCCTTAAAATTATTCAATGACCCAGCTTCTACTGCCTTCTGAGGCAGAGAATTCCAAAGTCACACAACCGTCAGAGAGAAAAAAATTCCTCCTAATCCCTGTCCTATAAGGGTGACCCCTAATTTTAAATAGTGCACCCTAGTTCTGGATTCACCAACAAGAGGAAACATTGGGAGGAATCGTCCCAGATTTGCACTAAGTGTGGTAGCGGGCGGGTAAAATGATGTTTGAACTGCCGGCAGCGATGGCGAGTTTTCATGCTGTATCGGCCCAAACCCGCCACATTACATATGCATTCCCAGGAAACGCACCGTTTCCATGGCAGGCTCATTCGCCTGCCACGCCACTTCATCACACCGGGTGCCATATTTAAAGTCCAGCCACGCGCACACATCTCAGCGCTTACAGCCCACAACTACTGCAGGGAAGATGTCCATGAAAGGCAAAAAGACTGCAGCATCCAAGTTTAGCGACACATCACTGGAAGGCCGTTTGGATGCAGTGGAGACCTGCCGCGATGTCCTCTGCCCCCACTCTAGCCATAGGATGGGCAGCAGCGTGACCAACCAGGCTTGGGAGGCAGGGGCAGCATCGTCAGCGCCAACGGCCTTCAAAAGAGGACAGCCGCCCAGTGCCGCAAGAGCATGAATGATCTCCTCCTTTCCGCCAGGGTAAGTCACTCTTCTCAACACTCTCAACTTACACACTCACAAACCCAACACACATTTATCGGGATCTCACTCACTGCCAGTTTAAGGGGCATCACCATTGACTCTCTCATACACACCTTCATTGTTCTCATCCCATCCATGGGACCACTTACCACCCACACATGCCAGGCATACTTATCGTCTGGCCCGGCAGGAGTCCTGCTTACACGTTCTCCATCTCTATTCATACAGGACAAGCTGGCACACAACAAGAGGGAGAGATCGCAGACCAATGGAGGAATGGCTGAAATCAAGGTCCTCACCGAGTTTGAAAACAGAGCCATCCAGCTGGCCAGTGAGGATCTGGACCATTCCTGTGCTGACAGTGATGTCGGTGGTGCTCTACCAAGTGAGGATCCAGCAGTATAACCTCCATCAGACAACCATGCTGTGAGTGCTGTGTCCTGTTTCACAGGCCACTGCCATGCACTAATTATCTCTCCTTGCTTTCACGGGTGCATCTGGGAAACAGCCGAAAGAGTCCACGACCCAGAGCCTCTAATCAAGCACTGAAGAAACCTCTGAAGAAGAATCTGAAGGTATCCTCCTTGGAGGCCTGTCACAGCTCTCACCCACACCCTCCACTAGCACAGAGACACACACCTCAGTGGGACCTAGCTTTAGAGTAGCCTTGGGATCACAATCTGGTGAGTACATTGCATTGCCTGAACCACAGCAGGCAGTGGCAGGTACTTCCCAGGTCCCTGTCACTCGGAGGACTGCTGGGGGCCAGGACGTTGCTGAGTCCGAGTCAGATGATGAGCCTCTGGACTCTGTCATGTCACAGTTGCTGGAGCTGCAAAGGCAAGCTCGGGAACATCAAGAAGGGCTGCCCACTGCACTCCTCAGATTGCAAGGCACGATGGATGAGTCCATCCATCTTCAGGCTGAGATGATAGCGCTGGCATACCAACACACCGAGGTCAACACTGGTAGGATGGCGGCCACCATGAAGATCTTGGTCCAGGACATTGGTCCTGCACTGTTGCGTGGGGTCAACTTTATCCTGCAGCAGGTGGCAGATGTGACCGACCAGTTCCCTAGACATGCGCAGTCTTCGGCAACACTGGTTCTCGGTCATCGGCAGGAATGAAAGATGGTGTCTATAGACCCTGAGTGTCACTAAGTGCTGAACAGCGATGGCTCACTGTGGCTCTTCAGTGGTGTGTGCTGGACCCCCAGCCACCCCTTCTTCCTGAGGGTGCTGCTCCTTCCTTTGCGCAGCCAGGTGCCTCAGTCGCTCTCTCCTCCATCGTCTCCACTCTCTGTATGCCATGAGGCATAAAGCTAGTTCACCAGCTTTGTGATCCTAATGTACTCATCCTGCAGGGTGAAAGAGAGAGGCACGTGGGCTAGCTTGGGTGTACTAAGAACCTCTTCTCATTAAGTGTGAAGGCCCCTTAATGCATCGCGGAGAGTGCTGGCCACCACTTGGATGGCCAGAGATTAGTAGCTGCATGGCTGCCCGAGACCCCACCCACCTCCACCCCACTCCAACCAACTGATTGGCTGCAGCTTTGCCCGCTGGACTGTATGTTTTGCTCTCAGCTCAGGCGCAGGCATTCTCCTAACCCACACTGCAAGGCTGCACTGTTAGCTTCAACCATCAAGGAAACTGGTCGAAATCAGGATGCTGACATCGCAAAAGGCTGTGAGAGGCTCCACCAGTGACTGCTCCATGACCAGCTTTAGCGAAGAGATTGTACAATGTGCGCAGTTGTCCAACTATTCTGCAGTCCACAAAAACGCTCACTAGTTTGCAGTCTGTGCCCGAGGAGTGAAAAGCTCTGGAGCACTTGGCGGCACTTTAATGCCTCTGCGTTGCTTGAGTGGGCAGATAAGCTAGAAGCCCAACTCCAATCATATCAATGGTTGCGCCTGAACTGTCTTGGTTGCAGAGGAATGATCACTTTATATAAGGTTTCCCAAATACATGGCCGCTTCCCTCACTCACTCTACCCCACCCCAAATCCTTGTGCACTACATTTAAATACAGGGCAGCCCTATCTCACCGCTTCAAGCTTAAAGTCCGACAGGTGACCCTGGTGAGCTCTGAGCAATGTACTCACCTCCAATTTCCCCTCAAAGTACTGTCTGCCAAGTGCATACCTTTTATATGGTGTTGTGAAACAAGTCGGCGTGCTTTCCTTCCAACGTTGGCAGACGATCCAGTGGGGGGAGTGGTGGGGGTGAACGATTCTGGTGGGCAGGCTTAATAATGCTATGCAGATGTATTTGAATGAGGTTTCTGGCGTCCGATGGCGGGAAACGTGGCCCACCATCAATGGGCTGAATGGACGATTGCAAACTGGTTTCACACCGTTGTGAAACTGATCGCGCCATATTGTCCGCTCACGCCACCGAATACGCCCAATGCCGGTGGGCATGGAAATTCCCAGCCATCCTTTCCACATCCACCTTGTCAAGACCATTCAGGATCTTACATACTTCAATCAAATCACCCCTCACTCTTTTAAACTCCAGTGGAACAAGCCCAGCCTGTCTAACCTTTCCTCATAACACAACCCACTCATTCCAGGTATCAATCTAGAAAACTGCCTCTGAACCGGCTCCAATGCATTTATATCAATCCTTAAATAAGGAGACCAAAACTGCACACAGTATTCGAGATGTGGTTTCACCAATGCCCTGTATAACTGAAGCATAACATCCTTATTTTTATAAAAGCAAAAAACTGCGGATGCTGGAAATCCGAAACAAAAATAAAAATACCTGGAAAAACTCAGCAGGTCTGGCAGCATCTGCGGAGAGGAGCACAGTTAACATTTCGAGTCCGTATGACTCTTCAACAGAACTAAGTAAAAATAGAAAAGAGGTGAAATATAAGCTGGTTTAAAGAGGGGTGGGGGTGGGACAGGTAGAGCTGGATAGAGGGCCAGTGATAGGTGGAGATAGCCAAAAGATGTCATAGACAAAAGGTCAAAGAGGTGTTGAAGGTGTTGATATTATCTAAGGAATGTGATAATTAAGGGTAGAAAGCAGGACAAGCAAGGTACAGATAGCCCTAGTGGGGGTGGGGTGGGGTGAAGGGAAGGGATTGAAATAGGCTAAAAGGTAGAGTTAAAACAATGGATGAAAATACATTTAAAAATAATGGAAATAGGTGGGAAAAGAAATATCTATATAAATTATTGGAAATAAAAGGGGGATCGGAAAGGGAGTGGGGATGGAGGAGAGAGTTCATGATCTAAAATTGTTGAGCTCAATATTCAGTCCAGAAGGCTGCAAAGTGCCTAGTCGGAAGATGAGGTGCTGTTCCCCTAGTTTGTGTTGAGCTTCACTGGAACAATGCAGTAGGCCAAGGATGGTCATGTGGGCATGAGAGCAGGGTGGAGTGTTGAAATGGCAAGCGACAGGAAGGTCTGGGTCATGCTTGCAGACAGACCGAAGGTGTTCTGCAAAGCGGTCACCCAGTCTGCGTTTGGTCTCTCCAATGTAGAGGAGACTGCATTGGGAGCAGCGAATGCAGTAGACTAAATTGAGGGAAGTGCAAGTGAAGCACTGCTTCACTTGAAAGGAGTGTTTGGGCCCTTGGAGAGGGAAAGTAAAGGGGCAGGTGCTGCACCTTCTGCGGTTGCATGGGAAGGTGCCGTGGGAGGGGGTTGAGGTGTAGGGGGTGATGGAGGAGTGGACCAGGGTGTCACGGAGGGAACAATCCCTGTGGAATGCCGCCAGGGGGGGTGAAGGGGAGATGTGTTTGGTGGTGGTATCATGCTGGAGTTGGCGGAAATGGCGGAGGATGATCCTTTAAATGCGGAGGCTGGTGGGGCGATAACTGAGGACAAGGGGGACCCTATCATGGTTCTACGAGGGAGAGGAAGGTGTGAGACCGGATGCGCGGGAGATGGGCCGGACACGGTTGAGGGCCCTGTCAACCACCGTGGGTGGAAAACCTCAGTTAAGGAAGAAAGAAGACATGTCAGAGGAACTGTTTTTGAAAGTGGCATCATCAGAACAGATGCAACGGAGGCGAAGGAACTGAGAGAATGGGAGGGAGTCCTTACAGGAAGAGGGGTGCATGGAGCTGTAGTTGAGGTAGCTGTGGGAGTCGGTAGGCTTGTAATGAATATTGGTGGACAGGCTATCACCAGAAATTGAGACAAAGAGGTCAAGGAAGCGAAGGGAAGTGTCAGAGATAGACCATGTGAAAATGATGGAGGGGTGAAAATCGGAAGCAAAATTAATAAATTTTTCCAGGTCCAGATGAGAGCATGAAGCAGCACCGAAGCAATCATCGATGTACCGGAGAAAGAGTTGTGGGAGTGGGCCGGAGTAGGACTGGAACAAGGAATGTTCCACATACCCCATAAAGAGACAGGCATAACTGGGGCCCATGCGGCTACCCATAGCCACACCTTTTATTTGGAGGAAGTGAGAGGAGTTTAAGGAGAAATTGTTCAGTGTGAGAACAAGTTCAGCCAGACGGAGGAGAGTAGTGGTGGATGGGGATTGTTTGGGCCTCTGTTCAAGGAAGAAGCTAAGGGCCCTCAAACCATCCTGATGGGGGATGGAGGTGTAGAGGGATTGGACGTCCATGGTGAAGAGGAGGTGGTTGGGGCCAGGGAACTGGAAATTGTTGATATGCTGTAGGGTGTCAGAGGAATCACGGATATATGTGGGAAGGGACTGGACAAGGGGAGAGAGAATGGAATCAAGATAGCAAGAAATGAGGTCCGTGGGGCAAGAACAGGCTGACACAATCGTTCTGCCGGGACAGTCCTGTTTGTGGATTTTGGGTAGGAGGTAGAAGCGGGCCGTCTGAGGTTGGGAGACTATGAGGTTGGAAGCTGTGGAAGGAAGATCTCCAGAGGAGATGAGGTCAGTGACAGTCCTGGAAAAAATGGCTTGATGTTCAGTGGTGGGGTCATGGTCCACGGGGAGGTAGGAGGAAGTGTCTGTGAGTTGACGCTCAGCCTCTGTGAGGTAGAGGTCAGTGCGCCAGACAACAACAGCACCACCCTTGACAGCAGGTTTGATGACAGTGTCAGGGTTGGACCTGAGAGAACGGAGTGTAGCAAGTTCAGAGAGAGACAGGTTAGAGTGGGTGAGAGGAGCAGAGAAATTGAGACGACTAATGAAACGGCAATTCCTCTCGTAATAAAGGGTAGCATTCCATTAGCCTTCTTGATTGCGTGCTGTACCTGCATACTTTTTGTGACTCATGCACTAGAACGCCTAGATCCCTCTGTACCGTGGAATTCTACAATTGTTCTCCATTTAAGTAGTACTCTGCTTTTTTATTCTTCCTGCCAAAGTGAACGACTTCACATTTTCCCACATTATACTCCATCTGCCAGATTTTTTCCCACACACTCGACCTATCTATATTCATGCACAAACTCCTTTTCCTATCTATCTTTGTGTTGTCTGCAAATTTAGCTATCATGGCTTCTCTCCCCTCATCTAAGTTATTGATATAAATAATGACATGTTGAGGCGTCAGCACAGGCCCATGTGGGGCTGCACTCGTCATATCCTGCCAATCAGAAAAAGACCCATTTAAGCATACTCTGCCAGCCAGCCATTCTTCTATCCAAGCTATTATGTTACCCACTACACCATGCACTCTTTTTTCCACAATAATCTTTGATCTGGCACCTTATCAAATGCCTCCTGGAAATCCACATACAGTACGTACCACTGCACATGTTCCTTCAAAGAACTCTAATAAATTGGTTAAACATGATTTTCCTTTCACAAAACCATGCTGACTCTTCCCAATTATCTTGAGATGTTCGAAGTACCCAGCTATGACTTCTTTAATGATTGATTCTAACACCATCTTCATGACAGACTGTAAGTTCTTTGAACTTAAATTTCAATTTTGTTTGTTTGAGACTTTAACCATTCAGGCAACAGGAGACAATTTAGTGAAGTAACTTAGGAAACTTTAATAAGTTATAAGTTAATACTTATCACAGCAGGACAGCGACTTTACAGGCATACTACTGTTCTTGCTTCCTGGTTCAGCTTTGGGCGTATGTCGACACTCGGTCTTCTCTCTCTCTGGAGTCTTCTGATCTGCTTTCAGCTGACAAGCAGTCTTCAGTTTCAAATTCAGCGCGCGTTGATCAGTGAAAGCTGCTGCTTATTAACTCTTTCCAAGTCGCAACCCACAGTGTGATCAATGATGTTATTGTATTCTGATTGGCCTAAATGAGGTGCGGCTATTTTCTAATTGGCTTAAGGGGTGCGTGATCAGTCTGTGATTGGCCCCAAGGGTGACGGTCACCAATTGATGTCACTTCTCAATATTCTGTGACTGGTTTCTTAAAATGTCAATTACCTGTAGGACCACCCTCCTCATTAAAGTTTATTTGTGTTATTTTAATAACTTCTTGCTAAGACAAAAGGATGTTTTATGGTATCTTCCTTTGACCATTTGCTTAGGATAGGGGAGGCCTGCTGTCATGTCCTCATGAATGATACCTTGAGTTCTCATTGTCTCAGACTCCACTTAATTGGTCCAGGTTCCCCATTAAATCTGAACCTTTATCAATAACTGTCTTTGCAGGCTATCTGCTAGGTGATGTTTTTCTCTCTGTGGTTGTTGGTAATTGGAATGAGTTACTTTATTTTTAAAACAAAAGGATGATTTGGAAAAGCTGCTTGTAACCTTAAAACTGTGTAGGCCCAATACAAAAGATTGGCAAGTACTAATACAAACGATTACAAATTAGATAATACTTAAAAGTTGTACAAAGTGTGTATAAAATATAAGTGCATAGCAGTAATCATGGTTTAAAATGTAAGGTAGTAAAGTTTCCTTATACATTCAATTAATGCATAGTTTTGAGTGATAAAAATCTAAAAAGATTATACAGTTACAAAACTAGTCACACACTGTTGCAAAAGTTTGCTCTTAATACAAAAAAATACATTGAGCCAAAAGTAATTGCTTTTTTCTAAAGCACTACAAATTAAAACTAAATGTAGAACTCAGCTGTTGTTATTCTTTCCCTCCTTTCTATACAATAAACCCCTCCTAGCTTTCCTTTTCTGATAACCAGCTCTGATAAGGCTTTACAATGTGAGGGGGTGTAAGCTTGCCCATTCAACCTTGAAGGTGGCAAGTCAATGTGACTCTGTGATATGGGGATAAGTGCAACAGGGGCTCCTTCAGCAGTTGTTTTGTAATTAACTCACTAGTATGTTACGTCATTGTGTCTAAAATCCCATGGGGCAGAATTTTGCCCTGATTGGGTAGGCAAGGTGGGCGGGCCCGGGAACGGTTGTGAAGCCGCTCGTGATCGAGCCCTGACAATTAATAGCCAGCAGCGTGAAACACGCGCTGCAGCGCCGCAGCACTGCCGGGGTGGGGGCGGGAGCAGTGCGAGCACGGAAGTGTGCGCATGCGTGGGGGTGCGCTCAGTAAAAGCTCCCTGAGGCACAGAGCTGCCTCAGGGAAGTGAAGAACTTTGAAAATAAAAAATAAAGAAGTTAAAACTATTAATAACACATCCTCTCATGTAACTCTGTGTCACGTGTCTCATACTCTAACTCCAATCTAACATGCCCTCTCATGTGACATGTTAGAAATTAGTTTGAAGAATTTTTATTTTTATAAATCACTGATCGAAACCTCACCCCGCCTGTAGAAACAATCCAAAGGCTGCTTGGCCTTTTCGCCTGCCTGCCAACCTTAAGGTTGGACGTGCAGTGAAAAATGTCATTACATTAGAACTTTAATGGCCTTAATAAGCCTGTTAATTGTCGGCGGGCGCGCTGCTGACTCCAGCATGCGTCCACCAACCGAATTATCGCACGAGTGCGCAGTGACATCGGGATGCTTGCCCAACGTCATTGCGTGTCATTTTACACTCATTCGGGTCAGGCGCGTGCTTGCCCAACAAACGCAATATTCTGCCCATGGTGCCTTTCTCTGCCAAATGAAGCTAAGCAGAGTCTTCTATTGGTTACAAGTTAAAAGGATAGTATACCTGAAGGTAAACTGATCAATATATTTTGATTGTGTGATCTAAACTAAAACTAATCATTAAATATCAATTTCCCTACAAGACTAACTGGCCTGTAGTTTCCTGTTTCCTGTCTTCCTCCCTTATTAAATAGAAGAGTTATATTTGCTGCTTTCCAGTCTGATGGAATCTTTTCAGAATCTACGGAATTTTGGAAACTTAACACCAACACATCTACTCCCTCATTAGCACCTCTTTTAAGACTCTAGGATGAAGTCCATCAGGATCCAGATACATGCCAGTCCGAAGCTCCATCAGTTTGCTCAGTACCGCTTCCCAAGTGATTGTAATTTCACCAAGTTCCCATCTTCCTTCCACCTCCTGATTTACAGCTTTTACTGGAATGTTTTTTATATCCTCTATAGTGAAGAGAGAAGCAAAATATTTGTTCATTTCACCTGCCATTTCCTTATTATCTACTATTAGCTCCACATTCTCACTCTCCAGAAGACCAACATTTACTTTACTTAATCTTTTCCTTTTTAAATGCCTGTAGAAACTCTTGCTATCCATTTTTACATTTCTAGCTAGCTTCCTCTCATACTCTAATTTCAGACTGGTAAAAAACATTATAGAGGGAACATTTCAAGGAAAATGAGAAAGGAAGATAAAATCAATGCTGGATGGTTTGAAAATTGAAGGAAGTTATTGAAAAATAAAACTAGCACAGTACAGAGAGACATGGAGAAGACTATGAGCCAAAGGTCTGTCTTTGGACAAAGCACACATGATGATGATGCTATATTGGTGGCACCTGAATTCATGCCTCTGGGTCATTAGTCCAGTAACATAGCTACTATGCTACCACTTCCCTTCTTCGTTACACACTCTCTAAAGCCTGGGCTTCCCTCCTAAAATCTTACTTCCTAAAATGTGGTGCCCAGAATTGGGCACAATACACAGCTGAGGCTTAACCAGTGTTTTATCAAGACTTAGCACAGTTTCCTTGCTTTATATTCTATGCTTCTCTTTATAAAGCCAAGGATCCCAAATGCCATTCTAACAACGTTCTCAACTTGTCCTGTCACTAGGTCTCTTCCTGCACGCCTTTAAAATCTTAACACTGATTTTGTGTTGCCTCTTCTCATCCTGCCAAGTTATTTTATACTTTGGGTTATATGTGTCTGCCTATGTGGCTGCCCATTTTACCAGTCTATGCCTTCTTGAAATCCGTTACTATCCTTCTACCTGTTTCCTGCATGTCTGGGTTTCATGGAATCTGGAAACTTTGAAATTATGTCTTGTATACGCAAATCCAGGTCAAAAACACCAGTAGTCCCAACACTAAGCCATGGGGGGCACCACTGCATACTGCCATCCAGTCTGAAAAACTACCTTTCACCACTCTTCTCTGCTTTCTGTACCTTAGTCATTTCTGTATCCATTCTACCTCGGTGTTAGTCCCATGGGCTTCAATTTGGCTAACAGTGTATTATCTAACACTCTGCCAAATACCTTTGAAAGACGATGTATACACCATCAGCTTCACCACCTTCATCAACTTTCTCTGTTACTTCACCAAGGAACTCAACCAAGGTTAGTCAAACACCATCTGCATGAACAATGTACTTGCCAGGCTTATTTATCTCACCTTGTTTTGAACAGGAGCACCACATTTTCAATCTGCCAGCCATCTGGAATCATTCCATTACCTAAGGAAGGTTGTGGCCAAACTCCGTGCAATTTCCATATTTACTTCCCTTAATAATCTGGCATACAGCTCATATAGATGGACCCCTCTTTATCTATTTTTATTTTATCCAAATGGTCCACTAACTCTTCCCTTACTGTGACATTGGCGCAGTAGTGAAGAAAAATGCAAAGTACTTATTTAATACCTGAATCATGCCCTCTGCTTCCACGCAATTATCTTCCATTGAGTTCCCTTGTATGTTGCTCACTAATCTATTTTCATGCACACTCTTTTCCCCTCGGTTACTGTTCTCTAGTTCTTCCTATACTTTTTGGATTCAGATTGTATCTCCACTGAATTATGAACCCAATATGAACCCAATATTCTGTTTAATCTTAATCCCTATAGTTTGAACATTCATAAAATCATAAAATTATAAGAAATAGGAGCAACAGTAGGCCATTGGTCCTATTGAGCCTGCTCTGCCATTCAACATGATCATGGCTGATCTGATTCTGGACTTAACTCCACTTCCCTGCCTGTCCCTCATAACCCCTGATTTCCTTGGCAATTAAAAACCTGTCTAACTCAGCCTTGAGTATATTAAATGTCCCAATCTCCACTGCTCCCTGTGGAAGAGAATTCCAAAGACTAACGATTCTTTGAGAAAAGAAATTCCTCCTTATTTCCATCTTAAATAAGACAACCCTTTCATCCCAGGAATCAGCTTAGTGAACCTTTCACGAAATGCTTCTAATTCAAGTATATCTTTCCTTATGTAAGGACACCAAAACTGTGTCAGAATTGCAAAAAGACAGAATTAAAGGCTCTGTATCTGAATACATGCAGCATTTTGTAGCAATACAAATAAATCGATAGCACCGATAGGAAGCTGCTGGCAACTGATGGCTGCCAAAGGGACGAAACATGCTGCCCTCAAAATTTAGCGATGCCCCACTTGAGCAACTATTACTGGATGGAGTGGAGGCTGCCGTGATGTCCTCTACCCCCGCTCTGGGTGAAGACCAGCAAGGAATGTCACCAATTCAGCATAGGAGGTGGTGGCAACGGTGGTCAGTGCCAACACCCTGCAAAAGAGGACAGCCACCTGGTGCCTATAAAGGGTGAATGATCTCCTCCATTTTGCCAGGGGAAGTCACTCTTCTCATCGCTCTCAAATCACACACTCACAAACCCATCACACATCCACAGAGATCTAATTCACTGCCAGTTCATGGGACACCACTATTCACGCTCTCACACATACCTTCATCTGCCCTGCGGATCCTTTCCTCATCCATCCAGGACACCACTCACCACCCACACATGCCAGGCATCCTTATTATCTGGCCTGACAGGTGTTCTGCTTACACTCTCTCCATCTGTATCCATGCAAAAGAATATAACAAAAGAGAGAGGTCACAGACTGGTGGAGGAACAGCTGACAACAAGGTCCTCATGGACTTTGAAAATAGAGTCATCCAGCTGGCCGGCAAGGATCTGGACCATTCCTGTGCTGACGGTGAGGTTGGTGGTGCTCAACCAAGTGAAGATCCAGCAGTGCAGTATCCATCAGACAACCATGCTGTGAGTGAGTTCCCCTGTTCCGCAGTCTCCTGCCATGCACTAATTATGTCTCCTTGCTCTCACAGGCAAATCTGGGTCTATGACTCAAACCCTAAGAAACCTCAGAAGGAGAATCTGATGACACCCTCATTGAAGACCCGTCACAGTGCTCACCCACACCCTCCACCAGCGCAGAGACACACTCCTCGGTGGGACCTAGTTCTAGAGTAGTCTTGGGATCACAATCTGGTGAACACACTACATTGTTTGATCCACAGCGGGCTGTGGCAGGGACTTCCCAAGTCTCCAGCACTCAGAGGACTGCTGGAGGTCAGGAATCTGCTGAATCCAAGTCAGAGGAGGAGCCTCTGGACTCAGTTATCCTTCAGTTGCTGAAGCTGCAAAGGCAAGCTCGAGAACATCAGGAAGGGATGTCTGCTGCACTCCTCAGATTGCAAGGCACAATGGAGGAGCCCGTCCACCTTCAGTGTGAGGTGACAGCACTGGCATACCAATGCATCGAGGCCAACACTGGTAGGATGGTGGCCACCATGGAGACCTTGGTCCAGGACATTGGTCCTGCACTGCTGCAGGAGCTGCACTCCATTGCTGAGGCACTTACAGTCATCCATCAGTGCCAATGTGAGAGGGGGTGGGGCATCCCGAGTTCACTACAGCCGCCCCTTCCTCTCAAGGAGTCAGCCAGGGGCCCTCAGGCACACATAGGGAGAAGGATCAGCAGGTGAACACCCCGGAACCATCCACCCAGGTGATCTGGTAGTGCCCGGCACATCCGAATCCCCTTTTCCTGTGACCCCAGCAGCCCCAACTCCGCAGGCTGCAAAGGGTGTCACTGTCACACAGCAGGACCCCGAAAGCAGGCTGGGACCCTGCAGATCTCGGCCCTCTGGAGGTAAGTAGCAGTCACCAGGCTGCCTCCACCATCGCTGTGGATGTCGGGGAAGCACCGAGACGTAGTGGCAGGGTTAGGAAGGCCAAGAAGATTTAGTTGCACAACATTGGCATGGGTGTTAATCATTTGTACTTAATATTGGCTATTGTAAATACACTCCCAAGAATGTCTCCTTGCCTCTAGCTGCTTGTTATGTTGAGCAGCGTTGGTGTGAATCAGATGTGAAACCTCGTTTTCTGCACAAAACGAAGGCTAGTGTTGCAGCCTGGGGCCTCTTCCCTGTGCAGTGTGTAACATTTTGAGCTCAGTAATCGTCCGGATCCAAAGTCACTGTCCAGATTAGTGATGCGTGCACTTCCATGTGGCTCGTGTTTGCTGCAAGAATCTTGCATGCAAGTGTTACTGAGTTCCGTGATGTTGTCTGTGTGCTCTCAACACCTTTGAGATGGGCGCTCCCACCACCCCCCACAACGCCCCCCCTCCCCCTGAACCCTCCGCCCCCGCCCCAAACCATCTTGACACCATTCCTGACGGGTGAAGGTGTGGTGTGAAGGGAACAGGTAGTGTGAAGCCTGCCAAAGGATTAAGTTGTCTTAAAATCTATGTGGCCGTTGTTACTCAGCAGCGCCTTGTTGGTGTGAGTCTCTTCACAGAACGTATGCACACTGCCCTTAGCCAGACAGGTGTCAGACATTCCCATGTGCAATGTGAAGATCTCAAGAGTGTTCTCACTGCATCTTGTCCTCATCCTCCTGGAATCTTGCGGCAAATGAGGGCCTCACGTCTACACTGGCCTCGTCCGGCCAGTGCAATGGCCTCAACGCCTGCACCCTCACCTTCCAGGCCATCATCACCCTCATCCCCTTCGACTTCCTCCTCATCGGAGGAGACATGCAGCTCTTGCATCTGCTTATCATCCAGGTCCTCCCCCCTTTGCCAGGTTGTCTAGAGCAGCAAGCCACTATGATGCGTGACACCCCCTGGGGAGTGTACTGGAGTGCTCCACCAGATCTATCCATGCACCAGAACCTCATTTTCAGGATGCCAATTGTGTGCTCCACCAAACTCCGAGTTGCGGCATGAGCCTTGTATAACTTCTCTCAGCAGCAGTCTGAGGCCACCGCACGGGTATCATCAGCCACATCCTTTGCGGGTAGCCCTTGTCTCCAGGGAGCCAACACTGCAACCTTTACAGCCCCTGGAAGGTGTCAGGGATCTGAGACCTACTGAGGATGCACAAGTTGTGGACACTTTAGTGCATGTTGCACAAACCTGCACGATCCATTTGTTAAGGTCGCAGACCAGCTGAAAATTGAGAGCTGAAGCCTCGGTTCACATACTGGACTGCTTGTTGCCAAGGAGATTTAAGAGCCTCATGGGTACAGTTAATGGCACCCTGCAACTGTGGAAATCTGGAAATCTCAGCAAATCCCAGCGCTCTTGCTTCCTAGCTTGCCTGATCCATGGCAAAAAGGGCGTCCGTGACCTCCTGGACACATTTGTGGGTGGAGGCTGGCAAAATCCAACAAAGGTCCCCAATAGATCCCTGAAAGGAACCACTGCCGTAGAAATTGAGCACAGAGGTAACTTTAACTGCCAATGGCGATAGATTCCTTCTGAGTCCCTGTGGTGCCAAATCCTGCAGAAGGCGGCATATGCGCATGACCAGTTCCCTTGACAGGTGTTGGCGACAATGGGTCTTGCTCATCTGCAGGTAGCACATGCACCATCTGTAGACCCTGAATCTAGCGAGGCGCCTACGAACGACAACTCAGTGGCGTTCATCCTCTGCATGCGGAGGAGGGCGTGCCGACCCTTGGATTTCAGGGTCTGCTCGTCCTTTTGGTGGGCCGGTGTCTCCATTGCATTCTTCTCCATCTTCTCTCCTGCAAACAGGCAGACAGCGAGATCACCAGGCTCCGTGTTCCAGACGCAATTGTCTCTTACGGGCCTTTCTTGGTCAAGTCATTTTCCTGCAGCTGCCTCTCAAGGCCCCTTCACGCATGCCGTAGAGTCCAGGCCACCACATGGATGCCCTGCCCAGTGTTTAGTGCACATGATGGCTCACCAGGCCCCCATCCAGCACTGCCCCACACCACATGACCGTGTGCCAGCAGCTTCAGCCACTCGACTGCATCCTGACCTCTCACCTCAGGTGCAGGCAATATCCTAAGCTGCACTCCAAGGTTTTGTGGTTTGCTTGGATCATGAGGCTGACTTTAATGTCTACTTAAACATAATGCAAGGGATTAGGAACACACCCCTCCGCCAGTGTTCCATGGCCGCATTTCCCAAGGGGATCCTTAAGCTTGCCCAGTCGCCCAATGGTTCTGCAGCACAATAGCACTCATTTGAGTTTGAAGTGTGCACATGAGGGGCTAACAGTAGAGGAGTGATCATTGGCACTGTGAGGAGTTAGTGCTGCTAGAGTGGGCACCATTGCTTGAATAGACTGACTCCAAGCATGTCAATTGAGCTGAAGCTAAATGCTCTCAGTTGCAGTGGAGTGCTCATCTTTGGCATGCTTCACCATTAGGCAGGCTATTTTCTTCCCCCCTCCCCACACGCCATGTGTGTTCATGCTCAAACTTCAGTCAGCGCTGCCATGAAACCAGCCCCCACCTCAACAAACACTGTTGCCCTTGCCCAGAGAGTGCCTTCTACTCCTTCTCCCCGGCACTGCCACCCTTGCCTCGGCACCACAAGCCAGGCACAAAGACGCCGCTGCAGAGACTTGCCTCTTCCCCCACCTGAACCTGTGAAGCCATTGGGATCATCTCGAGCACTGCGCAAAGCTGTGTGCACTCACCTCCGTGTTCCCCTCAAAGCTGAGGTCACCAGGTTCATACCTTTTAAAGGCAGTTGTAAATTACACTGTTATAAAATGACGCCATCGTGGGATTTAACTTTGACGTGGGAGGATGATTCCGTTGTGTGGCCACAATAATTAGATGCAAATTAATTAAAATTTAGTTCCTGATGTTCAACGGTGAGAAATGCAGTCCGCCATTGAAGGGGGAAGTGAACAATCGCATCCTAGATTTACGTGGTTGGGAAACGCCACTGCCGCCTTCTCACAAGATTCTCTGATCTCGCCACCAAAGAATTTAAATGCAAAAAATAACAATTTTAAAAACCGGGAAAAATGCCCACAGATTAGAATCAGTCACCGGAACATGTGGATGATGAAAATTCTGTCCAAACATTTTTATTTTTAAAAAATTAATATCGCAAACCTCATCCACCCGTGGATGAGTTTTCCTGATAAATGCAAAGGCCGCCTGGCCGATTCGCCCGCCTGCCAACCATAACGTTGGAGTGACACCAAAGAATCTCAGTTAATTATTTCTTTAATGGCTTTAATAGGCCTCTTAATTGTCACTGGGTGTGCTTCCAACTCTCGTGCGCGCCTGCCGACTGAAATATCGTGCGAGTGCGCGATGACATCAAGACACTCGCCTGATGTCATCATGCGCTATTTCACGCTCGAGCAGGTCGGGTGTATGCCCACACACCAAACGAAAAATTCTGCCCCAGGTGTGTTATCAGAAATGCCCTGTACTTTGGGTGCCTTTCCTTTCCTTTTCATGGGAATGAATGTACCCAAACCATCTCTTCTACGAAGACCTCCCATTGCTCATTTCCTATCTTGCCTGGCAACCTTAGATTCCAGTCCAGCTGAGCCAGATCCCTTCTCACCTCATTGAAATTAGCCCTCAGTTGATCCTCAACCCCAGTTGAGTATATTCACATTCAACTTTTACTTGGCTTTTTTTCATAGCAACCCTAAACTTATTGATATTATGATCACTGTTTCCAAAATGTTCTCCCATGGAAACATATTTCGCTTGTCCCACTTCATTCCTGAAAACTTGATCCAACACAGGGTCCTTCCATTTTGGACTGGAAGCACACTGATGAAGATAAATCTCTTGTACATATTTCAGTATTTCTTCCACCAGTTTTCCCTTTACACTCTTATTACCCATACTATGTAAGGATAATTGAAGTCCCCCCTTAATGCTGCACTATAGTTCTTTCATCTTTCTGCAATTTGCCTGCAAAGTCTTTCTCCGTCCCAATGATTTGGTGGCCTATGTTAAGCAGCAGCAGTATAATAGCTCTCCCATTGTTCCTCAATACTGATCTAATTGATTTTGTTTTTGCCATCCCAACATCACTGCAACTCCACATTTCCGTACCTTTCCACCATTCTGCTGTCCCATCCTTGAACTCCTCACACCAGTTGGAAAATTGTGACTGGGTGGGAAGTGGCCCTTAGGGGCCTCAGTTGAGGCAAGTGTGAATGGGTCACCCAAGGCCTCACCCACCTCCCGTAAAATTGCGGACAAGTTGAGGGCAGGCAGGAAGGCGACGGGAAGAATTTTACTGCCCCTCGTCTGCAAACCCACCTGTGAGGGACCTTAAAATTCTGCTTGCCCCTAATCCCATGTTTGAACCAGGTCTACATTAACACTATATCATCATTCCATGTGGCTATTCACCAACCTCATTCACTACACACTGTGCATTTATGCACATGCACTCCAATCCCATCTTTGTCTGCCTTGCCATTTCCCCCTGTTGTATTCCCCATATTTCTGAATTACCCTTTATTCTAAGGCTTTTTGCCATCTACAGTCCTCTGTGTACTTTCCATCTTCCCTCTAATGTGTCATCCAGGTGCCTCTCCATCTGCCAAATTAGTTTACACCCTCCTTCACACTAGTTAACTTCCACATGAGAATGTTCGGCCTAGGCTGTAGAGGTGCAACTCTTCCATATTGTACATTTCCCTCCAGTTTAGAAGTAGTTCTAAAGCCGTTCAATTCATTTTTCTAACTACACCTTAATGTGTTATCTAACGGCTCCCATACTCACTAACACATGGCACTGAGTAGTACAGAGATTACTACCTTTAACCTTTGCCCTCATAGATGATACCCTACCTGTCGTACTTCAAAACTGTCCTTATCAATGCCATTGGTTCCAACGTGGAGCATGGCTTCTGGCTCTTTCCCTTCCCCTCAAAAGATGTTCTGCACCCAAATGTGATGAGAAGAGACTAATTAATGGATGGGTCAAACAGATATGAATGGATAGCGGGCACTTCGCCAGCATTTAATATTTTTAGGAGAAAGGGCACTAATTGGCAAGGGGTGACATATTAACCATTGATGTAACCATTCCATTAAGCAAAATTATGCAGACAAAATTTCTAATTGCATAGGGCAACGGTGTATTGGAAGTATGTTTATGTTAAATTCTTGCATTTTCATTTGGAGCTATTTTTCAATTCATGTCACTAACTAAAATGGATTAGCAGTGGTGTGATAAATGAGATTCTGCTTAGGCCTTGAAATTGCACTGTGGCTCTTTAACATGCTCATCTGAAATTTCGCTCTCTATTGCTGAAATAGTGACAACAGTAATTTCAGCCAAAAATGTTAAGGACTTGTACCTATTACCCATAATGTAAATTCAATACTTTAGTGTTGGCAGTTACCACAGGCACAAAAGGTGCCAGTTAAACTCTGCCTTGCCTGACCACTAAAAGCAAAAATAAATACATATTCTTTCAAGCAGGAGTCTCAGCATTTTGTTTGATAAAATCTAACTTAGGTCCTTTGTAGAGAACTAATTTTGTACATTTCCTCCACATAGCCAGTCAACTTATTTCCTTATAAAGCACCAGAAGATCACAGTATTTTTCCAAGAATTTTTCATAGAAAGTACTTTCAGATTAAAATTGTTTGAATTAATTTTACTTTCAGTAATTAAATTGAATCTTTGAATAAGTACAATGGACTGTTTTGTTGTTACTTGCTTCTGAGTGTAAAATTACATTCACTATTATTACTCATTGTTCAATTTTATATGTATTTACAGAGGCAAATTAATTATATCGTACAGTGAAATTGGATTAGCTACAGATGTTGGCCAGCTAAGGATGCCTAAAATTTTAGATAACAGTTCATTTCTGGGCCACGTAAGAAACAAGGTTTTTGGGATGGAATTGTCTTGTGAAATTGTGTGAAGACATTAATTTGTTCACTTGAAACCCCTATACTATTTAAACAGAGGCACTAAACCTTGTAAAGTAAATCTCATTAATACTTTTCATGCTAGTATTGTGCAGAGCAATATCACCTTAGATATCTATATGTAAAAGTTTGATCTATGAACTGAGACACAGGAGATTAGGTTGAAACCACCAACCCCTGTGAGGCAGATTAGCATCATAGAGTAAATAATACAACATAGATGGAGGCCATTTGACCCATTGTGTTTGTGTCAGCTCTTTCAAAGAACTATCCAATTAGTCTTGCTCTTTTGCTCTTTTCCCATCTGCAGTTTCCTTCATTTCAAGTATAAACTCAATTCTCTTTTAAAGTTCCCGTTGAATCTGCTTCCACCACCCTTTCAGGCCTTTCATACAGATTATAACAAACAACTGAGTAAAAAATATTCTCCTTATCTCCCCTCTGGTTCTTTTACTGCCAGGCACATGATTTTTAATTATAGCGTTTGCAGAGTCTATAATTTTTTGAAACCAATTAGCTATGAGATTTTTCTTTCCAGCAACAAATTTTCCATATTTTCCATTGTCAACAAAATTTACCAATAATGGGGTTATGGTAAACTTTGGGCACATTTGTGTGACTAGAAACTAGCCCACCACAAGTTCATTACATTTGAATCCATGGCCTTGCTCATTCCTTACCTCTGTAATCTCCACCAACCTTTCAAACCTCTAAGATATCTACATTTTCCCAATTCTGGCCTCTTGCGCATCCCTGATCTTAATTGCTCCACCATTGGTGGCCATGCCGACAGCTTCCAAGGCCCTATGCCCTGGAAATCCCTCTCTAAACACCTTGTCAGGAAACCTAGACTTACCTAGCCCTGGCAGGCCGTGAGTTTCGATGCATGCACAGTGTGCGGCAGCCTGTCTGACCACACATGCTCTGCTCCGAGTGTCTTCTCCAGCAGTTAAAGGCCTCGGGCATCCTAACAGCATTGCACTTGCTTGAAGGGAAGAAAGGAACGGCATGAAAACCAGATCACGTGATCGTGAGTGGAGCACCATAATCAAGAAGAATCCCAGGTAGGTGGCAGAGGGTGGTCCCAGTTAAAGAGGGAGAAAGAGTGGAGCAAAGCAAGGGGCTCCAAGATGAAAAAGAGCTGTGGTTGGCAGATATTAAGTTATGGGGGCTCAGGATAAGCCCTGAAGATCTAAGAAGGCAGCAGGGGGTTAGTGACCCTGCTCTGCCAGTCGTTGGGGTGAAGGTAACTCTTTGGAGCAGTAGTGCTTTGCTCAGTGTGGCCGAAAACTGAAATTATGTTTGCGAGTCGGTGCTGGAGTGCAGACTCAGATATCCAGGGGAACAGAGTCTCAGGAGACAGGATTGAAACCCTGCGATGTGGGCCGTTATTGAGGCTGTCCGAATGGGAGCAGCTTTTGGAGAGAATTCCAAGTTGAGACCTTTGAAGATTGAAGACTGAAATCCCTTATGAGAGAGACAGAAGGTGGAATTTCCCGTGCCTGAGGCTTCAGGTGTGTTTATTGGCGTAAAGCAGACAATATTGCGAGAAGGCCAAAAATCGGTTTCACAACGTCTTGAAACCAGTTTGCGATCGTCCGCTCTGCCTGTCAGTAGTGGGCTGCGTTTCCACAGTCAGACATCGGGAACCTCATTGTAATACATCCGCATATCATTAAAAGCCCAGCCTGCCGGAATCATCCCCCCTCCCGCCCCGCTGGATCATCCGCTCATGCCGGTACAGAACACGTCTTGACGAGTGTGACGAGCGGAAGTCGGTACTTACCTCCAGGGCCTTGCTCACATCGCAGACATCCAAGGAGCAGAAGGTGCTGGAGCCCAACAGCGACGGGGCCCTGGAGGCATTTCCATGGCATGCTGGGTGGATTCTCACGGACATGGCTCTACCACAAAGCAGCTCATGGAAGGTGGAAAGTCACCATGGAGGGTCTGCTCACAATGGATGATCATCAAGGGGGTGGAAATGAAGGCCCATCTGTGTTTGGGAGAGGAAGATGTACAGGAGGAGGGGGGCGCTGGTAGGAGAGGAAGATCTAGGTTTGACTGGGAGAATAAGGTGTGTCAGGGGCAGGGGTGAGGTTGGGAGGGGTGGAATGAAGGTGTCGGGGGGGTGGGATGAGGTTGGGAATGGGGAACAAAGATTTTGTGGGGGTGAGGTTGGGAGGGGAGGGAGCACGGGGGAGGGGGGATTAATGGGGGAGAAGACGGCAAATGGGGAGGTAGGTATAAGGGGAGAGGGAGGTATGAGAGAAGGAGGTCCCGTGGGGGGAAGGAGTCCAGAGAGGGGAAAGAGCCCAGGGGGAGGAAGGAGTCCAGGGGGTGGAAGGAGTTCAGAGAGGGAAGGAGTCTAGAGAGGGGAAGGAGTGAGGGTGGAGGAAGAAGTAAGGCTGCAGGAAGGAGTCAGGAAGGGGGAAGGATTGGGCGGGGGAGCAGGGAGGTGGGTGAGTCTGGGGGAGGGGGAAGAAGTTCCAAGGGAGGAAGGAGTTTCAAGAGGGGGAGGAGTTCGGAGCAGGGGGATAGCCAGGTGAACGTGCAAGCGAGGGCTCTGTTGAGTCCATGATTCCTCCTGGGGAGCGAACTGAAGGTGCACTGGGGAGGAAGGATTGCTGAGAATGACCGAGGGAAGAGTGAGGCAGTAGGGTGGGAGGGTGAGGCTGCGGCGTTATCATTAGAAGGAGCAGCAAGGGTGGGGACTCGGAGGCAGAGACAGACCCTGGGGTGAGGAGGAGGAGGTCGGAGATGTTAATGTGGATTTGGGTGGGAACTTTGGGAAGGAAGGGAATGTGCACGTCCGCCTGGACATCCCTGAAGGAAAAGGATTGTGGCTGGGAGATCACGGCGGGAGGTGGAAAGTGATGCCAGGGTTTGTTGACAGTGATGGGGGAAGGGAAATGGATGACTGGGGGAGGGGAAAGGACAGGGAACCTGAAGAAAAATGTTAGACACAATATGCCACACACACACTTTTCCCTCCAGAATCACTCGTGGGCCGGCTCCATGCAGCTGAACCTCTAGTGGTAGGGTGGTAGTGGTGGGGATGCAGTGGGAGGGCTCGCACAGCCTGTGAATGAGGCTGAAAGAAACCATTACACATTATTCAGTGAAAGTAAATATCTTTTCAGATTGTAAAGTGATAAAATGTGTTCACCCGTGCAACCAACTGTGATCAGAATTTCTTAACTTATGAATGCCTTAGACTTCTAGGTGCTGTCCTGACATCCACAGCAGGTGTGGAGACAGCCTGTGCAATGGTTGGCCCTGTTGCGTCTGCTGACTTCAGCCTGGGTCCTTTGGAGAGCCGAGGCCTTGGCTTGCTTTAGCTGTTCTGTGTGCCAGCTGTTCCTTCTGCAGTAACAGAGGACAAGGTTGAGGGGGGTCAAAGGCAAACGGAGCTCGGAAGGAGAGGACAGCCTCTGAGATTCTGAGTATGTCCAGCTGCTGCTTCTTTACCCTTGAGGTACCTGAGGGCTGAGGCCTGACTCCTTGAGGGCAAGGAACAGCTGGGGGGACATTCAGGTGCCCCATTTCCTTCTCATGTTACCACTGTGGGAACTCGCCCATGGCTACCATGATGTAGTGCAGGTCTGCATGCATCTCTGTGTTTTGCTGGACTAGGGTGTCCATAGCATCCGCCATCATCTCCATGGAGACCTCCATATGTTCACATGTGGGCACCACTTCATCAGAGAGCAGGTGTACGCACTCCTCCGACTAGTGAGCCATTCCGTTGAGGGCTTCGAACAGCTCTGTGTGATGCTCCCCTGCCTTCTGCTGACTCTCCAGTTGGAAGGCTGAATCCAGAGGCTTGTTGTCTGACTCGGTCCTCACAGATGCCTCTTCCCCAGCAGTTCTCTGAGTGCCGGGGAGCTCGCACGAACCTGCCTTCTCCTGCTGCGGATACATGTCCGTGAGGTGACCACCAGATTGTGAACCTGAGCTCTATCTAGGTCCCATTGAGGTGTGTGTCTCTGCGCTGGTGGAGGGTGTGGGTAAGCGCTGTAACGGGTCATCCAGGCTGCTTATTTCTAGCTCTTCAATGGAGGAGGAGTCATCTTGGCTATAGGTGAGGGTGTGCATGGAGCCGAGGGATTGGCTGGCTGAGGGTGTCGGTCACTTGGCAGAGATCCCTGTGAACTTAAGTAGAGAAAATTAGTGCATGTCAGCAGAGTCAAAAGCAGGAGAGAGAGCATTCACATTTGCGTTGAGAGAGGGATAATGTGGCGTTCGTTCCTGACCTCACCATTGCCACAGGCACGGTCCACATCCTCTCCAGTCAGCACGATGGCACACTCCTCGAAGTGAGTGAGGGGACTAATGTAGGCCACTCCACCCCCGATCTGGGACCTCTCCTTGCTATTGTGAGCCAGCTTTTCCTGCATGAAAACAGATGGGGAGAGTGTGAACAGGATGCATGGCACTGCATGGAATGTTTGTGTGGTGAGCAGAGCCATGGACAGGATGAAGACACAAGCTCAAGAGGATATGAGCCTGATGGAGATGTGAGGGTGTGTGTGAGAGTTAGTGGTGGTGTCTCTTGAGGTGTGAGATCCCTGTGGATGTGTGATGTGTTTGTGGGTGTGTGAGTTGAGACTGATGAGAAGAGTTAATTACCCTGGCAGAAAGGATGAGACCATTAATCCTGTTGCATGACCGGGTGGCTGTTGTCTTTTACAGGGCATTAGTGCTGACCACCACTCCCACCGCCTCCCATGCTGGATTAGTGACCTTGCTTGCTGGTCTTCGCCCAGAGTGGGGGTAGAGGGCATCACAGTAGACCTCCGCAGCATCCAAAAGCCGCTCAAGGTACATGTCATTAAACCAGGGGGCTGCAGTCTTCTTGCCTTTTGGGGCCATGTCTTTTGTGCAGCAGTCTTGGGCTGGAGGCACTGAGAGGTGTGTGCGTGGCTGCACTTTAAACATGGTGCCCCGTGTGGTGAAGTGGCAGTTTGATGGCAATGTAGGCGAATGAGAGCCCTCCTGCCATTGAAACAGCCTGTTTCCCAGGAATGCATAATTAATGAAGCAGGAATGGGATGATACGGCGTGAAAAACTGCCATTGCGGCCAGCGGGTAAAATGTCCTTTTTCCCTGCCCGCTACCGCACTTAGTGTAAATCTGGAACGATTCCACCCAGGATTTCAATGAGATACGTTGACTCGCAGTGTTTACTAATGTCCGGGTGGGTTGTGGAGAAATACATGAAATCTGCCTTTGTCGCATTTGCCATTCATTGTACAATGTGGTGTGCTAGACCACAATTTGCCTGTTAATTCACAAGTACCTCATACTAACCCTGAATGTTAGAGCATAAGATAGATATTGTTAATTGTTATATTTTCCTGACCTTGTATAGTAAAATTTATTTATATTCGTTCAAAACCAGTGGAATCCTATGGCTTTATTCTCTTAGCAAGTGTCTTGAATCTCACACATAGTCTACCTTAAACAAAAAGTCCCTAACCAGATCATACCAAATAATTGGGCGTCTGGTCCAGAATTATAACAATTTCCATTTCCCTAAACCTCCTTCCTTCTTTAAAAAACTCCTTAAAACATAGCTCTTTGGCTAAGCATTTAGCCATCCACCATCATATCCCCAAATGTGGTTTGGCGTCAAATTTAGTTTGCTATCGCCCCATGAAGTGCCTTGGCATGTTTTACGACACTGAAGGCGTTTTAGAAATTCAAGTGTTGTTCTTGAGTTAGCTACTATCATTGCCAGTGTTAAACTTCTCAAGTGACCTAATATCCATTTATTTAAATAACAGCTGCAATACATATGGCAAGTGGACTCATGAAGAATCTGTCAAACAGCAAGGCACAAGAACTTTCAGTTTCACAATACTCTGTTAGAACTAATTGCTGCTGTGCAGAGAGGTGAGTTGATCATTTTGGATCTGTGGGTGCACCATTAGTGCCTGAGTAAACACTTTTCTTCTAAAATTCAGATTTTAGGATGAAATATGGAGGAAATTTAATGAATTTCACAAAGCTAGTAAGATGAGGAGCATAGGAATACACAGATTGGAGAAGGTGTTTTTCAATAGTCCCAAGTTTTTAAAAAATCCACAAAATTTCCATCCCTCAATTGGAACTTGCACCAAAAATTATCCAGCTCCTGTTGACCTTAACACGATCATCCACCTGCATTGTCTTCTTGACTATCTGGTTCACACATTTATCACTCTCTGTGTGAAATAACTAAAGAACTGGTATTTATATGGGACCTTATTACTTCCTCAGGGTGCCAAAGAAAGAACTTGCATCCATTTAGAGCCTTTCACAACCTCAGGATGTTCCAAAGTGTATTACAGCCAAAGAGGTACTTTTGAATTCTAACAGCCTTGGTTCAAACATGGACAAAAGAGCTGAACTCCTGAGGTGAGGTGAGAGTGACTGCCCTTGATATATAGACAGCATTTGACCGAGTGTGGCATCAAGGAGCCCTGGCAAAACTGGAGTCAATGGGAATCAGGGGGAAAACTCTCCACTGGTTGGAGTCAAATCTAGCACAAAGGAAGCTGGCTGTGGTTGTTGGAGGTCTGTCACCTCAGCTCCAGGACATCACTGCAGGAGTTCCCCAGTATAGTGTCCTAGGCACAACCATTTTTGCTGCTTCATCAATGACCTTCCTTCCATCATAAGGGCAGAAGTGGGGATGTTCACTGATGATTGCAAAATGTGTGGCACTATTTGTAATTCTTCAGTTACTGAAGCAGTCCATGTACAAATGCAGCAAGACCTGGACAATATCCAGGCTTGGGCTGACAAGAGGCATGTAACATTCACGCCACAAAAGTGGCAGGCAATGACCATCTCCAACAAGTGAGAATCTAACCAACCATTCAATGGCATTACCATTTCTGAATCCCCCACTATCAACATCTTGCGGGTTACCATTGACCAGAAACTAAACTGGACTAGCCATATAAATACTGTGGCTAAAAAAGCAGGTCAGAGGCTAGGAATCCTGCAACAAGTAGCTAACCTCCTGACCCACCAAGGCCTGTGCACCATCTACAAGGCACAAGTCAGGAGTGTGATGGAATACTCCCCTCTTGCCTGGATGGGTACAGCTCCAACAACGCTCAAGAAGCTTGACACCATCCAGCCAGCTTGATTGGCACCCCATCCACAAACATTCACTGCCTGCACCACCGACACACAGTAGCAACAGATCTTGTACCATCTACAAGATGCACTGCAGGAACGCATCAAGTCTCCTTAGACAGGACCTTCCAAACCGACAACCACTACCATCTAGAAGGACAAGGGCAGCAGACACATGGAAACACCACCACCTGGAAGTTTCCCTCCAAGCCACTCACCATCCTGACTTGGAAATATATCACCGTTCCTTCACTGTCGCTGGGTCAAAATCCTGGAACTCCCTTCTTAACAGCACCGTGGGTGTACCTATGCCACATGGACTACAGCAGTTCAAGAAGGCAGCTCACCACCACCTTCTCAAGGGCAATTAGGGATGGGCAATAAATGCTGGTCTAGCCAGTGAAGCCCACATCCCATAAATGAATAATAAAAAAAGTGACAACCAATTTGTGCATAGCAAGTTCCCAAAAACAGCCATGAAATAAATCACCAGATTATCTGTTGTAGGTATTGGTTGAGGGGAAAATTTTGGTCATGGCACCATAACTCCACTACTCTTCTAGTGCTGTGTCAGCCTAGATTATGTGCTCAAGTCTTTGAAGTGGGGCTTGAACCCACAACCTTCTTGGTCTTGGAGTTTATGGTTGTGTCAATCAAATTATTAAAGCTGTCTATAACCTATAAATTCTTGAAAAACTTTGAGATTGTCACTGAGCCTCCTTTTCTCAGTATAAACATTCTCAGCATCTTTAGCATCTCCTTGGGGTTCAGTTTGCAACAATCTTCATCCAGAAGTGCCGAGTGGATGATCCATTTCGGCCTCCTCCAGAGGTCCCCTGCATCATAGGTGCCAGTCTTCAACCAGTTTGATGCACTCCGCATGACATCAAGAAACAGCTGAAGGCATTGGATACTGCAAAGGCAATGGGCCCTGACAATATTCTGGTAATTGCATTGGAGTCTTGTGCTCCAGAACTTGCCACTCCCCCTAGCCAAGCTGTTTCACTACAGCTAGTAATGTGGAAAATTGCCCAGGTATATCCTATATAGAAAAAGCAGGACAAATCCAATCTGGCAAATTACCACCCCATCAGTTTGCTCTCGATCATTAGTAAAGTGATGGAAGGGATCATCAACAGTGCTATCACATAACAATTTTTAGCAATAACCTGCTCACTGATGCTCAGTTTGGGTTGTGCCAGGGCCACTCAGCTCCTGGCGTCATGACAGCCTTGGTTGAAACATGGGCAAAAGAGCTGAACTTGAGGTGACGTGAGAGTGACTGCCCTTGACATCAAGGCAGCATTTGGCCAAGTGTGACATCAAGGTGCCCTAGCAAAACTGAACTCAATGGGGGCTGGGGAGATGACTCTCTGTTGGTTGGAGTCAAAGCTATCACAAACCAAGATTGTTTGGTTGTTGGAGCTCAATCATCTCAGTTCCATGGCATCACTGAAGGAGTTCTTCAGGGTAGTGTCCTAGGCCCAACCATCTTCAGCTGCTTCATTCCTTCCATCATAAGGTCAGAGGTGGGGGGTGGGGGTTGAGGGTCA
Organism: Cetorhinus maximus; assembly: GCF_964194155.1. Classification (NCBI taxonomy): domain Eukaryota; kingdom Metazoa; phylum Chordata; class Chondrichthyes; order Lamniformes; family Cetorhinidae; genus Cetorhinus; species Cetorhinus maximus. The sequence continues at coordinate 54,395,356 of NC_135882.1, forward strand.
GTGCTCGCTGATGGTTGCACGATGTTCAGCACTATTCGCGACTCCTCAAATACTGAAGAGGTCCATGTCCAAAGGCAGCAAGACCTGGACAATAACTAGGTTTGGGCTGACAAGTGGCAAGTAACATTCATGCCACACAATTGGCAGGCAATGACGATTCCAAACCGAGAGAGTATGAGCATTGCCCTTGACATGCAATGGCATTATCATCACTGAATCCCCCACTATCAACATTCTGGGGGTTACCATTGACCAGAAACTGAACTGGACTAGCCATATAAATACTGTGGCTACAAGAGCAATTCAGAGATTAGGAATCCTGTGGCGAGTAACTCACCTCCTGACTCCTCAAAGCCTGTCCACCATCTACAAGGCACAGGTCAGGACTGTGATGGAATACTCCCCACTTGCCTGGATGAGTGCAGCTCCAGCAACATTCAAGAAACTTGACACCATCATTCTGAAGCTAGACTCACCAATGTACAACATGGTGGCAATGGTGATGGACCCCAAAACACTGAAAATGCAACTTTAAAGAAGATTAAATTTCAGGCCTGTAACAGTGGCGCCAAAACTGCAGAACTCTGCAAGACAGATTTGAAGAACTCCAAGGGCAGAATTTTGCGACAGTGGGATTTTACATTCCCGCTGTCGTCAATGGGATTTATAACGTCCCGCTGCATTTTATGGCCCCGTCCCCGCTGAAACGGGGCCGGAAAATTCTGCCCCAAAGCTGCTTCATTGATGAAGTGAAGGCAGGAAGAGTGAGAAAGCCAACTCTCAAAGTCATTCAGGGCTGCACCATAGCTCGTGGTGGCCTGGGAAGAAAATCCCGATCCAGCGATTGTAGGCTTCAAGTCAGAGAACCAACCAAAGATCAAGGAACTGGTGATCAACCCTTAAAAAGGGAAGAAATCAATTTTAATGGCACACTGGACAAGTAACACTGGGAGAAAAAAAACAGATCCTAGCAAAGGCAGATAAAGGAAAACACTGCAGTCTGGGTCTGAGGTCAGTGCCATTACACGTGGAGACTGCGAGCAGCACAAAAGAGAAAAATTAAAATACTTGATGCTCGAGGTGAAGGGAGTGAAGGTATTATTAAAATAACTTAAAGCAAAACCGTTTTTAACAGCTTTGCAGTGCACAAGGAATAAATACCAAGTCCAGCTGAGAGATCCCACAGGGAGAGACAACGACTGCAGTGGGTGTTGGTGAGAAGCTGAGCAACACGGGAAAGCTACAAATATTAGAAGGAAAATTTAAAACTTTGGGTAAATCACCTAAAAGCTTAGAAAAGCCATGGATCCTAAATTTATGCTACCTGAGAGGTTTGGACACATGGAAAGTCCAAGTCAAACTCAAAACTGGGCACGTTGGAGAAAAAGATTCTTGCGGTTCTAAATTGCTTCAGGATTGGACAATAAGTCTGAAGCTGAACAGGTTAACACATTACTTTACTCCATAGGAACAGTAGCAGATAATGCAAGCAGAGCATCAGTAAGACCTTTGATAAATTTGAAGAAGTCTTAAAAGCCTTCACTAACTATTTCAATTTGAGGTGCAATAAGATTCTGGAAGGCCAAATTTAACAAAAGTGTCCAGAAACTAGGCGAACCAATAGATGCTTTTATTAATGACATTTACAGGGTGGTTTAGGATACAAATATGGAGACTGAGGTCTAGACATGCTCTTTCACTTAAAAGAGAGGAAAAGAGAAATTAAAAGAGAGGAAAACAGAAATTGATAGGAGACTGCATGGTAGACAGTGTTACCAATGGCTCCCGATCAGGCTTGTTGCAATCTAAGGAAGACCTAAACCTAAAGTAAGCAATACAGCTGGTGAGACAAACAGGGGTCCATAAACAGAACAAGGCAACACTAACAGGTGAAGAAAAACCTTGGCTCAGGAAAGCTCCAGTGACCATACAGATCCTTAAGCCCAAGAATGTAAAAGACACATTGGAAATGAAGGTGCTATTTGGAGGGAAAGTGCAAGGTGCTATAAAACCCAGCCAGCACTGTGATGCACAAAATTCCCACAGGCTCAAACAATGTCTGGCAAACATTGCAGAGTGCTTTCTCTGCAGAAGAAATGGTCATTTCTGGGAGGTGTGAGGAAGTAAAACCTCTAACTTCACAGGTTTCAAAGAAAATGTCTTCATGCACAAGGTTATAAATAGAGTTGAAGAATTTCCACCAGAAGAGGAAGAAAATTATTTCCTGGGTGACATCAATGACCCCAGTCAAACATTCTGGAATGCAGGTATATACATCAACTGATATGTCACCAACTTTGAACTAGATACTGGAGTGAGTGTAATGGTTTTGTCAGACAACAAAAACCCTGGTTACCAATGTATTGCCTGCAGCCAATGGAAACCCAACTATAGGGTCCAGGAGTGATCAAACTAAAAGTCAAGGGAAGGTTACAGACAACACTCCAGTGCAAGGGAAAGCAGATATTGGAAACATTGTATGTTCTACAGAATCAGGAATTCTCTCTTTTAAGTGGAAGAGCTTGTATAGACCTCAACCTCATCTGGAAAATGGAAGAAGTTAATCAGCAAGAATCTGAGGGTGACTTCAGAAACGAATTCTTGAAACTTTCCAACTGCAATGAAGATCTGGACTGTGAATTCACGCTGACTTTTTGACACTCTTCAAAGAGATTGATACTCCAGCTGAGGGTGAGAGGGAGGTGGGGGTGGGGGGAGGTCCACTCACTCACAATGAATGCACCGTGAAAAATTTAAACCAGAAGAAACACAAGAATGCGAGTGATCACTCATCACTTTGTAGCATTGCTTAGCAAGTGGAAGATGAAAATCTGGTGATGGAATACCCTGTTCAAACAATACACTCACCCAACGGTGGTGATCTTCGAGTACATCAACACCTATCCATCCATCAACAGTGGTCATCAAGGATACTAGCAGTCAAGAAATCAAAAACTAGGCATGGAACCAAGACACGCAATGTCGACTTTTTCTATGTGGGAGCAAAGTGACCTTTTTGATAAACCAGGTCTGCTGGATTTTGAGGGAAACCGAGGCATTGATCAGGTGGATTCCTCACAGATTCCCATCCTAGCCAAAAAATACTGCCACGGCTAGATGTCCAGGACTATCCGAGAGTTCAAGAATGAGAGACCATAAGGAGTCATCGCTCCAGAAATAAAGAAGGGCAGAAAAGCCAGACAGAAGAAAGATGGCAAACTCAAGAAGCAAGGGTAGGGAGCATGTGAAATGCAAAGAGGGGGATAAACCTGCAAAATCAAATAAAGAGGGAAGGAAATGTGATCAAGAAAAGTATAATAGTGAAGACAGGAAGAAACGGACCAAGTCTAGATCCAGAAGTCAGACCCAGGGAAAGAAGGAGTAATAGTCCAGAGAGATGACAATCAGCAGAGATCTTATTTAGTACATACTTTAGAAGGTACTATGCATAGAAACCGAAGGAATCTTATTTCCATTCCTCAAAGACAACCAACAATCATGCATATGGAAGAATCAAATGTTGAATCAGAAATTAATAAAGAATCAGATACTATAACCCTCAATGAGGACTATCCAAGTCAAGAAAAAGGAGATTAAAGAGAGACTACTGATCTTCAAAGCCTGACAAGAGCATGATCAAGGAGAGTTGTGAAACCTCCTGACAGATTGAATCTGTGCTGTCAGAGATTTGGGGGGGGATGTGGTAGTTTTAAAAAATGTATGTAAAAAATATGGACAAAGACTTGTGGGGGTGATGATGTAGTATTAGGGTTTTAAGGGTTAAAGCAACTTTTCCAACACGCAGCCCACAGGCCAGCTGTTGCTCACAAAGCCCCCACCCCCGCTGTAGCCCTGGGAGGTTGTTTTCAAAATGCAGGTAAGTGCAGTGGAAGATCCAGAAAGAAACTGCTCCTCCAATCACAGACTGCTTCTCTCCCACATTTGCTGATGATAGGCCCACTCATGTGGGAGAGAAGCAGTCTGTGATTGGAGGAGCAGCAACACTGGTGCCAGTGAGTAGAGAGAGAGAGAGAGACTGCTGTGTCGGGTGGGGAAGAGACTCGCTGGCGTGCCATGGGGTGGAGAGGAGGAGATTTCCTGCTGGGCCCAGCCAGGCGGGGGTGAGACTCACTGCTGGGCCAGGCCAGGTGGGAGAAGGAGAGATTTGCTGTCAGGCAGGTAGAGGCTGGATGCGATGGTGCGGGTGAGGGATGTGGGGGCTTCATGGTGAGGATGAAGAGACTCGGTGCCCAGGGCGTGGAGAGAGAGAGAGAGTGAGTGAGTGAGGGTGGGAGTATGGGAGTGATTGTGTAAGTGAGGGGGTGAGTGAGTAAGTGTGTGAGAGTGTGAGTAGGGGAGAATGAGTAAGTGGGTGTGGGGGAGAGTGAGTGTGTGAGAAAGAATGAGTGAGTGTGTGCGAGAGAGTGATTGAGTGTGGGAGAGAATGAGTGAGTGTAGGAGAGAGTGAGTGAGTCTGGGAGAGAGAGAGTGTGTGATGGGGAGAGAGAGTGAATGAGTGAGTGAGAGTGAGAGTGAGAGAGAGAGGGTGAGTGAGTGTGGAGAGAGAGAGAGCGAGTGTGGGAGACAGACTGAGTGTGGAATAAGTGTATGTGTTTCTGGCTCACTCGCAACCTCAGGATTCCCACTCACCCTCACCTCCATATGCCAACCCACAACCACACCCACTCACACAGTGGCTAAGGGTGAGTGAGAGAGCACCAAGAGATTGGGAGTGAGCCAGACAAATAGACTGTCCTTCTTACACTCTAATGGCGATCTTTATTAATTACTCTTCTTAATTATCAAATTATTGCTTTGACATTGTTTTATTTTTGCTCAACAAGTTGTTTCTTTTCTTCATACCTCAACTTTATTTTGAAATTCACATTTAATGTTGTGCCAAACCTTACCTTTCTGAAATTTGCCCATCGACCCCTTGAGTGAGAAGAAAGTGGAAATGTGGCCCCCCCAAGTGAAAAGGTTGGACAAGCCTGGGTTAAAGTGTGGGGCTGTAAATAGCACCACCTATAATGATGTAAGAGAACGCATAATGAGGAATCGAGAGGGAGAATGTTCATGGCTTCAGCAGCATAACAATTAGCCATGGGTAGTTCAGTTCATTTCGAAGCTAGACTAACCAATACACAACAGCCCTTGAAAGAAGATAAGTATGGTCAGGCTCACCAGGGCTAATCAGGCAGGTCACAGCTAGGTGGCAGGGTGGGAGATGTGGAAAGGCAGGAGAGGGTCTTTCAGTGGTGATGTCCCTTTCCACCATGGGGTCGCCTGTGGGTCACAGGGTGCCCGATAAAGAGGGCCCCTCCCAAGAGCCTGCAGGGTGGCTGCCAGGGTATACCTGGCAGTCTCCCCACATGGTGGACTGTTTTGCCAGCAGCAGAATTAAGAGGTCATGAAGTGATCATTAATTGTCCACTTAAGGGCCTCATTTGGCCTAAGAGCAGGAGGCCTACCCTCCTCCTTCCCCATTGCTGGTAAAATGCCATGTCTTCTAACTTTCCAGATCAAGCTCTTGTGTGGCACTGTGTAAAAAGCTTCACTCAGGTCTTAATACATAACATCTACTCAGGTTTCCCTTTATGCACTAAGCCTACTATCACCTTGGAGAAGCCAAATGGGTTTTTCAGATGTAGCCTCCATCCTATAAAGCTGTCCTAACTCTCTAATTAGTTTGTATGTCTCCAGGTGGCTCATTATTCCCCCTTTGAGATATCCTCATACATTATACTTACTAAGGATGTCAGATAACTGTAATAATTAAAGGAGGCTAGAGATTGGGTCTGTGTGTAACGTCAGCACCCTATAGCAATCATAGCATGAATTAAATATGAAAAAAACATTTTAAATTAATAGGCAAATGTTCTGCAAAAACTGACCTGCACACACAGGAAAATCAACCTAGTTGCCATTGTAATGGTATATTTGTAAGATGACCACATAATGCTGTATAAAGGCAGGCATCTGAAGAAATGGAGAAGTCTGCTTCATATTTAGTACTTGTTGTCAATCATGTCTCATGATTAATGTGTGACGAACAAGTGGCTTGGATTCTATGTGTAAATTGGCATAGCAGGGCATGTATGGCACATGATGTCCAGGGAATCTGGAATGTTCTTCTCGGCTGAACCATACAATAAATCAACTGCACCAGTACGTGTTTATCTATTGGCAACATTTTCAATAAATATAGTGTTGCTTCTTCTAGGCTGAGTTAGCCACAAAAGAAGAGTTAGACATGGTGGAAATTTCTGGAAGAACATTGTACTGCCCTGAGAGTCCCGGTTAGTAGAGCTGCTATGGTGCACACATTTTCAGGGAGCAGATTTTCCTGAGACAGTTGGCCTTTGAACTCCAGAAAGTAAATATCAAATGCCAGGCTTCACATCATGCAGGAAATAAATAATACATTCAAGCAATGCACTTCCCTGTTGGCACTTCATAATAAGATGCCCTCCATTATTCATGTTGTTCTACCTACTCTTTTCACAGATGAAAGATTCAGAAGTCCTGACACTTTATGGTCCTGTAAAGAAAGGCACATTCAGGACCTTTTCTCTATGTGAAAAGAAAGACATGCATTTATATAGCACCTTTCAGTACCCCAGGATGTCTCAAAAAATTTTATAACTGTGGTAACCTGAGGTGCAATACACTTTTAAGAGAATGTGAGCAGATTGACCACGTGACTGTGCAGCACGGGTTACAATGCTAATCAGTAGTTTATAATAGGGTCTGGCCTGAGAATCACACGTGTCAGTGCTCTGTTACTTGTGTTAATAAATAGCATGTGTTTCATCTTACATTGGTCCCTGAGCCTGCAGTATATTGCTTACCAACTCAATCACTGAGCAAAGTGATCCGACAGAAGGAACGTAACAACAACCGATGAGGTGCTTTTGACTTCTAATGCAAATGCAACAACCAATCTGCACATTGCAAGATCCAACCAACAGCAATGTGATAATGACAAGATAATGGGCTAAAAATTCCATTAGACACATTGCCAGGCACAGGGATTGTGATGCGAGATCACCTTGTGCCTGGTTGAGGTGATGCAGGCAGCATGCAAACTTCATTCTGCCTTCTCATCTCAATGATTGTGGCATGCAGCCCAGTGTGAAACACGCTGCTGACTGGATGTACACTCTGCACGGCATCCAGGTGTGCGTGTGGTTAGCATGACTCACAAATAGACTCCACTTCCTAAAGGTAGCCTGCTGTTCTTAAAGGAGAGGTATATTCAGGCTGCAGCAGCTGGTAGAAGTGTGTGTTAAAGTAATTGAAGGAAGGAAGAGTAATAGCAGTGGGGCACGGACTACAGAGAGAGGGCTCCTGGTTCTCTAATATGGAACTGGAGGCGACAGTTCATAATGCCAAAAGAAGCAGAGATGTCATGTTCCCACAGGCAGCCAAGGAGGTCATAAAGGTATATCCTAAGAGTCGGATGCCAAGGATTTGGCTGCGTTGCTTCAATGACCTCACCCGAGTGTTCAAGGTCAGTGAATGCAACTTTAATATACCCAATGCATCACCAAACTCCATGGTGCTCAGTACACCACAGCTCCATGGCTCAACAGTAGGCAATCAGGACTCATGCCTAACATCCAAATGCTTCACCGCACCTCACACCCATGCCTCACAGCTTCCACATGTTCCCGGCTATTCAGCTTTGACAGGCTGAACATGGTGCAACACACTCACTGACGCTCTTCCCTATCTCTTGCAGGACAAGGGTGTACATAACAGGAGGCAGCAGCAGAGAAACAACAGAGGGCAGACTTTCCAACATGGAAGTGGTGTCCAGCTCCATGAGAACACCTTCAGGCCCAGTTTTGAAACAGCATCTGATGGCCAATGTCACAGCTTCCATTGCAGCACCGGCAAAAACCACCCAACGCCTCCAGTGTAACAATGGAAGCTCAGACTTAGGTCATGAGATCAATGCTTGTTGTCATGCAAGTTCAGCTTGGTGCCACGCAGACTCAGGCTGCTGTCACCATGGCTGCTGTGTTCAAAAGAACATGTTGGCTTTCCCAAGGCTCCACAATCTGTGCTCGAGTAGATTACTAGGATTGCTGAGATGTCATCTCGGAGGAGTGCATTGGCTCCACATAGTATGAACCTGCCATTCTCTCTGGAAGACAGCATTCATGCTTCCACTTTTGCCACTTTGCCAGTGCCCTTGCTGAGTTTGCCAAAGTGGTCAGGAACTGCTCAAAGTTGTCTTTCAAGTCCATCTGCAGTCTCCTCACTGAAAGCCAGCAATCCTCCACCAGCCAATGCGTAGGGGCACTAGGCCCGGCAAAGGCACTCACAGAACAGGCACTAAGGGAATGCACATGGGAGATCAGTTCAGTTTTGTATACACAATTGAATTGGAATCATTGTTGAGTTGAATTGTTAAGGTATGTTTTTTTTCTGTGGTGTCTTTTATTTCAGGATTTTGGTCAAGAGGACGCTGTGATTGTTCATCGCAGAGGATTGGAAAGGTGGGGAAATGTGGAGAAGTGGTGATGCTGGGATGAAATTTTACAGGGACTGGAGTCTGAGTAACCACTGACAAACAACCTGTCCGGCTTGTATAGGACCCAGATGCCTCCCCTCCTTCCTCCTCCTCTTACTCTTTCTTCTCAATTCCTCGTCCTCCTTCTCCTGCTCCCTCCAAGGTTCACAGCAAAAATCTGGAGCCAGGGGTTGCACTTTTATAACAGAAAGATCGTGGAGGATTCAGCACACCAACATCAATTTGGAAGCACGATTCGCCAAGTGTTAGAGATTGCCTCCAAACAGCTCAGTCACTGGAACCATTGTTTTAGAACTCTGATTGTTTGCTCCATGTTGTTCGTAGTTGTGGCATGGCTCATGTTGCACGTGCACTGTCCACATGTGGTCAACTAGCAGAGTGGAGTCATGGGCCACATGTAGAGTGCATGTTACTGAGCAGCCATCCTCTGGCTCATGGTGGTGGTTGAGTTATGGCAGGAACGGCTGGCTGGTACAGAATGAAAGTGACATGGTGGGATAATAGGCATTCACTGACATGGTGCTCTGCACATATTTGTGCACTAACCCCATAAGACAGAGTGAACCCTTTGTGGTTGCAGAATATCTCTCCGTCAATTTATGTATTCAGTCGTCGGCTCACTGCACCATTGGGAATCCTGCTACCTTTCCAAATCCAGGTGCCCAGTCCTTTTGCTTTTCTCTGGTTAGAGAGAAGTCTATAAAGTTCCCTTTCTTGCCGTACAGAGCCCCTGTCACCTCCCTGATGCAGTGATGCACAGCAAACTGTGAAATGCTGGCAATGTTGCTGGCTTCCACCTGAAAGGATCTTGTTGTGTAAAATTGAGGGCCATGCTAATTTTCACAGCCACTGGCAGCACCACCTTCACCTTGCTCTGTGGCTGTGGGTCTGGATGAAGGAGGTGGCACATTTCACTTATCACCCCCTTGTTGAAAAGTAACTGCCTCAGAGACCTCTCCTGGCTGAGGTAGGTGAAGTTCTCCCTGAAGAGCGTAGGTGGGCAGGGCCTTTCATTGAGAGCCCTTTTCCTCCTCTCTCTGCGTACAGCTTTCCCTCTCTGCCGCCTGTGCTCCATGTTCTTGTCAAGCTGCAGTCCAAGAGGCACTGCAATGATGGACCCCATGAACGATAACAAGTTTTTTTTTTACTTAAAGGTCTTCAAAATCCTCTGAAGCCCTTGGAAAAGTAGTACATTACTAAACGACTCTTGACCCAGGAAATATGTTGGGGTCATGGTTGGGTTGGAAATGAAGATAGCCGGCCCACCTCTCTGGCCCCCTGCTGGAAAGAGAAGATTCTAGATTTATGCATCAATTATTGATCTCTGCCAAATTCCTAAAGTTATATGCCACAGCTGTATACTAAATCAACAACCTTCAACAATATCCCTTATGGATGATGATTCCATATCCCAGCCAGCGAAGTCCAAATCCCATGAATGAATAAATAAAAGTGCTTTCTTGTTAAGTACATTTATGGTACAAGGTATTATATTATAATTGCTTGAATAAATACAGCATTTAAATCAACTAGAATTACATTTTAATCACAATGAATAGTAAAGGTAACTAAATGAATAAACCCTGTAAAAAATATTCAGATCTTCACCCCTCTTCCCAATATTCCCAATTTATTTGTATTGTTAAAAGATACCTGGTAATACGGAGCGCTATCTGAGTTTTAGTCAGTTTAAACACATTTCACTAAACAGATAAATAATGGAATCATCACTGATAACTGATTGTAGATGCCTGTGGATAATAAATCATTTAGTTTACAAATAAACTATGAAGGAATAATCTTTTTTTCTAAGTGACAATCCAAGACACTGTAGTTTTATTCTAAATATATGAATATATAAATCATTTATCGATAAGTTATGTAATTCAAAGGTCTTATGCTCTTTCTCTCTGTTGCTGGTAGCAAGTCAAGAAAGCCACAATCAAAAAGGAAATAGGACAGCTTCTTCAGCCAACCTGCAGAACCAAGTATCTCCAAACCAACTACTAAACTGCCAAGTCAGCTCTACCGGTATCACCCAAGTTAATGACCGTAATATTTCATTACCTGCTTCTATGAGACAAGCCAAAGACTGATTCATATATCTATTTTTTAACTTTTGGATTCAACTTCTCATTTTTGATCTGTGTGTATGTGTGTTACAATTTTATTTTTTCTTGAGTTTTTAGTAACTAATAAACTTACTCTTTCTTTGATTCAAGAAAGCCTGGTTAAATTGGCTCCTTAAACATAAATATAATTGGACTGGGAAAAAATATCCACGGGGGAATGGACCCCTTTTAAATTAACCTTGTTGCGACCATCCGAGGGGGTTGAATAAAGTAGGGGAGCCAGCTCATCCCTCCTCACCCTGGAGCATAAGAAAATTAGAGTCCCTGGGGACCGGTTGTAACAAATGGAAGACCGGTTCAGAATCAGGTTAAACTTGCGTATTCATCAAGTACAATTCATGTCATTTTGACAATAGCCTACTGAATCCATAAACCACTTCATCAGTGGATGCAGAGATAAGAGTACGTACTGTGATTTTTCAAACGCAGAGCTAGCAAACAAAGTTTCTGAGTTGGTGATTGCATCCATTCCCATGGAAGCATTCCAGAGAGATCTGCTAGACAAGACTAAATTGTATAGCACTGAAGAGCTCCTCAAGGATGGATGCAAGTATGAAGCGATCTTGGCAGGTCTCCAATTCTTACAGGTCAACAGATGTTTCACACAGTCAATCTCGTGGAAAACATAGTTGCCATCATACTGTCCAAAGCATTTGCCAAGATTTGAATTATCTACCCTAAGAAAGTTGGTAACTACTCATTATTAGCCAAGATTAGCACAGGAGCAAGTGCCAACATAATACCCCTGCGAATTCTAAAAGATATGTATCCACAGACATGTAAATGCATGGTGAAACCTACTGCTGTGTAACTTTCAGTGTACAACAATTCACCAATTCCATGTCCAGGATCCATGGTCCTGGACTGCAAATACAACCAATCCTCCTGGGTGTCATAGGTGTTCTACAACGTGCAAACTAAAGGCCCAGCAATTGCAGGTCTACCTGTGACCTCGCACTAGTAATAATCCACGGAATCAGTGAGACATCACAAGGCAGATCAACCTCAGAAACTACTATTACCTCAGTTCATGACCTGACATTGAAATATCAGAATGATGAGACAAAATTGGCAGCTTTATGGGAGCTACAATATTACACTTGTAGGACAATGCAAGTCTGTCAATTGAACCACCAGGGAAGTGCAGCATCCACACACAAGACAAATTGAAGGTCGAACTAGCTAAAATGGAGAAAAATGGAATCATTAGAAGAGTACAAGAGCACACAGCTTGATGCAGCTCAATCACATGTGTTATAAAGAAGGACGGATCTTTGAGAGTATGCCTCGATCCATAATGTTTAAATGCAGCTTTGAAACATTATCCTTACAAAATACCCACATTAGAAGAGTTATATCCAAGATTTGCAGGTGCAAAATTCTTCTTGAAACTTGATGCCAAGCATGGCTTTTGGGCATTGCATGTTTGCAACCTGATGTTCTTCAATAACTTCATCGCTCGCACATAGACATAGACTGAATGAGAAGACTCACAAGAGGGACAGTCTATTTGCCAAGTATGAACAATGATATTCAAAGCATCATCAAGAAGTGTAAGACATGTCGAGAGCATATGCCATGTCAGCACAAAGAACCATTGATTCAGCATGAAGTTCCTAAACATCCTTGGCCCAAAATCGCATCTCATCTCTTTCTTGTCCACAGCACTGACTTCATCAGCATCGTCGATTATTTTACCAAGTACCCCATCATTCGACAATTGCACAATACGTGGAGCACAACTGCCACACACACTCTAAGTGCTATTTTCAGTTTATTTGTTGTACCTAGAGAGATCATTATGGATTACAGTCCACAATTTATTGGTAAGCGATTTCAAGATGTGTATGAAAAGTGGAATAGCAATCACATTACTTACTCTCCTCATTACCCTAGACCTAACAACCTAGCTGAATATATGATTCACATGGTGAAATCCCTAATTCTGAAATCTAGACAGACCAAGCAAGACCTACACATTGCAATGTTTCCATCTGAGAGCAACAACTTAAAGTGCAACTATTCCATCACCAGCAGAGCTCATGATTGGCAGACCAGTGGGTATCAATTTACCTACTCTTACCCATTCTACTCTCTCAGAAACTAGAGGGCAACTTTTAAAACTGCAAGAGAAGATGACCAAAATGCATGACAAAAAGGCAGGTACAGAACTGCTAAGTTTACAGTTGGGACAACAATTCCGCATCCAGGTTCCCACGGAAGGTACGTGACAACCAACCAAGGTGACAAGGATTTATTTGGAACAAAGGTCCTATGAAGTCATTACACATAAAGGTGCAATGGTGAGATGTAACTGAGGACAAATCAGATCCATTCCAGATCCTCAACCACCGTACTGTCCTATTGCTTCTAAGGCAAGATCCCAAATGAAACCAGGAACAATGTCCATGAATGATAATCCCACAGATCACTGAGAGCAATTAAAGAAACCTCCTGACAACGTTACAATGACAAGATCTGGGAGTATCAGCAGATTAGCTTTATACCTTAGAGACTCACAGATTTATCAGTTCTATCACTTAAGCAATGGTAACTAAACATGAACATGTATTGTAAATAGTAGTACTTCTTTGGAGGGGGGTAAAGTATCTTTAAAAATAAAGGGGGATGTTGTAATATGCCTTTAAGGGATATCAGCATGACATCACTAGAAGGGAAATGTGTCATGTGATCCAGTCTTAGTTTGACTTTGAGCAGAGCCCACACACACAGCTGTGCTATCTTCAAGCTTTATGTGCCTAGTCTTAATAAATGAAACCACAGTGTGTTTACCCAATCCAGTATGAGCTATTGTTGCCTTGTGTCTTATACAACAAGTAAGCTCAAAGTCTTGTATCATTATAATAGCATGAGACCCGCCACACCCCTCCACTGTGACCATCCCCCCAACCCCATGACCCCCATCCCGCCCCCATTCATCTTTGGTGTGGGGTCCCTTGTCAATCTTGGGCCTCTTCTGGGTGCGTTACTGGCAGCAGCCACTGTTCCAACTTCCACTGTTGCTGCTTGCAATGCACAGCTGCCAACCTCTGATTGGACAACAGCATTTTGGGAGATGGGAATCCTGCCCCTGGGGATGTGATATCAGGGAAGGCTCGATGCTATCCACCTATGTTCCTAATGGGCACTTAATTCAGCGAATGTTCCCAAAAGCAAGTGTTGCAGTGTTCTTGCCAGCTCTCCAGTCGGCAGGCAAGGCCCCTGTCATCTGCATTGAATACCGCCCAATGGGTGGAAGCCCCCCCCTCCATGCCCACAAGCAGATGGGATGGTGGGAAGAGGACCATAAAAACAGGTGATATGACTGTAGCACTGTGCCCAATGCCTACCTGCCTCAGCTGGTATTTAATCAATTAATGGCAGGTTTGTGCACCATGAAACCACTGCCACTCCCCCAGGGTGGCACCTCAGTAATCCTAGTAATTTGTTGGGGAAAGATTGTTGGACTTCTGTCAGACTTTGAACTTTGAGATCCACAGCCATGACGGCAGCAGCCTGAGCCTGCGTGGCACCAAGCTGGGCTTGCATGGCAGCTAATGTTCACTCTAAGCCACACAGCAATACAAAGTTCCCATGCAGGGTATGTACGAGTTGGCTCCTTTAGGTTACCACACATGTGCGGCCACACAAAAAGAATTGGAAGGGGCTCATGGCCTTATACAATCGCCTATATACCACCAGAAAAATAATTAGAGGGCACATTGATGGCAACAAGCACAGATCTCATGATCTCAGACTGAACTTCCACTGCAGCACTGAGGTGTTGGGTGGCTTCTGCATTGTGCTGTTACATTGGCCTGCACACACTGTATTATGGGTGGTTCTGCAAGTGCTGACATGGATTTAGCCCCCACTATCACACTGGTATGGATGGTCCCAAGCTCTCCATGAAGCCCTACTCCACATTGGAATCGGACCCCCTTAAGCTTCTTGACAGTGGCAACAAGTTTTCTGGTAGGCCAGCCAGTGCACCAAGCATCTCGATGTTCATGGCTATCAACATTCTCCTGTGTGCCACCCCACTGAATTCCTCATCTGAGGACCCTGCAGCAGAATCCGTCTGTGACCTTGCACTCCGGTGAGCTGGCAAATGAGATCTCTAATCGCCCTGGCCTGGCTGCAGCTCACTCGAACCTAGTGACTCACTCGTATGTGGATCCCAGCTCTATAATACCCTCTAATGTATGCGTTGTGCTGGTGTTCAAGCTGATGATTGTGAGTATCAGATGAAGTGATGGTGCTTCTTTATCAGGCATCAGATGCAGCTGTTGTACTTCATTAGATGGCTGCAGTGGCTATTCAGGTGGCTGTTCTTGGATCTCTGAAAGCAGGAATGCAGATGGGGAGGGTTGGGGTGAGGGAAGGAGGTGTGTTGAAAAGCAACATCCATGGTCCCAGCATCTGCAGCTTGTAATTTATGCCAGATGAAGCTGAGGTGGGATTTGAGAATGGCCATAAGGCAGGAACATATCGTCATCCTTAATATTCTCAGTGATACCGGATGAAAAGACTTCAGTTAGAGCTGGCCCCATTACGTGGAGCATTGCCTCCTTTGTAGATGATGCTGTCAAGCCTGTCCCCCTCCAGCTCTGTGTTTCTTCCTATGGTTATGGACTATCTTTTCTTGCAAGAGAAAGAGAAGAATGTCATTGCAATGTTGTTGGATGATGTTCCTGCCATAGCTGAATAGCTGGAGGTATGTGGAAGCAGTGAGAGATGGCCGTGATGCTGGCAGCATGGGCATGTGTGTGATGTGGGGTTTAGAATCTAAATGTTAGGCTGTGTCCTGAACGATGGCAATTGCAGATGAGTGAGTCATGGGATCATGGTACATTGAGAGATTGGTGGTGTGGTGGGTAGGCAATGCGTTATGAAGATATGTTCACTGACTTTGACTTCCCACATAATGGCAACTGGATCCAGTGGTTCAGAATCTGGGAATTGACTTCCCTGGCCACCTATTCCCAATCCTTCCTCCGGGCATGACTTGGGGGCCTATTGGCCCCCTGGGGAATCAGGCAACTTTCTCCCTGTCCAGCTCCTGTACAAATGCTGCTTCAGAAAACCCGAGAGGCCTCTCTCTTGCCTGTTGTTCCACTTGCTGTGGTGTTCTTTCTAGCCAAGTCTTCCACAGTCTGTAGCAGCTTCTGTGGAATAAGATTAGCTCCTCTTTAAGAAGCTGGCTTTAAAAGGTGCCAGCTAGCTGTGCGTCATGCCAGTCACTAACAGCGCAATTGTCTCTGGCTTTTCGTGGCCCATCTAACCTTACGGTTGGTGAGCGGGCGAATTAGCCAGGCGGCCTTTCCATTTTTCATCAAACCTCATCCAAGGGTGGGATGAAATTCCTATTATGAAATAAAATAAAAATAAAAACCTGTGGACAGCATTTTTATCAGCTATGTTTTCAGGTGCTTGATTGTGATGCATGGACATTTTTTTGCAGCTTTTTAAAACTTTATTTGATGATTTGCAGGTCTGTCGCTCCCTGAGGCAGCTCTCTGCCTTCAGGGAGCTCTCTCGCAGCGCTCACCCATGCCCACGGAAACGTCATCGCCCGCCCTCTTCCCGCCCCCACCCCGGCAGCGCTCAGCTTCTCAGTGCACATTTCACGCTGGCTGGCCCACCAATCGTGCGCCCACCAAAGGTGAAATTCAGGCCCATGGACGTTGCTGGTCGTTGACAATGCAGCAGCAGTGAAATTTGTGCTGGTTGTACACTGAAATTATTTAGCTGAGAAAGCAACATGGAGTTTGAATGGAACTGGACGCAGGGAATTGCGCATATGCTCCCCACACCCAAAAACAGACCTTGTTTTCTCTTTCCTCCAACATCTTCCTATTTATTCAGAGATTGACCATCATTCACTGATAAGGTTAACAAATACTGCAGTTTAAACAAGCATCATCCATACACTCATACTCGCAGTCACTCCGATAGAGAAAAAAGGCTTATTTGAGTTAGTGACACCTTCAGATGTAGTCGTTGAAATTGCTCATATATTGGGATCCTTGTCTGTGGTCACAGATGTATGTGAAACATTTGTTAGCTTTCCTTACTGAATGGTGTCAGCACTCCTTGTACCTCCAGTATTCATGCAATAAAACATCTTTCTGGATCCATAAAGGTCAGCTGATATGTGCTCAATATGGGCCGAGCTGACCAACATTGATAGATTACTTTGTTCAAGATGACAACATTTGTATTCAGCTTAACTTTGTAATATTTCTGTAATATTTCTCCATTGTACTCTAGAGGCCTTCTTGACCTCTGATACATAGGCCTGCCGTGGAAAGGATCTACTCACTTGCTAAACGATGAATGTTAATCTGCTTTCGTGAGACCAACTTGAATCTTTTAAAAATCATGATTTTTCATTGCAGGATTCCATCATAGGTATTGAATCCCAGGAGTACAATTAGTAGCCCAGTGCCACTCATAAAGATAAATCAGGCCCTATGCATATACATAGAAGCATGAACCTTTTCATTGTTGCAGCAATTTAATTGCACAGGGTTGGCCGTGCTGTATTTCCACATCACCGCTGCTAATTTTACATGATACTGTTTTTGTTTGCTCTCCTGAGACCTTTTTTTTAGAACTATTTCCCACAAAGGCAATATCTGCCTTGTATTGCAATTTCTTTTTGGGATTACTGCTTTTCCATTTCTTTAACTACACTGCTGAAGTCTGTGACAAACAATGGTGTAATTTAAATTAACTAAGCTTGCTTGGCAGGGGTTTCAGCACTTAGTTCCTGAGGTGTTTAAAAGTCACCAGAGACTTTACTGTCTGAATTGTACAATTGTAAACTGACAATGGCCAATTGTAATGTTGAAAGCAGTTTCTGCTAAGTTGCTGGTTGCTGCAGCAACTCCCACTGTCTCCATTGGATGTATTCACCATTGAAAACTAGCAAAATTAAGCAAGTGCATCCAGAAAACCATTGATTCATTGAGCTGAGTATGAATCCTTTACTGTGGCTGATGTTTTTAGAGTTAACACAAAATATTTATAGTCGTTGACCAGGATTTCTCTGCCAGCCATGAAGCAACAGCACTCACCGCGGACCCCACAAAACGATGCCCACAAAGGTCTACTGATATTTGGGGCATGGATTTCCCCTTTCCTAACATTACTTTCATTCCAGTGTCAGCACAAGGGAATCTGATGTCCAGCAACAATTATGTCAGCAGGCAGGTTAAGCAGCCAATCACACTGAAGAGTTCTCACAGACACCAAACTAAGAAGTAAATTCAAAAAGTCCAGAACACCTCCGTTCAGTCCTCAAGCATGACCCTGAACTTCCTGTCGCTTGTCATTTTAATTCTCCACCTTGCTCCCACTCTGACCTTTCTGTCCATGGCCTACTGCTGTGTTCCAATGAAGCTTAATGCAGCTCGAGGAACAGCATTTTATCTTTTGACTCAGTACTCGACAGCCTTATGGACTTAATATTGATTTCAACAATTATAGATAAGCTCTGTCTACATTTTTGTCTTGTAAGTTCCCTTTAATTCAAGTTATTTCACAAGAGTCCCATCTGCAGGGTTTTCAACTATGTTCCCTATGGAGGAGCAGGGATTCACTGATTGCAACTTCTGGATCTCCATGCTTGACTGTGCATGTGCAGAGATTGGAAGTTACTGTCAGTTTTACAGTTGCAATGACGATGAACGCTGACAGTTTTTCTGTTATTACAATGACAAAATCTGGGCCTACATTCTTGCTGCTACCAACATATGTGATGCCCAAAGATTTCACTCGTATCCTGACATCTGTCTGACCAAAGGAAAAGGCTCAAAGAACTCTGAGGTCTAGACTTCTGTGAACATTGTCCGCTGTTTCCTCGTATTGTATCGCGATGACACCTTTGAAGCAGATGTTTAAGCTTTTGTTTAAGATTACTTGTCACTACCTTCCTAAGATTTTTTTTAAATGGGATTTTTTTTTAATGGAACAGTTAACTAAGCTACACATAAACAGCTGTATAAACATCTGATTGTTAAAAGGATGAAGATTATTGCACTAAGTACAGTCAGAAATCAAATATGAAAGTGATGGTGTCTGTGTTTTTGGAACAATGCTACCATCTTTACAAAGCAATTGGGTAGGGTTGAACAATGACAATTCCTATTAGCATCAAAGTTACAGTTGACATTATGGAGATATCAAAAATTATAAAAAAGAACAAATTAATTAAAGTATAAAACATTTTCACAGCAATCCTCTCAAGAAAGGTCTGCAATCCTCTGCTCCTGAGCCTAGGATGAAGAATTCTGGTTATAGTCCTTTGTCTGCAATCTCTTCATCCATGAGTCAATGCCGAGTGTGTATGATTAATACATTTACTTTTCTGCATTCTGTTTTATTCAAGGTGTTAACCCATTGAATGCAAAAAGCCTATTGTCTTCACTAAAGCATGTTAAGCATTCTCCCTCCACTATCACCAACAGCAATTTCCAAGCTATTCTGGAGTTTTCCTTTAGGATATTTGGGAATTGGGGGAAAATATTCCAAAAACCCTTCATTGGCTCTAAGTACAATGGGCAGGGATGGGGTGGTGGGGGTGGCTGTAGAAGGTCAATTAGGTCAAATGGTTTTTCCCAGTCTATGCTTCTCGTGGTATATTGGGCAGAATCTCTGATTGTCACAGGCCAGCAGATACTTTTAATCAGCAATAAAGCTAAGAATATACTTCAGGTTTCTATCTTTTGTCTCTTTCTTTGTACCTCTGAAGCTAGTATTAAGTAAACAACAGGGGAGTGGTAGTTCAATACATGTGTGCAGAGGAAAGATGCAACATGTTTTCATGATAATAAATTTTGCTTTTAACTTTACTTTCCAGAAGTCCCCAGATTAGATATTTTCCCCCATGAACTAAGGAAGAGAAATTTAAAAGTAGGTCACCCAATGCCACTCTTATGTCACTCCCAATATAGAACCATGGAGCATCATAAAAAGGTCAGGAAGTAGAAACTCTATTTTCTCAAATGAGAGTTGCATGTGATATGGGAATGGAAGTATAGACAAATTATATTTAAAAAAATGAAAGTGTGACATCAGAAAATGACTTCAAGGGAGTACTTGTAACAGGTCTGCTAATACCATAAAACGCATAATCATACTATCCACATAGTAGCTTGAATTAGTGAAGGAAAATCAATTGATGTCTCTATGCTTTATTCTTCTGTGCAATTATGCTTTGTTCATAGCCTGAAGTGTCTCTTCTCTGCAGCATAATGAATTGACTGCAGGTGGGCACCTCTAGAGAAGTGACCATAATATGGTAACAGTTAAAATTCCAAATAAAAAAGGGAGGAAGCTACTACAAAAACAAGAGCAACTGGCTATGGCAGACTTTAGAAAGATGAAGCATGAGCTAATTCAGGTGAGGTGGAATCGAAATTCCTGCATAGGACTACCCATCAGCAACAGGGCATTTTCAAAATGGAAATATCAAAGCTTCAGAATATGTATGTACCATTAGAAAAAAATGAGGCTATTTTAAATTACAGAATGTTGCTGATAAAAAACGCTAAAATGGAGGGACATATGAGGACCTCGACTTTTTGGTAAAATTGAGGAAATATGAGAACATAAGGAAAGAAGTGAAGAAAGTGATACAGTAAGTAAGGAGAGAGTATGAGTAAAATATCTCAAGGATAGTACAATTGTTGAAGTGGTCTACTCAAAAATCAATAAAAAGAATTGTAAAACGTGTGGCGGATCTCATGAGAGAAAAGGATAGTAGGTAGAGGACAAGAGGGAATTGGCAGGGATATCTAACAAGTACTATGCCTCAAATTGTGTAAATTAAATTGTGAACTAATCAAAAGTAAGATAAAAGATACCATAATAAATAAAAAGAAAAGATTAGGGGAGTTAGTTAAGTTTAAAGATGACAAATTTGCTAGAGTCTGACAGGACATTTATGAGAAACCTAAAAGAAGTGGGTATAGAAATAACCCAAAAATTATATGTATCACACAGGAGACTAGTGGAGAAGATTAAGGGGAATGGATTCTTACTTCATGGTAGGGAGCTCCTGTTAGTGGCTCAGATGAATGACTTCAGCAGCTGTCAAGATGGTTTGTGATTGTTGTTCTGTTTATCCAAATAAGACCTCCTGCAGAAGGAGAGGGATCCACAGTACTTGGTACAGTTCCCATCATTACATGAAAATGACTAACAGCATTTTGCAATATGTTCTGAAACAGCTAGAACATCTTATATTCAGTGAGCACTGGAAGCAATAGCACCAGGTTTTGTACTGTGTTCACTATAAAACTGTCATGCTAAGGCTTTTTCCAGTCGAGCAGTTAAAAGGATTAAACAGAAAATTTCTCACCTCATTAAATATGATTTTCAGTCCACTAATTGTAGTGACTGAATAAGAATGACAATTGATAATAATATAACCATATTAAGCATAGTATTTTCCATTTTATCAAGGTTGCTATTCAGTTCTTTGCCTACTATTCAGTCCACTTTTGATCAATTTTGATGAATAAGCTCTGCAGTTGATGTTACATTTAGTTGAATTAAGCAGAACAGAATATTTCACATTCATTCAATCTGCTAAACAATGGGCTGCATGACTACTCCTTAGCAATAGAACTGGTTATGCTAGAAAGCAATGCCACTAAGAAAAAATATTAGCTGTCCTGTTTTTGTAAGCTGTCTTCAAAACAGAACACTTCCCCTCAACAAAACATGCCCGTTGGTACAATGCTATTTCTTTTTAGTTCCGGCAATAGGATGACATGAATAGAGAGCTATACTGCTTCCAATGAGGCATTGTATATTCTGCATGTTGCGATGTGATGATCCTTGATATTTGATCATCTATGAATCTTGAAATATCCCTTTCCTTAGTAAGAAGGAAGTTGACATTTTTATAATTCAAATAATTGGTACGCTCTTGTTCTTGGGTGCAGGAGTCATGATTCACCATTAGCCTATGCCACGATGCTGTTGAGGTAGGCAAGACATAAACTTTGTGCTGCCTCCACATCTGAATAATTGCAGCATTTAACTGAGCACAATCCGTGCTGCTGACTGACTGAATGTTGAGAAGGGGATCCAGCAGGGTGTGAGGCTAGCACATGTTTTAGCTAGGCTACATCTCTTAAAGACAGCCTGCAACTCATAAAGGGGAGCTGCACTCATAACACAGAAGCTACTGCTGACTGTGTATAGTGCAAATGGCTGTAAGGAGAAGGATGCCAAATGGAGCAACAGGCAAACCAGAGCGCTTCCAGTTTCTTGGATGCAGTGCTGGAGACCTTGGTCCAGGAAGTTGACAGAAGGAGAGTGACATGTTTTCACAAGGTGGTGGGGGCTGAGGTGAAGGGTTGCAGGAGGCCTTCAGCTACTACCCTGAGAAAGGAATGGGCTAGGTGGCCTGGGAAATCAATTCCTGGAGCATGTCTCCTGTGACCTGGCTGCAGTGCAGAAGAAGGAGTGGTCAGTAAGTACGTCTTCAAATGACATCTCCTACTCACCCCACCACCAGCTTCTGATGTTGTTCAGTGCACCATACTTACATCGCTCATCCATTAGCAGTCTCCAGAAGCCAGGACTAATGCCTAACATTCAGACGCTCTATCTCTCTCTTCCACGTTCAACAATGATGCGAGCCTCAGTCCACCTCTTGCAGCCTCTGCATACCACCAGCAATTCAGCTATGGCATATACCTCACCCAAACACATTGTAATACATTCACAGACATTCTTCCCTCTCTCTTGCTGACTAAGGTGGCCCGTAACCGTGGGAATTAGGTCAGAGCCAGAGGGGGACAGGTACATCTTCATTACCTAACCTCGCTGGAGGAAAATGTGCTCAGCATCATGGGGATGATTGCAACAGAGGCTGTTGCATCCAGTACCATTAAGGGCATTCAGGGTGAGGGTATGTTCTTGCCTTATGGATCTTCTTAAATCCCACTTCACCCTTGTCTTGTTATCTGGCATGAAGTGTAAGCAGCAAGTGGTATGATCATGAAGCTTTTGCTTTCCACCACAACATCCTCTCACCACCTCAACCCTCCCCTTCTGCATTTCCACTTCACATGGGTGACCGCACACCATGTTGCAGGCCCAAAGTCAACATCCACCCTTTTGTGTCAGTCCGCCTATCCTTGTCCAAGTGTTCAATCACTCTGTGTGTCTCTGATGATAGATTCCCATTACTTCCCCACAACTGATGTAAAACTGGTGGAGGTGGTGGCATAGTGGTATTATCACTGGACTAATATTCTAGAGACCCAGGGTAATGGCTTGGGGATTGGCTTCGCATCCCACCTTGGCAGATGGTGAAATTTGAACCCAATAAAAATCTGCAATTAAAAGTATGATGATGATGATCATGAAACCATTGCCGATTATTGCAAAAACCCATCTGATTCACTAATGCCCTTTAGGGAAGGAAATCTGTCATTGTTAACTGGTCTGGCCTACATGTGACCCCAGACCCACAACAATGTGGTTGACTCTTAAAATGCCCTCTGAATTAGAGCAATAAATGCTGGCCTAGACAGTGAAGCCTATACCATGAACGAATAAAGAAGTACTGAACCCAGGCCAGCCACTGCAGTCCCATTAGGAAGGGCAAGAGCTCCATCAGACCTCCATTGAAGATGCACCATCACTTTCTCTAGCCCTTTCAGCCTCCAGTTCAGATAGTGGCACTGTATGCACTTAGACGGTAGTGCAGAATCAGGATCAACACATCGTGAGCATTTGCGTGCGAGTTGGCTGAGGAGCCAGTAAGAGAGAGCAGTAGTTTGCCAGCTCTTTCGAGGGGGAGGTCACTGGTGAGTTTTGCTGAAGGGGGCCACAGATCAGAGAACCTTGTCGGGAGGGCATACAAGTGAATGCTGATGATGATGCACGCTGAGATGCTTGATGCATTGGCAGGCTTTCCATGTAGCCTGTTGTCACTGTCAAGAAATATGGAGGAGTCCAGCTCCATCTTAGCATGGGGCTTCGATCAAAGCCAGGAGCCATCATTTCCAGCATAGAATAATGGCAAAATTCACGACAGCATTTGCGGATTCACCTGTGATGCATCACCTGGTGGCCAAGGTCCCACATGCCATAGCAGCTGAAGCCACTCATCTGAGGACTTCAGCGGAAGCTCAAGCTTAGGCCATGAGATCAATGCTTGCTGCCCTGCAATCTCAGACAGCTGACAATATGGCGGTGGATTCAAGTACTCAAGAGAACATGGAGGATTTCACAGCAATCCAGCATTCTGCCCTCCAACAGGTTACCAGGATTACACCCCAGGGGAGTAGCAGTGGCTCAATGGTGCACAAACCCGCTGATCTCTCTTAGGATGACAGCATTCACTGCCAACCCTTGCTATTGCCTTTCAACCAGCCAGCCCAGGTTGCTGCTACCTATGCCAAGGTGGTGCAGTTCGAAGCCCGATGCCCAACACGCAGGATTTCTCCAAGTCATCCACAAGGACACCCATAGTCTCCATCGCTTAAATTCAGCAGCCACCCTTCAGCCGCTGGGGTGACAATAGGACAGGCAATTACACTCACAAGATAGGCATTAAGGGAATGCACAAAGGTGGATCGTTTATTTGTGTATGTATTATTGGATATGTTGTTGGATTAAGTTGCTATGCAAACTTTTTCTTATTGGTGGCTTTTATTGCAGCATTTCACCCAAGAGGACTCTGTGATGGGATATAGCAAATGGATTGAAAGTTGGGGAATTGTGGAACAATGGTGGTGACAGACTGGCATCCTAAGAGAACTGGTGTCTCAGTAAGCACTTATGAACAGCCTGTCTGGAGCAAATGGGTTGCAGTTGCCTCCTCCCTGCTTTCTCTTCCTCCTCTTCCCCTTCCTGAGGTGGCCTCCATATGCCTGGTGACAAGGGCTGAAAGAACAACTTGCTTACTACAAGAACCATGCTGCCACAAGGAACCTTGTGGAGCAAACCATTGGCATGATCAAGCAATGCGTTCAGCTGTCTGGACCTCTCAGGGGGAGCCCTTCTATACTAGTCGGAGTGTTAACTGGACCTGCAGTCTAAGTTTGCAGAACGCGCTCCAAATCAACCCAAGGGTCTATTAGATGTCAAGATCTGCCTTCTCTGAATCTTCTGGCAAATATATGGCACACCTCAATAGCAAACTTCCAAGCATATGGGCAGCACTGGAAGTGGTCAGACCTGCTGCACCCATCAATTTGAATGCTTCCAGCTTCTATAGTGTTAACTCCAGCAGCACCATGGAGCCGAATTTTGCAGCCAAAGTGATTACAGCCCCAAATCCTTGTTGCTGCTCTGTTAATCTTTTCAGCTCATCCATTAGGCTGGTTACAAGATTTGATGTAGGAGTTACCATTTCTTGCTTGTAAAAATATAAATACCACAAAACAAATATGAGTATTATATAATTACACTCCAGAAACTCTTTTTAGGTTGTTCAAATTATTTTTACACAAAGCTGTAGCCAACTAGACAAAGTGGGTGTGAAATTAGCCTGCAGTTTTGTTGCTATAAGTGCCACTCAGGGATTAAAATGGGATCCCCTGCATGTTCACGCACACTTCCACTGTAACTCTACTGTCAGATGCCATATTGGTAAAGACATTAGCATGCACACAAGTAACATCCACTGCAGAAGGGGCAGAACATGGCATCAGCATCCATTGCTAATTTGATGCCAGCACAATCATTTTGGAGTTCATTGCTCCAGGTAATGCCCTCTCTTCAACAAATACAGTGGAACATATATTTAGCAGCAGGGAAGGCCCTGCACACAGACTATTCAAAGGGTTCATCATCTACTTATGAGTTAGTTGTTAGTTGATTTCCTCTTGCTGTTGTTTCGGTTCAAAAAGGGTTTGGTGCTTTTCATAGTTGCTTAAAATTGCAAAGGCCTACAGGTAGTGGTGTGGCAGGTGCTGGAACAGCTTTTCCTGATTTTAAAGCTTTTGCACAAACTAGTTACACCCAGACATGGATGCAGTAATAGGCTGTCTCCTTGGAATAGTGCATGGCTGGGAGAATGAGTAGATGGCACATGGAGCAAGACAGGGTGTTAGAAAGGGGAGAAGAAAAAGCAGAATGATTCTCATAGGTGACCCTATCCACCCAGGGTGTTCCTGGAGCAATTCTCCAAACTAAACCGCAGAAAGGAATATTGTGTGAGATACCTGTGCTTCAATAAGAAGGATACCATCACTGAAATCTGCCATCTGCTGTAGCCACAATCGCTAGCTCAAAGCAGGGCAAGGATTGCATTGCCAGCAGCTGGGAAGGTGACAATGGTGATAACATTCATGCTCTGGCTCTTTCTAGGCTGGATCCGAAGATATTGACAACAGCTCACTGTCTTCCACACACTGTTGCTTAAGGGGGATAACTAACGTTCTTGGTTCAAGGAAACTAACTGTATTTCATTCTGTCTTGCCAGAGACAAGCAGGAGGAGTAAGCACCAGAGTTTGCCATGATTGCAGTCTTCTTCATGGTGCAAGGTGCCCCATTGACTGCAAACATATCACTTTGCTGGAGCCATGTGTCAGCTCTGCCGTGCATCTGAAAGGATAGGGGTTCCAAATGAAACTGGTGTGTGACCATAGGCAGTGAATCATGTAGGTCAATGCCCAATATCCTGACATTAGTCTTCATGACTTCATTCTGCAGCAGATCGGTGTGCCAGCTGTATTTGAGTCACCACAGCAAACAAATATACTGGGCAACAGTAGGTATCCACTGATGGCATGGCTCATGACTCTGGTTTGAAATTCAAGCACAGCTTGCATACAATAAGAACCATGTTACCACAAGGCATGCGACTGAGCAGATAATTAGAGTGCATAAACAAAAATCCCGTTGCCTGCACTACTCTGGAGAATCCCTGAAGTACTTGGCACAGTGAATCTCAAGAACCTTGACGCCTGTTGCATGCTGCACAACTTTGCCATCATGAAGAAACAGCCCTGGCCACCAGCTGTCAGGCAAGTAGCTGACGAGAGGTAGCATTAGTAGGAGGGAGAGGAGAAAGCGGGAGAGAAGGGGGAAGAGGAGGAGAAAGACGATGAAGAGGAGGAGGAGGAAGAGAACCAATAGGACAGACCATCTCTTTTTGCCCAAGCCATCCATGAACAACTATTAGAATATGATTTGAGAAACTTCAACACCAATTTCTTGTTCACCAGTGATATGTGTGCATCAGTTTGCTCTGCGCCTTTTATATCTGATTTATCTCAGAACAATGCAGAGATGAGACTAGTTCTAAATCTACAACAAGTTTATTTACAGTACTTTGAAATATCTCAGCATCTATAAGGTTCTACACAAATGGCCTCAGCCAGAAAGAAGTCAGTTTTCTGGAACATTCTGTCTGATGTCTGTTACTTAAACTGTCTAGCTCTACCTATAGGCCTAAGCAATTAAGTGTAATGAACATAGATCAGTGAACAGGCCAACCTAGAACAATCAAACCATTGAACACCACAGGCAGAATTTTCTGCTCCCCTGGGCGCCGGGTGTCATGGCGGTGTGAGCGGACAATTTGGCGAGAAGGCCAAAAATAGGTTTTATGCCATTGAGAACTCAATATGCAATCATCCACTCCACCTGTCAATGGTGGGGCGCATTTCCCACCTCCACATGTTAGGAAACTAATTTCAATACTTTAGCATCTCATTATAAGCCCTACTGGCTGGAATCATCCGCCACACTGGGTCACATACCAATGTGTTTCACAACTGTACATGAGTGCCGTCCACCTGGCAGGCTGCAATTCACTCGGGACTTCGAGGTTTGTTTACCTACTTTGCTTTGGGCAGCACTTGCAGTCATCAGCACCAGGCTTCGCAGACAGAACCACATCACTTTTAGGGGAGGCTCACGGGCAGGTCTCTGCCTACCAGATCAGCCATAAGGCAGGGGTGGCTTTTCAATGGCTGCAGGGCTGGGGCTTACTTGGGGAAGGGGGAGAACTTGCCTCAGGCAAGGGAAGAGGCTGCAGGGCAAGGGCTGTACTGGGGAAGGGGGGGTGGGGGTATCATAGGGTGTGTGGGGGGGACATTTTGATCTGTGCAAGTGGCCTCAAGATGGTGAGGACTGAGAAGGCAGTCTCCAGAGGAGATAGAGATATGAGGGTGTGTGTGAGAGAGTGAATGGTGATGTCCCTTGATCTGGCAGTGAGTGAGATGCCAGTGAATGTGTGATGGGCTTGTGAGTGTGTGAGTTTAGAGTGATGAGATGGTTGCCTTACCCTGGTGGTACGGATGAGATCATTCATCCTTTTTCTGCATTGGATGGCCAAACTCTTCTGTATAACGTTAGCACTGCCCACCACTGCCACCATCTCCCAAGCCAGATTGATGAGGTTGCTGGACCTCCTGCATCCAGAGCGGGGTTGGAGGACATCACGTTGGGCCTCCTAAAGGCATTCCAGTGACAGGTCACTGAGCTCTTCTTGGCTTTCAGGTCCATGTCTTCACTGGAGCAGTCCTGAGCTGCAAGTATTGAGAACTGTGTAGGCAGCTGCAATTTAGATATGGCTCCCGGATTCCCGGGTTGAGGAAATGGTGAGGTAACAGTGTGGCGGGCAATTCAGAGGCTTCCCGCCAGTGAGATGGTGTGTTTCCTGTGGCAGCACAATTAATGAGATGGGAAGCAGATGATATGGCGCAAAAACCTGCCATTGCAGCTGGCGGGTAAAACATCTTTTTTCATGCCTGCTACCTCACTTAGTGCAAATCTGGGACGATTCCGCCCTACATTTTTTCCTCCTTTTAAATTATTTTAAATTAAATCTTCCTAAAGAACAAACATATAAGTAATTTCTTATAATTCAACTTGTCTGTTTTGTCTAAGTACAGGAATAGTCTTTGAGATATAAAGGTCTCTTGTGTCCGTGACTCGATCTATGAATTTGAGGTTGTGGTTCTGTGTGATCAACTTGATGAGGTAGATAATTATCATCACTCATCGGAAAAGGAAACATATCCTTATAATCACTGTCCTCAAAATATCCTGGCCTGCTCGCTATCGAGTGTCTCTCATTCCACTTTGCGCTGTCATCCAACAGACAAGTCTTGGTACCAAGCAGCTGCTTGACTTGCTTTGGACCCGATCAAGATGATGAAGGGTAATTGGCTGAAGCCAGTTGAGATTATCTGTTAATATGTTAATACCAGCCCCAGTATCAATTTTAATGGTCGTATTGAAGCCTTGAACTTGCACTGCAACTGACCAATAGTCTGGACTAAGACTTTCAACTTCCCCTAGGAACTGTAATTTCGTCTCTTTCTTGACTTTCCGTTTCTTGGATGGAATGTATTTCATTAATACTTTCTTGTCTTCTACCTCAATTAACATTGTTGGATTTGCAGAAACATTTGAAATGTCCAGTTTTGCCACACTGGAAGCATTCTGCACCCCCTGCTGGGAAGTCCTGACATCTATGTTGGATTTTCACGCCGCAACACAAGCGTTTCAAAATGGCTTCTGGCATGGAGCCTCCTGCCCATTGGCCTAGTTTGGTGGGCTTTCTTGTGGGGTAGGGACACTGTTCATGGGCATACCCAGTCAACGGAGTCACGTGAAGTCTCAGGCTTGCCGCAAATTTTATTTTATTTTATTCATTTACGGGGTGTGGGCTTCACTGGCTGGGCTAGCATTTATTGCCCATCCCTAGTTGCCCTTGAGAAGGTGGCGGTGAGCTGCCTTCTTGAACCGCTGCAGTCCATGCAGTGTAGGTACACTCGTAAATGCTCTAATTTGGCCTGCATCACACACTGGACAATTTGATCCAAAGTAAGGTCACCTTTGGTCTGCACAAAGTTAGAGGGATTTTCATCCCGAACATCTATGACTATGCGATCACGGATTAGCTTGTCCTTTAGTGCCCCATATCCACAAGAACTAGCTCGGTGATATAGGTCGGTTAGAAATAATTCAATGATCCTCTGGGTCATTGCGACCACTGGGTAAAAAATACTTGTTCAATTACTAAGTTTTGCTTCAGGCTGAAATAAGTGTTAAAGGCTTTAAGAATGGTCTCAAATTCCATGATGGATTCATGCACTCCCTACATTAGGAGAATCTCATCTGCCACTGGGCCTACAGCATAAAAAAAGGAACTAACTTGAGTCTTTTTCTCTTTTTCATGAAGGCCTGATACTGCTCGATACTGGAGAAAATGGTGTTTCCCTAGCTACCTCTGTGGGCCCTTGAGGCAGTCAAATGGTGGGGTAGGGGCAGGGACTGCTCTCCAGGGATGGTCATCATCACCTCTGTTCACTTTGCCTCCTTCTGTCGATTTGTTATGAGCTGCTATCAAGGTTTTCTTCACTCTGTGGCTCCTTTGATAACACCAATATATTTTTTACATCGATGTCTCCACTGCTGCCATCATGTTCTGAGATGGTCCTTCTATCATGGACCCTAGGCGTGATGCTTGGTTAGTAAACGGACTGTATACATACTCCAGTATCTGCTTAATACTTGCTTATTAGTACTACTTTTAAACAGGTTACAGAGTAGACAAGTTGCTCTTAGGCATGATGTTCCAACCTCTCGAGATCTAACAGTGACTGACTGATGCCAGAGGTAAATCGTCATCTACGTCATACATTAGAATATCCCATCTGTTAACTCTTTATATTACACTTTCCACCTTCTACATTGTGTGCTCGTGTTGTGCCACTTCTCATTGTTTCACAGGTCGCCTTCACTTGCTAAACAACTTTCAGCAGGTGCTTTAGCCACATTGCACCTCCTCTTTGGGAGGTGTGGCCTAGCTTTAGACAGTGTAGGTTAAATTTAGATTTTAAGAAACTTTAGGAGCAGTCTTTTCCATCTGGCGGGGAGGGGGTGGCAGAGCAGGAACGGGTGCGGGCGGGCCAATTAAGGCCTGCCCAGCGTGTTTCGCGGCTCGCAAGGACAGCGGGAGTACACGGGCAGTAGCGGATCAGCAATCGCCGTCGGGTCTGATGGTGACCCGGCGGCCTGTTTAAAGGCCAAGCTGCAGCCGCTCCATGGCTCCTGTACATGACCAGAGGTCGGGGCCAATACAGATCCAGGCTGGCCATGCAGGAGGACAGGGCAGGTGATCAAGGTGCGCCCAGGTTTTCGGGTGATTGCCTTGCTGCCCTCCTCGAGGATATGGCAGCACGGCGGGAGGTGCCAGTTCCCCAGGACAGGAGGAGGAGGCCCCCACCCCACTTGATCAAACATGCACGAGGGGAGGTAGCGGAGGTCGTGAGCTCCCAGGACGTGGTGTGGCTCATGGACAGAGTGCCGCAAGTGCTTCAACGACCTGCTGCACACGGGAAGGGTGAGTAGCATGTTGGCATCTTTCACTTCACCCATCATGTAAGCTTCTCCCCCTCTGGCGCCCCACCTGTGTCTGACTGTCCTGAGTGCAATAAGTCATTGACGGCATGTGTCCTTAGCTGGGTGGGCCAGCAAATATTCCCTATGCATTCGTCAGCCTGAGAGGGTGGTGATGAGATGGGTTCTGCACCCGCATGACTGTGGTGGGGGCAACCTGGAGGATCTGCACCAAGTCGCAGTGCTCAAACTCCAGGACATGTCGAAGCCAAGGTGATGGCATGGCGGGAGGGGATCTTCAAGATGGCGTTGAACAGATCAATCTGCTGCTCTCTGCGATCCACATCATTGTGCCTCCTTGCTACGGCAGGTTCAACTGTGTACTCCGAAGTGTGATAAAGGCAGCATGAGGCCAAGGGGTGGGGTAGTGGGAAGGGCACACCTGGCATATTTGTGTGAGTGTTCGGCAGCAGCGGGGTAAGGATGCATTGGACCCCTGCAAGGGTTTGGGGTAGGCCGGCCGCGAGGAGATTCACGGTACAAGTATCACTTATCAATGCTCTTTTCTCATTTCCAGGAGAAGAATTCTCACAACACTGACGAGTGGGTGAAGACTGGCTGTGGGCCAGCCCAGGTAGTTCTGCTTAGCCGCTTTGAGCAGGAGGCCCTCGACCTGGAGAGGTGCCAAGCGCCCGGGTCCACTGGAGCCGGAGGGGCTGGGGTTCCACAGGCAGGGATATGTGGCCAGCACTCACAGTGGTCTCCCAACAGCCATGGCAGTGCTGATTGTTGAGTGGGTGACGTAACCAACACGGCCTGCCCATTGCGTGTGGAATGATGAGCGCATGATGATCCGGGGGACAGGCATGTACATTGACATTGCCCACAGGCTAACTGATCGAATTTCCTTACTCTTCCTTTCAGCATCAACGGCGCAGGGGCCGTGACCCGGAGCAGCAGGGACCCCCTCTGACACCTGAGGGGCATGAAGTTGCACCATCAGAAGCGTCACACCATCTCTGCCAGGCAGGCACCATCACAGACACTGGCACCCCGATGGGCATCAGATCTTTGGCTAGTGTCCCGGGGCACAGCGGTGAGGGCACTTACAGTCGCTGGAGGAGCTGGCGGAGACAGAGAGTGCCAATGGCGCCAGCTGTTGGAGGACTGCAGGGACCCAGGCACATGCTCAGTCCGTGGCTGATGATGAGCCTCTGGAGTCGTCCACGATGCAGCCAACTGATGACGTTTGGCTGGGTGTGTGGGACCATCTGGTGGAGATATATGAGGCTGTGCTTGGATAGGTGTCAGTGGTGGGGGAGTCTATGTGGACTGTAGCCAATGCATTGAGCCTCATGCATGAGCGCCAAGCTTCCTCCATGGAGAGAGTGGTGACTCTCATGGAGAGACAGAACCAGGGGCAGGATCAGGGATTCCTGGAGTTGTGCTCAGATCTACAATCCCTCACTGCGCCATTGACCTCAGGTGGTCAGTGCCCGTGTGGGCGGTGGCTTGGGCACCAGGACTTCCACCTCGGTACCCATCCATCTACGGTGAGCAGGGAGGGCCAATCGGGCCTCACGTTGGCGGAGCAGCTGCCTTTCGTCTCTGCTGGCACCTCTCAGGGCACTCCGGATGAGGCCGGCAGCTCCTCCGCCCCTCTGCCTGTGATCGCAGAAGACCCAATGAGCCTGTGACGACTGAGTAGATGCCAGCTGTGGAACTGGCAGCTCCCTCCCAGGCGGGGCCAGCACAGACTCGACGGGCCAGAGGACATCCGCCAAGGTCATCGAGGCCATCAGGACAGCAGAGAGAGCAGGCTGTCTCAGGTGCCACTCCCAGTGAGGGGGCACCACAAAGGTGCAGCACCTGCAAATATAAAATTAAGGCACCTTAGGCACACCCCGGGTTCATCACTGGTGGTTTTTTTGTTGGCCCCCCTATGAGTTCCTTCTGATTGTGCTTGCAATGCAACACCATTTTATTTGTGTTATGTTAAGAGACCTTTGTGAAAGCATTAAATTAACATCGTCTAACATGGCTGGAGGTGCCTCTTTTCATGGGAAGGTGGCTGGATTCCTTAGATGTTATGAGTGATTTGTGTGTCATTGACATTTATTGACTGGGCCCATCATTAATGCTCCGATCCTGACAGATTTGGCACTAATATCTCCAGGACGGAGGCTGCAGCCCAGGCTTGTGTTTGAGGTCCATATGTGATGTGCTAGCTGAAGGTTCCTTTAAATAGAGTGTTCCGGGTGTCCCTGCCTCCCTGGAGTATGCCTGGGTCAGCGTGTACCCCCTCAGCATTTCCCTGTGTGTGCTCATCCTCGGACTCACTACTGGACTCATCGTGTGCAGCCGCAGCCACTGCCTCTACATCTTCATCGTCCACAGCGTCCCCCCTTTCCAGTACAAGATTGTGGAGAGTGCAGCTTGCAACCACTATCACCGAGACACAACCTGGGGGGTACTGGAGTGCGGCCCCTGAGTGGTCAAGGCATCAGAAGCGCATCTTGAGAAGACAGATGGTTCTCTCCACCACAGTCCTTGTGGAGGCATGGCTCCTATTGTAGCGCTCCTCAGCTTCTGATATTGGATGGCAGAGAGACGTCATGAGCCACCTTTTGAGGGGTTTGCCCTTGTCACCCAGCAGCCATCCATCCAGCCGGGCCGGAGCACTGAAGAGCCTCGGCATCTGGGAGTGTCTGAGGATATAGGCATCATGGGAGCTGCCTGGGTACCTTGCACAGACCTGCAGAATCAGCATCCTGTTATCAGATACTATCTGCGCGTTCATGTAGTGGAAGCCCTTCCTGTTGATAAATGCACTGGGTTCACCTGCTGATGCCTTGATAGCCACGTGTGTGCAGTCTATTGCCAGCAATGGCTGCAAAGCCTCTGGCTCGCTGTGTCTGGCTGGCCTGGTCCCAACGGAAGTGGATGAAGGTCAATGCATGCTAGAACAGTGCATCTGTAACCTGCTTGACACAAGTGTGGACAGCTGATTGGGAGACACCGCAAAGATCACCCACCGAGCCCTGGAAGGAGCCAGAGGCATAGAAGTGAAGGGCAACTGTGACCTTTAGAGCCACTCGCATGGGGTGTCCACCCATACAGTTAGTGGAGATCTCTGGCCCAATCACCTGACAGATATAGTTGGCAGTCTCCCTTGAGAGACGGAGCCTCCTTCAGCATTGCACCTCAGACATATTGAGGTAGCTGCTTCGCCGCCTGTATACCATGGCAGCAGGATAGTGGTGTCTTCTGTGGCCCCTTCTGCCTTGGGCTACCTCTTGGCCCTGCACCCCTTGTGCCTGCACCTGTCCTCCCAAAGGTGGCTCCCCTGGAGGCTGAATGTCTACTCCTGGCTTCCTCCCCCTTCTAGCCCTCCCCTCCTCCTCAGAGGTGGTGCCTCCAGTGGAGCGATCACCTCCCGTTCCCAGGCTCAAGGAGGCTTCCTGAAATCTATAGGCCCAAAAACAAATCCTCACTGCAAAGTGCTGACCTAAAGGCCACGGGTCCTGTCCAAGCAACGGATCTGCGTTTTGACCTTTTCCAGCTCACACAGGCAAATTTCAGTAACTTATGTACAAAATGTCTTAAATCTGTAGAATCGCGAGCCCACTGAGCCCCCTTCTCCCGCTCGTGGATTAGGTTCATACAAATTTCTGATACCCGCCTGCCCAATTCACCCGTGCGACGACCCGAAGATCGCATGGGCGCTGCAAAAACCCCGTCAAATGGAGCCTCAAGGACCTTAAGCGGCCCATTAATTAATGGCAGGCGCACAATGGAGATCGTTGCACGCCCGCCCACCGAAATATCGCGATGGCACACGGTGACGTCGGGACGCGCGCCTGATGTCACTGCGTGTCAGTTTGTGTGCCGGCGTGCAGGTCCCGCCTTCCCGCACGTCAAACGGAAAATTCTGCCCTAGGAAGTTACAATTCCCTCCCCCCCTGCTGATGTGTACCATCACTGAACAGTGTGCTTAGCACCAACTACAAGCAGCAGTCATTCTAATAAGGAGACAGCATGAAGATAGCTGCTGCCTGTATTTCAAACAACAGGCACAGCTTAATTGTGCAATGTGATCCCCATGCTTGTTTTAGGTTTATCCAGTTTATTTTCCCAGTTATGCAGAGGCTGATTAGAAGGCAGAACCAGGACCAAAAGTGAGAAAGAGAACATTGGATCAGCTACCCGCCTCATTCACTCCTCTGAGGTGGGGTAAATGTGGCAGAGGCTGCACCCCGCTGAGGGTGCACCCTATGATTTAACATAGTGTAGGTTTTCTAACAGCAAACCTGGAGGCCATTAATGCCTCCTTTCCAACACCTCGGCATGAACCAGCCAGGTTGTGGCGGCCATAGCCGTGGCTGCAGGCCATTCAATGGAGGGGTTCCCACTGACAGCTGACAGATGTGACCAATAGGGATTTTTAGCTTTTTACAATGCTACAGAGAGCACCTCCATTTTGAAGCACCATCATCATCTCCTGCCTGCTTCAGCAGTACTCTTTCTCTCCTTGTGGGGCTGCTGACCAGACATTGTGCAGGCCCTCCTATTGGGCCTCCCGCTTCTTTGATCCGCCCACCCATTGTCCTTCATTGGACAGTGCTCCCGGAGACAGCTTCTTAATTGGTTGCTTCTGGAAAGACCATGAGTGATGTTCTGCCACCTCCAGATTCCGAACCTCAAAAGGCAAACATTAGGACCACAACCCAACAGGTAAAATCCTGACCTCTGTTCCTCCCTCCTAAATGCTGTCTTACGTGCTGGGTGTTTTCAGCATTTTCTTTTTTGTCTAGAAGGAAGAAAGGGAAATATAAAATCCCATAAAGTTTTGCAAAAATAATTTTTGACATATCTATTGTTTGCTAAACATTAAATATGATTTATATTAATGGCTTTTGGAACTTTCAGGATATGAGCAGACTACTGCTGCATGTCCCAATATTTCTGCCACTTTAGGTATGCATTTTAATATCCATTCTAATATTCAGTTAATTGATTGGTTGCTTGAGTTATTGGATCTGACATTTGAGTTTTTATTAGCTGTATTAGCAATTTTAATAAATTGGGCTAAGATTTTTTTTCTCCAGTTTCTAATGGAAGTGAAAATGTTAATATGAATAAGAATTGTGGAAAGTCATTTCGTACCCTATATGGTTATATGGTTTGCCATCTCTTCAGGCATCTGCTGCTCAATAGAACAGAGGGGGTGAGACCCTTGCCACAAGGTATACAGAAAGAGGTTCCATTTTCTGGATGTGATTGAGCACCAGTGCCTCAGAAAGCTCAGACTTTCATAGCAGGTCTTTGCTGACATCTGCAGCCTCCTGGTATAAGACCTCCTTCAAAGTGGGCTGGTGGGCATGGTTTGACTGTAGCTGTCAAGGTCAGCTTAGCCCTGAATTTCTTTGCCTCTAGCTCCTTCCAGGGATCTGCTGGTGACATCTCTATGTTTTCATAATCTGCGGCCTACAAGAACATCTCCCATGTGACCAATGCCATGTTTACCAGAGCTGCCAATTACATCCACTTTGGAACTGGTGAGGCCAGTCAGAATGAGAGGGTTCTCCGATTGACTGTTCTGGATAGATTCCCACAGGTCCAGGGAGCCATAAACAGCACATCAAGGTGCCCTTAGATCAACCAGGAATATTCATCCATCAAAAGGGATTACACTCCATCAATGTTCAGCTGGTATGTGACCACTAGAGGATTATCATGCACGCCTGAGCAAGATATCCAGAAGCTGCCAAGATGCTTTCGTTCTATGCTAGTCATATATCCCACAAGGTTTTCACACTTCCATAAAGTGAGTGGGAGGCTCCTTGGAGACAACGGCTACCCTCTAAAGATATGGCTGATGATACCTGTGAGGAACTCTACAACTGATGCACGGGTACAGCAGAAGCCACAAGAACGCAGAAGTGGGAATAGAGCAAGTCATTGGGTTCCTAAAGATGTGATTCAGATGCCTGGACAGATCTGGTATACTCTTAAATATGAACAAGAAAGGCTATCCAAAATGGCAGTGGTCTGATGTGCCTTGCACAACCTGGCACTGCAGAGAGGACTGGAACTCCAGGGAGAGGAAGAAGGTAAGGACTGCTGTGCATTTCTGGAGGAGGAGAATGAGGAAGAGGAGGAACAACTGTAGGAGCTGGAGGAAAAGGATCCTGATGTGATCAGGGTGCCTGCAGCCATGGACCCAGTTGCCAGACGTACTTGCCACAGACTGAAAGGAACAAATTAGCTAACCTGATGCTGTAAAGCCATATGGCACACCAATGCTGGACCCACTGGGCTCCTCCCCCACCACACAAAATATTTCTACAGTCAATAACCCTTCAATCTCACTGACCCCATCTCTTGTTATAGGGCTGATGTTCTGCTCAAGGCTGATGTCTACAGGTAAAAGGCAACAATGGAGATGAATGGATCACAGAAACTTGAAATAAAGTTTATGGTACCCAAGATTTACACTAAAATTGATACATTAACGGGCTTTTAGACACCCAAGTAATTTCCCTAGTGAAACGACAAATTCTTTCTCCTTCATTTCCTATTACCTCTAAGTGGTGTAAACTTTGAGGCTTCAGTGAAGCTAAAGTCAGGCTGCTTGTTCCCCTGCCTGGAGTGCTCAGGTGCTCATGGCTGACTTTCTCTGGTTTTGGAGTCTGTGAGGGTCCTGCCAGAGCAAAACCAATTTGCATATATCTTCATTAACAAATGTCTCTACAACAGTACTTCAGTTTACTGAATATTTGAAACAAATTATTAGTGCCCAACTACGGTTGCGAAGTTGACAACATGAGCCCAGCACATGCTGAAGGTCGCTCAAAAATGGTCCTCAAACCTCATTGCTCGAAACTGATGAACAGCGGGCACCATATGAACACCCCAGTGCAGAGTGCCGTTTAGGCCTAGCCCTTAGGTAGGTCCTAGGAGATAGGGGGGAGGGAAAAGGAGTTGAGTGGGGACTAGCAATGATCTGCATTATTATTATGGAGTCAGGTGTGCTCGATTGGTCCCACATTTAGGTAAGTGGAAAGATTTTTTGCTTACCTCTGTTTCAGTGGTTTCCAGAGACCCTTTATGAATTGTTGGTTAATCCACTGCAGACCCCCATGAAAACAGACTGAGCTTATGTTGTACAAGCTTTGCCAAGATTTTGGTACAGTTTGGGCTGAATCAGATATTGGCATAATGCTAAAGGCCCAGAGAAAAATATTTTTCCTGGCGGAAAGGAGGAAGAGGCTAGTTTAAGAAAGCAAGCGAACGTCGATGAAAGTCACAGAGGAGGTGAACAGCATGAGCATAGTCCTGTGATCATGGATACAGCACCTATTTTACAGCTGATGAATGGGCAAAACACATACCACTTTTTCCCCCATTTTACTTAAACATACACACGTAAATCAAAACTACTGCTTCTACTACCTAGAACATTCCGCTAAATGGGGATGGTAGTACAGTTATTCCAGAATTTACCACTTTTTATATGAACAATGAGAGCCAAACATAATTTTATAAATACATCTACTGTTTCCAGTTAGAATTCTTTACATAATATATGTATTTGTGCCATCCCCACTCAACTGTAGCGGCATTTGATCTGCTCGCTCACTGTACCTAATGACTGTATTTGCAAGAGCTGGATTCGTACACAGATTGTAATTTTTTTTCCAAAATCACCACAGACAAAATTGAAGTCACACATTACCTATTTCTACTGCTTTGGATGGAAACAAGTTCCAATTACTCCTAAGAATATGAATTTTCATTCCCAGTAGTTTGCCATTTGAGGGGCGGGCCACTGTGAGTGCCAAGTGTTAGTGTCAATCATTACATTTTGAGTAGTTGTATACACAGGTAAATACTGAGAGCTTAACCAGTGGTGAATAGGAATCTGCATGTCCTTCAGGGTAGGTTTCTCAGAGGCACAAGTGACCGACTAAACACATTTGAGGGGCATTTCAAACAGAGAAAGTGCTTATACTAAAGCCTGATGTCTGAAGTGTGCTGGACAAAATGCACACGAGATGTCATATTCCCTATTCACCCTGAACAGTGGTGTGCTTGATGTATTGCCTAACTTTTATGTGGTTATTTCCAGGAATGCTTGTAAGTAAGAAAGTCAGTTACATTCAGCATGCCTCAGAACCTTTCACCTGCTGATGGATGATATATTCATTTTATCTTCTTGGTAGTTTTGAAGTTGTAAAGCACTGTACAGAGTACAGAAAAAAACTGCAACTAAGAGAGGCTGAGACTTGAGCCTTGAGAAGTCAATGGTGGCCCCTGGTGGTAAGAACTAGTGCAATAGATAGAATATGGGTGACTAAGCACAAGTTTTACTTTCTTTGATTAAGAAATAACATTGCTGTTGACAAGGCAGAAGGTAACTTTAATTGCATTTGCTTTCTGCCAAACCCCATTGCCTTGAATGATTATGTTTTCAATATCAGTTGTCTTTAAAGCTTTTAATGAGATTTGACAACATTTGTCTTTAAGGAACATTCTATTTTGGTACTGGTTACAAACAACATAAGGCAGATTGTAGTTCCTTGTGCATTTTTAATTTTGGCTCCTGAATCTGTTTATGGAGTCAGCTTGTCTATTTTGAAATAAGATAATCAATTGCAGCTGAAGCATAAA
Source organism: Cetorhinus maximus (assembly GCF_964194155.1). Lineage (NCBI taxonomy): Eukaryota > Metazoa > Chordata > Chondrichthyes > Lamniformes > Cetorhinidae > Cetorhinus > Cetorhinus maximus. The sequence goes on from NC_135882.1 coordinate 54,435,038, forward strand.
TATCTTGCATTTCTTCCACATTATGCAATGTTAATGAGATTCTAACATTATGAAGTGATCCAAGCAGCAAGACTTGTTTAGTCTAAATATTCAAGGGATCTGTTACCAAATTATTTCTTTTGAATCTGACAGTCTTATCTTCAAGAGACCAGTGAGAAATCTGAGAATGATAAAATCACATGATACAGCTTAAGTACAAAGTTAAAATGTTGAGAAAACAGAACATTGCAGCTTATATTTACTGCATCAGTGGAGCTTGGTCCTCTGTAATGCTGCCAAATCCCATGTTTGAATGTGGAGTGGATTGTCCACTTTCTGCCACAATAGAGGGACTCGCTAACCAATCATGTAAATTGGAAAATAATTGGGGATCCTCCACCTTTGCTCTTATATGTATGATACAGCAATATACTTTACACAGAACTCATAGCAATGCAACGCACAATTGAATTGAATCTTCTTTGTGCTCTGAGAATGATTTATTTCAAGCAGGACCAGAATGGTGTTCACAGGTCCTGCAATGGAGCAATGTTTTATGTAAGGCTTCATCAAGTGAAAGGCCAGAATCTTTGGGTCGGCATGCAGGGGCAGGCCCCGCTCGCCAATGCGTAAAATGACACGCGGTGGCGTCCCGACATCACCACACCTCATTCCGATCTTCAGTTTGGCGGCCGCGCACTGGAGTCGGCTGCATGCCCGCCGAACTGTCAAAGGTCTAGTAAGGCCGTTTAAAAACTAATTAAAATAATTAACAGAGCTGCCCTTACAACCTTAAAGTTGGTGGGCAGGCGAAGAGCCCAGGCGGCCTTTGCATTTATCATGGAACCTCACCCACGGGCGGCATGAGGTTTCATGAAGGATTTATAAATCAAATAAATTTTTAAATTAAAATTCATTGACATGTCCCAGTCCATTAACGACACAATTAACAGTGATTTCTCATTGCCCATGCAACGTTATGGTTGGCAGGCGGGCGAATCAGCCAGGCGGCGTTTGCATTTTTCAGGAAGCCTCATCCAAAGGCGGGATGAGGTTTCCATTATTAAATGAAAAAAAAATAAAGGCCAGGATTTTCAGCTCAGCTCGCGGGCAGTCGCCCGACATGCCTGAGTGTGAAATAACATGCGATGCTGTCGGGCGAGCGTCATGACATAATCGCGCACTTGTGCAATATTTCAGTCGGCAGGCGCGCGTCAGAGTCGGCAGCGCACCCGCCAACAATTAAGAGGCCTATTACGGTCCTTAAGCAGGTAATTAAGTAGAATTTATCACTGCACGTCCAACCTTATGGTTGGCGGGCGGGCGAATAGTTCAGGCGGCCTTTGAATTTTTACAAAACCTCATCCATGGGCGGGGTGAGGTTTCCACCAATGAGTAAAGAAAAGCAATAAAATGTTTTTAAACTCATTTTCAATATGTCCCTCTTTATGTGACTGAGTCACATGTGGGGACATGTTTATATTATTTGTAGATTCTTCATTTTTCGTTTTAAAAGTCTTCAGCTCCCTGAGAACACCCCCATGCATGCGCAAACTTCAGCGCTCATGCTGCTCCTGCACCCCCCCTCACCCCGGCAGCGCTGAGGCTCTCAGCACGTGTTTCACGCTGGCTGGGTTGGCAGTTAATTGTCCAGCCAGTGTGAAATCGCAGTTGGGGCCTGATCACGGGCAGCGGACTGTTTTGCAGTTACTTCCGAGCCCACCCAATGCTTCCGCCCGACAAGGGGTAAACCCTGCCCAAAAATCTATGGGCAGAACTTTTATAATGTCCATGTTCAGATGATTGTTTGTGATGCTTGGACATTTTTATTCCGATTTTAAAGTCTTTATTTAAAACTTTTGAGGCCTTTGGCTCCTTGATGCAGCTCTCTGCCTTCAGGGAGCTTTCTGTGAGTGCTCTTCCATGCCCGCGCTGAGGTCAGCACTCGCCCTCCTCCCGCCTCCACCCCGGCAGCGCTGAACATTCCAGTGCGCGCATCACGCATGAAATCGCAGTCGGAGGCCGATCGCAGGCGGCGGTCCATTTCCTGGCTGCTTCCAGGCCTGCTGATCGAGTCTGCATGCCGACCTAAACATCCTGCCCGTATAAATACATGTCTTTTGAATAGAAAATTTGATGGATCCTTTAATGTAAAACTACAGTTCAATAATAGTTCGGATATATGGCAGTAAATGTTATGAAATTACTATAGAAAGCTTAATGCTATTGGAACCATTGGACTGATATAGAAAAGCTGATCCTGAGGAATAAGATACAACAGAATGGTTAAATAGTGCAATGACAACAGAAATTACAATCTCAACATTAAATTAAATTCATTAGGACCACAACTTGGGCCATTTAAGGAAAATTCTATTGTTCCTGTACCTCAGCCTTATAGTAATATTTTATTTTTAGTGCTCATCTAGCCTCTCACTGGTTTTTATTTGACAAAGACTAAACAAGCAAACTCAAGAAACACACCTGGTGACATGCAACACTCTGAACTGTGGTGAAGTTGTTTAGGTCGCATTTTGCTCAACTACATTCCTCCAGTAATGAGTATCAAAAGAAATGAGCATTGTTGCTACATCCTCAATTAAGTTTAACACAGTTTTTAGCAATTTCAGGAGTTTTCATGAGTTGTCTGGTTGAATGTATTTCCTTACTTTGGCTAGCTGCTCACGATTCTTCGATTGCTTAATTTATAATTGCCTTTGATATGTTTCAGACCTTGGGCGTCAGCTTAACAGATATATAGGTCTAATGTCCCGACTGTTAACATTTTCTAAAGATTGGATTTAAAAGTACTCGTCCTGCACTTGCTCAAACAATTTCATATGAATTTCACTGATAACGCATCGCAAATCCCAATTTTTAATTTCCTTCCGTTGGAGAGACAGATTGACTTATGGTGCATTTACAGTATAGCTATCACTCTGAAACCAATAGCTAAGTTTAGGTTTCTGCCAGGCTGTGCCACTGTGTTAATTTTGATTATCTGGTAGGGTATAATAGGCAATATTGATTCAACCACCCAGTATAAATCTCTCCCAATTTTCATTGTCACCCCAAGCCACTGCTGGAACTTTTAACTGCTTGGTTAAGGAATAGCTTTGCACTTCCATTGGCAGAACATTCCTTCAACAGTTAGAAATGTCAATGCTTAAAGGGAGTTAAGTGGAAAATTTCTGCTCTCTAAAGAATTACATTAAGGCAAGGTAGACAGAAGGAGTGGCTCAGTGGCAACATTCCCACCACTGAGTTTGATAGTTTTGGGTTCAAACCTGACTCCAAACAGTCCTGCAGAATAAAGAAGGATGCTGATTTAATGAATGATATAGTGCAGAAACAGGCCACTTAATGATGATGTTTTTGCTGTACCCAACTAACCTTTATCAGTATAACTTTTAATCCCTTTCTTCCTCGTGTATTTACCTAGCTTTCTCTTAAAATGCATCTATGATATTCAGCTCAATTACTCCGTCTGGTAGCAAGTTCTATAATTTTACCAATATTTTGGTTAAAAAAGTTAATCTTGAGTTGGACTTCTTAATGACTATCTTATATTTATGTCCCCTAGTTTTGGTATTCTCCCAACAAGTATAAACATATTCTCCACATCTACCCTATCAAATCTCTTCCTAATTTTAAAGCCCCGTAATAGGCCAGCTTATCTTAGACCGCCTATTAGGCCGGCTATTAGGTTGATGTGCTAATCTGAGGTGCAATACACCTTTAAGAGAATGTGAGCAGATTCACCACATGATTGTATACCCAATTGCTGTGTAGCACAGGCTACAAAGTTAATCAGTAGTTTAGAATAGGGCCTGGTTGGAGAAGCACACATTGTGTTAGTACTCTGTTACTTGCACTAACAAACAACATGTGCTTCATCTTAAATTGGTCTCTGCATCTGCAGTGTATTGTTTACCAACTCACTCACTGGTAGATAGGCGCGCGACCACGTTCGCTGAGCAAAGCCACCTGATAGAAGGAACATAACTGGCGATGAGGCAAAACACGACCAGTCAACAACACCAAAGGAAGCCGCGGAAATTCAACAGGAGTGAATCAGCCATACATTGCAAGGCAATTGTAAGTATAACCTTCATCATAGTTGTCGAAGTTATCTCCCTCCAGTATGCCACAGTTTGGCCGCATCGAACCATTGATCAGACCACCGATGACTGGTCACATTATATTGAACGCCTCGCGTTCTTCTTTTTGGCCAACGGCACAACAAAGGAGGAGAAGGGGCGAGTGGTCTTCTTATCGACATGTGGCAGAAAAACATACAGCTTAATTAGTAGTCGAATGGCACCGAATGCCCCAGATTCCAAGGGCTTTGATGAGTTGGTAAATCTTGTGAAAAACCACTTTCAGCTGAAATCCTTGGTAACAACACAGCGTTTTAAACTTAATTCAAAGTGTTGCACCCCAGGAGAGATAGTCGCTTGCCATGTAGCAGCCTTAAAACAACTGACAGAGCACTGTGAGTCCGGGCCGTCGATCAACGACATGTGAAGAGACCAATTAGTATGTGGGGTTAATGAAGATGCCATTCAAAAAAAGTTGTTGTCAGCAAGGCGCTGGAGTTGGTACTCGCAATGGAAAGCGCAGTCAGGGATTCAGAAGCAATCAAGGGAGCACAAAATGGCGCCGTCCATCGAGTCGGGAGAGAAGCACCAGTTAGAAATGGCGCAGAAGTGCTGGGCTCTGCGGAAAGGCAGGTAACAGCCACCATTAACAGACCAGCAAAAAGCAATGGTTTAACAGAGAAAATCTACAATAATAACGGCAGGAATGGAACCAGACAGCCTTCAAGTGAACAACAATTTCAAAGAATCGAGTGTTTCTACCGCCATCACAATGGGCACATTATGCGATATTGTAAAGACAGATTAAGACAAAACTTTAAGAAAAAGGCAGAAATCATGAAATCTACATAATAGAGGAACCAGAAGAAACAAAGCCAAATATTTACTCACTAAACAACTTAAAAATGGGTAAAATAGAGCCAATCTACGTGACAGTGAAAGCCAACAGGAAACCCATCCGAATGGAGGTTGATACAGGGGCATCCATGGCAGTTATTGGGGAACTTACATTCAACTATCTGAATGGAGGAGACCACTCACTAAATCTGGAAAATTCAGATGCTAAATTAAAGATGTATACTGGTGAAGACTTATGAGTAAGAGATATATGCAAGGTTCCAGTACAGTATGGGAACCACTCTGTTAATTTAACCCTAATAGTAATAGCAGGGGAGGGTCCAAGTCTACTTGGTCGGAACTGGTTTAAGGAAATAAAGTTGGAGTGGACTGAGATTTTTTGACTCAGGATGAAAGATCCGCAAGAATTATTACAGAAATATGGCTCCATTTTCAGGGAGGAGATTGGGAAGATTCAGGGGCTACAAGCTAAAATCCACATGGATCCTGAGGCAACCCCTAGGTTCATGAAGGCGAAGCCTGTCCCCTATGCATTGTGAGAAAAAGTTGATGTCGAATTAAACATGGAAAGATTGGGAGTCTTACAATCTGTACAATTTTACGAATGGGCAGCACCCATAGTTCTGGTACTAAAGCCTGGCTTGAGTGTGAGAATATGCGGGGCCTACAAGTTGACCGTTAACAAAGTGGCCAGACTTGACAGGCATCCTATACTGAAAATTGATGAATTATCCTCCAAGCTGGCAGGGGGAACCGCATATACGAAGCTTGACATGAGCCTCGCTTATCACAAGTCGAATGAGAAAAGGCCTCTCGAGATTTTGTGACTATCAACACACATAGGGGGTTATTCCAGTGTACCCTTTGCAGTCTCATCGGCTTGTGCCATTTTCCAACTGACCATGGAAAATTTACTCCAAGGTCTGCCCCATGTTGTGCTTTATCTCAATGAGGTCCAAGTAACAGGGCTAACTGACGAAGAACACCTGGCTAACCTGGAAGAGGTAATGAAGCGTTTCTCACAAGCCGGAATACGTTTGACAAGAGAAAAATGTATCTTCCATGCAAAAGAAGTGGTTTACCTGGGTCATAGGGTTGACTCACAGGGCCTTCACCCAGTAGAAGACAATGTGAGAGCTATTTGTGAGGCGCCAGCACCGAAAAATGCCACAGAACTCAAGTTCTTCTTGGGAATGGTTAACTGTTATGGCCGTTTTCTCCCAAATTTGTCAACAGCACTGGCTCCATTATACAATTTACTCAAGAAAAACCACAGGTGAACTTGGCAAGCTCCACAACAACAGACTTTTATGACAGTGAAGCAGTTGCTACATTCATCGGCCATGCTGGTACATTTCAACCCAAAGAAAGGATTCATTTTGACCTGCGATGCATCCCCTTATGGAGTAGGGGTAGTATTTTCCTCCCGCATGGCGGATGGCTCCGAACGGCTCATTGGTTACGTCTCAAGAACACTCGGTGTTGCAGAGCATAAGTTACTCACAAATAGAGAAAGGAGGCTTATCCATTGTATTTGGCATTATGAAATTCCACCAATACATCCATGGTTGCCACTTTACCATTGTATCTGACCACAAGCCGCTACTAGGCTTGCTCAGTGAAGATGAGGCAATACCCCTAGTTGCCTTGGCACGCATCCAAAGGTGGGCACTGATTTTAGTTGCTTACAAATATATGTTTATCCACCGGCCAGGAAGCCAGATTGCAAATGCTGACGCCCTGAGCAGATTACCTCTAAATGACAGCAATGTGAATGTCTCCATTCCTCACAAACTAGTCTTGTTAAACTTTCTGGATTCGTCACCAGTACATGCCAAACAAATAAGAGAGTGGACAGGCCGTGATCCAGTTTTGTCTCACATAAGGGAACAAGTCTTACAAGGATGGTCTAATGAGCCAATGTCTGATTAAATGAAGGCCTATTTTAATAGGAAATACAAGCTGGCCTGCCAAGATGGCATCTTACTGTGGGGAGCGAGAGTCATTGTGCCTCCGAGAGGAAGACAACCATTATTGATCGAATTGCATAGTGCTCACCCCAGCATCTCTAGAATTAAAATGTTGGTGCGCAGCTACTTATGGTGGCCAGGGATGGATACAGAAATTGAAAATTCAGTCAAGAGCTGCATTCAGTGCCAACAGGTACAGAAATTGCCCCTTCTGCTCCATTGCATCCCTGGGAATGGTCAGGATGGCCATGGGTCCGTCTCCACGCTGACTACATAAGGCCCTTTTGGGCACAATGTTCCTCTTGATTATAGACACTCACTCAAAGTGGATGGATGTATATGAGGTGAGACACCCACATCATAGACAGATTGCATCAGAGTTTTGGGATACATGGGTTACCAGAAATAATAGTGTTTGATAATGGAAGGGCATTCGCCAGTGGGGAATTCCAAAGGTTTACAAGTCTCAATGACATAATACATGTGAAGACCTCACCGTACCACCCTACATCCAATGGGTTGGCCAAGAGGCAGTCCAGACTTTCAAGTCCAGGATGAAAAAACTGGATGGAGACTCTATTGCAACTAGATTATCACATTTCCTACTCAGCTATAGGACTACACCACACATGACCACTGGTATTGCCCCCACCGAGTTGTTGATGAAGAGACATCTCAGGATACATTTGAGTCTCATAAGTCTGAATTTAGTGGGGAGGGTAGAGAGAAGTCAGGAGGCCCAGAAAAATGAAATGATTACCATAGTTGTGAAGGAAATTTCACTGTTGGAGGCACAGTTTTTGCGAAGAACTTTGGAGATGGGCCCAAATAGCTATCAGGTGAAGTCAGTGCTGTGACAGGACCCCTTTCCTATCACATATTGGTTGAAAGTTGGATAATTAGGAGACACGTAGATCACCTCAGGAAAAGGGAAACAGATCTATAAGAAAGGATGCACCAAGCATTCCCGTTGGAGTCTACACCACATGTGGAAGGAACTCCACTTGGTTGGAAGTGCCTTTAGGATCCGTTGAGCCTGAGAGAGTCAAAGAAATAAACTTACGGGTTCCTACTGGAGAGCCTAGTAGACAGGTATTCCTGAGAGGGAGGCCTCAGATGAACCATCTGAAGTCATAGAACTATGACGTTCGACATGTTTGAAGAAGCCTCCAGAGAGACTGAATTTGTAAATAGTTTACTTATGTAAATAGTTGATATATTGTAAATATTGCAAACTGTACCTTCAAGTAAAAGGGGAGGGATGTGGTAATCTGAGGTGCAATACACCTTTAAGAGAATGTGAGCATATTGACCGATGTGATTGTATTGCTGTATAGCACAGGCTACAATGTTAATCAGTAGCTTAGAAGAGGGTCTGGTTTGAGAGGCACACATGTTAGTGCTCTGTTACTTGTGTAAATAAAAAGCAGGTGCTTCATCTTACATTGGTCACTATGTCTACAGTATATTGTTTATCAACTCACTCACCAGTAGATAGGTGTGCCACCATGTTCGCTGAGCAAAGCGACCCGACAGAAGGAACATAACAGCTGCCTTCTCTTTCCTAGGGAAAAAAGCCACAGCCTGTTCAGCCTTTCCTGGTAAGAATTTCCTCTCAGTTCTGGTATCACTCTTCTGGTATCTATTCTTTTTGCACCTTCTTCGAAGCCCCTGTAATCCTTTTTTTATATAAGAGGACAACTGGGCACAGTTTCTGACCAAGGTTAGGTTCAATACAAGATTAATGTAGCTTCTCTGCTTCTCAATTCTAACCTTCTAGAAATGAACCACTGATCTTATTTTGCCCTTTTTATAGCCTTATTAACCTGTGTCAATGTTTTTAGTGATATGTGTTCCTGTACTCAGAGATCCCTTTGTTTCTCTACCTCATTTAGACTCTTATTGTCCAAGCAGTACATAGCCTCCATATTCTTCCAACCAAAATGCAATGGTTGCTGCACTTTTCTCCAGAGCCGGGTGCAGCCCTGAGTTTGGATTTACACTGCTAATTTAGCATTGGTGCAAAGCAATTTCGCATTGATTCTAAGCTGCATGTTTAAACCTTATCTCATCAAAAATTAATTTAACTGTTTTGATAGTGATCAGTTGTTGTATTGCTAACAACGTCTGCAATGACATTCACCTTAGTCTCAGTAAAAATAAATCCCATGATTATCCTGATTCCTTTATCACAGACACATCTGTTTATCTACTTATCTGAGAAATTGGTCTGCCCATTGTAATTGTTTGCCTTTTATTATTAACTCTTAACTCAGTGTCTATCAGGAGGTCTGCTTACTGTAGACCTATCTCCCTTCCCATCCAACTTGCTTCTGTTTTCCCTCCACTTCCATTCACTGCAATTCAAAAATTCAAAATCACCGTGAATTCATGGTCAGGATTTTATGGTGCCTCCCTCCCGGCGGGATATTACGGTCTCGCCGAACCGAACAGAGCTTTAAGTGGCTCGCTGCATCCGCTGGGGTGGGGAGACACACCATGGCCCATATGTCTTCTAAGTTTTAGCACGTTAATGCTAAAGTTCTGCAATGTTAATAATTAGCTTGAAGAAATGCCTACTGAGGGCTTTAATATGGAACAAAAGACGTTTACAATTCTCCCTTACAAGATGGAATGAATTTTGGCCCTACCATTCCCTGTGGCAATGTATTCAACATGTTACTAAAAGCTTCATTTTGTGTGAATTTTCAATATTTATCCCACTATCAATCTCTGGGTGTGTAAAGTTGCAGTGCCATAGGGCGGAATTTTCCCCTTCAGCCCACGATGGGTTTTGTGATGGGCGGGGCTGGAAAATTTGGAGTGAGGCCAAAAATCGGAAACCTGCGGGTGAGAGAACAGTTGGAATTTTTCCCTCACCACTTTCATGTTGGGCTGATGGTGGGTCCCGCTGATCCATGGTAGGAACCCCATTTGCATGCATTACCGTATCCTGAATGCTAATTAAACGCTACTTGCTGGAATCATGTAGCCCCTCCCAATCGAATGCCGAGTAAGTGGGAAATTAGACTGGTCTGAAACACACTTGGGGCAGGATTTTACCGTTGGCGAGCGGGGGCAGGGCCTGCTCGCTGACACCTAAAATAATGTGGGATAATGTCAGACGGAACTCTCGATGTCACCGCGCCCCATTTAAATTTTCAGGAAGGCGGGGGCGCAGCAAAATCAGCTGCGGGCCCACCAACCTGTCAATGGCCATTTGAGGCTATTGACAGATCAATTAAAGTAATTAGTGGACCTGCCCGTCCAACCTTAAGGTTGGCGGGCAGGCCAGGAGCCCAGGCGGCAATTAGAAAAAACATGAAACCTCATCCACGGGCGGGATGAGGTTTCATGTAGGGTTTTAAAAATTTTAATAAAGATTTTTTGGAGATTATGAACATGTCCCAACTCATGTGACATTGTCACATGAGGGGACATGTAAGGGAATTCTTTTTTTCTCTATTTTTAATATTTCTGAAAGTAGAGCGATCTCCCTGAGGCTGCACTTAGCCTCAGGGAGATGATTGCGCTCTTTCGTGCGCATGCGCGAAAGAGCGCACTCTTGATTTTAGGGATTCCCCCTCGCCCGCAGAGGGAGCGCATAGCGCTTCCCTGTGGACGTCACGCTGGGCAGACCTTAATTGGCCTGCTCACATAAAATGGTGCCGCACCTCCGATCGGGGGCGCTGATCAGAAGTGCGCCTGCACGCGCCATCACATCAACTTCCACCCCCGATGGGGGGAAAATCCTGCCCTTGAAAATCAGTGGCGTGCAGCTGTTGGCCCTCACCACACTCCTGGCTTTGAGGTAAGTACAACTCAAACCCTACCAGCAGCAGCTCCACTCCGGCTTTTCACCAAAGTCAGTGAGGTGCTACACTGGTGTGGGTGTAGACTTGTGCTCCTCACTGCCTTCCTCCTTTGTCTGGGAGGGTGTTATCTGGGATTTCATACAGGGCAGCAACAGTCAAGGAGGGAGGGCTGAAGCTGGAATCGTAGTAGAATCTGATCACCACCATTTTGTCAAGTCGAAGTTATGGTGTAGTCAGAAATCAAAACTGATGAAATATCTGGATGGGAGGGCTGGGAGTCAGTGTGGGAGGAGCCCAGAGCTGCAATAGGGGCCCCATTTCATGGGGCAGCCTCAACTTCCTTGCACGCAAAACATTGAAACAAATGAAAGAAATGTGGAAGGACTCTTTGAGAAGGTTTCATTGGAAGCGTTGCCATTTTTAGTGCTTTAAAGAGTGACTGCAGTAGTCATTGGCCTCACAAAACAGTCGATCCATTTCAGCATTAACACACAGGAATGTGAAAATTGGGAATGCAGGAAACCATTAAGGAGCCACAGCTGCTGCATACATGCCAGATCATCAATGAAAGCCTGCAATGTGCTTTCTCCAATTGGCATGGATAATGGGTCAAAAGACATGCAGTCATTGCTCATGTACAAGTTAATTTTAATCAGTATGCCAGGTCTGAGATCAGAGGAGTGAAGTTTGGTAATGTGGCATCTGTCATTAATGAGTCCAAACCTTTGCCAACCTCTGTGATTGAGATGTTATGTGTCAGAGTTGGCATCTTGGTCACCTTGCCCTATGAGTTTGCACCTCAGCTACAAGGCTGTATCAGCAACAAGGCTAGTAGCGCAGAAGCAGTTCGGTGCCATGACAGTGGCTTATAGTTTGCGAATGTGTCAAGGTACCCTGCCCTACTCTCGCCTAGCCACTGTTGGATTCCACTAATGCCTATAGCCATGGTGTGCAAGTCTGAGTGCAAATCCGGCAAAACCTAGGAGCAAGGTCTCCAAGGCGGTCGCCACCCTTCCCATGGTGAGCTTGAGACGCTTGCATTTCAGAGCCATGACATTGGACAGAACATGGACAGACTCCTCCATCCTTCGCTCTGGTCTTCTGAGTGACTCTCGCATCTCTGCCTGATGTTCCACAGAGGCCTGGGCTTTCACTACCTCTGACTGCTGTGGAGATGTGTCAGCAAGGTGTTCTCCAGAAGGTGACCCCTCACCTAATCTAGAACTATGACCCATTTCTCTGCACTGGTGGAAGGTGTGGATGTTCTTGGCTTTGCTCCTTAGCATCCTCCTCTGAGCTGCTCTGGGGCTGGGGCTTATGTCGGCCCTCCTGGCGTGCCTGGAACAGTTGGTGCCTGTAAGAGAGAGAAGATAGATTTAGTTCATGAGCAGGCAGAGTACAAGATTGCATGTCACTTATTGTGAATGTCAGGATGTGATCACCTCATGGAGTTCATGTCTCATCCGCACCAGGCTGTTGGGATAAACCAATCTTGCCTTCCCCACGGCGGCGATCCCTGTCCTCCCCAGCTAGCTCGGCAGCATCCTCCTCGCATTTGGTGAGCTCCATTATATTGGCCATCCCTCCTCCCACCTGGGATCTCTTCCTCCTGTTGTGGGCAGGTTTGGCCCACATGAAGACAAAGGTATGGAATGTGATGTGAAGGGATGGAGCAGTTTGGGAAGCATGCATGCCTCCTGTGTGTGGTGAGCCCTCCCCAGAAAGGGCTGAGGATGGCATTTGTGCAGCATGGTAAATGAGATGGTGGTGATATGAAAGTATCTGTGAGACAATCAGTGCTGATATGTGCCCTGCGCTAATATTGTGTGAGACCCCTGAAGAGTGTAGCCCTTTGAATGCATGATGCCATGATGAGAGTTTGATATTGGAGGGAGCTGAAGATTAACTTACCCTGGCTGAGCAGGTGAGGTCATTCATCCACTGGATTATGTTGCACGGGCAGTTGCCAGCCATGGTGATCTGCTCTGCTTTCACTCCCAGGCCACAGAGGTGAGGCTGGTGTGCTTCCTGGAGCCATCCCTCGGGTACAGCACGCTCCAGTGTTCATGCATTCCTCTGATTAAAGCCTCGAGGGAGTCGTGGCTAACCCTGGGTGCATCCTTCTTCTTCTTGCGTGCAGCCATCTTGATTTGTCACTTGAAGACAGTTGGGCTGGAGAGAGTGAAATGTGTGTGTTTGGGTGGTGTTTAAATATGGCACCCAGACCTTCGACCCCATTAGGTGATGGCGGGGCGAATGAATCAGTTCCCGAACCGCCAAGTGATTTGGAGAGATACTCATCTACGCATAATTAATTAGCTTCTGAGCATGAAATCGATCATGGTTTCCCGCCACTCCGACCAGCGGCAAATGCGCCGTGGAACCCGCCCACCATGGCACTCGGTTTTAAAGATGGAAAATCCCCTCATAGAATTTGATGGCCAAGTTGGATTTTTACAAGACTGCTTCTGTATTTTGAACAAAAATAAAAATACCTGGAAAAACTCAGCAGGTCTGACAGCATCTGCGGAGAGGAACACAGTTAACATTTTGAGTCCGTATGACTCTTCAACAGAACTAAGGAAAAATAGAAAAGAGGTGAAATATAAGCTGGTTTAAGGTTGGGGGGGTGGGGGTGGGGAGGCAGGGGAGGGTAGAGCTGGATAGAGGGCCAGTGATAGGTGGAGATAGCCAAAAGATGTCATAGACAAAAGGACAAAGAGATGTTGAAGGTGGTGATATTATCTAAGGAATGTGCTAATAGGTGACATTAAGGGTAGAAAGCAGGAGGAGCAAGGTACAGATAGCCCTAGTGGGGGTGGGGTGGGGGGAAGGGTTTGAAATAGGCTAAAATAGGCTTCTGTATTTTGATGTTGACTAGTTGCCATCCCGGCACCTCTGCTGAGGTCAGCTTTGCTGTGGTTGCTGATGGATCACTGGAGGTAAGGGTATAATGCCTTAGAGCTTACCTCTGTAACTGTAAGGTTCTGATGACAGTAGGTGGCATGGACAATACAATGGGGAGGAAAGCCTTTAAACTAATGGATCAAGTTTGAGCTGCATCTAGCTTTGCTTGCAGGATTAGAACAAAAAAGGTGAACTTAAGACTTCAATTACCACCTGGATAATTGAAAATATTGACAATAGGAGCAGAAATAATTGATATTCCGCTGCATTATAGAATGATAAAAAATTATATTCTAAAATATGCATACACACTCTTCATCCTGATATGCATACTATTTGCATGTTGTTAAGTGAACACTAAAGAGCTCTTGATAGGACCAAGCACAGTGCAGCAAATACACTCTATGGTATCCGCTAAAGTTGGCTGTAATTTTGCATTTACGATATAACCGTAAGTGTTCACCGTCATTACTCCTCTAAAACTGACTCATTTGAAGTCTGCACATACAATGTTAAACACGGAAATTCAAATGTTATTGTCAGTGACTCTATGATTCTCCATAGTGTGCTGTTGAAGTCACTCCAGTCTTCAATCAAGTAGAAATCACTGAACTGATGAGAAAGTGTCCTTTTATGCATTAGGGTCACTATAAAATTCTTGAAGTTAAAACTTGTTGAATGAAATGTAACAGCATTTTAATTAGACTAGTAAGTTCATGATTGCTTTTGAAAAGCCTTTCTGGTCCTAAAAAACTAATATTACATTTGTGGAATGTTATTTTTACATATTTCAAAGTAAAATTTTTAAAAGTTTGTTAATGATATTTCAACTTCCACTTTAATTCTGTGTGTGTCTCAATCATCTTTCATTTATTTTGTTCTCTGTAAACTTTAATTAAAAGTGAAGGATAATCTGCGCATTTTATGTCATGTTTTGCTGTCTGTGAGGATGCTTTAATGGGATTGGTTGCTTACCATGCTTAGTGACATCACTGTTGCTGCATGCCTGGAAATCCCTTTGCTTGCTGGCAGATTCAAACCATCATTGGGAATAGGGAAATCCATACCACAGAGATTGCTATATTTTTGTGGGAAGCTTTTTTAGAGGTCAGCAGTGAAGTAGAGGTCAGCAGCAAGCACTGTCACATCACCCCTGACTGTGCAATCCAGGCCAATATGTGTTACATCTAGAGAGAATGTTCCAGAGTCTGAAATGAAAGTAGCCATTATATTACCACACCGTCTTGAATGCTTAATGGGCATAACAGTTTAGCAACAAGGGAAAAGGACAACATATTGCTACGATGAACAATATTGGACATCTTTGTTACTTAGGTTGTGGTCAACCTCAGCAATGTGCTTTTATTTTATCATGTTAACATAAGTTGGGAAAATTGAAGAGTACCAAATAGAATCTAGCTGGTCTGAACATGTAGAAAGACTTAATTTTCATCTGGAGGCAAATGACCTCATGACTTACTCAAAAGAAGAACAGTTTTGCTAATTACCTGCAGACACACAACTTATACATTGATAAAGAATCTGATTCTTCCCTTTCCAGCCTGAAGATAAAACATAGGAGGAGTTAGTTCAAATGGTCAAAGAACACCTGAGCCTGAAGCTAATCATTATCAAGTTTAATGAGAAGAGATAAAGGGATAAAAAAGATGATGAGAATGTAATTCGTTTTGTGGTGGAACTGAGGAAATTGTCCAAAATACAACTATGAAGGATTACTCAACAACGGAATAAGTAATCACTTTGCCTACAGTTTGAAGTAAACATTAGTACAAAGGAAACAATCAGTAGAAGATAGACTCATCCCTGCTACAGCTCTCAAAATAGTTGTTGGCAAAGGTGAACAAAACCATGGCAACATATCCATGTTGAATTAGTCAAACTGAAAGAATGGAAATTTAATATTTATTTTGGATTCTCATTTTACATGGCTCAAAATGGTTTTGATGTCATCAACAGGCCAAGCCTGCACTTACTGTAGACCTGAACTCTGACTATAGACTACCTTTTCAGTAATATGATTTTTCTCAATTACTGAATAAAAGCGGCGTATCTCATATTACTTGTCCAACCAGGCACCAACAGTCAAAACTCTAAGAAACATTTCTACAGGATCCTGGCATCATGCATCAGAAATGAATTGTACTTTTCTTAAGTAATCATATGACACCTCATACCATGACATTTTCTGAGATATTTGCTGGAAAGAAATTATGCACTTGCTTTGGTAATTTGAATTGTGACTTGGAAACATCAGTGCAGGAAACTGCGTACTGCTGTATTGGCAACTTCAACAATATCATTTGGTGGAAAGAGCATTATTAAGTGGCGTATTAGTTTTACTGGACAGAAAATTGGGATTGTTAGGTTTTTCATTTCAACCATTAGTTTTCTAAGGAAGCATCATAAGAATCAATTACCAGAACTTCATTGATGTACCAGATGCTAAGATTACATGTGATTTACCCCAATACCTATTTCCACATTAAGTAAGTAGTTGATGCAAACTCTCAGGAAGTTTCAGATGTTCCACCTATTCCCATGTGTAATGAGCCAACCACATCCTGATTCTGCTTTGAACTCTCCGGGACAGTGTCTGAAGAAAGTTGTGGAATTTAATTGTTTTGCAACTGAATCTGAAAAGTTACCATCTAACTTTCTGTTATCAAAGCCAGTTCATCCACTGTTGAATCTACTCAAAGGTGCCCTCAAAGCTTAAGGAAGCCTCCAAATAATTTGGATTCATAGATAGTGATCAGAGTGGTAGCTTTCTTTAGGATTCTAGTGCTTGCATATATGATGCAGTTGTGGTTAATCAGGCTTTTGTGTCATTGCTGTCACCTTGAAACTCTGGAAAAGTTGGGCCGGTTCGTGGGTTGTAGTTAGTGATGTGTATGGCACATGATTATTGTGAATTGATCACAGGATGAGACCCTGATGAGTGCAAGCATACTAGAGCAATTATACCTCAGGAGCGTCTCTCATATTGGCCCAGATCCTCCAGTCTCCGGGTTGTTGAAGACCCTGATGTATGACCCATGTTATGTGTTGGGATCCTGTAGAAGTCCTGACGTGATGACCTCCTGGGAATTGCCTGGCAAGTTTAAACTTCCAATGGGCCATACCCCTGCTCCCTAGGACCCTTCACGAATATCTTCGACTCTGAATTAGAGGTAGGGACTTTGAACAGTTATGTGGGACTTAACTGAATAGTTACCCAGGAAATGTAGACAGATTAAAACCTAGTCGAACTCCTGGGTAACTAGATAATTGACCACCCGATATTCCCCTGACTACCCCCGACCCCCCCAATTACCCCCAAACTGACCCTACCGCTGCTACCGCCCAACTACCCCCCTGACTCTCCGACTACTCCACGACCTGACTCGATCTGACTACACCCCCGACCACCTGACTACTCTCGCCGATCAAACCAGACTAGTCCCAGACCTGACCCAACCGATCTATAATTCCCCAACCACACAACCACCTCCCGTGACCCCTGTCTACTCTCCAACCGAACCCGATTACCCCCGATATTACCTGACTTGATTACCCTCCCTCGGCCACCCGACTACCCCTACCAACCTGACCTGACAAGCCCCCGACCTGGCTACATCGCCTGACCTTACCTGGCTAGTCCCCAACCCACCTACCACCACACCTATCTGCCACACTACCCACCTGCCACCCTGCCCACTTAACCTCCTATCCACCTGCCACTCTACCCACCAGCCACCTAATTCACCTGCCACTCTACCCACCTGCCACCTCACACATCTGCCACCTTACCTGCCTGCCACCCTACCCACCTTACAGCCTACCCACCTGCCACACTACCCACCTAGCACCTCACCCATCTGCCACCCTACCTACCTAACCTCCTATGAAGCTGCCACCTTACCCATCTACCACCTTACCCACCTGCCAACCCAGCCACCTGCCACTTGACCCACCTACCATCTCATACACCTGCTACCTTACCCAACTGCCATCTTGCCCACCTTCCACCCTACCCACCAACTAGCCTGCCCACTTGACACTCAGCCCTTCTACCACCCAACTCAACAGCCACACTGCTGGCCCACCATCTCACCCATCTATCACCCTGCCCACCTGCCACCCTAAACACATGCCACCTTATCTACCTACCACCTTATTCGCCTGCTGCTCTACCCAATTACCACTCTACCCATCTACCACCTTGTATACTTAGCACCCTAACCACCAGCCACCCTATCCACCTGGCACTTCACCCACCTGCTACCCTACCTACCACCTACCACACTATCCACCTGTCACTCTACCCACCTAGCACCCTAACCCCCTATCACTGTACCCAATGCCATCCTACCCACCTCACTCACCTTCTAACCTAACTACCTACCACATCACTCACCTGTCACATACCCACCTACCACCTTGCCCACCTGCCACTCTACCCATGTGCCACCTCACCCATCTACCCTGTTCACTTGCCACCTTATCCACCAACCACCCACCCACCTACCACCTGCCCACCTGCTATCCTACCCACCTACCACCTCACCCACCTGCCATCCTGTCCACCTGCCATCCTACCCACCTGCCACCTCACACACCTGCCACCCTACCCACGTGCCACCGTACCATGTACCTCCCTACCCACCAGTGACCCTTCCCACCAACTGCTTCATCCACATCCCACTAAATGTGAAATTAAAAACAGAAAATGCTGGAAATACTCAGCTGGTCTGGAAGCAACAGCGGAGAGGGGAACAGTGTTACTGCTTCAAGTCTATTATTTTAGATTTCCAGCATCCATGGTATTTTACTCTTGTACTAAATGAGAACCCTGCATCTGTCTTCATTAGAAAAAAGAATGTTACCAATGTAACAGTAAAGGAGGAGGTAAGTAGAGAAACTGGATATTATCAAAAAATACAATGTGGAGATACCTGAAAGAGCAGCACTCAAAGTAGAAGAGTCACCTGACCCAGATGGGAGACATTGTGGTTGGTTACTGATGGGAGTAAGGGGTGAGATATCAGAGGCCCTCGCCACAATCTTACAAACCTCCTTAGATATGGGAGTGGTATCAG
The DNA here is from genome assembly GCF_964194155.1 of Cetorhinus maximus. Taxonomy (NCBI): domain Eukaryota; kingdom Metazoa; phylum Chordata; class Chondrichthyes; order Lamniformes; family Cetorhinidae; genus Cetorhinus; species Cetorhinus maximus. Next base: position 54,453,766 of record NC_135882.1, read on the forward strand.
AATACTAGAGGAAGTCAAATGCTACACCGTGTTTCAAAAAGGGAAGAGGGATAAAGCTTCCAACTACAGGCCAGTTCGCCTGATGTTGGTTTTGGGCAAAGTTTTAGAGGCAAAATAAATCAAGACAAGATTAATTGGCATTTGTAAAAATATGAGTTAATAACTGACAGACCTCATGGATTGTTTAAAGGCGAACTGTATTTGCCAAACCTAATTGAGTTCTTTGATGAAGTAACGGAGAAAGGTGTGCTGTTGGTGTTGTGTATACTTTCAGAAAGTAAATATCACATAATTGTACACTAGCAAAATTGAAGCCCATGGAGTTAAAGAGGCGATGGTTGTGCAGGTACAAAATTGGCTCAGGGACAGAAAACACACTAGTGGTGAATGGCTGTCACCTGATAGTGTAGAAAATTGCCCAAGTGTACCTTGTTCCATAAAAAGCAGGACAAATTCAGCTTGACCAATTACCCCATCAGTCTACCTCATTCATCAGCAAAGGAATGGAAGTTGCTGTTGACAGTGCTATCAAGTGACACTTATTCACCAATAGCTTGCTCAATAATGCTCAGAATGGGTTCTGCCATGGCCACTCAGCTCCAGGCCTCTTTACAGCCTTGGCCCAAACATGAAACAAATAGTTGAATTTCAGAGGTGAGGTGACAGCGACTGGCCCAATCATCAAGATAGCATTTGACTGAGTGTGCCATCAAGGAGCTGTAGTAAATTGAAGTCAATGGGAATCAGGAGAAAACTCCCCACATGGCGTCCTACCTGGCATTGTTACCTGTATGGTACAGAAAGGATTATGATTGTGGTTTTTGGAGGTCAGCCATCTCAGCTGCGTCATCACTGCAGGAGTTCCTCAGGGTAGTGCCCTAGGCCTAACCATCTTCAGCTGATTCATCAATAACCTCGCCTCCATCTTAAGGTCAGAAGTGCAGATGACTATTTAATTTATATTGGTTCTCCTCATTCTTTTTACTAAAATGAATTACTTCAACTCCTCTGCATGAAATTCCATCTGCCATGTGCCTGCCCATTTCACCAGCCTGTCTATATCCTCCTGAATGCTATTACTGTCCTCACTGTTATAACATTTCCGAAGTTCCTGTCACCGATAAACTTCAAGATTATGTTCTATATATGCAAATCCAGGTCACTAATATATATCAAAAAATGCAGTGGTCTTGATACCAACCTCTGGGATACTCCAATGTATAATTCCCTCCAGTCTGAAAAACAGCTGTTTTTTATTAGTCATTCATGGGATGTGGACTTCGCTGGCTAGGCCAGCATTTATTGCCCATCCCTAATTGTCCTTGAGAAGGTGGTGGTGAGCTGCCTTCTTGAATTGCTGTAGTCCATGTAGTTTAGGTGCTCACAAGATGATGTTACAGAGGAACTTTCAGGATGTTGCTGCAGCGACAGTGAAGGAACAGTGATATATTTTCAAATCAGAATGATGAGTGACTCAGAGGCGAGCTTGTACGTGATGGTATTCCCATTTGCTTGCTTTATTTGTTCCTCTGGCAAGTGGTGGTTATGGGTTTGGAAGATATTGTTGAAGGACCCTTGGTGAGTTGCTGTAGGGCATCTTGTAGAGGGTATACACTGATGGTGGAAGTGAATGTTTAAGGTGGCAGGTAGGGTAGCAATGAAGTGGATTGCTTTGCTTGGGACGGTGTCAAGCTTCTTGAGTGATGTGGGAGCTGCACTCATCCAGGCAAGCACGGTGTATTCCATCACACTCCTGTCTTGGGCCTTGTAGATGGTGGATAAGCTTTGGGGAGTTAGGAAGAGATATACTTGCCATAGGATTTCTAGCCTCTGAGCTGCTTCTTGCAGTCACAGTAATAATGTGGCTGGTCTAGCTAATTTGTTGGCTAATGGTGACCCCCAAAATGTTGATAGTAGGAGGTTTAGTGATGGTAATGCAGGTGAATGTCAAAGGGAGATGGTTGGATTCTCTCTTGTTGGAGGTAGTACATCCCCTGTGGCGCAAATGTTACTTGCGATTTATCAGCCAAAAGATCTGTCCAAATTGTCCAGATCTTCCTGCCTTTGAGCATGAACTGCTTTAGTATCTGAGGACCTGTGAAAAGAACTGAATATTGTGCAATCATCAACAAACATCCCTACTTCTGACCTTAAGATGGAGGTGAGATTATTGATGAAGCAGCTGAAGATGGTTAGGCCTAGGACACAACCCTGAGGAACTCCTGCAGCAAAGATGGGGCTGAGATAGCTGACCTCTAACAACCACAATTATAATCCTTTCTATACCATACAAGTAACAACGCCAAGTATGACACCATTTGGGGAGTTTTCCCCTGATTCCCTGATTCCCATTGACTTCAGTTTATCACGGCTCCTTGATGGCACACTCGGTCAAATGCTATCTTGATGATAGGGCCTGTCACTGTCAACTCACCTCTGAAATTCAACTTTTTTTTTCATGCTTGGGCCAAGGCTGTAAAGAGGTCTGGAGCTGAGTGGCCATGGCAGAACCCATACTGAGCATCAGTGAGCAAGCTATTGGTGAATAAGTGTCACTTGATAGCACTGTCAACGGTAACTTCCATTCCTTTGCTGATGAATGAGGTAGACTGATGGGGTAATTGGTCAAGCTGAATTTGTCCTGCTTTTTATGGAACAAGGTACACCTGGGCAATTTTCTACATTGTAAGGTGACAGCCATTCACCACTAGTGTGTTTTCTGTTCCTGAGCCAATTGTGTATCTGCACAACCATTGCCTCTTTAACTCCATGGGCTTCAATTTTGCTAATGTGTAACTATGTGATATTACCTTTTGAAGGTATGCATAACACCAGCTGCACAACTTCCTTTTTTGTAAAGGGGGTGCAGGAAAATAGAGGCCCAGGGGCAGAGATACACAAAACTTTGAAGGTGGCAGGATAAATTAAGAAGGCTGTTAAAATCGCATATGAAATCCATTTATTTATAAATAGAGGTATAGAGTACAGAAGCAAGGAAGATATGTGTGGTAAAGTGGAGTGCTATGTACCTTTAAGAGAATGTGGTTAGTTGATCATGTGGCTGTATTGACCAATCGCTACACAGCAAGGGCTTCTTGGGTAACTGTAAATCTAGAGCTGGAGGTGATTGAAGAAGTACATATAGTGTTAGTGCTCTGTTCTTAGTTCCAATAAACCACCAGTGTTTGTTCAGTTAATTGGTCTCTCTGCCTATATTGTTTCAAGCACCAACTAATGTGTTAATATTAAGGGAGCAGCTAGCGTTTGCCAGACAAAGCAAACCTGATAACTTAAAATATAAAACTGGTGATGAGGATAAATTGGATCAATTAATGGCAACACAAAATCTGTGGTAAGCCAGCTACATTACTTTGCCACTACCTTGAAAGCTGTTTGAAAGCACAGCTTCCTTAGTCATCGAGTATGCCATGGTTTGAGCATCTTGAACCATTCAACCCCATTTCTGATAACTGGTCTCATTATGTCAAACGCCTAGCATTCTTCTTCACTGCTAACGACATCACGGGGGAGGACAACAAGAGGGCGAATCTTTTGTCCACATGCGGGAGCAAAACGCATGGGCTGATCCGCAGCCTCACGTCACCTAACATCCCCAACTTGAAGACTTTCGAAGAGTTAGTAAACATTGTAAAATACACCTGAAACCAAAGCCCTCAGTCGCTATGCAGTGTTTTAAATTCAATTCGAGGAATAGGCTTCCAGGAGAAACAATCACTGGCTATATAGCTACTTTAAAGGAACTAACAGAATATTGTAAGTTCAGAACATCAATTATTAACATGTTGAGAGACCAACTGATATGTGGAATCGGGAGCGATGCTATGCAAAAGCGATTGATATCTGAAACTAATCTAGACTTCAGCAAGGCATTACAATTGGCAACAGCCATGGAGAGCACTGTTAGAGACTCAGAGGCAATAAAAGATACACAAAATGACACCGTCCATCTTTAGGGTGAGAAAGGCCGGTAATGAAAGATGCAAAAACTTCAGACTCCGCAGAAAGGAGGGGAACAGCCACTATGTACAGACCATTGAACAAAAACAGCACTACCGTGAATACCCACGACATTAATGGGAAAAATGCATCCAGGCAGTCTGCAGGAGATCAACAGTTCAGAAATATCGAATGCTTTTTCTACCACTGCAGTGGTCACAAAGGCCAGAATGTTCCCGTTGGTGTGCGGGCAAGGGCCCTGCAGGCCTGTGCGTAAAATGAAGCGCAATGACATCGGGCGAGCGTCCCAACATCACCACGTGCCATCGCGATATTTCGTTGGGCAGGCGTGCAATGATATCCGATGCGCACCCGCCATTAATTAATGGGCCACTTAAGGCCCTTGAGGCACCAATCAACGGTGATTTTTCAGACCTGAAGATCGCACGGGCACAAAGGGCAGGCAGGCAAATTTGTACAAACCTCATCTACGAGCGGGATAAGAGGGCTCACTGGGGTCGCGAGAATGCTCTGTCAAACATTGATTTATCAAAGTTACTGATACATGCCTGTGTGATCCGCAATGCTTCAAAATGCAGACCAGCTGCTTGGTCTGGACTCAACCTTCAGGTCAGCACTCTGCAGTGAGGAACCTTTTTTGGGCCTGCAGGTTTCAGGAAGCCTTCCCTTAGCCTGGGAATGGGAGCTGAACTCTCCACTGGAGGCACCTCCTCTGAGGAGGAAGGGAGGGCTAGAAGGGGGAGGAGGCCAGGAGTGCGCATTCAGCCTCCAGGGGAGCCACCTTTGGTAGGACAGGTGCAGACACAAGATGTGCAGGGCCAAGAGGTAGTCCAAGGTGGAAGGGGCCGCAGAAGACGCCACTATCCTGCTGCCAGGGTTTACAGGTGGCAAAGCAGCTACTTCAATATGTCTGAGGTGCAGAACCGAAGGAGGCTCCATCTCTCAAGCGAGACAGTCAACTATATCAGCCAGATGATAGGCCCTAAGATCTCCGCTAACTGTGTGGGTGGACATCCCATTCCAGTGGCTCTAAAGGTCACAGCTGCCCTCAACTTCTATCCCTCTGGCTCCTTCCAGGGTTCAGTGGGTGATCTTTGCGGTCTCTCCCAATCAGCTGCCCAACTTGTGTCAAGCAGGTTACAGACGCTCTGTTCAGGCTTGCATTGACCTTCATCCGGTACCGCTGGGACCAAGCAAGTCAGACACAACGAGCCAGCAGGTGCTACGTCTTGGTGCTGCCCCCTCGCTGGGAGTGGCATCTGAGACAGCCTGCTCACTCTGCTGTCCTGTTGGCCTTGATGACCTTGGCAGTCGTCCTCTGGCATGTGGAGCCTGTGCTGGCCCCGCCTGGGAGGGAGCTGCCAGTTCCACAGCTGGCATCTCCCCAGTCGTCGTAGCCTCACCGGATGCAACGGTCACTGGCAGAGGGGCGGAGGAGCTGCTGCCCTCATCCGGAGCACCCCGAGAGGTGCCCGCAGAGACGACAGGCAGCTGTTGCGCCGATGTGAGGTCGCCTCAGACCTCCCTGCTCACCGTGGATGGTTGGGCACCGAGCTGGGAAACTTGATGCCCAGACCATCTCCCACATTGGCACTGACCAGCTAAGGTCAATGCTGATGTGAGGGTTTGCTGGTCCGAGCTCATTCCCAGGAAGCCCTGATTGGTCTCATGGAGGAGTCTCTACACGTGAGTCGCCACTTTCTCCATGGAGGACGCATGGTGCTCAGCCATGAGGCTCATTGCATTGGCGATAGTCCGCGTTAGACTCCTCCACCACAGACACCAAGCCAAGCATAGCCTCATGTATCTCCACCAGATGCTCTCACACACCCGGCTGCATTTCCTGCATTTGCTGCATCACGGACGACTCCAGAGGCACATCATCAGTCTTCTAACTGCTGGCGCCATGGGCACTCTCTGTCTCTGCCAGCTCCTCCAGTGACTGTGAAGTGCCCTCATCGCTGTGCCCCGGGACACTAGCCGATGTTCTAATTCCCACCGAGGTGCTAGTATCTGCGCATGTGCCTACCTGGCAGAGATGGTGTGACGCTGGTGAGTCTGAGACTTCAGGGCTCAAATGTGTGAGAGAGGGTCTCTGCTGCTTCTCCTCCCGGCCCTGCTCCACTGATGCTGAAAGGAAGAACAAGGACATTGGATCAGTTAACATGGAGACAGTGTCAATGTGTATCCCTGTCCCCAGGATCATTATGTGCTCATCCTTCCATAAGCAATGGTCAAGCCATGTTGCAAACTTCAATCACTGAACATTCAGCAGTGCCATGGCTGTTGGGAGAACAATGGTGACCTCAGTGCTGGGCAAACATTCCTGCCCATGACACCCCAGCCTCACCGACACCGGTAGACTTGGGCGCTTGGGTCCTCTCCAAATCTAGGGCCACTTGCTCGAAGCGGTTGAGAATCGCCAAAAAGGGGAAGGCCCTCTGCCAGTCTTCACCCACTCGGCGGCATTATGTGCATTCTTCTCCTGAAAAGGAGAGAAGAGCATTGATTAGTGCTGCTTGTACCTGGACTCTCTTCGCAGACGACCCACCCCAACCAGAGTGGAACATTGCAGGGCTCCAGTGCCTCCTCACCCTGCTGCTGCCAAACACTCACACAAAGATACTAGGCCTGTCCCCCCAGCCCCCTCCACCCCCTTGGCCAAATGCTGCCTGCATCACATGAGGCACCGCACGGTCTAACCTCCCATAGTAAGGAGGCGAAAGCACGTGGAGTGCAGAGGAGAGCAGATCGATCGTTGCCCCACCAACTTGAAGCTCCCCTCCCAGCATATCATCACCCTGACTTTGACATGTCCTGGAGTTCCAGCACTGTGCCTAGGAGCAGCTCCTCCAGGTTGCCCCCAAAACAGTAATGTGGGTCTCAGTGTACCACATGCTGCGGGTGCAGAACCCATCTCTTCACCACTCTCTCAGGGTGACCTCGGCATGGCCAATATCTGCTGGCCCACCCAGCAAAGGACACATGCCGTCAATAATTCAATGCAGGCACTACACTCAGACTTGGGGGTTGGAAGGGTGGTGCCAGGGGGGAAAGCCTACCTGCTGGATTAAGTGACCAATGCCAACATGGTACTCACCCTTCCAGAGTGCAACAGGCCATTGAAGCGCTTACAGCACTGGATCCAGGTGCGCTGCACCACGCCACGGGAGCTCACCACCTCCGCCACGTCCTCCCAGGCACGTTTGGTCATGTGGGGGGTGGCCTCCTCCTCCCGTCCTTGGGTACGAGCACGTGCTGCCACCTCCTCAAGAAGGGCAGCAAGGCAATCGTCCGAAAAGTGAGGGGCACAGTGCCCCCCTGCCCTACCCTCCTCCCTGGCCTGCTCACCAGCAGCGCTCTGGGGGAGCCCTTCCACTGGCCATGATTCACAGCCTTTCAAAGGCTGCAGCAGCTTTTTAAAACAGGCCGCCGGGCCGTCATTGGACCCGGTGGTCATTGCAGTCCCGCTGCCGCCCGCCCACTCCCGCTGTCCTCGGGAGCCGCGATTCACGCTAGGCAGGCCTTAATTGGCCTGCCCATGTAAAATGGCGCACAGACCCGATCGTGGGTGACGATCGGGTCCACACCCGCCTGCTCCCGCACTGCCCGCCCAACAGGCAGAAAATTCTGCCCATAATGCAGCACTGTCAAGATAGGCTGAGACAGCATTTTTAAAACAAAGGTAGAGCTCGCGAAACCTGTCATGTTGAAGAACCAGAGGGATCAGAATCTGACATCTATTCATTATACAACCTGAAAGTGGGTAGGATTGAGCCAATCCAGCTAGTCATTAGAGTCAATGAATAACCCATCAAGATGGAGGTTGCTACTGGGGCATCAATGTCTGTCATAGGAGAACATAAGTTCAGACACTTGAATGAAGGTGTCCACCCTTTAAGTTTGGAACAATCGGACACTAAACTAAAAACATATACCGGTGAAGAAATAAGAGTGAAAGGGAAATGATAAGTCCTGGTGCAGTGTGGGGATCAGTCTCCAAATTGACCCCTTATAGTAGTGGCTCGGATGGGCCCCAGTTTAATTGATCGCAACTGGCTCAAAAATATTAAATTGCAATGGGCCGAGATTTTTCAAATCAGAATGGGAAACTTACGGGAATTTTTACAAAAGTAAGCACCTATTTTCAGTGACGAGCTAAGAAGGATTCATGGGCTACAAGCCAAAATCCACGCAGACCTGACTGCAACCCCAGATTTATCAGAGCCAGACCAATCCCTTATACTCTGCAGGACAGGTTCGAGACCAAAGTAAACAGGCTGGTAAAGTTGCGCAGCTTACAACAGGTGCAATTTTCCAAGTGGGCGGCACCCACAGTACCTGTACTGAAGCCAGACCAAAGTGTTCACTTATGCAGTGACTACAAGTTAACTGTAAACAGAGTGGCCAAACTTGATAGACACCCAATACCGAAGATTGATGAATTATATTCCAAATTGGCAGGTGGCATCACATATTCAAAACTCGACATGAGCCACGCCTACCAACAGGTAGAATTGGAAGAAGGTCCTAGGGAATTCGTAACCATCAATACACATCGAGGATTGTAACAATATACTCGACTACTCTTTGGGACATCATTGGCGTGTGCTATTTCCCAGTGTACCATGGAAAATCTGCTTCAGGGACTGCCCCATGTCATTGTTTACCTGGGTGATGTCTTAGTCACTGGATAAACTGACAAAGAACAATTAGCTAATTTGGAAGAAGTGCTGAAATGTTTCTCACAAGCGGGGGTGCGCTTGAAGTGATAAAAATGTCTTTTCCAAGCCATAAGGTCTTGGGCCATAAAGTCAATGCGCAGAGTCTGCATCCTGTGGAAGAAAAGGTCAAGGCTATTTGCGAGGCATCTGCACCGAGAAGCATTAAAGAACTAAAGGCCTTCTTAGGCATGATAAACTACTATGGCCAATTTCTCCCAAATCTATCAACTGTACTGATTCTATTGTATGCATTGCTTAAGAAAAACCTTAAATGGATTTGGCAACCTCCGTCACCAGGATATGTTTCTGAAGGTAAAGCAAGTGTTTAGATCATTGGCCCTACTGATCCACTTTGACCCAAAGAAAGAATTGAAAAGAAACCCCTTATGGAGTAGGAGCTGCACTTTCACATCGGATGGCAAATGGCTCTGAACGATCCATTGGCTATACATCTCGCACGCTCAGTGCTGCAGAGCGGCGATATTCTCAAATTGAAAAGGAGGGCTTGCCTGTTGTGTTTGGTGTTCAGGAATTCCATCAATATCTCCATGGTCATCATTTTCACATTATATCCAACCACAAGCCTCTGCTGGGATTATTCGAAGAGGATAAAGCGATACCCCCCATCGCATCTGCTCGCATGGAGAGGTGGGCACTGATATTGGCTGCCTATGAATACACTTTTATTTACCGATCAAGAAGCCAGGTCGCACATGCTGACGCGCTGAGCCGCACCCCACCCTGCCAGATAACAATGTGAGGGGTCCAAGTACCCAGGAACTTTGTCTTAGTGCTAAATTTTTTGCATTCCTCCCTGTCCAGGCCAAACAAATCGATGAATGGACAAGCAGGATCCATTTTTATCTCATGTCTGGGAGCAGGTCTTGACTGGATAGTCAGGTGAGCCAAAGTCTGATGACATGAAGCCCTGTTTCAATCGCAGATATGAGGTCAACTGCCTGGACAGCGTATTGCTCTGGGGAGCAAGGGTAATCATGGCCCTGAGAGGGCGAAGGCCATTACTGGCTGAATTACATAGTGCTTACCCTGGCATTAGTACAATGAAGGTGCTCACATGTAGCTATTTGTGGTGGCCAAGGACAGACGTGGACATTGAAACCCTAGTTAGAAGTTGTATTCAATGCCAGCAGGTACAAAAACTACCCTCCCTTAGCTCCATTGCATCCCTGGGAATAGCCGGGGCAGCCATGGGTGCGCCTCCATGTTGACTACGTAGAGCCCCTCTTGGGCACGATGTTCCTTTTACTAAACGACGTCCACTCCAAACAGATGGATGTCTATGAAGTCTGGTGACCCACGTCTGCTGCCACCATAGACCATTTGTGACAGAGTTTTGCAATGCACAGGTTACCAGAGGTGCTCATGTCAGACAACGGGACTGCATTTACCGGCGGGGAGTTCCACAGGTTTACAACCCTCAATGGAATAACTCATATCAAAACCTCACCTTACCACCCCCCCCCCAAGTGGTTTGGCTGAGCGGACGGTCCAAACTTTTGAGTCCGGGATGAAAAAGCTGGACAGGGATTCCGTCAGCACCAGATTGTCACAATTCCTGTTTGCACACTGGATAACGCCACACACGACCACCGGTATTGCCCCGCTGAATTACTAATGAAGCGACCTCTCCATACCCACCTAACTCTTATCAGGCTGAATTTAGTGGGGAGGGCGGAGAGAAGCCAAGAGGTGCAGAAGACCAGACATGATGGCCATAATCATGAAAGAAATTTCACGGTGGGAGACACGGTCCTTGCAAAGAACTTTGGAGATGGGCCCAATTGGCTATTAGGCGAAGTGAGTACAGTGACAAGACTTCTCTCCTATAATGTGTCAGTAAATGGCTGAATAATTAGCTGACATGTGGATCATCTCCAGAGAAGAGAGGCAGTCCCACAAGAAGGAATGCCATCATCATTTGCATTGGAGTCTGCACCGCATGTAGAAGAAATGTCACTCAATTTGGAAGTACCGGTGGGGCCTGTTGGACCTGAGAGGGTCAAAGACACAAACTCGCCCATTTCCACCAAAGAGCCTGGTGGACAGTTGACGCCTGAGAAGGGGGTCTCAGAAAAACCAGCCGAGGCCATTGAGCTATGATGCTCAACACATCCGAGGAAGCCTCCTAAGAGACTTGGCTTATAAATAGTTATTCATGTAAATAATTGTAAATGTCGTGATGCTCGTCAATTGTACTTTCAAGTAAAGGGGGAGGGATGTGGTAAAGCCGAGTGCTGTGTACCTTTAAGAGAATGGCGTTAGTTGACCATGTGAGTGTATTGACCAAGTGCTACACAGCGTGGGCTTCTTGGATAATTGTAAGTCTAGAGCTGGAGGTGATTAAAGAAGCACACATGGTGTTAGTTCTCTGTTCTTAGTTTCAATAAATCACCAGTTTTTGTTCAGTTAATCAGTCTCTCTGTCTATATTGTTTCAAGCACCAAGTAATGTGTTAATATCAAGGGCGCAGTTAGCATTCACCGGACAAAACAAACCTGATAATCAAAAACATAAAAACATGCTAAACCTTTATGAGTCACTACTTAGACCCCAGCTAGTGTATTGTGTTCAGTTCCAGGCACCACACATTAGGAAGGATGTCAAATCCTTCGAGAGGGTGCAGAGATCATTTCGTAGAATGCAGGGTGCCACTTATATGAAGAGGCGGGAGAATATTTTCTTTATAGCAGAGAAGGTTAAAGGGAGCTTTAATAGAGGTGTTCAAAGTTATGAAGACTTTTGATGGAATAAATAAGGAGAAACTGTTTACAGTAGAAGAAGTGGGCACCGATTTATCATAATTAGCAAAAGAACCAGAGGTGAGAAAGAGAGATTTGTTTTTAACCATGGAGTTTGGAGTTTTTAATGATCTGGATTCCACTGCCTGAAAGACTAGTGGAAGTATATTCAGTAAGAACTTTCAAAGGAGAATCAGGTAAATTCTTGAAGGGGAAATTTTGCAGGACTATGGGAAAAGGGCAGGAGAGTGGGGCTATTGGGCTAGCTCTTTTAAAGAGCTGCTGTAGGCACGATGGACTAAATGACCTCATCCTACGGCTTTATAAGCTTAGATAAATAACAAAGAACTGTATGCCTCTATGTATTGCACTACAACTGACGTTTATTATATTATCCAGCAGAAATTATATTTTTATGCTTATTTAAAAAAGGATGTTTTAGGCTGATGACTTCGGGTGCAAAGCTAAAAAAAAACTTATCCAGTTTGATAAATGCACTACAGTGGAAAGCAGCAGTAAAACGAGACATTAAAATATATGTAAAAATGTAGTGCATGTTCAAAAAAGTGGATGACCAACAAGATAAGCAGTGATGGATAGCTACACGTCCTGCAATAGGGAGCTGAAGATAAGCAAGTCAATTGAAAACGCAAGCTACCAGAGTGAGCCATTTAATTAATTTTCCTTTTCCTATTAATCAAAGAAAAGGAAACTTCTATTTCCTCTATTCAACCATATCTTATGAAAAAAGTAAAAAAGAATAGATTAAATTTTCGTGTGTAGAGATCTTTGCAGCTTGATTCTGTTATTTTATACTCTTTCTGCCAGCGTTACCATAAACATTTAGGACAGGCATTGCGGTTTTAAACAATTTTATTGTGAAATTTGGTGTTGGTAAGAATGGAGGTAATGCCTTGAGAAACATAAATATGAGTGAAAGTTCTGTTAAACAGTACTCTAGGGATTCTTAATCCTCCAAATGACGATTCATGAGCAACAATGAGAAGTTTTATTTTTAAAAAATTCAGCGAAGCTTTTTGAAAAGGTCACTTGTGAGAAACTTATGGAGAATTATTCAGCTTTGATGTTGTATAATGTCACACTGTTGTTCCATCTGTCCTCTTAGTACGTCAATAGACCGGTGAAAGGACACATGACACAATTTGAAGAAGAGCAAGGAAATGTTTCTGGTGTTCACGCTAACACTTGTCTCGATCTACAGTACTAAGGATGAATTATCTAGTCAATTATCTCATTGCTCTTTGTGAAATCATACATAATATGTTTTTGCTCAGCCACTAAAAGTTTAGCTGCTTTTAGTTTGTTAGCATCACCCGCAGCTACACAGAGGGACAATCAATCCAGCAGCCTACTTGTCTGGGAATATTTACTTTTCTGTCCAGGTCCTGCGTACTTTCATTATATTGCAAGCTTCCATTAAGTTCATCTTTGCAATTTATGTTCTCTTTACAGCTTTCCATTACAACTATTTTTAATCTAAAATTTAGATTAATAGTGAAGTCTGCCTGGAAATCAGCAGTCATTTGTTAAAGTGCAGCTAAGTCTGCTCATAATGTAACTTCTGAACGTTTACTTTGTGAACTCACTTTACATTATATCCAGATTTGATTTTTCTGTTGCAATCAGTTTTGTATTTGACTGCAGATTTACTAAAAACATCTACTATCATTTCAGAATCTGTTGAATTTTGAGCTGTACTTTGGACTATTAGACTTTGATTCTGCAAATTGAAGGAGAGCTAAAAGATACAGCACCAAAACGTTAAGACAATTATTTAATTTCTGTCAAAAGAAATCTCCATCAATAATTAAAAGCTGAATAAATGAGGCTCAAAAATTGTGGAAGTTAATGTTCATTACCAGATAAGTTGTTTATTAGTAATTAAGACTTAACATACTGTTAAAAGGGTACTTCAATGGAATAGACAAGTCCAATTTTTTTATGGCAAGTTTAGTCTGTATTTATGAGGTCGGAGCAGCAACCTCACACCATTCAATGTATTTGAATGTGAGTCAGATGGTGAGATACTGATCTGGATCTTCTGTGACACAGCCATCATCATGGGATTGCTGATCAACTCGAACTTTTCAATGCCCTGATGGTGCTCTGCATTTCTGGCCAGGTATTCTGAGCCAGGCTTCTTCAGAAATGAGGAGCATGCAGTCCTACGAGTAACCCCATCTCAGCACTGTAGTGTCAGGAGGAAGGTAAGTCACACCCCCTTTTTAAGGTACTAGCTGCTGTTTAAATGTCTAGTGTGAATATGAGTGAAGGGTGAATGGGTGAGTGGATGGATGAGTGAATGGGCAGGGTGGTAGGGTGGTAGATGGCTGAGATAAGTGAGTAAGTGGGTAGGGTGGGTGAGGTGGTAGGTGGGTAGGGTATTTGCCTATTAAAATTACCACAGGAAGTTAAATCTGGTAATTAATAGAGCAAGTACCTTTTGATCAATGTAATAATTTTTAATTCAATGTCAACCAACCTCTTTAGCCTAGAAAGTGAACAATTTAAACAATGGAATTGCTTTACTTCAGGTCATAAATGGTTCTTAGGAGATTTTACAAATATCAAATTTTAGATTTTATGTTTTTTTCTTACTTGGGAAAATAAAATGGGCAAATATATTAGCAATCAATGGTGAAGAATAAAACTGGGAAACATTTAAACCAGTGTTCAATAGAAGATAGATTCTGCAACAAGGAAGGAAAAACACAAGTAGGACTCCATGGATGATTGAAGACATAAGGGAACAACTGAGATTTTGGAAAGAAGCATACACACATACGAATATACAAACACATGAACTAGGAGCAGGAGTAGGCCACTCAGCCCTTCAAGCCTGCTCCCCCATTCAATAAGATCATGGCTGATCTGATTGTAACCTTCCGCCTACCCCCGATAACCTTTCACCCCCTTGTAAATTAAGAATCTTTCCAACTCTGCCTTAAAAATGTTCAAATATCTTGCTTCCACTGCCTTCTGATGGAGAGAGTTCTAAAGATTCACAACTCCCTGAGAGAAAGAATTTCTCCTGTTTCTGTCTTAAATGAGCGACCCCTTATTTTTAAACCATGAACCCTAGTCCTAGATTCCCCTACAGGAGGAAACATCCTCTCCACATCCACTCTGTCAAGACCCCTCAGAACCTTAAAGTAGAGACATGCATGATTAGTGAGAATATGAAGAGATTAGGGTAGAAGTTAAAAAAATGGAAGACAAAGAGAAACTATGAAATTAAATTATCAAGGAACATCAAACAAAATAGTAAAATATTTTACAGGCACATCAATTAAAAAAAGGAAGGCTGTAATGGAAATAGGACCATTAATGGATAGACAGGATAATGCCACAGAGAACAATAGAGTAAAGGCATTAATATTAAATAACTTTGCTTTGTTATTTGCCAGGAAGATAGAACAGGTAGACATGACATTGAATGATGAGGTGAGTAATGAGATAAGTTCACTTAAAATTAAAAAAAGGGAGGTATTTTATAAACTAAACAAACTCATTGAGGACAAAACCCCAGGTCCAGTTGGATTGCATGTATTTTAAAAGAATCTAGGGAAGACAATTAACAAAGGCATTAATACTCATATTTAATATTTCATTAGAAAAAGGTGTAGTGTCAGAGGACTGATGGATAGCTAATGCAATCCCTATATTTAAGAAATGGATTGAATGAGTCCAGGGAACTATAGACCGGTCAGCTTAACACTGGTGATAGGAAAAATAATGGAATCCCAACTAAACGAGAGACTAGAAGAACATCAAGAAATTAGAAATATAATACTGAATAGTGAGAATGGATTTCAAAAAGGAAAATTGTGTTTGGCCAACCTTATTGAATTTTTTAGGCAGCAACAGGGAGAGTAGGCAATGGTAATGAGTAGATATAATTTATCTGGATTTTCAAAAGGCCTTTGGTAAGGTGACCTACAAGAGACTACTGGATAAAGTTAGAGAATGTAGAGACAAGGAAAGTGATAGAATGGATTGCTAGACAGAAAGCAGAGAATGAGAGTAAAGGGTAGTTATTCAGAGTGGCAAAGGTGGGAAGTAGTGTTCCGCGAGGGTCAGTGCTGGGACCAGTGCTGTTCACAATTAACATTAATGGTTTAAAATTTGGAATCAAAAATACAAGTTCTAAATTTGCAGTTGTCAGGGATAATCAATACTGAGGAGAACTACAACAAATTGTGGGAGAACATTAATTAACTTGCAGAATGGGCAAATCATTGGCAAATGAAGTTCAGCATAGATAAATGTGAGGTAGCATGTCTTGGTAGGAAGAATGGGGAGGTCATGTATTGCCTGGAAGATGTAATTCTAAGTCAGGTAGGGGAACAAAGGGATCTTGAGTACAAATAAAGCAATTACTAAAGGTTGCACCAGAGGTTAGCAAGGCCATAAATAAAGCACAGCAAGTTTTACTTCTAGAGGGATAAATTTGAAAAAGCAGGGAAGATATGATAATTCTATATTGAACCTTAGTTAGACCACACTTAGGCCAGGATTTAACTGCCTCTTCCACCAGATGGGATATTATGGTCCCACCAAATTGAATGGAGGTTTAAATGGCTCACCACATCCACCAGGGGGTGACACGCTGTGGCGGGGTCGTAAAATCCTGGCCTTAGGGTAAACGATATAGAGACATGAGCGAGGATGCAGAGAAGATTTGCAAGGCTGATACCAGAAATGCATAGATTATACATATCAGGTAAGGATTGACAGGCTGGATTTCTTTTCTCCTGAGAAAAGAAGGTTGAGGGGTCACTTCACAGAGGTATTTAAAATTTGGTAAAGGTTTTAATAGAGTGCTTACAGAGAGAAGGTTTCCCTTTGTGGGAAAGGACATAACCAGAGGCCATCAATATAAGACAGTCACCAAGAAATCCAATAGGGAATTCAGAGGGAACTCCTTTACCCAAAGAGTGGTGAAAATGTGGAACTTGTTACCACAGAAATGTTGAACGAATAGTATGAATATATTTAAGGGGAAACTAGACAAACATTGGAGGGCGAAGAGAATAGATGGTTACCATGGTATATTTAGATGATAGAAGCTGGGAGGAGGTTCAAGTGGAGTATAAACACCATTTTTTAAAAATGTATTTGTTCATGGGATGTGGGTGTCACTGACTAGGCCAGCATTTATCGCCTATCCCTGATGGCCCTTGAAAAGGTGGTAGTGAGCTGCCTTCTTAAACCGCTGCAGCCCAATTGGTAAAAGCACACCCACAGTGATGTTAGGAAGGGAGTTCCAGGATTTTGATCCAGCAACAGTGAAAGAATAATGATATAGTTACAAGTCAGGATAGTGTGTGGCTTGGAAGGGAACTTGAGGTTTGGTGATCCCATGCATCTGCTGCCCTTGTCCTTCTAGGTGGTAGAGATCACTGACTTGGAAGGTGCTGTCTAGGAGCCTTGGTGAGTTGCTGCAGTGCATCGTGGGGGTGGGGGGGGCAAAGAGGTTCCAAGGAGAGAAGGGGTTCTGGGGCAGGGAACGGGTCCATAGGGGGACGGGGTTCCAGGTGGTGAAGGTGTTCGGAGGGGGAAGGGGGTTGGGGATGGGGGGAGGGTTTGCAGGGGAGAAGGTGTTTGGAGGCGGAAGGGGGTAGGGGTTCCAGGGGAGGAGGGGTCTGTTGGGGGAATGTGATCCAGAGTGAGTAAAGGGTTCTTGGGGGGAAGGGGTCTGGACAGGGGGGATGTCCAGGAGAACGTGCAAGGGAGGGGTCAGATGGGTCCACGACTGCCTCCTGGTGAGCGATCTGAGGGTGGGTGTGCTACGAGGGAATGGTGAGAATGACCGGGGGCAGAGTGAGGTGGTATGGTGGGAGGGTGAGGCTTCGACGGTAACTGTAGAAGGGACAGTGAGGGTGGTTGGCAAGAACTCAGAGGTAGACACAAACCCCGGGGGGGTTGGAAAGAGGTGGTCGGGGAGGTGGGAAAGAGGTGTTCGGGGAGGTGAATGTGGTTGGGGGTGGGATTTTCGGGAAGGAAGGGAATATAAACGTTCACCTGGACATCTCCGAAGGAAAAGGGTTGTGGCTGGTAGGCCATGGAGGGGAGGTGGAAGGTGATGCCAGGGGGGCCAAATGTGAGGGGGACAAGAACTGGCTGACTGGCAGAGGGGAAAAATGGGGGACCGCACAAAAAACTAAATCCAGACCATGCTGTCCAAATCGAAAGTGAAGCGATAGTCGTGGTGGGTGAGATCAGGTGCTGCATGGGAGTGTGATCAGTGGGTGGGCGGAGATGCAGGTCAGCTCAGATGGACAATGGAAAGTGAACCCCAGCAGGCAGCACTGAAAATACTCAGAACATTGAGGTGAGTGTGAAAAATGAAGGATCCGTGTGCCTGGGAGAGTGCTTGTATGAGGCTCCGAAAGGCCCTGCCACACACACACACACACACACACACTTCTCCCTCCAGAATCACTTGTTTGTCAGCTGCTCCCCCTGTAGTGCCAGAGGATGAGGTTGAGGGACCCACAGGCAAAGGGGGCTCAGAGGGAGAGGACAGCCTCGTAGATTCCTGAGTGGATGGCCCAGGGGTGTCCAGCTGCCGCTCCTCCTCCCTTCGGGTGCCCGGGGGCCCTGGTCTGACTCCTTGGGGGGAAAGAACACCTGGAGGGACGTCGAGGTGCTCGTTTCCCTCTCGCATTGACACTGCAAGAACTCACCCATGGTGCCCGCAATGGAGTGCAGGTCTGCACAAATCTCTACGCTCTGCTGGACCAGGGTCTCCATTGTGTCTGCCATCCTCCCCATGAAGAACTCCATACAAGCACATGAGGGCACCACTTCATCAGAGGGCAGGCGGACGCACTCCTCCGATTCGCGTGCCACTCTGCTGAGAGCTTCCAACAGCTCTGTGTGATGTTCCCCCGCCTTCTGCTGACTCTCCAGGATGAGTTGGAAGGCTGAATCCAGAGGCTCGTCATCTGACTCAGACCTCACAGCTGCCTGATCCCAGCAGTCCTCCGAGTGCCGGGGAGCTCGGCCGAACCTGCCTCCAGCTACTGCAGACATGTGTCCATGTGGTAACCACCAGATTGTGAACCCAAGCCTGCTCTACATCTAGGTGCCACTGAGGTATATGTCTCTGCACTGGTGGAGGTGTGGGTAAGCGCTGTGACGGGTCTTCCAGGCTGCTTATTTCCAGCACTTCAATGGCAGCAGTGTCCTCTTGGATGGAAGTGAGGACGTGGATGAAGCTGAGGGACTGGCTGGCTGAGGGTGTCAGTGGCTTGATAGAGCTCCCTGTGAACAAAAGTAGAGAAAATGTAGCGCATGGGCACCAGAGTCAAAAGCAGGAGAGAGAGTGCTCACATTTGCATTGGGAGAGGGATGAAGTGGTGCAGGATCCTCACGGGGGTGTTCACTGTCAATCTCACAGTCACTGCAGCATGGCCCATGTCCTCACCAGTCAGCGTGATGGCACACTCCTCAAAGTGAGTGAGGGGCCTAATGTGGGCCACTCCACCCTGGTCTGGGACCTCTCCCTGCTGTTGTGAGCAGTCTTCTCCTGCATGGAAACAGGTGGAGAGAGTATGAACAGGACGCATGGTACTGCATGGAATGTTTGTGTGGTGAGCGGAGCCATGGACAGGATGAGAATGTGAGCTCGAGTGAGTATGAACCTGATGGAGATGTGAGGGTATTGTCCCTTGTGGTGTGAGGTCCCTGTGGATGTGTGATTGGTTTGTGAGTGTCTGAGTTGAGAGTGGTGAGAAGAGTGAATTACCCTGGTGGAACGGATGAGACCATTCATCCTGTAGTGGCACTGGGTGGCTGTCCTCTTTTGCAGGACATCACAGGGAGCCTCCAATGCGTCCAAAAGGCACTCAAGAGATGCATCATTGAACCTGGGGGCTGCAGTCTTTTACCCTTCAGGGTCATGCCTTCTTTGCAGCAGTCAGAGGCTGGAAGCACTGAGAGGTGTGCGCGTGGTGTCTGGTGTGCTAAAGCAGCGAGGTGATGGTGTGGTGGGCAAATGAGGGCCTGTCTACTATGGAATCGACATGTTTCTCAGGAATACATAGTTAATATGGCGGGTCTGGGACGATGACATGAAAAGCCGTCATTGTGGCCAATGGGTAAAACATCATTTTATCCACCCACTATCGCACTTAGTGCAAATCTGGGACGATTCCACCCAAATCACTTGTTTTTAGTTAAGTGGTAAGTATTTTAAACAAATAATACACATTAATAAAACATATCAACACCTAACTATTTAATTTCAATGGACAATATTGCTTTGCTGAACTGCAAGGAAGAATTTGGCAATAAGGTGGCAAATTATATTCAAGCTTGTCTTTGCCTTGTTTCTTACGTTTTATTGTGTGTTTTCTTTTTGTCTTTTATGTAGAATTACATAGAACATACAGGACAGAAACAAGTCATTCAATCCAACTAGCCCATGCGTTTATGCTCCACTTGAGCTCCCTCCCATTTTTCCTCAACTAATTCTGTTAGCATAACACTCTATTCTCTTCTCCCTCATTGAGCTTCCCATTAAACATGCCTATAATATACGCTTCAACTACTGTGGCAGTGAGTTCCACATCCTCACCACTCTCTGGGTAAAGACGCTTCTTCTGAATTTGATTTTTTTAGGGACTATCTCATATTGTTAGCCTCTAGTTTTGCTAATCCCCAAATGTGCAAATGCCCTCTTTATTTCTACTCCATCAAAACATTTCATACTTTTAGATACCTCTATTAGGTCATCTGCAGTCTTCTCTTTTCAAGTGAAATAAAGAGCCATCCTGTTCAACATTTCTATATATATATATAAATGTAACCTCACATTTCTGATATCGTCCTAGTAAATCTTTCATTGGGCAGAAGCGTCCGTGCCCGCTGGTGTTGGGCATGTTCAGTGACGTGAGCGGACAATATGGCGAGAAGGCCAAAAATCGGTTTCATGACATCGTGGAGCCAGTTTAGGATCGTCTCCTCAGCCCATCGATGGTGGGCTGCGTTTCATGTTATCGGATGTCGGAAATCTCATTATAATAGATCAGCATATAATCATAAGGCTAGCCCGCCAGACTCATCCCCCACCTACACCCCTCCCCTGCCCCCCAGCCGCCAGTTTGTCCGCCCATGCCAAAAAGTTTCACAACAGCATATATAAGGTGTACACTTGGCGGGCTGCACTTTGAGGGGAACTTGGAGATGACTTCACAGTAATATTGTGGAGTGCTTGCAAGGGATGCCTATTGGACTTCAAGATTCAGGGGATTGCCGGGAAGGGGCAAAGGCTGCCCTGCGGTTGCAGGTAGCACACAAGCACGTGTGGGGTGGGGTCGTGGTGGTGGGTGAGGGAAACGGCCACGCATTAGGGAAACCTGTACAGAGTGATCATTCCTCTGCAGCTGAGACAGTACAGGTGCAGTCACGTTGATATGGTTGAAGTTGGGCCTCTAGTTTATCTGCCCACTCAAGCAACGCAGAGGCATCAAAGTGCCACCAATGTTCCAGGGCTTTTCACCCCTCGGGCACAGACTGAAAACTAATGAGCATTTTAGTGGACTGCAGAACAGTTGTACGACTGGGCACATTGTACAATCTCCTTGCAAAAGCTGGCCATGGAGCAGTCACTGGTGGAGGTGATCACAGCCCCTTGTAATGTCAGCATCCCAGCTTGGACCAGTCTCCCCCTTGGTTCAAGCTAACAGCGCGGGTTAGGAGAATGCCTGCTCCTGAGCTGAGGGCACAGCTTGCAGTGCAATGGGCAAAGCTGCTGCCAGCCGGTCAGGTGGAGTGAGCGGAGGAAGGTGGGGTTTCAGGCACTCATGCAGCGCACTTTTCACTGACTATCCAAGTGATGGCCAGCACTCTCCAGGATGCGTTAAGGGGCCTTCAGGCTTAACCAAGAGAGTTTCTTAGTACACCCACACATTTCTCTTTCATCCTGCAGGAGGGGTACGTCAGGATCATGGAGCCTGGTGAACTAGCTTTCTGCCTTGTGGCTTACAGGGAGCGAAGATGGCGGAGAAGAGAGCAACTGAGGCATCTGGCTTTGCAGAGGGAGGAGCAGAACCCTCTGTAAGAAGGGGTGCTTGGGGCACCCACACATGCCGCTGAAGAGCCACAGTGAGCTGTCGCTTGTTGGCGCCTAGTTAGACCCAGGGTGCACATGGAGGGCATCCACTGCAAGTGACTATGAAAGTGACAGCGGTGCTCAATTTCTATGCCAGTGGCTCCTTTAGGTGCTACACGGGTGATCTTTGTGGGATATCACAAGCCTCCACCCACAAATACATCCATGAAGTCATGGATGCCACCTTCGTAAGGGCACATACCATTTGCCCAGGACTAGGAGAGCCAGGATGCAAAACCTATTAGATTTGCCCAGATCTCGTGTTTCCCACAGGTGCAGGGTGCCATCGACTGCGCTCACATGGTGCTCAGATCTCCGTCGCAACAGTGGTCATCCATGTTAACCGCAAAGGAGTCCATTCGCTGAATGTGCAGCTGGTGTGCGACCACCACAAACACAACCTGCAGGTCTGCACACAGTTTCCAGGGAATGTGCATGGCTCCTACATCCTGAGCCGCTCACAGATCCCTGGCGTCTTCCAGGGTCCACAGAGGCTGCGGGGATGGCTCTTCGGGGATAAGGGCTACCCACAGAGGGCGTGTCTGGTGACAACCGTATGGCAGCCTCAGACTGCAGCAGAGTGAAGCTATAATGAGGCTCATGCTGCAACTTGCAACTGGGTGGAGCAAACCATCGGGATTCTGAAAATAAGTTTCCGGTCCTGGACTGGCCTGGTGGAGGCCTGCATTATAGTCAACTGAGGGTTTCACACATCTTTGTCGCCTGCTGTGCCTTTTACAACCTGGTGCTGCAACAGGGAGAGGAGCTGGCTGAGGAGGAGATGGAGGAGCTGGAGATCTCCTCTGATGAGGAGGACGTCAACGGTGATGAGGCTGAGGAGGCCCTCACACTAGCCAGACGAGGCAGGCATGCTCAGGAGGCCCTCATAGCTCCTAGATTTGTGGAGGATGATGACGACATGCAGTGAGGAGGCACCATAAGATCCTCACATTGCATCTATGAACGTTTGACTCCAGTCTGGATATTGGCAGTGCACATACCCCCTGTGATAATGCTCCTGTTATGGAGACACAGTGGAGGCACTAATTGACACTCGATTGCAGGAGGATGATGAAGACATGCAGTGAGGGCACTCCATAGATCTTCACATAGCCTCTGAGAATGTCTGACTCCTGTCTGGCCGAAGGCAGCTTACTTGCGCTCTTTGATCAGGGTCATTTCATAGAGACGCAGCTGTGAAACTTTAAATGCATCTGACCCTTTGTCCGCCTTTAGCACCTGACCCCTTAAGGAGCACAGTATCACTGTTCACAGATGCTGAAGAGATGGGGGTCAGCCCCACCTTAAAGGTGCTGAGAGCACACAGAGAGAATGACAGAACTCTGTGATGCCTGCCCACTACATCCTGGCAGCAATGACAAGCACCACTGAGGTGCAGGCAGCAGTAATGTGTCCAGGGAGTGTGAGCTTCTGACATGTCTTGCTTCTTCCTTAACCGAGCTTTCCCCCCAACTGTGGTTGACAGGGCCCTCAGCCGTGTCTGATCCATCTCTCGCGCCTCTGCCCTTATACCTTCTGCTCCCTCCCAGAACCATGATAGGATTCTCCTTGTCCTCAATTTTCACCCCACCAGCCTCCGCATTCAAAGGATCATCCTCCGCCATTTCCGCCAACTCCAGCATGATGCCACCACCAAGCACATTTTCCCTCAACCCCCCCGTCAGCATTCCGTAGGGACTGTTCCCTCCGGTACACCCTGGTCCACTCCTCCATCACCCCCAACACCTCAGCCCCCTACCACGGCACCTTCCCATGCAATCACAGAAGGTGCAACACCTGCCCCTTTACCTCCTCCCTCCTCACCATCCAAGGCCCAAACACTCCTTTCAAGTGAAGCAGCGTTTCACTTGCACCTCCTTCAGTTTGGTCTATTGCATTCACTGCTCCTAGTGTGGTCTCCTCTACATCAGGGAGACCAAACGCAGACTGGCTGACTGCTTTGTGGAACACCTCTGGGCTGTCTACAAGCATGACCCAGACCTTCCAATCGCTTGCCATTTTAACACACCATCCTGCTCTCATGCCCACATGTACATCCTTGGCCTGCTGCAATGTTCCAGTGAAGCCTAGCGCAAACTGGAGGAACAGCACCACATCTTCCGATTAGGCACTTTGCAGCCTTCCGGACTTAACATTGAATTCAACAACTTCAGACCATGAATTCTCTCTTCCATCCTCACCCCCTTTTTTTTCATCCTCTTTCTTCTACATTCATTTTTTACCCAGTTGTTTTATTTTTATTCATTTATCCGTAGTTTTATCCCCTTTTTTCCCACTTTCTATTCTTTTTTCCCCCTCTCTCACACACACCTTCATTTCCCTCATCCCATCCATGGGACCACTCACCAACCAGACAGGCCAGGCATGCTTATCATCTGGCCTGGCAGGCATCCTGCTTACACTCTCTCCATCTCTATTTATGCAGGACAAGCTGGCACACAACAAGATGGGGAGATCGCAGACTGGTGGAGGAATGCCTGAAATCCAGGTCCTCATGGACTTTGAAAACATAGCCATCCAGCTGGCCGGCAATGATCTGGACCAGTCCTGTGCTGACGGTGAGGTTGGCGTTGCTCTACCAAGTGAGGATCCAGCAGTGCAACACCCATCAGATAACCATGCTGTGAGTGATGTGTCCTGTTTCACAGGCCACTGCCATGCACTAATATCTCCCCTTGTTTCCGCAGGCACATCTGGGAAACAGCTGACAGAGCCTTTAATCAAGCCCCAAAGAAACCTCTGAAGATGAATCTGAAGGCAGCCTCCTTGAAGTCCCATCACAGCGCTCACACACACCCTCCACCAGCGCAGAGACACACACCTCGGTGGGACCTAGCTTTAGAATAGCCTTGGGATCACAATCTTGTGACCACATCACACTGTCTCATCCACAGCAGGCAGCGGCAGGGATTTCCCAGGTCCCCAGCACTCGGAGTACTGCTGGAGGCCAGAAATGTTCTGAGTCCGAGTCTGACGAGCCTCTGGACTCGGTCATGTCACAGGTGCTGAAGCTGCAAAGGCAAGCTAGGGAACATCAGGAAGGGATGTCCTCTGCTCTCCTCAGATTGCAAGGCTCAATGAAGGAGTCTGTCCACCTTCAGGCTGAAGTGATAGCGCTGGCATGCCAACACATCGAGGTCAACATTGGTAGGATGGTGGCTGCCATGGAGGCCTTGGCTCAGGACATTGCTCCTGCACTGCTGTGCAGACTGAACTCCATCGCTGATGCCACAGTTGGCCTCCAATAGGGGTGCGGGGAAGCTCAATCTCACTCCAGCTACCCCTGCTCCTCAATGAGTCAGCTAGGGGCCGTTGGGCACCCGTGGGGAGGTTTTTCAGCAGGTGCACATCCCAGGGCCATCCACCGAGGTGAATCTGTGAGTGTCCAGCCCATCTGAATCCCCTCTTCCTGTGACTCCAGCAGTTCCAGCTCCACAGCTCGAGGAGGTTGCCACTGCCACACAGCAGGTCCCTGAAAACACATCAGGGTCCCCCAGGTCTCGAGGCCCTGTAGAGGACATCCGTCAAGGTCATCATAGACAGGGCGTAGCAGTAAGCAACCTGCCTTTGCCTCCGCTTTAGATGCCTGGGGAGCACTAAGGCAGTGTTAGGAAGGTTAAGAAGATGTAGTTGCACAGCCTGGGGATGGGTGTTAATCACTTGATGAGCAGTGTTCGTGTCACTCAGATGTGAAACCTTTCTGCACAAGATAAAGGCATGTGTCTCACACCAGGGCCTCATCCCTGTGCTTTGTGCAGCCTTCAGATCAAAGTCATGGTCCAGCCTCACATTCACTGGACAAATTAGTAATGCCTGCACCTCGATGGTGCTTGTCATTGCTGCCAGAATGTCGTGGGCAGGCGACACAGAGTTCCGTCATTCTCTCTGTGTGCTCTCAGCACCTTTAAGGTGGTGTTGGCCCCCATTTTGTCAGCATCTGCGACCAGTGACACTGTGCTCCTGAAGGGGGTCAGGTGCTGAAGTTGGACAAAGGATCAGATGTTCTTAAAGTTTCATGGCTGTGTCTCCATGATATGACCCTGATCACAGAACACAAGCGAGTCGTCCTCAGCCAGACAGGAGCCAGACATCCTCAGAGGCTATGTGAAGATTCATGGAGTGTCCTCACTGCATGTCATCATCATCCTCCCGCAATCAAGCGACCATTAGGGCCTCCACTGCATATCCATGATGGAACATCACATTTCTCAGCTTCTTGCGTTGGGCGGTATATGTTCAGTAAAAGGGAATTAGATGTTAACAAGGTTGTTGGCATTTTTGATGTGAGCAGGCAAACAAGTTCCATGCACTTTTGCTTTTAGGCACATAATTGTTCATGTAGTTCTGTGACAATCCAATACCAGCAAACAGGATGATAAACAATGAGTAGAGAACTGCACCTATACGCTGGATGCAGCGGCATCTTCCAATGCCCTTTTCACATGAAGGGCTGTGAGGGGTACATCGTCGACACTAGTGTCATTCTCTACAATGTTGTCCCAAACCTTTGATTGTTGATTCCTTCTGCTCCTTGAGGCCTTCGTGAGACTCTGCAAATGAAGAAAAAAACTATCAACATATCTCAGAGACACACTTAATTTGCAACGGCTGTGAGCACAAAGTTTCAGTTTTTTCATTGTGATTTACCTCCAAGCAAAGGGATCCATGCCTTATAAAAGGCATCATCCTGCAACCAGTTTCCCTTCCACAAATCGTAGTCAATCGAGCTGCCAACGTTCGCCTGGACCCAACTTATCTTGTACACCTTTGAGTGATGGTAGATCTTGGGATCAAACTCTTTAATGTCTCCTTTTATTGACACAATCCTGCAAACTTGCTAATCACCCAAGAGTCAGACATAAACTAACTTTGCTGCACCAGTGTTATATCCTACTGTTGGGTCACTTTGCTTGTGAACCGGTTACAGGCTTATCTGTTGGCAGGTGAGTTGGCAACAATATACTGCAGACGCAAAGACCAATACAAGATGAAGCACATGCTGTTTATTTACACAGACAACAGAGCACAAACATGACGTGTGCTTCTTCAACCAGACCCTACTCTAAACTAACTCTTAACATTGTAGCCCGCGCTACACAGCATTTGGGTCATACAGTCACGTGGTCAATCTGCTCACATTCTCTTAAAGGTGTATTGCACCTCAGATTACCACATCCCTCCCCATTTACTTGAAAGTACAATTTACAATATATTAACTATTTGTATGAATAAACTATTTACAAATTCACTCTCTCTGGAGGCTTCTTCAAATGTATTGACCATTGTAGTTCAACAACTTTGGATGGTTTATCTGAGGCCTCTCTTTCAGTAGTTATCTGTCCACTAGGTTCTCCAGTAGGAACCTGTAAGTTTGTCTCTCCGACTCTCTCAGGCTCAACGGATCCTACAGGTACTTCCAAAGCAAGAGGAGTTCCTTCTACCTGTGGTGTAGACTCCAATGGGAACGCTTGGTACATCTTTTCTTATAGATCTGTTTCCCTTTTCCTGAGTTGTTCTCCATGCCTCCTAATTATCTGACCTTTGACCAATATGTGATAGGTAGAGGTCCTGTCACTGCACTGGCTTCAACTGATAGTCATTTGGGCCCATCTCCAAAGCCGTTTGCAAAAACTGCTTCTCCTACAGTGAAGTTTCTTTCATGACTGTGGTAATTCTGTCCATTTATCTGGGCCTCCTGGCTTCTCTACCTTCCCCCCTAAATTCGGCCTAATGAGACTCAAACATGTCCTGAGATGTCTCTTCATTAATAACTCTGGGGGTGTGCAATACCGGTGGTCTTGTGTGGTGCAGCTGAGTAGGAAACATGATAATCTAATTGCAATAGAGTCTCCATTTAGTTTTATCATTCCGGACTTGAAGGCCTGGACTTCTCTCTTGGCTGCACCATTGGATACAGGGTGGTACGGTGAGGTCTTGACATGTGTCATGCTATTGAGACTTGTGAACCTTTGGAATTCCCCGCTGGTGAATGCTGTTCCAATATCAGACACTAAACGGTGTATCGCAAAACTCTGATGCAATCTGTCTACGCTGGCAGCAGATGTGGGTGATCTCACCTCATATACACCCATCCATTTGGAGTCAGCATCTATAATCAATAGGAACATTGTGCACTAAAAAAGGCCCCATATTGTCAACGTGGAGGCGGACCCATAGCCTTCCTGGCCATTCCCTGGGATGCAACGGAGCAGAAGGAGGCAATTTCTGCACCTGTTGGCACTGCATGCAGCTCTTCACCATGTTTTCGATTTCAGTGTCCACCCCTGACCACCATAAGTAGCTGCGCACTGACATTTTCATTCTAGAGATTCCGGGGTGAGTACCATGCAATTCTATCAGTAATGGTTGTCTTCCTCTCAGAGGCACACTTACTCTCACTCCTCACAGTAAGATGCCATCCTGGCAGGTCAGCTTGTATCTCCTGTTAAAATAGGGCTTCATTCCACCTAACTTTGGCTCATTGCACCATCCCTGCAACACTTGTTCCCTGACGTGAGACAAAGCTGGATCGCGGTCTGTCCATTCACTGATTTGTTTGGCATTTACTGGTGATGAATCCAGAAAGTTTAATAACAAGACTAGTTTGTGAGGAATTGGGACATTCATATTGCTGTCTTTTAGAGGTAATCAGCTCAGTGCGTCGGCATTTGCAATCTGGCTTCCCAGCAGTGGATAAAAGTATATTTGTAAGCAGCTAAAATCAGTGCCCACCTTTGAGTGCGTGCCGAGGCAATTGGAGGTATTGCCTTACCTTTCCTAAACAAGCCTAGTAGTGGCTTGTGATTGGATACAATGGTGAAGTGGCGACCGTGGATGTATTGGTGGAACTTCTTAATGCCAAATACAATGGATAAGCCTCCTTTCCCTATTTGTGAGTGTCTTCGTTCTGCCATACTGAGTGCTCTTGAGACATAGCCAATGGATCATTCGGAGCCATCTGCCATCCAGTGATAGAGTACTGCCCCTACTCCATAAGGGGATGTGTCACAGGTTAAAATGAACTATTTTCTTGGGGTGAAATGTACCAACAGGCCGATGAATGTGGCAACTACTTTAGTGCCATAAAAGCCTGTTGTTGTGGAGCTTGCCAAGTCCACGTGTGGTTTTTCTTGAGTAACTTTATAACGGAGCCAATACTTTTTAAAAAATTCATTCATGGGATGTGGATGTCGCTGGCTAGGCCATCATTTATTGCACATCCCTAATTGCCCTTGTTCCAAGGGCACTTAAGAGTCAACCACATTGCTGTGGGTCTGGAATCACATGTGGGCCAGACCAGGTAAGGACGGCATATTTCCTTCCCTAAAGGACATTAGTGAACCAGATGGGATTTTTTTTACGACAATTGACAATGGTTTGACTAATCAGGGTCAAGTTACCTGGTTTAAATTTCAAACAATGCTTGGCAGTTAACTGTCAGTCACCAACACTGTTGCATTCTCCATGGCAACACCACTTGCCAACCAGTCAGAACTCTCTTCACAATTTTCCCCTTATATTGGTATTCTTGCAAATGTCCTGATGAGTGCAAGATGAAAAGCTTAGACATGTCTCTTTTTTCAACAATACTTTTCATGATTTGTTTATTTGTACTCAGGGATCCATTTTTTTTACCTCTACTCTATTTAGATTCACATTTTTCAGGTAATATGTGACCTGCCACTCTGAATGGCCACCCTTTACTTCATCTCTCTGCTTTCTGTCTACATCCAGATAGCTATTCATTTTGCTACATGAACCCTGACACCCCAGGGTCTGTTCTTATTCATTGATCTATTATCTTTTGAAAATCTAGATAAATTAAACCTATTACATTACTGAGGTATGCTCTCTCTGATCCTCTTCAAATAATTCAGTGAGGTTGGTCAAAAAAGACTTTCCCTTTTGAAATCCATGCTATTTACTATTACATTTTTGAAGGTTTTTCTATTCCTCCTTTAGTCATGATTCTATTTTTTTCCTACCACTGATGTTAAACTCTATAGTTTCCTTGACATAATCCTATAAACTTTTTTAAACATAGATATAATATTAGCTAACTACTAGTCCTTTGGCAACACACTTTTCTTAACAAATTATTAAATATGTGCAATACCGCCTCTTGTTATCCCTCTTTAAGGTTCTTAATAAAATGCCTGGGTGTAATTCATCCCGACCAGCAGTTTTATCCTCTTTGAGTTTGATTAGTTTATTTAAAGTTTCTCCATTATTTTAAATTCAGTTACATAATATCTAATCACATCTTGTCGTGTCATGTGCACTTGATCCATCTCCCTGGCGATTTTTAAGTAATTATTTAATATTTCTGTCATTCACTGCTGTCTGGGATTTTATCCTATCCACCTCCTTCTGGCCCCAGTCCCATCCCTACCTCCTGTTTTTAAATTTATATTCCTGCAGAATATTTCACTATTTTGTTTCATGTTTGATATGTTAACTTGCCTTTTTTTTTATCTTTCTCTCTTAATATCTTTCCATTATCCCTTGGCATGCTCTCCTCTGCTATCCAGTGGTGGAATCTTATCAGCTGTGCAGAGATGGCTTTGGAGGCAGGAGAGCAGGAATTTCGGAAAATCTCGTGCCTGGGTGACTCCACGACTTGTTCCCACCTCCGAGCATTTCTTCAGAGGCAGGGTCTGAATGGCACCAGCTACCCAGGTAGCAGCTGCAGGTAGCCAACTAGTGGTAATTAAGTTGCCATTTGTGGACAGACTGATGACCCTGCCGGGATCTTCCCAGTGGCAGACAGGCCCCTTTTTGAGGCTGATGCCCAGCAGAAAGCTGGAGCGGGCCTCCTGGCAGTAAGTTGGAGAACCAGCAAAGTATTTTTTAATTCAGCTTCCCCCACTTCCCAACAGTTGCCATGGGTACCAGAGTGCCACAGTTGCAGCTGCAGGCTTCCCTTCCACAATGATAGCCTGGCACAAAAGCAAAACACTGCGGATGCTGGAAATCTGAAATAAAAACAGAAAATGTTGGAAATATTCAACAGGTCAAGCAGCATCTGTGGAGAGAGAAGCAAAGTTAATTGTTTAAAGGCTAGTTGATTATAGCCTGGCAGCTGTGGCCACAGTTTATTTTTAAACTTTCATAAGTCTTCAGTGGGTGCCTCTATCTTCAGGCGCCTTCATGGGCACCCACTTACATTGGCACTGCCACCTCTCCCAAGTGGGGCTGCCGGCTGCTCAGAGCCTCTGGCACCCCCATTGGCCTGTACAAACCACCTTCTGTTCTTAATTGGATGGAGCTCCTGGAGGAAGCCAATTAATTGGCCACCTCCAAGAAGATGGTGGAAGTGGGTGGACCTCAGAAAGCATCCACGTTGAGATTCGGAAATGTTCCAAGCCCACCTCTAAAAGGTAAGGCGGCAAGATTCCGTTGCGTGTACTCAGCATATGCCACATTCTTTACCCTCACTTTTTCCCTTATGTCTTTATTCATTCATGGTATCTCAATAGTTCATTCTTGATTTCATTGAAATATATTTTTCCTGGACTTTGTTGAACACCATTTTAAATGCTCCTCATGTCTGTTCTACATCATTGTTTGTCAATATTGTTTTCCATTTTATTTTCCCAAGTTTATTGTCAGCCCCTCAAACATCAGCTTTTCTCCAATATATGAGCGTTTTCTTTGTCATGCTTATGTCCTTCTCAATTATTATCTTTCCTTCTCAATTATTATCTTAAATCATATTTTATTTGGTCACTATTGCCTAGATGTTCCCCTATTGTTCTTCTCTTATCTACTCTGGTTGATTCCCCATTACTAGATCCAGGAGTGAATCCTCCTTTGTTCATTTATATGTTGGGTTTAAAAGGAGTCCTGTACACTTATGCCCTTTATCTGCCTCTTCTGATCAATTAATTTTGGGGTAGTTGAAATTCCCATTAACAATTATCCTATGGCTGGGGTTTTCTGGCCCCATTGTGGCGGGACCCACCACAGGAGATTTGGCAGCCCAGCCAAAAGTCCATTAACTTTCTGCAGGACCGAAAGAACCCGGTGGTGGGCTGGGCCGGAAAATTCCATCCTGTGCTTTTTTTTCACTCCCCCAATTTGTCTACACGTCTTTCTCCGCCTCCCTTACATTACAATGTCGACCATCTCTATTAGTGTGATTGATCATTTGTTATCTTTTATCTCTACCGGCATGTATCTTATTTCTGTCTTATTGATGGCTGTGTCTCTTTTTGCTTCTGCCATTATGTTATCTCTAATAAGTACAGCCACTCCACCTCTCATTTTCTTCTCCATATTTCCTGAATATGTTAAACCCTGCAATGTTTCATTGGGTTATTAAAATCTCTCCTTTGCATGGTCTATTTTTGCCCAAATGCTCGGACATTCAGTTATTGTAGACACCAGCATTTTGATCCCTTAACAGCTTTGTTCAATTTTATAACTCTTGCTAAAACATTCAGCTTCTTGTTCATTCATTAAAAGACTCACACTTCACTGGTGTTTTGCATGACAACTTTCTTTGTGACCATCAGTAAAAGCAAAGTCTAACTCATTACCACAAGTTAAATTTCCTTTGATGTTGACTAATTTGTATAATTATATTCATTACATTCATTTTTCTATTTGCTGGCTTAATTACCACAAGCAATAAAATAACAAATTCAAAAGCAACATCTTATATGGTGCTCTGGTTTACTAACGAAACTGCCAATACGGCTCAGAGGATGATTATATCCTTTCAGGATTACTTTAACTTTGTGTGATAGTGCAAAATGAATAGCATCAATTCATCCCTCTATTATACAACTTTCCTGAGTAACTGGCAGCTGACTTGATATCACCCATTTTATGTTATCAGCCAAAATCACCACTACCCCTTTTGTCTCTATTGATGTTAATTCAGTTTTATTATGCAGTTGGGTTTGTGAGTTCTGACTAAGCCCTCCAATGTCAGCTGTGGCTTAGTTGGTAGTGCTCTCACTTTGGAGTTCTGGGTTCAATTCCTACTCCAAGCCTCGAGAATAAAAATAAGGTTGACACCCCAGTACAGCATTGAGGGGGTGCTGCACTGTCAGAGGTGCTCTCTTTTGGATGAAACGCTAAACCAAGACCCTATCTGCCTGCTCGGCTGGATGTGGAAAATCCCTTGGCACTATATCGAAACAGAGGAGGTGGGGGATGGGGGGTGGGGTGGTTGCACTATTAGAGATGCTGTATTTAGATGAGATCTTAAACCAGGACCCTGCCCTCTCAGGGGAACATAAGATCCCCAGCTCTACTTTGAAGAAAGGAAGGGGAGTTCTTCATGATGTCCTGGCCCATATTTATCCCTCAATCAACATCAAAAAGAACAGTTTACCTGGTCATTATGACATTGCTGTTGGTGTGAGTTTGTTGTGTGCAAATTGTCTGCTGTGTTTGCTACATTAAAAGAATGACTATGCTTCAAAAGTAATTCATTGGCTGTAAAGGGCTATCAGATATCCGGTGATTATGAAAAGCACCAGGTAAATGCAAGTCTTTCTTTATTCCCCAATTCTACCAGCAATTTCTACTTGAAAAATAAATAAGAATAGATAGACAAATAAGTTACAGCAAATAATATTGTGTTTAAAGGAATATTGCTGGCTTCATTTGAGCTCTGAACTTTTCAGTTAGATCACGCTGAGCTGTACCTCAATTCCATGGGCTGAGTTTTCCATTCGGCAGGCGAGCAGAGCTGAAGCAATCACGGGCGACTGTGGACAGGTTTGCTGCTGGTGATCAGAGCGGGGCCGCCATTTTGTGCAGGGGGGCCAATTAAGGCCCATCCGGCGCATTTTACACTCCCGTGGAGAGCGGGACTTTTAAAATTGCGGAGGGCGTGTACAGGCCGCCGATTCCAATGGGGAACCTGGCAGTCTGTATGAAAAAAGGCCAGGCAGCCTCCTTTAGGCTGATCACCATGGCTGGCTCCAGATTGGGGGATACAGGGGGTCTGCACAGCAGGCTGTCGTAGAGGGAAGGCCAGAGGAGCAGGGCAGGCTGCAGGGTAGGCCAGCGGGGGGCCAATGTGCCCTTCGCTTCTCTGATAATTGCCTTGCTGCCCTCGTTGAGGAGATGGCAGCACGGCGAGAGGTCCTGTTTCCCAGGATAAGAGGAGGAGGGCCCCCGACATGATGAAGTGGGCCTGGCAGGAGGTAGCGGAGGTGGTTAGGTCCAGGGATGTTGTACAGCGAACATGGATCCAGTGCCGCAAGCGCTTCAATGATTTGTTGCGCTCTGGAAGGGTGAGTACCATGTTGGCCTTGGCCATTTAACCCAGGAGGTAGCCTTAGCCTTTGAGAGCCCTCCCATGTCTTAGTTTCTTAACTGCATTGACTCGTGTTAGACATTTGGCGCACACTGGGTGATCAAACAGATAATAACCATGCTTACATCAGCCTTAGTGGTTAATGAGAAGATGGGTTCTCCCTGCACCATGTGTTGGTCTTTGTCACACTTGAGTAGTCTGGGGGCAACCTGCAGGAGAGGCAGCTAGGCACATACTCATAACTCCAACACATGTCTTATTGACGGTGATGAGATGGTGGAAGGGGAACCTCAAGGTGTCGTGGCCAAGAGCCATCTGCTGGCCTCGGCGCTGCACCTAGTTGCACCTCTTTGCCAAGGGAGCTTAGACCCGTGTGTTATTCAAAGTGATGGACGCCGAATGTGTCCAAGGTGGCTGTTGGGGGAGGGGGTTGGGAGCAGCCGTACTATCTTTTGGTGACTGATCACCAGTAGTGTGGACAGGAGCCGCTGGAGGCCTCAGATGGGTCGCTATGGTTGGGGTGCAGAGTGCAAGTGCAGAGTACACGAGCGATCAGCCCCAATAAAAAATGTTCTCTGTTCTGCAGGAGAAAAATGCGCACAACATCTATGAGCGTTCGCGCACTGGTGGCAGCCAGCCCATGCTTCCAATTCTCAGCCGTTTTGAAGAACAGGCCGTGGAGTTGGAAAGGCGCCATGCGGCCAGGTCGGCAGGTGTCGGTGAGGCTGGGGTGCAGCGGCCAGGTATTTAAGGCCCACAGTCCCATCCACTCTGTCTCCCCGCCATCCAAAGCACTGATGATTGTTGCAATTGTTAATGCAACACTGCTCATTCACAGACTGATACAGTCAGATGTGTGGGCCATACACAAAGGTCCCTCAGCCGTTTGAGGATGCGCATCTCTAGCACCTTCCAAAGTTGCCTTATCCCATTTGTGACCACTATCCCCATGGCCTAGCATACCATGGCATCGCTACTGCACATCCAAATACTTATTATATCTTAGGAGGGTTTGTACCTCCACCACCCTTTCAGCCAGTGCGTCCCACATTACTCTATCCAAAAGGTCCTCAGCACCTCACCTGTCAACCTCATGCCCCTCAACTTAAATAAATACCACCAAGTTAGTCATCCCTCCGCCAAGGGGAAATGGTGCTATCTGTCCACCCAGTCTATGCCCCTCATAACGGTATGAAGGTCAATAACGTGACCTGTCAATCTCCTGTGTTCCACGGCAAATGTCACCAGTGTATACTATGTTTCCTCATAACTCGAACTCTCCAGGCCAGCATGCATCCTGGTCAGGAACTTCTGCACTCTCCCCACTCCAATGCCCTCCCTACCATGGAGTGCAGGTCACTACTGAACGCAGAAGTGCAGCTGTGGTCTCGACAGCGATTTCTACACTTGCAACATGACCTCCCTTTTCCTACATTCTATTCCGCGGCTAATAAAGGCAAGTCTGGCTTCGACCTTGTTAAACGCCTTATGTTCCTGTTCTGTTACCTTAACGGGCCTGCCCAGTAAGATCCCTGTAATCGTTCTTACTTTCCATGGTCCTACCATTTCTCCTGTATTCCCGTACCTTGTTTGTCTTGCCCAAGTGCATAACCTCACACTTATCCACATAATATTCCATGTGGCATTCCTTAGGCCATCTGAGCAGCCCGTCTGTATGCGCCTGTAATGTTTGGGCTTCCTCTTGACTATTTACCACCCCACCAATGTTCATCTCCTTAGGTTCTTGAAGATTGAGTGCATTATGAGCCTGGGGGGAATGGGATGAATTGTGTTGTTGACTGAACGCTAACTGGTCCACTGTCCTTGTTGTTAATTTCACCATCACCACCGCATGGCCGCCAGGAGGAGGTCCAGAGTCCCCCTTTCACACCTGAGGGGCGTCAATTGTCGAGCATTTCAGTGAGCCAGGCACCAGCGCAGCGACTACCACATCGGATGGGGAATGTAACATCGGCTAGTGTCCCGGGGCAAGTGGAGAGGGCACTTTACAATCGCTGGAGGAGATGGCACGGACAGAGAGTGCCGATGGTGCCAGCAGCCGGAGGACTGCAGGGAACCAGGCACATACTGATTCGGGCCGTGATGATGTGCCTCTGGAGATGTCCGCCATGCAGCAGCTGCAGGAGAAGCAGCCGGGTGCACGGGAGCATCTGGCAGTGTTGCATGAGACTATGCTTCACTTTGTTTCTGTGATGGAGGAATCCAGGCAGAGTGTCAGTGATGGCATGAACTTCATGTCAGAGCGTCAGGCTTCCTCCATGGAGAACAAAAACAGAATTACCTGGAAAAATTCAGCAGGCCTGGCAGCATCGGTGGAGAAGAAAAGAGTCGACGTTTCGCGTCCTCACGACCCTTCAACAGAACAGACAGGGTCGTGAGGACTCGAAACGTCGACTCTTTTCTTCTCCACTGATGCTGCCAGGCCTGCTGAGTTTTTCCAGGTAATTCTGTTTTTGTTTTGGATTTCCAGCATCCGCAGTAGTTTTTTGTTTTTACCTCCATGGAGAGATTGGCGACTGTCATGGAGAGGGGCTTCTAACAAGTTGATCAGCTTTTGCTGGGGATACATTCGGGCCTGCAATCCCTCACAGCATTACTGGCCACCGGTGGTCATTGGCAATGTGGGAGATATTCTGGGCACCAACTGTCGCCGCTCGATGCCCATCCATCTGTGGTGAGCAGGGAGGTCCAATGTGACCTCACGTCGGCGCAGCAGCTGCCTGTTGTCTCTGCGAGCTCTTCTCAGGGCGCTCCGGATGAGGGCAGCAGCTCCTCCGCCCTTCTGCCAGTGACCATTGCATCCGTTGAGGCTGCGACAACTGGGGAGGTGCCAGTTCTGGAACTGGCCACTCCCTCCCAGGTGGGGCTATCACAGGCTCCACGGACCAGAGGACGCCCGCCAAGGTCATCGAGGCAAACAGGACAGCAGAGTCAGCAGGCTGTCTCACCAGCCACTCCGAGCGATGGAGCGGCACCCAGACGCAGCACCCGCAAACGTAAGCAGAAGGCACATTAGGCACTCCACGGGTTTGTCACTGGTGATTTCTGTTGGCCCGAGATTAGGGAGTTTATATTTTTCAACGTTGGAATAATGTTTTGTTTTGATTTTTGTGCACCATCTGATGGATGGATGGAAATTAAATCCACATATGTTACCATGGCTGAGGGTGTTTCCTTTGTGCTGAATTTGTATGTTTCACAGACATATCATGAGTGTTTGAGTGGACATTGATGTTTATGTACTAAGCCCTTAGTTGCAGCTGATGAAGTAGAGAATGTAGCACTTAAGTGCTGTGTATGGATGCGCCAGGCAATGATGGTCCTGCAGATCCATTTGTGTGGAGTGAGCTGAAGGTTTGTTGGATTAAAGTCTCCCGGGTGTCCCTGCCTCCTTGGTGTAGTAGTGGGTCGGCGTATAGCCCCTCATCATTGCCCTGTGCTTCCTCATCCTCTGAGCCACTGTTGGACTCATCGTGTGCAGCCTCATCCACTGCGTCAAGGTCTTCATCGTCCACTGCATCCCCCCTTTCCAGTGCAAGGTTGTGCAGAGCGCAGCATGTCACCACTATCACAGAGACGCAATCTGGGGGGGTACAGGAGTGCACCCCCTGAGTGGTCCCGGCATCGGAAACACATCTTGAGAAGACCGATGGCTCTTTCCACCACAGCCCTTGTGGAGCCCTGGCTCCTATTGTAGCGCTCCTCAGCTTCTGTTCTTGGATGGCGGTGAGGCATCATGAGCCACCTTTTGAGGCGACAGCCCTTATCACCCACCAGCCAACCATCCAGCCGAACAGGAGCAC
Organism: Cetorhinus maximus; assembly: GCF_964194155.1. Lineage (NCBI taxonomy): Eukaryota > Metazoa > Chordata > Chondrichthyes > Lamniformes > Cetorhinidae > Cetorhinus > Cetorhinus maximus. The sequence continues at coordinate 54,491,490 of NC_135882.1, forward strand.
TGAAGAGCCCCAGCACCTGGGAGTGTCTGAGGATGTAGGCGTCGTGAGAGTTGCCTGGGTACCTTGCACAGACTTGTAGAATCAGCATCCTGTGATCACACACTATCTGCACCTTCATGGAGTGGAAGCCCTTCCTGTTGACGAAGGCACCGGGCTCACCTGCTGGCGCCTTGATGGCCACGTGTGCAGTCTATTGCACCCTGGACGCGGGGGAAGCCAGCAATGGCCACGAAGCCTCTGGCTCGCTGTGCCTGACTTGCCTGGTCACAGCGGAAGTGGATGAAGGTCAATGCCCGTCTGAACAGAGCGTCTGTAACCTGCTTGACACAAGTGTGGACAGCTGATTGGGAGACACCGCAAAGATCACCCACCGAGCCCTGGAAGGAGCCAGAGGCATAAAAGTGGAGGGCAACTGTTACCTTCAGGGCCGCTGGCATGGGGTGTCCTCCCACACAGTTAGGGGAGTACTCAAGGACAACCATCTGACAGATATAGTTGACTGTTGCCCTTGATAGCCGAAGCCTCCTTCGGCACTGCACCTCAGTCATATTGAGGTAACTGCTTCGCCGCCTGTAAACCTTGGCAGCAGGATAGTGGCATCTTCTGCAGCCCCTTCCACCTTGGACAACCTCTTGGCCCAATGCCCTTTGTGCCTGCGCCTGTCCTCCAAAAGGTGGCTCCCATGGAGGCTGATTGTCCCCTCCTGGCCTTCTCCTTATTCTAGCCCTCCCTTCCTCCTCAGAGGAGCTGCCTCTAGTGGAGCTGTCAGAACCCATACCCAGGCTAAATGGAGGCCACCGGAAAGCTGCAGGCCCAATAAAGATTCCTGACTGCAGATTGCTGAGCCGAAGCTTCAAAGTACAGAGAAAGCTGCTGGAATTCGTTCTGAACTGCAACAGATCACACAGGCAAGTTTAAAATGCTTGCTGCAATAAATACTTCACACAAAACATTGACAACCCCACTGAGCCCACATATCCTGCCCATGGATGAGTGTTGTTAAAAAGTCACTTACTCGTCTGCCCATTGTGCCCGTGCGCTGAACTGAAGATCGCACGGGCGTCTCAAAATCGGCATTGATTGCCAAGTTAAGGGCCTTAACAAGCCCTTTAATTAATGGCGGGCGCGCATCGCACTTCATAGCATGCTCGCCCAGCTAAATATCGCAATGGCACGCAGTGACATCATAGTGCTTGCCTGACAGCACCACGCGCCATTTTAAGCGCTGACGTGCAGGGCCCGCCCCACGCATGTCACCCAGAAAATTCTGCCCCATGTATGCACCTTTGTTCCATGCACTTTGATGTAGTGTCAGCTGTGGCTTAGTGGGTGGCATTCTCACCTTGGAGTCAGAATATTGTAGATTCAAGCCAGATTCCAGAGGTTTGAGCAGAAAATGTAGACTGACATTCCCAGTGGAGTGCTGCATTATTAGAAGTGCTGTATTTAGATGGGATCTTAAACTGGGATCGTGCCATCTCAGGGAAACATAAGATCTCTAGCACAACTTTGAAGAAAGGAAGAGGGGAGTTCTCCATGATGCCCTGGCCCATATTTATTCCTTAATCAACATCACTAAAAACAGAGTATCTGGTCACTATCATATTGCTGTTTGTAGAAGCTTGCTGTTGTATTATGGGTTCATTTGATGTCTGAATGATGAGATCTTGAGACCTGTATGTTTAAACATGAGCCATTTATTGTTAATCTTTAACTATGTACAGGTCCCAGTTAATGTCATGCATGGTGCTGCTACTCCATGCAGGCTGCTTCTTCCTAGAGAGTTGTATGAGTCTATTACCATGTGACTCTATACATCATACTGTGTGCGGTGCTATTCTTCAGTCCCAACTTCACCCTTGATCTGCTGTGCATCTTTACATTACAATGGCACACTGGCACATACAATATCATACAACATCCCCCTTCTCCAACGGAGTATAACTATTTGTAATACAACCTTACTTTGCCCCCACCTCAAGACTCTACATTTATGAATTCAGATGGTCTTGAGTCTTGACAGTTCGTCCACATCTTGATCTGTCATGTTTGAGGTATGGTAGTAGTACTCCGATATCTGGATCATTGGGATCTCTTCCGGGGCAGGTGGGACCTGTACAAGAAGGACGGGTTGCATCTAAGCTGGAGGGGCACCAATATCCTGGCTGCGAGTTTTGCTGGTGTCACTCGGGAGGGTTTAAACTAGTATGGCAGGGGGGTGGGAACCAGAGAAATAGGTCATCAGGTGAAATAAATGACTGGAAACCAGTGAATATGGCCAGTAGGACTAAGAGGAAGAGCAGGCAGGGAGAAATTACTGAACACAGTGGGACTGGGGGTCTGAAATGCATTTGTTTCAATGTGAGAAGTATAACAGGCAAGGCAGATGGGCTTAGAGCTTGGATTAGTACTTGGGACTATGATGTTATTGCTATTACAGAGACTTGGTTGAAGGATGGACAGGATTGGCAGATAAACGCTCCAGGATTTAGATGTTTCAGGCAGGATAGAGAGGGATGTAGAAGAAGAAACTTACTGAATTATGGTCACTTTTCCCGAAATGCTCCCCTACTGAAACTTCGACCGCCTGGCCGGGTTCATTCCCTAACACCAGGTCCAGTATTGCCCCTTCCCTAGTTGGACTATCTACATATTGTCTCAGGAAGCCCTCCTGGATGCACCTTACAAATTCTGCACTATCCAAACCCCTAGCACTAAGTGATTCCCAGTCAATATACTGGCTACGGGTGAGGTCCCAGGGGACTGGAGAATGGCCAATGTTGTTCCATTGTTTAAGAAGTGTAGCAGGGATAATCCAGGAAATTACAGACCGGTGAGCCTTACGTCAGTGGTAGAGAAATTATTGGAGAAGATTATTCGTGACAGGATTTACTACCATTTGGAAGCAAATGGGCGTACTAGTGAGAGGCAGCATGGTTTTGTGAAGGGGAGGTTGTGTCTCACTAACTTGATCAAGTTTTTTGAGGAAGTGACAAAGATGATCGACGATGGAAGGGCAGTGGATGTTATCTACGTGGATTTCAGTAAGGCCTTTGACAAGGTCCCTCATGGCAGACTGGTACAGAAGGTAAAGTCGCACGGGATCAGAAGTGAGCTGGCAGAATGGATACAGAATTGGCTTGCTCATAGAAGACAGAGGGTAGCAGTGGAAGGGTGCTTTTCTGAATGGAGAGCTGTGACTACTGGAGTTCCGCAGGGATCAGTGCTGGGGCCTTTGCTGTTTGGAGTATACATAAATGATTTGGAAGAAAATGTAACTGGGCTAATTAGTAAGTTTGCTAACGACACTAAGGTTGGAGGAGTTGCAGATAGTGAAAAGGATTCTCAAAGGATACAACGGGATATAGATCAGTTGGAGACTTGGGCGGAGAAAAGGCAGATGGAGTTTAATCTGGACAAATGCGAGGTAATGCATTTTGGAAGGTTTAATACAGGCAAGAATTATACAGTAAATGGCAGAACCCTTAAGTGCATCGACGGACAGAAGGATCTGGGTGTACAGGTCCACAGGTCACTGAAAGTGGCAACGCAGGTGGATAAGGTAGTCAGGAAGGCAAATGCCATGCTTGCCTTCATTGGCAGGGGTATTGAGTATAAAAGCTGGGAAGTCATGCTGCAGCTGTATAGAACCTTGGTTAGGCCACACTTGGAATATTGCGTGCAATTCTGGTCGCCACATTACCAGAAGGATATGGAGGCATTGGAGAGGATGCAGAGGAGGTTTACCAGGATGCTGCCTGGTCTGGAGGTTATTAGCTATGAGGAGAGGTTGGAGAAACTCGGATTATTCTCACTAGAGCGATGGAGATTGAGGGGCGACTTGATTGAAGTTTACAAAATTATGAATGGCATGGACAGAGTAGATAGTCAGAATCTTTTTCCCAGGGTGGAAGAATCAATTACTAGGGGACATAGATTTAAGGTGAGAGGAGAAAACTATAGAGGAGATGTGCAGGGCAAGTTTTTTACGCAGAGAGTAGTGAGTGTCTGGAATTCGCTGCCAGAGGAGGTGGTGGAAGCAGGTACGATAGTGGTGTTTAAGAGGCAGCTTGACAAATACATGAATAGGATGGGAATAGAGGGATACGGACACCGGAAGTGCAAAATGTTTTAGTTGGCGGGCAATGTGATCGGCGCAGGCTTGGAGGGCCGAAGGGCCTGTTCCTGTGCTGTACTTTTCTTTGTTCTTTGTACTCTGTGTTTCTGGTATTTGGTTACCTCCATTTGGTTTGCTTTATGCATTCCTTTGAGTTGTGTTTCTCTTCATTAACAATCCATCTGCTTTTTACGGACACTGTGGGTTTGTCCTGTTACCTCCAAGGGGAACTTCCACTCTATTTGTCTCTAGATTGAACCTAAATTTTCTTTTTTGGTGGTTTCCGCCATGTTCTTGCTGGATATATACATTTCACAAATGAAATCTTCATTTCCACTTGTTTCAGAATTTCAGCCAAACGCTTGTTTGCTGTTTTAGCTTTAAATCATTTTGCCAGCTTATGAACCTTTTCATTCAGCTCTACTTTTTCTTTTTCTAGTTCCTTGCACTTCAGTCTTGGATTTACATTTTCCGATTTCATTTCTGTCTTTTCTTTCTCTGTCTGCAACAGAACTTTGTCTTTGTCCTTCATTTTGGCTTCATTGTTAGCCAGGTCTGTCTCCTGCCAAGTCTTAACTTGTTTCAGTTCTATAATTGTGTTACTCATGGCTTCATTACCCACTTGCAGCTTGGATAGTTTGATGACTTTTCCTCTCAATGCCTCCTCTCTCTCATTCAACTGCTTCTTCAGCTCTTCAGTCTGTTTCTTGTAGCTTTTGGCTTCATCCTGGAATATTGAACATTGCTGAGTCTTCTCTGCCAACTGATTGTTCAGTTTGTTCAGACTGATATTAAATTTATTTTCCGTCTCTTCATAATTTTCCAGAGGAATGAACTTTGTCCTGAGGGACTCTTGTGGAGTGTGAAGATTCTTTAATAGGTTTTCATTTTCTTTGCAAAGCTCATTTGCTTCATCTGGAGTTTTACTGTAATTTACTAGAGTCTCCTTGAGTTTCTTCTGCTGTTCTTCCATTCTTCTGTTTAAGACAGTCCACCAATATCCATTACAAGCCTACCGACTCCCACAGCTACCTCGACTACAGCTCCTCACACCCCGCTTCCTGTAAGGACTCCGTCCCATTCTCTCAGTTCCTTTGCCTCCGTCGCATCTGTTCTGATGATGCTACCTTCAAAAACAGTTCCTCTGACATGTCCTCCTTCTTCCTTAACCGAGGTTTTCCACCCACGGTCGTTGACAGGGCCCTCAACCGTGTCCGGCCCATCTCCCGCGCATCCGCCCTCACGCCTTCTCCTCCCTCCCAGAAACATGGTAGGGTCCCCCTTGTCCTCACTTATCACCCCACCAGCCTCCGCATTCAAAGGATCATCCTCCGCCATTTCCGCCAACTCCAGCATGATGCCACCACCAAAAACATCTTCCCTTCACCCCCCCGGCGGCATTCCATAGGGATCGTTCCCTCTGGGACACCCTGGTCCACTCCTCCATCACCCCCTACTCCTCAACCTCCACCTATGGCACCTCCTCATGCCCACACAGAAGATGCAACACCTGCCCCTTCACTTCCTCTCTCCTCACCGTCCAAGGGCCCAAACACTCCTTTCAAGTGAAGCAGCATTTCACTTGCATTTCCCCTAACTTAGTCTACTGCATGCGTTGCTCCCAATGCGGTCTCCTCTACATTGGAGAGACTAAACGCAAACTGGGCGACCGCTTTGCAGAACACCTGCGGTCTGTCCGCAAGAAAGACCCAAACCTCCTTGTCGCTTGCCATTTTAACACTCCACCCTGCTCTCTTGCCCACATGTCTGTCCTTGGCTTGCTGCATTGTTCCAGTGAAGCCCAACGCAAACTGGAGGAACAGCACCTCATCTTCCGACTAGGCACTTTACAGCCTTCCGAGCTGAACATTGAATTCAACAACTTTAGATCTTAAACTCCCTCCCCCCATCCCCACCCCGTTTCTTCCCCCTCCCTTTTGTTTTTTTCAATAATTTATATAGATTTTTCTTTTCCCACCTATTTCCATTATTTTTAAATCTACAACTGTAATACCCTGTCAGCCTTTCCACCCCACCCCCACTAGAGCTGTACCTTGAGTGTCCTGCCATCCATTCTTAATTAGCACATTTTCTTAGATAATATCACCACCTTCAACACCCTTTTGTTCCTTTTGTCTGTGACATCTTTTGATTATCTGCTCCTATCATTGCTTGCTTATCCCTACAACCACCCCCACCCCCCAACTTCTCTCCACCCAACCGCCCCCCCCCCAAACCTCCCCCCCCCACCTTAAACTAGCTTATATTTCACCCCTCTCCTAACTATACTCAGTTCTGCTGAAGGGTCATGAGGACTCGAAACGTCAACTCTTTTCTTCTCCGCCGATGCTGCCAGACCTGCTGAGTTTTTCCAGGTAATTCTGTTTTTGTTCTTAATTTCTTCATGTTGCTGAATGATTACGCATCCCTTTTGCACTTGATATTGAAGGACAATCAACTGTTCTTTCAACTGTTCATTTCCTTGTTGATCTCTTGCGAACTCACTTTGGGCTTCAATGTAACATTTCATTGCTACTGATAATTCCAACACAGCTTGTTCTGAAGTAATACTAAACATCTTTTTTTAGCTTCTCATGTTTTTTTGATGGCTACATGTTGAATATTCAAGGAGTCTTTCAGGATCACAACTTCTTTGTGTACCTGTTCTGTCTGCAGTTTTGCCTGGCTGTGCATCTGGTTGAGTTTTTCCAACTCCTGCTTTGATTTGCCAACTGTGGAATTGAGGGTTGTCCTTTCATCCTGACACCTTTTTCTTGTCTCTGAAATCTGTTTGTTCAGATCTTGAACAGCTTTGGTTCATTGAAGATAAAGGCAAAATACTGCGGATGCTGGAAATCTGAAATAAAAACAGAAAATGCTGGAAAAGCTCAGCAGGTCTGATGCACCTGTGGAGGGAGAAACAGAGTTAATGTTTCGAGTCTGTATGGCTCTCTTTCAGAGCTGTATGACTCTTCTTCATCTCTGAAGAAGAGTCATACGGACTCAAAATGTTAACTCTGTTTCTCTCTCCACAGATGCTGCCAGACCTGCTCTGTTTTTCTAGCATTTTCTGTTTTTATTTTGTTTCATTGAAGACTTCAGTTTATTGTGCTTTATCAAAGGTATATACTCCGCTTGAATCTTGCACTTCAAGTCTTCAATTTCAGCTCTGATATGAACATTCCCCTGTAGAACAGCTTCATTTACTTTTTACATATTTTGCTTCTCAGCCATTTCTTTTTTCTGCACTAAACTCTTTGGCTTATGTATTTCATTGCATTGACATGGTCAGCAACAATCTTGTGGTTTGCTTGAACATTGCCTCCCTCACCCTGGGACCTTCTGTCTCCCTCTCTCTGGGGTTTTCTGTCACCCTCTCACTGAGGCCTTTTTTTGCCCTAGCTCTGGAGTCTTTTGTTGCCCTCTCTCTGGGGTATCTTGTTTCCCTTCGTGCCAGACTTTCTTCTAGGGTGTGCTCTCTCCACAACTTGGAATTTAAAATATCTGTCAAAGCCTTTTAATATCTCACCAAGTGTTTTCAAGCTTTGATCTACATGTTGTCTGTGGAGTACTTCACCTGCAAATGAACCAAACAGGAGTAAAAACTTATCAACTTGTACTTCTTTTGATTCCTTATTTAATCCTGTAATTCTCCTGTAAACTAACAATTGTCTTCTCCAAGACTCACTCTTTAGTCTAGTTTAGCCTTTTCCTTAGCCAAGATGCTTCTGGCTCTTTTAATTTGCTGTTCATAGCTGTTTTTTTTTGTAGTTACAGTTTAAATGTAATTTCCCCTTTAAGGCTATTTGTGCAGCAACCGTTTTTTTTTCACCCAGGTTGTCTGCAGCGGCTGATTTTCTTTGTTGGGAGTTTCCTGCACTTTTTAATGACATGTTATGATTTTGCTGGGCTCCCCAGCGATCGTGGACCTTTTTTTTTTAGACTGTTAAGACTTCAAAGTAGCAGCAATTCTTTCCTGGGTGATTATTTCTTTCTTTTATCTTTTACCTCTGCAGGTCCTTTTTATTTTGAACATCCTGCATTTTGAGAGTTTCGGCGGGCACATTTTTTTTAACGTTATGAGCTGTTAACTCTGCAGCACTTTTCTCTTCTATGCAAGAAGCCAAGGACCCAACTGAAAAGGGTTCCCTTTCTCATAAACTCTGCAGGCTTTTTCCTTTTTTCTTACTGTGCTTTGCAGGTTTCTCTCTTTATTGTGCAGATTTTTTAAATTTAGCTTTTTTTTTTAACTTCAGCGCAGCATGGCCACCACTGTTGCCATCTGCTGAGCCCCTGAGACTGCCACCTATTCTACAATGTAAGTACAGCTTCTTTATTTTGCAATTTTGCTCACCATCTTGTGAACTGGCCAGGTTATTTGACTCTGTGTCACTCAAGGTCTTGCAATTTTTGTCGTTTTGCTCACTGTTTTGTGAACTGAGCAGTATTCCTCACACTGCATCAATCAAGGTCTTGCAATCTTTTGTGTTTTTGCTCACCTGTCTTTGTGATCTGACCAGTATTTTTTTTCTTTTTTACTCTGCATCACTCGGGGTTCTTGCAATGGACTTCCACTCACTTTGATGGGTTCCTCAACTGCTAAGTCTGTAGCAAAGCTGCTTCAACTGTTGCTTCAATTTCTCTTCTTTGGCGCATATTTCTCTAGTCAGACTTCAAAGTGTTTTCACTGTATTGGGATTCTGTTCTGGATTTATAATTTAAAATGCCACCTTTCATATAATTGCTCTTTACCAAGTTGTGTGCCACTGCTGATCACCATGTTGTGTTATGGGTTTGTTTGATGTCTCAACGGTGAGATCTTGAGAATTATATGTTTAAACACAAACTATTTACTATTAATGTTTAACTATATACAAATCCCAGTTAATATCATGCATGGTGCTGCTTCTTTCCCAAGAGTTCTGAGTCTATTACCATGTGACTCTGTACATCATCCCATGGGTGGTGGTATTCTCCAGTCCCATGTTAACCCTTGTTCTGCCAAGCACCTTTACATTTCAATAGCATGCAGGCACTTACAGCATCATACAACACTTGCAGTGTGCAGATTGACTGCTGCATTACCTACATTACAACAGTGAGTACACTTGCAAAGTACTTTGCTGACAGTGAAGCACTTCGGAATCTCCTAAGAATGTGAAAGATGCTAAACAAATGCATGTATTTTCATTGTTTAACTTTTACTTAACAAACAATCTACCTAATTCAAGTCTTGCAAATTTCAACTTATTCAGCATTCACAGATTTTAGAAAGATTTCCGATACCTTTTCTTAATCACAAGGAAGAATTTAGTCATCAGGGTGGGGCTGAGGAGTGGGGGTGGCAAAGGCGTAGTGTTGTTACCCACATTCAGTCAGTTAGTATTTTTGATGTTGTTTAATATTCTTTACTAACATCATAAGAATCTCAAAGTTATTCTCATGACTCTTCAATCCTACTGATAAAAGGGCTGTACTGTGTCTCTGCCATGTTGTCCCTTATTAGGTAATAAGACATGAAAGTAGTTTTGTCACAATGGCTTCAAGTGGTTGGAAAGTGATAAGTTGTTTCAGGTTAGAATTTTGAACACTTTTGCAGATTTGATATTAATGAAATATTTTTGTTCTTGAGGAATTAGTGAACTATATATTTAACAGGAAGTAAAATAATCAATATAACAGATTACTTTGTATAAAAAAATATATCAAGTTCTACTTGACTCTTGTTCATCTTTGCTGGTTCACTGTGTTAGCCTAATGTGGCTTTGAATACCAACTGTGTAAAATCTAATTTAATTCTAAGTGAAGCATATTAGAACACTCAAGTATAAAAGGAAGGAGACTCAGGAATCATTAGATTTCTAACTGAGGTAGGTCTAGCTGATTAAATTAAACATTTTTTTCCTAGTGCAGTAACAATTGATGTTTCGAAGTATGTGATATTTACAATTTTGTGACATCTAATTGACCTCTAATAGTGCTTCATTTTGTCTGTGAACAACATTAAAAGTTTTGTCTTAATGTAAATGCAAAATTGTAAGAAATGTGCATTTGTAATTCAGAAAAATAGGTTGTTGCTCAGCAGAACGTTGATGCTTTGTAATTTGATGAGAATTCCATCTTGGGATGCTAAAGGTTGTCTTAACATTGTCTTCTTACAGCAAATCCATTGAACTTGTTTTTTACAGGCATTTATTGCCTATCCCTATTCAACTGAGTCACTTGCTAGGACATTTCAGTTAAGAATCAACTACATTGCTGTAGGCCTAGAGTCACATATAAGGCAGGCTGGGTTAGGATGGCTGATTTCTTTCCCTAAAGGACATGAGTGAATCACATGAGTTCTCACAACAATCAGGTACTTTCATAGTCACCATTGCTAGCTTTTTTAAAATTCCAGATTTATTTAATTAACTGGATTTAAATTCCCAAGTCACCATGGTATTTGAACTCACATCTCTGGATCATTAGTCCATGTCTACTAGATTAGTGGCTCAATAACATAATAACTACACTGCCATTACCCATCAAATATTTGATGCTCACAACGTGGCATTGGTGATTACCTATGTCATGGATTTATGGCCTGAACTATCTTTAATGTCCAGGCTGGCACAATGTAAAACATTGTTTAGAGGAAGCGTGAAAAAATAAAATGAAGGTGCAAATAATTGAAAAGCAGCAAATCAAAAATTGCAAACTCAGTAAGTCCCTTTCTTGAACACAATATATAGTATGTGTGGTAATCTGACATGTAATATACCTTTAAGAATACTGTTATAATGGAAGATCATATGATCTTAATATTCAGTAGCAGAGTAGCATGGGCTACGTCTGTAGTTATTAGTCTGTAGTCAGTGGTTAGTAGTTAGAGTAGTGTAGAGATCGAGTTTGCTTAGTTGCTGCTGAGTACCTTTGTAAATAAACACACAGTTTCTACCTATGAAGTGTCTGCTACTCAACTCTATCATTAGCCATCCCTTACAACAAGCGTGCAAACAGGATCCAACAAACTGGTGTCTAGGATCTAACAGTATGTCTCTAGTAAACCATGTTATCATTATTTGTTTAACATGGAATTATACATAACAGACACAGTATGACACAAACCTCATAAGAGCATAGTTCTTGCATAAATCCTGAATCCATTGCAGAGAAGGAATATGACAACTTACGGTTAAAACATGAAGAACTTTTAATACATATCAACTGTACTGCTCCTGGTATTCAACTGCTGATTGGAACATAATAAACTTGCAATGGTTATGTCAAGGTTGTCTAATGATGCATAACCTATTGAAGTGCCCAGCAGAAAACTCTTACCAGTTCTAAATAATGGGATGAATTTGAACTTTGTAGTGCCTGTTACTTTTTTAAAAATTCATTTATGAAATGTGGGCATTGTTGCCAAGGCCAGACTTTTTTGCCCAACCTAACACTCCTTGAGAAGGGTGCAATGAGCTTTTTCTGAAGTTGTTGCAGTATTTGTGGTGAAGGTACTCCCAACAGTGCTCTTAGGGAGGGAGATCCAGAACTTTGACTGAGCAATGATGAACGAACGGTAATATAGTTCCAAGTCAGGGTGGTATGTGGCTTGGGGGGGAAGTTGCAGGTGGTGATGTTCCCATGTGTCTGTTGCCCTTGTCCTTCTAAGTTCTACAGGTCACAGGTTTGGGTGATGCTGTCAAAGGAGCATTGCTGAGTTGCTGTAGTACACTGTAAATGGTACACAGTTCAGCCAAGGCGCACTGGTGGTGGATCAGGTGCCAATCAGGTGGTTTGATTTGTCCTGGATGATGTTTGAGCTTTTTGAGTGTTATTGAAGCTGCACTCACCCAGGCAAGTGGAGAGTGTTCCATCACACTCCTGACTTGTGGCTTGAGTCTCGCTGTAGGGTATCCAACCTCTGATCCAACATCTCACTATATTAATTAATGTTAATCTTCTGGTCAATAGTGACCTAGGATATTAATGGTGGGGAATTGGGGATGGTAATGCCATTAGTGTCAATGGGAGGTAGTCAGAATCTATCTTGTTAAAAATAGCCTTTGCCTGCCACTTGCATGCTGTGAATTTTACTTGTCACTTAATAGCCCATGCTTGAATGCCCAGTTGCATGCAGGTATGGACTGCTTCATTATCAGAGGAATTATGCAAGGAACTGGACATTCAGCAATCATCAGTGAACATTCCCACTTCCTATCCTATGATAGATGGAAGGTTATTAATGAAGCAGCTGAAAATGGTTGGGCCTAGGACACTACCCTGAGAAACTCCTGCAGCAATGTCCTGGGGTTGAGAAGATTGTCCTCCAACAACCACAAACATCTTCCCGTGAGCCAGGCAAGTCTCCAAACAGTGGAGAGTCTTCCCCCGATTTCCAGTGACTTCAGCTTTGCTCGGGCTCCTCATGCCACACTCTGCCAAATGCTGTCTGGATGTCACTGTCACCTCGCCTCTGGAGTTCAATTCTTTTGTCCATGCTTTTAATGAGGTCAGAAGCTGAATTGTCCTCGTAGAACCCAAGCTGAACATTAGTGAGAGGTGATTGCTGAGTAAGTGTCGCTTGATAGTTCTGTCAACAACACCTGCCATCACTTTGCCGATGATTGAGCAGATTGATGGGGCTTAATTTGCTAGATTGGATTTATCCTGCTTTCTGAGAACAGGACACACCTGGGCAATTTTCCACATTGTTAGGTAGGTGCTAGTGCTGTAACTGTAATGGAACAGTTTGGCTCAAGGCACAGATAGCTCAGGAACACAGGTCTTCGAGACTACAGCTGGGATATTGTTGGGACCAATAGCATTTGCTATATATAATGCATTCTGCCATTTCTTGATATCATGTGGAGTGCATCGTATTGACTGAAGACAGACATGTGATGCCAGAGATATCAGAAGGAGCCGAAAATAGATCAACCACTCAGTACACCTGGCTGAAGATGGTTGAAAACACTCACTCCTGTCTTTTATAGTCATGTGCTGAGCTCCACCATCATTGAGGATGGGGATCGTCATGGATCCCCTTCCTTTAGTTCTTTAACTGTCCATCATCATTCAGGACTGGATAGCAGAGCTTTGGTTTGATCTGCTGGTTGTGGGATCGCTTAGCTCGGTCTATAGCATGAGTCATATGCTGTTTAGCGTGCATGTAGCTTAACTAGACTGGTGCCAGGAGCTGTTCCTGTCATGCTCTTCTACACTTCTCATTGAACAAGAGTTGGTTCCCTGGCTTGATGGTGATGGTAGAGCAAAAGGTATGCCAGGCCATGAGATTACAGATTGTGGTGGAATACAATTCCATCGCTATTAATGGTCCACAGCACCTTATTGATGTCTGGTTTTGAGCTTCTACATCTGTCTGAACCTCTCCTATTGAGGAGGGGATAGATAGGGGTAGGATAGGGAGGTAGCATCACAGAACAGGAATGTGTCCACAGAGTGAAGATAGGATTTCATCTCCACAAGGACTTTGCAGGACTTTTACTAATACTGCTAAGAGTGAATGGATCTGTGACAGGAATGATTAATGAGGACAAGGTCAAGTAGGCTTTTCCTTTTTATTGGTCATTTTTGTGAGAGGCTGGTAGCTTCACCTAACAGTGGGAAATGGAGTCCAAGATGCATTTGCAAACTTCTAACGGAAGTGCATCAAGTACTATCTTTGTAAAGGGGTTTACATGTGTGTCATTACCACAGCTGCCCCTCAATTGGAGGATAACGCCTACTCAGGTCATGTGTTTCTACCATGGGTCTTCATGTGACTAGGCAGGTTGATTCGTGACCCACAGAACTTTCGGCACATGGGGCAGGATGTCCCAAAGGTAGTGAGATCTGGAGTGCAGGATTTTCTTCCTTTTCTTTCCTTCTCTGTTGCTGCTTTGCCTCATCATTAAGGTTTGCACTCAAAGCATAATGCAACTTGATGGACAAGTTGTCGCCATTTTGAACTACTGGTAGAAAGCTCCTCCCAGTCATTCATGTCAATGCTACTGGGCTTCAAGGGGAGCTTCAGAATGTCTTTTGAAGTCTTTTCTTTGTCCTTCCTTGGAACACTGGCCATTTGAGAGTTGAGAAAGCAGGACCTGGTTGGGGGAGACATTTTCCGGCCATCTGGACACAGTGTCCAGTTATAATAGTTGATTTTGCCGAAATTCTGCCTGAATGCCTTTGGAGCTGACTTCAAGAAGGACACTAGCATTTAGTCAACGGTCCTCCCATTGAATCCGAAGGCTGCAGCTGATGCATGTGTGTGCCTAACAACTGGCAGCAGCATGCAAAACATGCAGGTTTTCATGTCAATCAGTGTGCAATGCTTATTTGACGCCAGTGCCGCTATTTTCAAATGCCATGCTCCAGCTTACCCCTGCTTTAACCTCGCACAGCTTAACATGACACAAGACAGCATGAAGGACGCTCCCCCATTAGGGCTATATAAAATTATCATGACCTACTTGTGGGCTAGTCGCTGAATTATTTCTTCTAGCTGTTGGTACAATTGCTTACATTTTTGGAATTTTTTCCCTGCTTGTCTGAAGTTTGAACAGTTTACAGGGAGTGAAGTACTTTTTTTGCTCATATAAAATGAAATAAGTTGCTTGCAGACACACGGCCTGGTAGGCCTGCCTCTTGGCATTGAGCATAACTAAGAGAATGAAGCAAGGAAGGTTTGTTCATAACGTGGCCAAAAAGGTTGATTATCAACCTGCAAACCCTTCCAACAGATACCAATAGCAGGCAGTAAGAGCAGGAGAGATTCCTGGTCAGCCATGTGATGGAAAGAATGTTGGGGCCACTACCATCATTATCCATAGCTCCAGACTACAACATGCATGTAAGGGTGCATGTTGCTGCAGCATCTCAGACTCCCTGACACCAAGAGAATGAATAGAGGTCAAACAGAGTAGGACAAGCAGCTGGTGGGGTGGGGTGGGGGCGTGACAGTAGAAGGAAGCTGGAAGAAGGGCTTTTATCAGGAGTCTATATTTGTCGAGGGCATTTAGGGAGCAAATCTCTTACCTCAACTGCAGTGAGGCCAGCCACATGAGACATCTTGGGTTCACTAAAGAGGTCTTAACTGAAATCTGCCAACTTCTCACAGCTGTTACCTCAAAACAGGGCAAGGACCACCTTGCCTTTGACTATTAAGGTCACAGTAACTCTTAACTTTTATGTATCTTGCTTTTTCCAGGCTGTTGCTGATGGTATAAGAAGAAGAGTCATATGGACTCGAAGCATTAGCTCTGTTTCCCTTTCCACAGCTGCTGCCAGACCGGCTGAGACTTTCCAGCATTTTTTTGTTTTATTGTGAAAGTAGGGATGTTTTGCTGCAGTGGTACAGGGCATTGGTGGAGTATTGTGTACAGTTTTGGTCTCCTTATTTAAGAAAGGATATAAATGCATTAGAAGCAGTTCAGAGAAGATTTACACGATTGATATCTGGGATGGTGGGCGTGATCTTATGAGGAAAGGTTGGACAGGCTGAGTCTGTACCGAGTTTAGAAGAATGAGAAGTGATCCTATTGAAACATATAAGATAAGGTGACTTGGCAGGGTGGATGCTGAAAGGATGTTTCCCCTTGTGGGAGAGGCTAGAACTAAGGGGCACAGTTTAAAAATAAAGGGTCAGCCATTTAAGTCAGAGATGAGAAAAAACTTTTTCTTTCAGAGGGTCATGAGTCTTTGGGACCCTCTTCCCTGGGCAGTGATGGAAGCAGGGTCATTGAATATTTTTAAGGCAGAGGTAGATAAATTCTTTACCAACAAGGAAGTCAAAGGTTATTGGGAGTAGGCAGAATATGGAGTTGAGGCCACAATCAGATCAGCCATGATCTTATTGAATGGTGAAGCAAGCTCGATGGATCAAATTGCCTACTACTGCTCCAAATTCATATGTTCGAATGTTCATATGTTTAGCCATAGAGTCATAGGGCCGGATTTTCACTACTGAGGCAGGTATCTCGAGTCGGGATATTTCCCAACTTGGCCGGCTCACCTCAGTTTAAAGGGCCTTATCACACATATTTTCACTGGCGAGGCAGGGGTAGGATAGACTTGTGCCTCTTGACCCCAGAAGCAGATCCTAGGTAGCCACCAGGGTAGACGAGTGCAAAGGCAACCTAGTTAGAAGGCCTGCCTCGGTCCTCAATGGCTTTGTCCTAGTTGAAATAAAAACAGTTAGGCCCTCTAGTTCTCACACCTCATACTTCCTTATCCCCAACTCCCATCCACTTCCCATGGCTCCTCCTACCTTCCATCCAAACTCAATGCCAACTCACCAAGTATCCACCATGGGCAGACCTCAAGAGCCATGTGGAGATGAAACAAAATAAACTTCAAAAATCTAAGAGAGGTCTCACTCTACACATGTGATGGTGAAAAAAATGCCCATCCATAAAGCCTATTGAAAGCTTTTAAATCTGAAGTGGTTAATCTCTTATAAAAACAAACAAACTTCTATACATACCCCACATCAATAATAGCTAAATCTTTAATAGACTCTAAGTTGTCAATCAAACTATGAGGTCAAAGCCCCTGCTGAGATAATTATAGCTTTTGAAACTCAGCCAAGCTTGTACAATGACATAATAGTAGCCATTAGGGAAATGTCAACAAATATTGCACGAACAGATGCTGCACCAGTTGACCTGTCAATCAGAGCAATCCAGCAGAGTTTAATTTCACAATCACTGACACCTGGATCTTGAATTTTTTCAATGTAAAGTGCTGGGGATTTTTAAAAATACTCCAGATCATGACAATTAAAGATACCTTATCTGCCCTTGAAGAGTGTTTATGTTCTCCATGAATTGTGACTCCCACATTGCAGGTTAAGGCCCTGCAATGGCCAAAATGGAGTATGTTTGAACTCAGCACGAAGTTCAAATCGTCCTGCAGAGTTTGGGTTTCCCTCATCCGTGAATCAAGCCCTGTCCGCATTTGCCTACCGGCAGAAATGTTGCTACTTGTGCATTAGGGTCTCACTGGCCATTTTTAAAGGTACACAGAGTCTTCCTAACTCCACAATGATCTGGCCCATAGTGTCATAATGGCATAGAAGGAGGCCATTTGGCCCATCAAGTACATTTTGGCTATCTTTAGAATAATCCAGTCTGTCCCACTCCTCTGTTCTATCACCATAGCCCTGTAAGTTTACTTCTTTGAAGTGCCCTTCCAATTTCCTTTTGAAATCATTCATTTTCTCCACCTCCACTGCCCTCACAGGCAGCGGGTTCCAAGTCATTACCATTAACTTTGTAAAAGAAATCTCCCTCACATCTGCCCTGCATCCCCTGCCCAAATGTTAAATTTCAGTCCCCTAGTTCTTGTACCATCAATTAATGGAACAGTTATTCTTTGTCTATTTTACTTAAACCAGTCATAATCTTGTACAGCTCTATCAATTTTTCCCTTAATTGCCTTTTCTCCAAAGAGGACAACCCTAGCTTCTCCATCCTAATCCCTTGTAGCTAAAATCCCTCATCCCTGGAAACAATCCAGTAAATCTCCTCTGCAACCTCTCAAGGACCCTCATGTCCTTCCTAAAGTGTGGTGACCAAAACTAGACACAATACTTTAGTTGTAACTATCCAGAGCTTTATAAAGGTTCAGCACAACTTCCCTGCTTTTGTACTGAACACCTCTATTTATCAAATTCAAGATCCCAAATACTTTGCTAACTACTCTCTCAATATATGCTGCTGCCTTCAAAGATCTGTGCACATGAATCCCCAAGTCCCTCTGTTCCTCCACACTCTATAGAATTGTGCCATTAAGTCTATATTGCCTCTCTCTGTTCCTTCTGCCAAAAAGCATTGTCTCACACTTCTCTGTCACAAATTGTATCTGCCACATATCTGTCCATTTTGCCAGCCTATCTATGTCCTGTTGCAGTTAATTGATATCATTCTCAGTGTTTGCCACATCTCCAAGTTTGATATCATTGGCAAATTTTGAAATGTTCCCTTTTCTTCCACTATCTAAATTATTTAAATATATACATATATATGTATATATATCAAAAAAGCAGTGGTCCTAGTGCTGACTCTTGGGGAACACCATTGCCTGCCATCCTTCAGTCTGAAAACAACCATTTACCATGACTCCGTTTTCTGTCCTTAAGTCTATCTTTAATCCAAGCTGACACCTACCTCTCTATTTCGCATAAGTCTCAATTTTGTTGGTGAGTCATTTCTCTAATTATCAAAGTTCAGGTTGCCTTTTGAAAAACTGTCACCACTTATTTATATTTAGAAGATGTGAAAATGATTTAAAGGAACTTTCAGATTTGTGATAGCTCTGATACAGTTGAGCTTCATTCTTGGTTTCTTACTTTCCTTTAATTTCCTGATGAAATTAATGATTTGCAATCTTTCTCAGATATCAATTATTCTATATTTACTGACCTTGGTTGGCTTGTAACTTTCCAGTGGCTATAAATTACAGGTATCATGTGCTGGTATACATATGCACATGTGCCTCACATTTTTCATGGAATCTTCTTGGTACTATTATTTTGTTGTTTGAAGGGACCCAGGAGATGGTGCTATTCCCTACAGGTTAATACTTTCCTCTCTAATCAAAGACTATGATGTGTGACTTTCCATTGCACTCCCAGTAATCTTTGTGGTTTGTTTAATTGAAACTGTCAATTTACTTCCAATTAGTGTTAGATTATCGATTGCATTGGCCAGTTTTTGTACAATGGGCTCATATGCACTCGGAATATGAGTGAGATTGCTAAGCCGATTTTCTCCTGTTCCCTTTGTCAACAGGAGGAAGGTGAAATTTTCATTCCCTCTGTGAAGATAGAGTGTATTAAATCCAAGTGGTAAAAATACAGTATACCTATAAGATTTGACCCATCGTGCTGATTCTCTTTGATAGATAAATCCAAAACAAATCCCACTGCTCCTCATGGCATTCTATATTTCTCTCGAAATAGATGCCATGCTCTCTGTCTCAAATACTCCTATGACAAAGCATTTTTATCATTTTAAACTTTAACTACTTTCACTTAAAAAACAATTCTCCTGATCTTATTAAACTGCTGATTCCTTGTTACTGAACATTCTATATTCACCCTATCAAAATCCTTAATAATTCTAACAACCTCTATTAAATCTTCTCTTAGCCTTTCCATTGAGTATATATTCTCATTCATTTTTCTCCCTCCAAAATACAATTTCTTACACTTCTCCATATTATATTAAATCTGCCTATTCCACTAACCTGTCTCTGTCATAAATGTAAGATAGTCACTGTTCTGAGCTGCCATTATGTACTGAGCTTGGGCCCTTTTATCTTGGACTCCAGGCATGGGACTTGGTTCTTAGTTAGACTGTAGACATACTCTGGTATCTGCTTAACACTTGTTTATTAATACTATTTCTAAACCAGTTGCAGAATAGGCATGTAACTCTTAGACACGATTCCAACCCCTCTCTCTCTTTAGAGACTAACACATGACTAACTAGTGTCAATGGTACATCATCTACATCATATGTTAGCATATCCTCTCTGTCAACCCTTTAAACTACAGTCACTAATACATCCAATAATGAATACAGAAGAACTTTCTCTACCTAGAGAGTGGATAAAATGTGCTAATCAGTACCACATGCAGTACTTGAGACAAGTAACATGGAAAGTTAAATAAATATTTGAGGGAGAAAGGAATGGAAGGCACTACTGATCATGTTAGATGATGTAGTGTTGTAGGAGTCTCATGATGAGCATGAACAGCAACGTAGAGCAGTTGGGCCAATTGCCTCGTTCTATGCTCTAAATTCTATGCAATACTACATCCCCTTGATGTAATACTATATCCTTCCACAATTGCTATTTACCAAACCCACTGCTTTTGTATCATCAGCACATTTCAATACTGGCCAAGTCCAAATCATTGAGAACAATACTGGGTCTTGTACTGAACCCTATAATGTCCAGTTCCAAGCAGATTCATTCCTTGGCAACTGCCAAAGGGCTCGATCAAGGCCCTTGTCCCTGCATTCTTACGAGCAGCAACAGCAACTGCCCTATCCTACTCTCTAGCTGACCTTCCCACACAATCCGCCCACTGTGGTTAATCTTTCCAACCTTCTTCCCGTCCCACTCACAGCTCCAAATGCTGACCCTGTGGACCCTGCCTGTGGATCAGCTATCACCCCTTTCTCAATTATCGCCCTTCAAGTTGTCTGTTCACTTGTGAACAAGGCCCTTGCCATTTATGGGCTACAGAGGATGATTGCATCAACATTATGACCCCAACTGAAACATGGCTGAATGGTGATGACACCTTCCCACAAATAAAGCCTCTCTGCCTGGTTATACCTTCCATCACTTGCCCCGTAAAGACCATCGCAGTCACAGTTTGGTTTGTCCCCTTACTTCTCGGGAACCATCTCCTCCTTTGGATATTTCACGTGATTCAACCCTCTCTACACTCATTTAAAACCCTCATTCCCTAACGCCCACCCCAGTAGATGCCAATTGTCTCACTGAAATATCTTCACTCTTGTCTTCTCTCAGCCTTTGCACCAAATGACTTCTTATTCTCAGTGATTTTAAACTCCATCGATACTCATCATGCTCTTTCCTCTGAATTCACTGCTCTCCTATCATCCCTTAATCTTAAAGCAAAATATCATGGATTCTGGAAATCTGTATAAAACAGAAAATGATGGAAATACTCAGCAGGTCTGGCAACACCTGTGGAGAGAGGAACAGAGTTAACGGTTCAGGTTTCAGGAGATCCCACCTCAGCCTCCTCCCACACCATTATACCTAGAGTACCCCAAAGATCTGCCTTTGACCCCCTTCTATTTGTGATCTACATACTGCTGCTCAGCGGTATTATCCAAAAACACATCAGGTTCTACACCCAGCTCTGTCGCACCACTGTCTCTCATGTCTTCTCCAGTGTCTCTAAATTGTCAGACTGCTACTGTAATGTCAAGTAGCAGATGAGCTGAAATTTCCTCCTAAATATTAGAAAACCTGAAGCCATTTCTCGGTCCCCATCACAAACTTCATTCCCTAGCTATCAACTCCATCCCTCCCTCTGGCAACTGTATGCAGCTGAGCCAAACTGATCACAACCCTACTGTCAAGTTTGACAACAAGATGAATGTCTGACTAGTATCTGTGTTATCGCTAAGATTGCCTATCCCCACCTCCATATCATCTCACAACTCTGGCCTCAGCTCATCTGCTGATGAAGTCATCATCCATGCCTTTTTAATGGCCAGACTTAGTTATTCCAACATATTACTAGCTGGATTCCTATCTTCAACCCTCCACAAGCTTAAGCTCATCCAAAACTCTGCTGCCTGTATCCTAACTATTACTCAGCACCCCTGTACTACCTGACCTACATTAGCTCCAGATAAGCCCTCAACATTAAAATTCCCACCCTTGTTTTCAAAAGTATCCATGGCCTTGCTCCTCCCTTTCTCTGAAATCTCCTCCTACAACCTTCCAACATATCTGTGCTCCTCCAATTCCAGCTTCTTGAGCACTCCCAATTTTAATTGCTCCATCCTTGGTGGTTATGCTTTCAGCCGACTAGACCCTAAACTCTGGAATTCACTCCTAAACCTCTCAACCTATCTACCTCTTCTTCCTCTTTTGAGAAGCTACTTAAAACCTTTCACCAAGCCTTTAGTCATCTGCCCAAATATCTCCATATGTGCCTCGGTGTCGTATGTTGTTTGATAACACTCCTGTGAAATGTTTAGGGACATTTTACTACATTAAAGGTGTTATATAAGTGTAAGCTGTTGTTACTGTTATTTTTTTGTCCCCACTTCAAAGCAACACTCATTGCATTAGATTTTAATTAGTGGCAGCTGCCTGGCAAAACACACTGGCCACCTACCCTTAACCTAGGAATATAGGAACATAGGACTTAGGAACAGGAACCTTAGGCACCTCTCCTTATGGGGAGGAGACGGCGTAATGTTATTGTCACTGGGCTTGTAACCCAGAGACACAGGGTAATGCTCTGGGGACCCGGGTTTGAATCCCACCATGGCAGATGGTGGAATTTGAATTCAATAAAAATTTTGAATTTTAAAAAAGTGTAATGATGACCATGAAACCATTGTCAATTGTTGTAAAAACCCATCTGGTTCACTAATGTCCTTTAGGGAAGGAAATCTGCTTCCTTACCTGGCCTGGCCTACATGTGACTGCAGAGACTCCAGACTCACAACAATATGGTTGATTCTTAAATTCCCTCTGAGGAAAGGCAAATTAGGAATGGGCAATAAATGTTGGCCTAGCCAGCGACGCCCATGCCCAATGAATAAAAAAAGGAGTAGGTCAGTCGAGCCTTCTCTGTCATTCAATAAGATCATGGCTGAATCTGGTTGTGATCTTAACTCCATCTTCCTGTCTGCTGCCCACAACCCTTGACTCCCTTGTTTATCAAAAATCTACCTGCCTCAGGCTTGAATAAGTTCAATAACCTAGCCTCCACTGCTCTCTAGGAGAGAGAACTCCATAGACTAACAACCTTCTGAGAGAAAAACAATCTCATCTCCATCTTAAAAGGCCTCTTACTTTTAAACTCTGTCCCCTGGTTCTAGTTCTTGTCTCCCCCATAAGAGGAAACATCTTCCATGTATCCATCCTCTCAAGTCTGCTTATGATAGTATATGTTTCAATGAGATCACCTCTCATTCTTCTAAATTCTAATGGGTATAGAATTGCTGGTAGAAGTTTTACAAGTGTTTGCAGTAAAAAAAAACACTAGCATGGATGAAGTAAGGAATATGACCTTTTGGTCTGACTAGGAAGTGGATGACTGATCAAGGTCAGGCCAAGCTAAGCGGATGATTAGATAAAATAGTAAATCATCAGAATAGATAAGACAAACTGCGGTCATCGCTTATGTTGAAGGTCAGGTCATTCCGTGACTATTTCGTAAACTTATCTGTAACAAACTAGACATACAAGATAAGAACATTGTGAGTTAATGATGAGGTACCACAAAGATGGTATAAATAATTGGAGACTGTGTATCTTTGAATTGCCTCTTAGAGCATTCTGAGAAAGCATTCCCCTGTATACATATTTGTATTCAATAAGCTGCTAAACTGCTGCTTGATTCGCTTCCACCTGGCTCTGTGTCGAGTGTCTTTAGATACTTCATATCACCAATCTGTTCAACCTTTCTTCATCCCAGGAATGAGTTGCACAAACTTTCTTGTTGTGACCAAAGAGGCTGGAGCCATTTCGAGGCCTGGGTTTCATATAAATAAAACCAAAAAGTTACTCAGCCCAAATAAGCATCTCAATTGCAGCAATAGACTATCGCTAATATTACCAAGTTAAAGCCATTAACCCCAATCCTTTAATTCAATCTGTCAGCTATCATTTTAACTAGAAGGCTCCACTTTCTCTTGTACAAAGTGCCTTAACTTTTCTAGGAACCGTCCCATAAGCCACCTTATCAGACACTTTCTGACCATCCATGCATACTGCATCAATTGCAATCTTTTGTCTCCACGATCACTAATTTCTTATACTCACTCATTTGACCTCAAATTATGGATGTTATAAATTTGCCCATGACTGACATTAGACTAACTAGGCTAGATGTTCAAAGTGTAGCTTTGAGTAAGCATAACTATTATGACTTCCTTTAAGCGATTTTTGCTCAGCGTTTTCTTTGTGATTTGAATTGCATAGTTTTAAAATGAATGCAACCAGCTGCTTCATCAGTATTCATGCGAGGATTTAACTGGATGAAACTGCCTTCTGCATCTTTTCCTTCATTAATAGTTGTTCCTTTTTAATCCGATGAATGAGTCAGAACATTGTATAGAAAGGAATAAACAATCTTGTAAACTTGCAGATAGTCACGGGATCACTGGATGTTAGTAATGTCACTTGATAGGAACTGTGGGCCAAATTTTGTGGTAAGGCGATGGTGAGGCTAACAACATTCACTGTTCTTTACCTGGAAATCAGGCAGCAACTTTTGGTGACCATACATGTGCAGTTAAATGTAGAAATTGTGAAGTTACTGTCTGAGATGCTCTGCTCTTCTAAAAGCTGTGTGATTCTGAGACTCACTGTTTAAATACATAGGACAGCATGCAGTTGTTGTATTTACCTCACTGATGTAAAGTAAACTCACTGGGAAAAGTTAGGGCTTGTCCGTTTCAGTGTAAGTACTCTTTTAAGGTCAAGTTAAATCTTAATCACTGCTAAACAATCTCTCTGGCATTCAAACAAATTTTAAGTCTTATACCAGCAGATTTTAGCTATTTTTAAGGATTTTAAAAAAACAAAAATATATATATTTTTAAACTTTGTTTTTCCTGTCTCTTTTATCTCGCTCTTAATCCAATCTTCTTGTCCCACTCTTTATTTCACTTTTTCTACCTGATTTGACATTGAATTCAGTATGTTGAGGGCATTATGCTTTTTGGATAGTTGGGTTTCTGCAGCTTCTAGTTCAAAAGCCCATAAAAGGTCCATAGGTGAACCTAAGTATAAGTAACATAGCACTCTCAGAGCACAATGTAGCCCAGTTTGCTTAATTGAAAAAACTTTGGATGTTATGACTTACAGTGAAGATAAGTTGACCCTGCCACATCAGAAAAATATGACACTGTTCACGAGTCTAAGGCCAGGATATTGAGGTCGCCGAGCTGGGGGCAGGGCCCGCTCACCGACGTGTAAAATGACGCGGGATGGCATCGGGCAGAACTCCCGACATCACCCCGTGTCATTTTAATTTTCAGGTCGGTGTGGTGGGGGGTGGGGGGGCGCAGCCGAATCAGCTGTGTGCCCGCCGACCTGTTAACGGCCAATTGAGCACATTTAAAAACTAATTCAATTAGTCAATGGACCTGCCCATCCAACCTTAAGGTTGGTGGGCAGGCTGGGAACCCTGGCAGGCATTGGAAAAAGCATGAAACCTCACCCACGGGCGGGATGAGATTTCACGTAGGTTTTTAAAAATTCAATAAAAGTTTAAATAAAAGTGATGGACATGTTCCAACTCATATGACAGCGCCACATGAGGGGACATGTCAGGGAAATTTTATTTTTGTGCATTGACCATTTTTGAATTTGGCGCTGATCTCCCTGAGGCAGCACTTAGCCTCAGGGAAATGAGTACACTTTCTCGCACACATGGCGAAAGAGCACACTCCCGGCTTAGGGAATCCCCCCCCACACCCCGCACAGGGAGTGCATAGCGCATCCTGGTGGACATCATGCTGAGTGAGCCTTAAATGGCCCGCCCACGTAAAATGGCAGCGCGCCCCCAATCGGGGGCGCCGATCGGAGGCGCACCTGCACTTCCCCCTGAAGGGGGAAAATTCTTCCCTAAGTAACTTTCCAAAATCGGCAAATACTTTTTGGAAAAGCTGGATGGACAGAGCTAAATATTTTTTACATGCCACTGCATTTGTGCATAAGGCATATATCCTCAAGACTACTTGAAAGTCTTAATTCAGCAATTTTTATCATTGCATTTTCGATGTATGACAATCTCATTTACAAAGACAGTGTGCAACCTCGATGATCAATAATAAATCCGATGAGGAGATTCTATGGACCCCACAAGAGTGGAAAACATGGCGTGTAGGGTAACTGAATTATACAGGAGCTGAAATTCTGATTTCCCAATGGTGGCTTGAGATGCTGAGGTAAAGTCAGCGGTATGTTTGTGGCATGTTGTGCCTCACATCGACCTATGGTGGGTTCATACTTGCAGCACATTTGCATGCCATGCATACTCATTGATGTGAAACTTTTTATAATTACGTCCTATATTCAAGATAAAGCCAGCAGCGCACAAAAATCTCGTGGCACCCGGTTCACATTCATTTGAGGGTGGCACGCAACAGTCAGCTTTATGCAGTTATATCTAAGGTCAGCAGTTTTCTTTGCTGAACTCTGGAGCCCAAGGGAGGGGAGCAAGATAATGGCAGCTTGCATGGAGGCTCAGGATCGACAGGAGTGAGGCAGGGGTGAGAGAGGATTGTGTGCAGTGGCGTCGGGTGCATCGGGAAATGGGAGGATCTGGTGTCCTGGGTGTGATGGGTGGAGTTTTGATTGTAGCCAATGAAAGCAGTTGAAAACCTCACTGCTCATCAGTGAAATCCATTGACACACTTGTTCTCATATCACTGTCTGCTTTCTTCACACAGTTCAATTGCCAGAACACCTATGGGTCTCAGGCACCCAAAATTCCTGTACCCTTGGGAGTAGGGGGAGAGGATGCAGCAGAGGGGGCCCCTTGCTGGTGAACAACGAAGGCCGCAAGGCAACACCAAAGGGAGAGACTGGTCAGGGTGCAACCAGCCATAGAAGGCAGCATAGAAGATAGGCACTGCTGTTTGACTTCAAAGTTGTGGCCATGATTCAGAGCTCCTTGTTTGACCAGGAGGCTCTTTTATAGTCTGCCCTTAGATGCAGCATTATCAGCTGACAGCAGGTTTCACCAATGAAAAGCTTGCCCCGCTGTGGATTCGCACGTTTCCTGTACATGCCACCAGTGTACTTAGATTTTTATTTAGAATTGTGTGGGAGACAGCAAAGAGCAAGAGAGTGGAAGCGGCGTACAGTTCCAGTTCCACGTCAAGAACAGCATTCCAGAGTTACAATTCCGCCCGTTATCTGTGCAGTAGCTGCAATTGTCTAAATCTACTGCCTGTCAACATGATCGACATTTTCTATTCACTCGTCTCCGATTTTGACCTCATCAGCCACTGTGTTCCCTCAACTTAGAAGATGGCCAATTTTGTTATTTGCAGAATGAACAATAGATTGAGTGAAATAGATTGAATCTTTCATTTAGAATATTGAAGCATTATCAGGGATTTCTCGATTGGTAACCAGATATTGGTGTTTACAAACAGCAGTAATTTTGTTGATTATACTGGTGGGCAAATCAATCTGCATTGATCTTTTCTATGAAATCAGCATAGTTCAAACATAGTGCAGTGAAACCTGTGATGCATACAATAGTTTACTATATTAACACCTGCATTTTACATTTCTGAAGGCAACAGCCATAACATAACTAGCCTTTAACTATTTTCTCACAAATTTTCAGCTCATGAAGTCAGGAGCCATGTTGACAGTAAGTGATACCTTAAAATTATTGCTAATAATTTGTTCATTTTGCTAGCCCAGTGCAGACTGGGGCCAAGGTACAAATGAAATTGGGCCTCAGGCCTCAACTGAATAATTGGAGTGAGCTACCTGATGTGTCTCAAAAGGAAACTAAACTATGTAAAGAGATCCAATTTGTGCTGGGAAGGATAATTGGAGTTGGGGGTGGGATGATAATAGGCCACCAATGATGTGTTGTTACAATGATAGAGGCATTAATCACTCATAAGGGAGTGGGTAAACAAGTTATGTGTTCATTTGTTTAGACTAAGCACATGAGAACATTTATACATGAGTTGAAATCTTGAAGACATCAGCAGCAGAGCTGTGTATGTGTTTGTGTGTGTGCTCTGCTCAAAAGCAGAAGTGAAACTAAGACTGGATCACATGACATATTTCCCTTCTAGTGATGTCATTCAGCTATCCTTAAAGGCATATTACAACCTCCCCTTTTCTTTTTAAAGATACTTTCCCCCCTTCCAAAGAAGTATAACTATTTACAATACGTGTTCATGTTTCGTTACCTTTACATAAGTGTACAGGACTGGTGAATCTACGAGTCTCTAAAGAGTAAAGGTAATCTGCTGGTACGCCGAGATCTTGTAATCAAAACCTTGTCTGCAGGTTTCTTTAATTGCTCTCAGTGATCTGTGGGATTCTCATTTCTGAACATTGTTCCTGGTTGCATTTGGGATCTTGTCCTAGGACTGCAATAGGACTGTACGGTGGTTGAGGAGCTGGAATGGATCTGATTTCTTCTTGGTTATGCCTCATTTTTGCATCTTTGCATGTAATGACTTCATAGGAGCTGGGTTCCAAACAGATCCTTGTCACCTCGGCAGACTGCCACGTACCTCCTTTTGGATCCTGGATGCAATCACCAACTCAACAATTCTGGTTGCAATTCTATGTCTGAAAAATCACAGTACATACCCTTTTCTTGATATCTGCTGACAAAGTGGTCTATGGATTCTCTAAGCTGTTGCCGCAACAGCAACTTTAGCCATTGAAAACAGAAGCTTAACCTGATTTTGAACCAGCCTTCCAATGTCGTTCAAATCTTTTGGGGATCCTTTAGCTCTTCTGCTGTTAATCCTGACATGTTCAGCCTGTGACGGCCTTCATTCCTAATAGCTAAGTGAATTTTTCTGGCTTCCTTGCCTGTTTCAGACACACCTGAATCAGGAAACCATAGCTCTTTACACTGCTTAAAAACTTTGAATTTGGTTAGTTAGTCAACTGCATCCCAATTCAAACTGGGAACTACCTTTAACCTTCCTTCTAGTATAGTACTTGGGATGAGTGTTGCTGTAGTCGCTTTTGTGCGCTTTTCCAATGCTCCACCTTTTATTATGGCATCCCTTGCTGGCCCGATTTTTATGACTCTTTTATTTTGCTGTGTTTTGTTTTGTTGGATGCTCCTTCAGTGGCTAACGATCCGGTCCACACCCTGGACATGTGCCTTCCCTGACTGAGCTAACCTGCTGCTAGTCTTCTTGACGCGCTATCCACTCACGGAACTGACAGGCTATGTACTGTAATCTTACCATGAGGGATCCATCTGCTTACCAGCTTTTTATTTGAACCACTATCTTGGCACTTGAGTCTTCAAAGCTTTCCTGCAGTCACCTGCTACATTTTCAACACTCTCTGATGCTGGGACTGTGTTATGGTCAGACCAAAATATTGAGAGTCCTCTCATGTCATTTAACACAATCTAAAGTTGTTCACCATGTCCTACCTGTACATAATCTTGCTGCCAGGCTGTCTGACCACCGCTGAGCACCATGTCGTGTTGTTATAATGATAAAGGCACCAATCACTCATAAGGTATTGAATAAACGCGTTGTGGGTTCATTTATTTAGACTTGGCACATGAGAACAGATATACATGGATAGAAAGCTTGAGGACATCTGCAGCAAAGCATGTGTGTGTGCTCTTCACTTTTGAAAGCAAAAGTGAAACTAAGGGCAGAATTGTCCCTGAATTGCATGAAGTGTAGTAGCAGGCTTGAAAAACGATGTTTTACCCACTGGCCGCATTGGTGGGGTTTTGCAATATTGCTTGCTTCCCAGCCTCATTAATAATGCATTCATAGCAAACGTGCCAGAATGTAGGCAGGCAGGCTCGAATTTGGCCGCCACACCATGACCTCAGTGTTTCCTCGCTCCAGGCGATATATTTAAAGAGCACCAGAGCGCAGCCTACTTCGTATCTACAGAACAGGACTGCTCCATCAGACAGATGGCCCCAAAAGCAAAGGTGACGGCAGCTTCCAGGTTTAGTGATGCTTCTCTGGGGTGCCTGTTGGACACAGTGAAAGGCCACCGTGAACTCCTCTACCCCTGCTCTGGTCGCAGGAGGTCCACCAGAGTCACCAACCTGGCCTGGGATGTGGTAGCAGTGGTAGTCAGTGCCACTGGAGCACTGAGGAGCTCAGCCATCCAGTGCAGGAGGAGGATGAATGTTCTTATCCATTCCGTCAAGGTAAGTCAAAAGCATCACTCTCAACTCACACACTCCCAAACCCATCACACACCCACAGGGATCTCAAACCTCAAGGGACAACACCACTAACTCTCACACACACCCTCACATCTCCATCAGGCTCATATCCTCTCGATCTCACATCCTCATCCCGTCCAAGGCTCTGCTCGCCACACAAACATTCCACGCATCCTTATCATCTGCCATGCCATGCGTCCTGCCCACACACTGTCCATCTGTTTCTATGCAGGAGAAGCTGGCTCACAACAGGAGGGAGAGGTTCCAGACTGGGGGCGAAGAGGCTGACATTAGGCCCCATTGTGCTGACTGACGAGGACGAGGATGTGGACCGTGCTTGCAGCAACAGTGAGATCGACGGCCAACACTCACATGAGGATCCTGCACAACATCATTGTCCCGTGAATGCAACTGTGAGTGCTCTCTCTCCTGGTTTTGACTCTGCTGCCATGCACTAATTATTTCTACTTTGGTTCACAGGGAGCTCTGCCAAGTGACCGACACCCTCAGCCAGCCAGTCCCTCAGCTCCATCCAGGTCCTCATATCCAGCCAAAAGGACATTTCCTCCATAGGAAGAGCTGGAAATAAGCAGCCTGGAAGACCTGTCACAGCGCTTACCCACACCCTCCACCAAAGCTGAGACACACACCTTGGTGGGACCTAGATCTACAGCAGGCTCAGGTTCACAATCTGATGGTCACTGCACGGACACGTGTTCACAGCAGGTGGAGGCAGGTTCAGCCAAGCCCCCCAGCACTCAGAGGACTGCCGGGGAAGAGGCATCTATCAGGTCGAGTCAGTTGACGAGCCTCTGGATTCGGCCTTCCATCTCATTGTGGAAAATCAGCAGAAGGCATGGGAACATCGCACAGAGCTGTTGGAAGCCCTCAGCAGAGTGGCACACGAGTCAGAGGAGTGTGTCTGCCTGCTCTCTGATGAATTAGTGCCCACATGTACACATATGGAGGTCTTCATGGGAAGGATGGTGGACACCATGGAGACCCTGGTCCAGTAGAATGCGGAGATGCACAGAGACCTGCACTCCATCCTGATAGCCATGAGTTCCTGCAGTGGCAATACAATAGGGAAAGGAGGCAGCTCGACATATCCCCAGGTGCTCCTTCACCTCAAGGAGTCAGGCCGGGGCCTTCAGGCACCTGAAGGG
This sequence comes from Cetorhinus maximus, assembly GCF_964194155.1. Taxonomy (NCBI): domain Eukaryota; kingdom Metazoa; phylum Chordata; class Chondrichthyes; order Lamniformes; family Cetorhinidae; genus Cetorhinus; species Cetorhinus maximus. The sequence goes on from NC_135882.1 coordinate 54,522,421, forward strand.
AGGACAGCAGCAGCTTGACACCCCTGGGTCATTCACTCAGGAATCTCAGAGGCTGTCCGTTCCCTCCGAGTCCCCTTTGCCTGTGACCCACTCAACCTCATCCTCCATCACCCCAGCTGGCCCTCAGGAAGACAGCCAAAGCAAGTCAGGGTCCTCAAGGCCCTGGCTCTCCATAAGACACATGCCATTTCACAAGCTGCCTCCACCCCTGCTGCAGATGTCAGGGCAGCACCGAGAAGAAGTGGTAGGCCTAGAAAAGTTAAGAAAATCTGATCACAGATGGTTGCATGGGTACATTTTGTCACTTTATAACCTGAAAATATATTCATTTTCACCGAGTGTAATGTTGTCTTTCAGCTTAATTTTTAGACTTCGCGAGTGCTCCCCTGCATCCCCCCCGCCCAAGTAGAAGTTAATCTGCACGCAACCAGAGCATGAGTGATTCAGGAGGGAGAAGTCTGTATGTGGCAGGGTCTTTCAGAGCCTCATGTAAGCACACTCCCACGCACGCGGATCCTTCCTCCATCACAGTCATCTCAATGTCCTGAGCATTTTCAATGCTGCCTGCTGGGGTTCACTTTCAGTTGTCCATCTGAGCTGACCTGCATCTCCGCCCACCCACTGATCACACTCCCATGCAGCACCCGTGCCCGTCCAACATGAAGTTCCGCTCACTTTCGATTTTGAAAAGATGGCAATGGTCAAATTCCTCATGAACTCTCCCACCATTTCCCCTCCCCAAGTCATCCATGTCCTTTCCCCCGTAACCATAGGTCCCACTGGCACAACCTTAGACCTCCCCACTGTAACCTTCCAGCCGGAGCCCTTGTTATTCCAGGATGTCCAAGTGAACGTCCACATTCCCTACCTTCCTGAAAATCCCACCCCTGTCAACATTGACCTCTCTGACCTCCTCCTTTCCAACCCCATATCCGTGTTTCTTCCATATCCCCACCAACCATCCTCATTGCCCCATCTACTGATAACATTGCACCCTCACCCTTCCACCCTAACAGCTCCCTCTGCCCACTATTGCTCTAACGACCCCCTCCTACCACACCCACCCTGAATTCACTCCCCAGGAGTCAGTAATTTATCCAAAAGACCCTTGCACATTTACCTGGATGTTCCACCTTCCCCCCCACCCCTAATGCCTTCCTTCTACCTTACACCTTCCTCCCCCTTTGCTCCTTCCTCCACCCATATTCCTTCTTTCTGCTGACATCTTCCCCCTTCCGAACTCCCCCCTTACACCTTCCTCCCACGTTAGACCTACCTCCCCACTTGCACTATTCTCCCTCATTACACTTTGCCCCTCCACACTCTCTCTCCTACCCCTGTACTCCATCATATCCCCTATTCCCTTCTACCACTGGGCACCCTCCTTCCCCCTCCCAGCCTCACCACCCTGAAACCTTCCCCCACTCCACCAACCACCCCCCCTCCCCACCCCCGCTCCCCCACCGCTCCCCCACTGACCCCAGTACACCTTCCTCTCCCACTCACACATAGACTTCCTTCCCCCCACCCATCCCCGCTTCACTGATCATGATGAAGCTTGTGAAGTTCTGAAGTCTCAGCGAAGTCAAAGCTGCTGTGTGGAGATCTCCCACTTTCTGAGAGCTGCTTTTAAGTGGAGCCCTGTGCATAAGGGTAACCCAGCATGCGATGCATATGTTCCTCCAGGGTCCAATAGCAGTAGGGCTCCAGCATCTCCCTCTTCCCAGATGTCCACGATCTGAGCAAGGCCCTGAAGGTAAGTCCTGACTTCTGCACGTCACACGTGTTCTGGGCTTTCCTGCTGGCATAATGTTAAATCGGCTGTGGGGTGACGATGCTGGTCGGGCCTCACTTTGTATCCCATTAGCGGGATCCACCATGGCGGACACCATCGGATGATCCCGCTGTGATTTCATGCCGGCGTGAAACTAATTTCTGCCCCTCCCACCGAATTCTATCCCCGTGTCCATCTTGACACCCACCGCAAACTGGAGTGGACAATTCCACCCTAAAACTTGGGAGCATGACACACTTCCCTTCTAGTGATGCCATGCTGCTATCCCTTAAAGGCATATTACAACCATCAGTGGCTCCTGTGAGTGTTGTGAAGACAGAAGGAGCACTCCTGCTCCTCCTAGCTCTTCATGAACGTTAAATAAGAAAAACTCACTTCTTGATGGCAGGTCACATCCAATGTAAGAATATCTAAACAGAACAAATGCTGGGACTTGTCTGCTCAGGGCAGACCAATTTCATGAAGGTCTTAAAACAGGCATATGACTGCCAAATGACATATGCAGGAGGTCGGTTGTCTATTCTATGTGGTTGCCAGAAATGCCTGAAAGATTGCCCACACTAATATGGAATCGGATATATTTCAGAGAACTTAAAAAGATTTTTAATGGGGATGATTGAACTGATTCAAGAAATTATGTACATGGAAAATAAAGTAGATAATCAAAATAATGTTATTTATCATAAAAAATAAGGGAAATGATCCACCAATAAAGGTGAAATATCTCTTTAATTGAGATTTGCAAAGGCAACAATTGGGTCTATGGTTGATGGTAAGAAAACTGTAGGCTGCAGGAAGATACCAATGGACTAGTCAGACAGGGGTAAAATGGAATTCAATCTGGAGGAGTTTGAGACAAGGCATTATGATAGGGCAAATAAGGCACGGAAAACACAATAAACAGATATTGGGAAGTGTAGAGGAACAGAGGGAGCTTGGAGTGCATGTCCACTGATCCATGAAAGCAGCAGAACAGGTAAACTAAGTGGGTAAGAAGGCATATGGAACACCTTCCTTTATTTGCCAAGGCACAGAATGTAAGGTTAGGGAGATTGTGCTGGAACAACACTAGTTTGGCCCCAGCTAGACGACTGTGTTTAGTCTGAGCACCAGATTACAGGAAAGTGTGATTGCAATAGAGAGGGTACACATGAGATTTATGAGGATGTTGCCAAAATTGGAGAATTTTAGCTATGAGGAAAGATTGGACAAAATATGATTGTTTTCTTTGGAATAAAGGAGGCTAAAGGGAGATTTAATAGAGTAGTATAAAATTATGAGGGGCTAATATAGTGTAAATGGGAGGGACTTACCATTAACAGAAAGGTCAATATCCAGGGGCATAGGAACATAAGAACAGGATGAAGCAACTTAAACCCTCAAGCCTGTGTCACTGTTCATGGCTCATCTGCAACTCAAACTCTATGTACCTTCCTTTGCCTCATATTCCTTAATAAAAGAGAGAAAGAAAGACTTGCATCTGTATAGTGTTTTTTATAACCACTGGATGAGTCAAAAAGCTTTACAACCAATTAAGTGCTTTTTAAATTGTAAATACTGTTATAATGCGGGAAATATGGGCAGCCAATTTGTGCACAGCAAACTCTCACAACAGCATTGCGATAATGACCCAGATGATCTGTTTCTGTGATGTTTATTGATGGATAAATATTGGCCAGAACATTGTGATAATGCCCCTGCTCTTCTTCAAAATAGCACTATGGAATATTTTACATACATTTGAGCAGGCAGATGGGGCCTCCATTTAACATCTCATTCAAAAGACAACACCTCTGACAGTACTGCACCCACTTGATACTGCACTGGAATAGTCAGCCTCGATTTTAGGTTAACCTTTGATTAACAAAAATCTATCAATCTCAAATTGATCAATTGCTGTTTGTGGAAGAAACCTCCACCACACTTTGGGCAGAATCTTCTGTTTGTCGGGCGGGCGGGCCTGACCCAATCGCCGGCGGGTGCAGAGTCGATTGCCGCCAGCGATCGGGCCGCACCACCATTTTACGTGGGCAGGCCAATTAAGGTCCACCCAGCGTGATGTCTGCCGGGAAGTGCAATACACTTCCTGTGAGCGCCCCCTAAGTGCAGCCTCAGGGAGTTCGCCTCAACTTTGAAAAATATTAATAATAGAGAAAAGAAAAATCCATGTCACATGAGTTGGGACATGTTTATAATTTACAGAACAACTTTATTACAATTTTTAAAACCCTGCATGAGACCTCATCCCGCCAGTGGATGAGGTTTCATGTTTCTTCTGGTTGCCACCGGGGGTCCTGGCCCACCCGACCTTAAGGTTGGACGGGCAGGTCCTTTAATTGGTTAATTGATCCTGTCAATGGCCTCAATTGGCCATTGACAGGTTGGCGGGCCCGCAGCTGATTTTGCTGCGCCCCCGCCTTCCTGAAAATATAAATGGGGCGGGATGACGTCGGGAGTTCCGCCTGACATCATCCCGTGTAATTTTACGTGTCGGCGAGTGGGCCCCAGCTCACCAACGGTAAAATTCTGCCCTTTGTCTACAGAAGTATTTCCTAATTTCAACCCTGCAAGCCCTGGCTCTAATTTTTAGACCATCCCCCAATTCCTAGAGCCCTCAACCAGCAGAAATTGTTTCTATGTAACCTGTCCTCTATCAAATCACCCTTGAGCCTTTTAACTTCCAGCGAACTCCAATTGTTATGCTGATTTTGACATCCCCTGCAAATTTCTTTTCATACCCTTTTTTTGTAGCTCTTATTATCTGTTTTGTCACCCTTTGCTGATCTTTGTATCTTTCCCATTCTCCAGGATCTGTGCTATGTTTTACATTTTTGTATGCTTTTTCTTTTAACTTTGTATTGTTTCTTACTCCTTACCTGTCCATGGCTGTCATTTTTGGCCAGTGAAACACTTGCCTCTTAGGAGTTTAAACTGGTTCTGCATCAAATTCAGTTATTTTTGGAACATCTGACACTGTTGGTTTCTGTTGCTTTATCTATTAACAGATATACCCAGTATACTTTTGACAATCTCTGTCTCATCCCATTGAAGTCAGCCTAACCTAAATCTAAAATATTCTTAGCTATTTCACGTTTCTTCCTTTCAAATGCTAACTTAATCATGTTATGATTGCTATTAGATAAATGTTCATGCACTATCAAGCTGTTAACTAAATCTGTCTCATTACTCATTACTAAACTGAATATGGCCTTTGCCCTTGTCGTTTCTAGGACATATTGCAGCAAAAAACTATCCTAGATACACTTTAAAAATTCACTGCCTCTCTAATTTTGCTCGACTGCTTACTGCATTCTATATGAAGGTAAAATCACCCTTTGGAACCGCACTGCCTTTTCTACATTGTTGGCTGATCTCTGCATTTATAGAATCTATAACTTTGCAGTATAGATTTAAAGGAATTAGCTGAAGGATTAGAGGTGAGTTGAGAAGAAATTGTTTAACTTAGATGGTGATAGGGCTCTAAAACCCACTGTCTGAAGGGGTGCTAGAGGCAGAAACCCCCATTGCATTTAAAAAATACTTGGACATGTGCTTGAAGTGCTGTAACTTGTAGGGCTACAGACCAAGAGCTGGGAAGTGGGATTAGGCTGGAGAGCTCTTTTTTGGCTGGCATGGGCACAATGGGCCAAAGGGCCTCTATCTATGCCATACATTTTTTACGGTCTGACTTGTCACTCGTGGGCCAAAAGTACAAAGCCAGGGCAATTTCCAGCTCTACAAACCAGGGGTGGGAGGAGGTGGGTGAAAATGGGACCTGCGGCGAGCGACTCTGGAATGAGTGCAGAGGCTGCTGGGTGCAGAGGCTGGGTTGTAGACCTGCTTCATTGCACTGCCACTGTGTCAAAGTTTTTATGAAAAATAACACATAACAGCCCTCCAGCCCTCACCCCTCACACCCCTCACCTCCACACACTCCCCATGCCCCATTCATGCCAAGCCATGCCAACTAATGCCCCCTACCCACCTCCCCATAGCTTCCATGCCAAACTATCCCCTGCACCCATCCCCCATGGCTCCTCACGCTCTACATAGCAACCTATGACTGCCACCCACCCCCATGGCCCTTTATTGCCCCTATACCAACTTAGTGCCAACCCATCCCTCCCCCAAACATTCCCCATGGCCCTTACACCTACCATTCCAACTCACCCAGTATCCACCACACCAGAACTCAGGACTCATGCTGAGATGAGATGTCATAATTTTTAAAAATATCTATTGCAGACTTTATTTTAAAAATACACACTCATTAATTAAAACCCATTCACTATACTCTTACATTTACATTTGTTCAACTATATAATCCATTGTAGAAAGCAAACATTTCATTCAAGTGCTGAATTCCTTATAAAAACAAACATAATCCCACTTCAAAGAGTCTATAACTACTTGTAGTTTTCAATGAAACTGAAATGGCAGACATCCCACTGTGATAATAGAAAGTTGTGAAATAAGTTGTACAGCACTAACCAAGGAATGATAACCCTCAGGATTACGTGAACAGACAGAATGAAATAGAAAGCAATGATTTTTTTTAATGCTCTAGCCAGTTTTTTTAAGATTTAAAGGGGAGGAGTTTTAAATGCCTTGAAAGCTTGATAGCTGCTTTTGATAGTGGCTTTTGAGAGTTCCTTTTGGCAGCTCTCTTAGTTCCAATGAATTTATGCACTTTTAGGCACTTTCATGTCCACTTTTAACAATCCCAAAGGGCAATTACCTCTCCCAAAAGGCATGTGACCTCCTCCAAAGGTGTCCTGGGACCATATCTTCAGAAGTGCACACCACCTCTTCAAAGGACTCTGTAAAGATTAGATCTTCTCCTACTGGGTCTAATCTGCACACGTCATGTTTCCCACCCCTGGCTAATTAAAATCAGACATATCTGGAGTTAGCTGCTGTTTTATATGGGTTGGGTTCAAGAGGCTAAAGGACAGGGTTAAAATGGGGGTGGGGGGACTACCTTGGTAGGGGTGGATCCAAAGGCCCATGGGATGGCCACCAAAGGAGGATTCCCCCACACCCCCCTTGACCAACACCAGCCCATGCAGCTAAAGCTTCCGGGCTTGCTGCATTACTTGGGCCTCCAGCGGAGGACGCATTGGAAAGGCCATATGTTGGATTTTATATGCACCACCCCCCCAACCTGAAACCTGACACCAGGAGAGCGTAAATCCTGCCCTATGTTTCTACATCTTTGAGCACATCAAGATATGCAATGTTATTAGAAGTATTATCTTCTTGCTTGGAGGTTTTCTTTGACTGTATAGGAAATAGTAGATGAAAACCGAGGGAATTGTATTTAATTGCTGCTATCCCTTAGTAAACAGTAAAAAGTAGGAAAACCATAAGCTTCCCAATCTTACTCAATTGTACTTCATTTTGGTTACTGATGTTCTGCTGATTAGTATATACTTCAATTTATCAGCATTTTTAGTAATACTATGGTGCAAAATGTACAGTCATTTCTGATTAAGGCTAGGTAAGGTCAAAGTTATCAAATGCAAAAACAGACTCTCATCAAAAGCTATGATCCGCCAACAGAATTATTGTCTTTTTACTACTGTCAGTGAACAGTACAAGTTCACTGAATGCCATTTTGTTAGGGAGAATGAAAATCATCAATCACGCCTCATTTGCCATAATTATTTTAAGAATTCTGAAAAAGTTAAGGAGCCACTTGACTGGTACAGATGTGGAAAGTTCATTCAGCTAGCTATAGATATGAGAAATGTCACAGAACCAAACTTAAAGATCATATTTTAGTAACAATTTCTGAACTTCTGTTTTTGAAACAATTGCTGATTCCGCCACAAATTGAAAGCAAAATTGAACCCATTCTGAAAGTGTCACCCCCCACCTCTCCCCTCCCCCAGAGTTTCTACTCAAGTTCATTTGTACTTGGTACTTGGTAAGGGCTCCCGTCATAGTCTTCCACTAGGGAATTTTAACAGGAGGTGCACAATGGGTACAGTCAATATATATCTACAAATACAGAAGCTGCCATGAACCAATGCCATTAGGCAGCACTTTCAATAGTAGCTTCTTTTAAATTTTACTTTTAATCAATGAATTTTAATCAGTATCAATCAATGAACCCACCACCTCTAATTAACTCAATGTTTAATTATTGAAAGTCACCATTAGAAATACAAAGAACTATTCCTTAGTCATGTTTGGGTGCATTACTCAGTTCCTTATTAAGTTGAAACAAAAACCATATTTAAAAGGTTTTAAAATGTACCTTTTAATGGCCTTGCATCCAAAGGAGCCAGCTTATTTTTAAAACCCCATTGAAGTTCTTCAAATTAGCATAATTAACCATTAATTTTGATTAATTCAACTTGGAGGCTTGGCCATTTTGAGGGAGGGACCCGCTTCCAGTGCAATGATTTTAAAACTAGCACAACAGGTTGCGGAAACTTGAGTTGTATTGAATACAAATTGCACTTAAAATTCTGCAATCCTTTGCACTGATTATGCCAATAACAGCAAGAGGAGGCTTCATAATGATAGAGCCCAGCATGTGAGTGCAAAAGACAAGGCTGAAACTTTTGCAACTATCTTCAGCCAGAAGTGCCGAGTGGATGCTTTAGCTTGGCTTCCCCCTGAGGTCCTCATGCTCAGAAATGTGAATCTACAGCCAATTCCATTCACTCCACCTGATATCAAGAAGTGGCTCAGTGCACTGCAAAGCTATGGATGCTGACAATACCTCAGCTGTGATGTTGAAGCTTGTCCACCAGAACCAGCTATGCCTCTACGAAGCTGTTCCAATGCAGCTGCAACACTGCATCTACTCTAATGGACAATTGCCCAAGTCTGTCCTGTCCACATAAACTAGGACACATCCAATCCAACTAATTACCACCGCAGCAGTCTATTATCACTCATCAGCAAAGTGATGGAAGATGTTATTGACAGTGCCATCATGCAGCATTTACCAATAATCTGCTCATCAATGCTCAGTTTGAGTTCTAGTAGTTCACTTTGCTGAAGACCTCATTCCGACCCTTGGTCCAATCATCAATGAAAGAGTTGAATTCCAGAGGTGAGGTGAGAGTGACTGCACTTGACATCGAGGCAGCATCAAGGAGCCTGTGTAAAATTGAAGTCAATGGGAATCGAGGGTAAAAAATTCCACTGGTTAGTCATGCCTAGCACAAATGAAGATGGTTGTAATTGATGGAGGTCCATCATTTCAGCCCCAGGACATTGCTGCAGGAATTCCTTAGGGCAATCTCCTGGGTCCAACCTTCTTCAGCTGCATATTCAACTATCTTCCTTTCCATCATAAGGTCTGAAGTGGGGATGCTCATTAATGATTGCAAAGTGCTCAGCTCCATTTACAATTCCACAGATAATGAAGCAGTCTATGCTTACATGGAGCAAGATCTGGACAACATTCAGGCTTGGTCTGATAACTGGAAAGGAACATTTGCAGCCCACAAGTGCCAGGCATTGACCATCTCCCACAAGGGATAGTCTAACCACCTCCCGTTACTATTCTATGGCATTGCTGCTGTTAAATGCCCATCATCAGCATTTTTGGGAAGGTCACCATTGACAGAAACTTAATTGTGTCAGCCGAATAAATATTCTGGCTACAAGAGCAGCTTAGAGAGTTTGGATATTCTAAGGTGAGTGTCTCACTCCCTGACACTTCAAAGCCTTTCCACCAGCGTAAGGAGTGGGATGAAACACTCCCCACTGCTGGATGCACAGATGCACTGCAGCAATTCACAAAGGCTCCTTTGACAGGCAATGGCATAGTGGTATTATCACTGGACTGGTAAACCCAGTGTAATGTTCTGGGGACCAGGGTTCAAATCCCACCATGGCAGATGGAACTTGAATTTAATAAAAAATCTGGAATTAAAACTCTGATGATAATCATGAAACCATTGCTGATTGTTGTAAAAACCCAGCTGGTTCATTAATGAAATCTGCTGTCCTTACCTGGTCTGGCATGTGACTCCAGACCCATAGCAATGTGGTTGGCTCTTAAGTGCCCTCAGATGGGCAATAAATGCTGGCCTAGACAGCAATGCAACCTATGAGCAAATAAAGAAAAAAATATGTGTGATGTTGACCACCTAGAAGGACAAGGGCAGCAGATGCATGGGAACACCACCACCTTCAAGCCACACACCATCCAGACTTGGAACTATATTGCAATTCCTTCACTGTTACTGAGTCAAAATCTGGGAACCCCCTCCCTAACTGTGGGTATACCTATACCTCAGGGACTGCAGCTGTTCAAGAAGGCAGCTCAACACACCTTCTCAAGGGCAATTAGGGATGGGTAATAAAAATGCTGCTCTAGCCAGTGATGCCCACATCAGAGAATTCCTCTTTTTTAAATGTGTGCAGCTCCAACAATATTCAAGAAGCTCGACACTATCCAAGACAAAGTAACATGCTTGTTTGGCACCCTCCACTACCTTAGAAATTCACTCCCACCAGCAGTGGCATAACATGGCTGCAGTGTCTATATCAGCAAGATGCAATGCAGCAACACACCAAGGCCACTTCAATACCACTTCCCAAACCTATGAGCTCTACCACTTAGAAGCACAAGGGGAACAATGGCATGGAAACACCACCACCTGCAGGTTCCCCTCCAAGTCACACTCCATCCTGTTTTGGGTATATATTCACATTCTTTCATTGACGCTAGTAAAACTCCTGGAACTTTCTAATTAACAGCACTCAGGGGTGTACCTATACCATAATGACAGCAACAGTTCAAGAAGGAGACTCACCACCACCTTCTCAAGCAAAATTAGTAATGGGCAATAAATATTGGTTTTGCCAACATTGCCCACATACTGTTATTGAATTTTTAAAAAGTCTACTACTGCTTATTTTCCACCACATCTAAAGTGTAAATAAACCCTGATTATATTCAAATGAACTTGTTCACTTTTGTAAAATTTCCTTTCACTATGATCCCAGCTGATGTTACTACTGGACAAGTCAAATCCCAGGGTGGAACCCGGTTTCATAGATCCTAACTTTTATTTTTTGTTTAGATACATGGAGAGTGGCTACTGAACAGAGTCACAGGAGTCAGCTGATGAACTGTTAACAAAAGAATAAAACATTTATTAAAGAAGAAAAGATAAACTATATTACAATATATTCCTTCACCTACAATTATACCTTCACAGATATATATAAATTTGTAAGGGAAACACAGGTTATAAAAGCTATGTTACACTCTAATGTTCGTAGTAAGTATACAGTCCATATAAACCAATAGGTGACCTGTGGTCAGGCACACCACAATCTGAAACAGTGACAGATGCCGCCCAAACAAATGCTATGGGTCTCTCCTCAACTCCACGCACCCCACCCCGCCCCCACCAGACGCTTGTCACTGTATGAGCCAAACGGTCTCACTGAATTCCGTCTTTCACATGAGGGTTTCCAATCTTCACTCTCGAAGAACTCGCTTTGGAATCTTCTCCCAAACCGACACTTTCTCTCAGACGCCTTCTGCAAGGGTCCACCTCCAGGGTTTCAAACTCTCCTTTCGATGTTCGTCTCCCCTGGATCACCACACATATTAAAGCTTTCTTCCACAGACTCTCTCCCACTGACTCAGCTGTCAAAAGTACATCATTGCTTCACATGCCCATAGTAAAGAGTTACAGACCTTCAGCTGTCTCCATGGACCTTCTGGCTTCTCGCATACCTATATCTCTTTAAATATGCTTCCTACAGCTTTCTCTCTTTAAGCTTGAAGCTTGGAACCTTCCTCCCTGCTCCTTACTTTCACTTCCACAGAACAGGACATTTTCCAGACTCCTGTTATTCCTTTGACTGAAAGGTCTTCTTAGAACCCTTCCTTTCTGTTTCACTCCTTGGCTTTAAGACCTTTCGGTTCTTTTGGGAAATCCATTCTCTCTGCAGTTCCCTCTCCCAGTAGACTGCTGACAACTTGGTATCTCCCATGAGATCCAGAACTCACTTGACATTCACAGTTACTTTAACTCACGGCAGCTCACCTAAGATTCTTAGACTTATTCCCCTCAGCAGTCTGCTAGCATGTCAGCTAGGGAGACACTTAAACTGCTCTTGTCAACTCACAGCATAATGGCTAACTGAACTCAAACTACTTTTGGTGTGTGTTTATGTATGGGGCCTCCCACCCTGGATCCCTGTTGCTAGGCAACAGCACAGTTTTTTCCACTCTGTTGTCTTTAACTCTCCTTCAAGAGTCATAAAACTCATTAGAAATGCAGGTATACAAACAGAGCTTTAGACCTGCTGTCTCCGCTTAAAAATGAAAGTTGACCCCAGGTTTCACCTTTTAACCCACAAATAGAAAAAATATAAATTAAACTTAAACTTAAAGATATAAGTTATTCCTAACACACCGAAATACACACATAGCTTACTTAAACTATCTCTATTTCCTAACACTGCATTCTGCTCTGTTGTGCTTGAAAAATCATCACTAGCATACGTATAAAATCATGTAGTTAAGCAGGCAGGAGTTTCACAGTTGCATTTAAAAAGGCAGCAGTGTGACCCTTGCTGAATTTTCTGGTTCGCAGGTATGCCCAATGCCAAAGCCATTGCATGTTTAGAAAACCTGGTGAATAGGGTGGCTTGGAAAACACCTCAGACAGCTGGGATTTGACAGGCCAGCAGCATTTCAAAAAAGCATTTTGGGGTCATTTATGGTCCTTTTTTCTATTCCTGATGGCACATAGACACTGTACCAGTTGACCTTAACTATTTTTATTTATATTACCCACAGCACCTTAACTGACGTTAATGGGTTTTTCAAGGGGAATCCTTCAACCTGTTTTGTTAAAAATAAAGAGTGATACCAGATTGCACTATAGGTGCTCCATGCTTTCTTACTGATCTTAACATACCCTCTCCTGCAGTGCAAGGTAATCTGGTCAATTTTTTGTTATAGACAGGAGAGAGAGGCAAACTGAATTTCTTTATCCTCTCACTGTCTATCTGTAAGTAGGGATGTTTTCAATTATTTTTCAAGGAGTTTGTGTGATTCAGTTTTATAAGTAACACACAGCAAACTCTCTTTACGATTAATTCAATTGGTTTGTTTATTTCAAATTGGAACCCCGGGGGTGGGGGAGTTGAATATTCACAACCTCACACACACATATATACAGTAAGGGGATAGAAAAGAGGGAGTTTTTACAACTGTGGATGATAACAATAAAAGAACCACAGAAATGAATATTAGTTCATGTGATTTCCAGGGTCCAGAAAGTTAAAGTCCAGAGGGTACTTCCTTTGTGGCAGAGTTCAGTTCGGATGGCTTCTTCGTTGGACAGAGCAGTACAAAAGTTCTTGAAAGCTAATGAGGATGCAGCACAATGAGGTTTCTGTATATAGACTGTGGTACAGGTGATGGTCAGATGCTTTAAAATAAAAGAGGCTTTGAGGAGTTGAGCGATGGTGGCTGGCTGCTTGGTCAGATGGGGAACCTGCTGTTGTTCCTTTCACTTTGGAGGTAATCAGCAGATTGATCCCTGAGGCTAGAAATGTAATATTAAAATTGTCCAAGAAGCAAGAAGAATGGGCTCATGTGATGTGGCCCATTAATGAGTTAATTTCAGCTTCACAAGCAGTTTCTATGTCTCTGGTGAAAATCAATTGCTTCCCTTAGGAGTGAAATAGTGGCTCTTAATACCGCTTCAGGTATAACAAGATTTGATGTCTCTGTCTTTGTTATCATCCCAGCTGGGGAGCCAATTCACCGGTTAGTCTTTTAGTTTAATGATTATAATGTGGCCAGTGGGGTGTATGATTCCACAAGGATGACAGTGGAACTCCTTTGTCCTTGTAATTTCTGTTGAAAGCTTCCAGATGAGATGGCCAATCTTATGAGCCATGTGACCTGTTGCAGCCATATTTTGGTTCAGCAAAAGACTATTTTGAAATTGCAAAAAAAAAGTTTTGATGTACACAGTTTTGATTTCTTTTCACATCTGATTGACATGACACTTGCCTGATAGTTGTAGCCTTGCCATTCTTGTATCATTTGTGCAAATCTTTTTTGCACTTTCTGAAATGCTTCTATATCTTTTTTGCAAAATGGAGATGAGAAATGTGCACTATCCACTAAGTATGTTTCAATTAAGGTTCTGTATAAGTTTAACATGCATTCTCTGCTTGTGAATTCTATCCCTCTAGAAATATAGAAACATAGAAAATAGGAGGTGTAGGTTATTTAGCCCTTCAAGCCTGCTCTGCCATTCAATATGATCATGGCTTACCCTCTATCTCAACACAATATTCCTGCTCTCTCCCCATATCCCTTGACTCCTTTAGTGTCTAGAAATCTATCTATTTCCTTCTGAAATATATTCAGCGACTTGGCCTCCACAGCCTTCTATGGTAGAGAATTCCACAGGTTCACTACCCTCTGAGTGAAGAAATTTCTCTTCATCTCGGTTCTGGATGGCCTACCCTGCATTCTGAGACTGTGGCCCTTATTCTAGACACCAGCCCGAGGAAACATTACCCCTGCATCCAATCTATCCAACCCAGTCAGAATTTTATGTGTTTCAATGAGATCCCTCTCATTCTTCTAAACTCCAGTGAATAAAAAATGATGAAGAGTCATACAGACTTGAAATATTAACTCTGTTTCTCTCACCACAGGTGCTGCCAGACCTGCTGGGTTTTTCCAGCATGTTCTGTTTTTATTTCAGATTTCCAGCATCCGTAGCATCAGTGAATACAGGGCTAGTTGCACTAATCTCTCCTCATACGACAACCCTGCCATCCCGGGAATCAGTCTGGTGAACCTTCGCTGCACTCCCTCAAAGGAAAGTATATCCTTTCTGAGGTAAGAAGACTAAAACTGCAGACAATACTCCAGGTGTGGTCTCAACAAGGCCCTGTGCAGCTACAGTAAGACATCCGTGCTCCTATACTCAAATAGTCCTGCAATGAAGGCCAACATACCATTTACCTTCCTAACTGCTTGCTGCACCTGCATGCTTGCTTTCAGTGACTGGTGGACAAGGACACCCAGGTCCATTTGTACATCAACATTCCCTAATCTATCACCATTCTGCTTTTCCTACCAAAGTGGATATTTTCACATTTATCCACATTTTAATGCATCTGCAATGTATTTGCGCACTTACTCAACTTGTCTGAATCATTCTGAAGCATCTTTACCTCACCATTCACATTCCCACCAAGTTTTGTGTTGTCAGCAAACTTGGAAACATTACATTCGGTTCCCTCATCTAAATCATTGATATGTATTGTGAATAGCTGGGGCCCAAGCACTGATCCCTGCGGTAACCCACTAATCACTGCCTGCCACTCTGAAAAATACCCATTTTTCCTACTCTCTGTCTCCTGCCTGTCAGCTAATTCCCAATCCATGCCAATATATTATCCCTATCCCATGTGCTTTAATTTTGCACACTAACCTCTTATATGGGACTTTTTCAAAAGCTTCTTGAAAATCCAAATGCACCACATCCACTGGTTCTCCCTTAACTATTCTGCTAGTTACATCCTCAAAAAACTTCAGCAGGTTTGTCAAACATGATTTCCCTTTCATAAATCCATGTTGACTTTGTCTAATAGCATTGATATTTTCTAATTGTCCTGTTATCAAATCCTTTATAATAGAGTCTAACATTTTCCCTACTACTGATATTTGGTTAACCATTTGTAATTCCCTGTTTTCTCCCTCCCTCCATTTTTAAATGGTGGGGTTATACTTGTCACCCTCCAATCTGCTGGGACTGTTTCAGAATCTTCAGAATTTTGGAAGATGACAACCAACATATCCATTATTTCCACGGCCGCCTCCTTTAGTATCCTGGGATGTAGATAATCAGACTCTGGGGATTTATTGGCTCTCAGTCCCATTAATTTCTCCAGCACTACTTCTTAAATAATATTAATTTCCTTCAATTCTTCCTTCTCACGAGACTCTTGGTTCCCTAACATTTCTGGGAAATTATTTGTGTCTTCTTCTGTGAAGACAGAGCTAGAGTAGTTATTTGATTTCTCCATTATATATTTCCCATTTTGGACTGTAAGGGACCTTCAGTTGTCTTCACTAATCTTTTTCTTTTTAAATGCTGATAGAAGCTTTTACAGTCTGCTTTTATGTTCCTTGCAAGTTTACTCTCATACCCTATTTTTCCCCTCTTAATCAACCTCATGGTCCTCCTTTGCTGAATTCTAAACTGCTCCCAATCCTCAGGCTTGCTACTATTTCTAGCAACTTTATATGACTCCTCTGTGGATCTAATACTATCCTTAATTTCTTTTGTTAGCCATGGTTGGGCTGCTTTACCTGTACTGTTTTTGTGCTAGAAAGGAATGTATAACTGTTGCAATGCATGCATTTGTTCCTTATATAGTAGCCATTGTCTATCCACCATCATGCCTTTTAATGAAGTTCCCCAATCTGTTATAGCCAACTCACCCCTCATACCCTTGTAGTTTCCTTTGTTTATATTTAGGACCCTAGTTTCAGATTGGAATACTTCACTTTCTGCCCTAATGAAGAATTCCATCATGATATGGTCACTCTTCCGTAAAGGGCCCCGCACAATAAGATTATTAATTAACTTCTTCTCACTGCACAAAACCAAATCTAGGATAGCCTGTTCCCTAATTGGTTTTTCGATGTATTGGTCTAAACAACGTCTTGTTGGAGATGGTCATTGGCTGACATTTGTGTGGCATGAATGTTACTTGCCACTTGTCAGCCCAAGCCTGGATATTGTTCAGGTCTTGCTGCATTTGGACATGGACTGCTTTAGTATCTTAGGAGTTGCAAATGGTGTTGAACATTGTGCAATCATCAGCGAACATCCCCACTCCTGACCTTATGATGGAAGGAAGGTCATTGGTGAAGCAGCTAAAGATGGTTAGGTCAACAGGGCTTAGGTCAATCCAGTTTCATTCCTTTTTTGCATCTTTGTAGAGGTTTGTTACAACTGACTGGCTTACTAGACCATTTAAGAGCCAAGCACATTGCTGTGTGTTTGGAGTCACATGTGGGCCAGGCCAGGTAAGGGCAACAGATTTCCTTCCCTAAAGGGCATTAGTGAGCCAGACAGGCTTTTACAACAATTGACAATGGTTTCAGATGTTTTTTTATTGAATTCAAATTCTATCCGTGGCAGGATTTGAACTCGGGTCCCCAGGACATTACCCAGGGCCTCTGGATTACTAGTCGAGTGACAATACCACTACGCCATCACCTCCCCTAACGCCTTATAATCATCATGTGTCATTTTACGTTCATTCGGGTCAGGCGTACACCTTCCCGATGGGCAAAAAATTCCGGCTCAGGAATTCATTCACCACAGTATTATTACTACTTTGTTTTGCCTGATCTATATACATATTAAAGCCACCCATGATTAATGCAGCATCCTTGTTATATGCATCTCTAATTTCCTGTTTAATGCTGTCCCTACCTTACCACTATTATTTGGAAGCCTATAGACAACTCCCAACAATGTTTCCTGCCCATTGTTGCTTCATAGCTCCACCCAGACTGATTCGACATCAAGATTTTCTGAGGCAATATCCTTTCTCACTATTGCACTGAGTTCAACTTAACTTACAACCACACCCCATCTCCTTTTCCTTTTTGCCTGTGCTTCCTAAACATCAAATACCCTGAGATATTCAGTTCCCAGCCCTGGTCACCCTACAGCCATGTCTCTGTGATCATAATCATATCCTACCCATTTACATGTATTTGTTCTGTTAATTTATCTATCTTATTGCGAATGCTCCATGCATTCAGATACATTGCCTTTAGCCTTGTCTTTTTAACATTTTTACACATTTTTATTGTACCATGCCCCCATTTACTACTATCCCTTGTTTCCTCTGCATTCCACTTTTGCTTACTTTTCTGCCTTTCATTTCTATTTTTGTTTTCCTCTCTTGTGTCACCCCACTCAAGTTCCCATACCCCTGCTACTCTAGTTTAAACCATCCCCCATGGTACTAGCGAATACCCCTGAGAGGATATTGGCACCGGTCCTGCTGGGGTCAACCCTCCCACCTTCCCCAGAATTGGTCCCAGTGCCTCAGGAACCTAAATCCCTCCCTCCTACACCATTTCTCCAGCCAGGTAAGGTGGCTAAGAAGGCATATGGGATACTTGCCTTTATTAGCCAAGGCATAGAATATAAGAGCAGGGAGCTTATGTTGGAGTTGTATAAAATGCTAGTTAGGCCACAGCTGGAGTACTATGTGCAGTTCTGGTCGCCACATTATAGGAAGGATGTGATTGCACTGGAGAGGGTGCAGAGGAGATTCACCAGGATGTTGCCTGGGCTGGAGCATTTCAGCGATGAAGAGAGACTGGATAGGCTGGGGTTGTTTTCCTTAGAGCAGAGAAGGCTGATACAAAATTATGAGAGGCATAGATAGGATAGATAGGAAGAAAATTTTCCTCTTAGCGGAGGGATCAATAACCAGGGGGCATAGGTTTAAGGTAAGGAGCAGGAGGTTTAGAGGGGACTGGAGGAATTTTTTTTCGCCCAGTGGGTGGTTGGAATCAGGAACACATTGCCTGAGGGGGTGGTAGAGGCAGGAACCCTCACAACATTTAAGAAGTATTTAGATGAGCACTTGAAACACCATAGCATACAGGGCTATGGGCCAAGTGCTGGAAAATGGGATTAGAATAGATAGGTGCTTGATGGCCAGCATGGGCATGATGGGCTGAAGGGCCTGTTTCTATGACTGAAAACAAGTAAATTTAAAAAACAAACAAATCTCACCAACCAATTACTTACCCAGTTCCTTATGATGTCACACTTGATTTTCTCCAAATCTGATTGGTCCACTGAGGTCCGCACCAGGAGCAGCAGCAGCAGCAGCAGCAGTAGCAGCTAGCTCTGTTATCTTCCCAGCTCCGCTCTCAGTTTCGCTCTTTTTCACGCTCTTTTATCCTCCCGGCTCTGCTCTCGGTCTCGCTCTTTCTCGCACTCTTTAATCCTCTCAGCTCCACTCTCACCCTCATTCTATCCCTCGCTCTTTTATCCTCCTGATTCCACTCTCACTCTTGCTCTTTCTCGCACTCCTTGATCCTTCAGCTCCACTCTCAGTCTTGTCTTTTCTTGTGTTCTTTTATCCTCTTGGCTGGGCCCTCACTTTTTCGTGCCTCACCCTCACTCTTTCCCGCAAACCCAAGTGCTTTGTTTGCACTTTTAATGGATTGGTTAATCTCCTTGGCTACTTATAGGGAGGAATTTTCTCCCTGTCGGGTGGGCCGGTTGGGAATGGGCGCGGGCAGGCGCAAAGCTGATTGCCTGTGATAGGCTGGGCACCGCCATTTTACGTGGACGGGCCAAGTAAGGCCTCCCCAGCGTGATGCGCACCCGGTAGTGCTCAGCGCTACCTGTGCAGATGGGGAGGAGGGAGAGTTGGGGCCTGCACTCTTGAGCTTGAGCACAGAGCTGCCTCAGGGAGATTGAGTTCAAAATGACATTTTCAAATAAAGAAAGAATTAAATTATTTAGACATGTCCTCTCATGTGACAGTGTCACATGAGCTGGGACATGTTTATGAATTGTGTGAAAAATATTTATTAAATTAATAAAACCTTCATGAAATCTCATCCCACCTGTGGATGTTCATGAAAAACACAAAGGACGCCTGGGCTCTTCGCCTGCCCGCCAACCCTGAGGTTGGATGGGCAGCCCTGTCAATAATCTAAATTGGTTTATTAATTGCCTTAACAAGCCTTTGACAGTTCAGCAGGCGTGCAGCCCACCTCCAGCGCGTGCCCACCGAACCGAAAGATTGGAATGATGCACAGTGACGTCGGGATGCACGCCTGACATCACCACGGGTTATTTTAAGCGTCGGCATGCAGGGGTGGGCCCCGCACGCCAAAGAGAAAATTCTGTCCATAATGATTTTTGAAACTCTATCTATGAGGGGTCATTAGGGGGCAGCTGGATGGGCATGGGTTGGCATTGGTGAGCATGGGGAGTGGCTGGAGGGTGTGAGGGGTGAGGACTAAGTAACTATCTTTAACACCTACTTTCTTTTTTTTTTGTTTTGCCAGTTTACTATCCATTCTGTGGCCAGGATTTTCTGGCCCCATCGTGGCAGGACCCACCGTGGAAGATTCGGCGCCCCTGCGGGAGCAGATGATCCTGGTGGTGGGCAGGGCTGGAAAATTCTGCCTAATGTCTTGTCTCCTGATTCAACATGCTCTGATTTTAGTCATGAGTCTATTGTGAGGTACTCTATCTTAGGTCCACTGGAAGTCCACATATATTACATCTATGACATTACCCATAATCTACTTTCTTGGCTACTTACTCCTTTTGTTACAAATGTGTGAGGCAAGGATTTGGTACAGCCTTTCATTAAAAAGCCACTATTTCTCTGTGCACTAGTTTAAGGCAGTAGTTATACCATCACTTGTTTTGTTACTGCAATGGAAGGGTGAATTTTACACTTGGGAATCAGGACTGCTGCTGTCCTGCACAAAAGTTGAGGCTGTCGGTTACAGAGTAGCTCTGGTTTCTTGGATTTCAGTTGCACAGAAGAACATCTGTTGAACGTGCTGTGTCACTGACAAAAATGGCATGAATCAGGACTGCTAAAGATAAATAGCTGAAAATAATGTTGGCTGTTTCCTCTTACAAAACATATGAACACCATGGGGTCTGGAACTAGAATTGAAGGTATCAGAATAGCCATATAACTGACAAATGTGACTACTGTGGACACAAAGATGAACAGCTCCTACATCCCCACGTGCTTTATATTACACCTAAATGCCCAGGAGAGCACGAATCATCTACTAAAGCAAAGGAGAGGAAGTATTTCAAATATGTATTCAAATAAATGAGCAAATGTCTTATATAGACAAAAATGATGCCGCTTGTAAATGGTTATTAATGCAATAAATGAAACATTGCAATCTTTCAACTACAGTATTGAGCAAACTGAGCATAATGGTGGTTGTTTAGTACTATGGGGGAGGATCATGACTTTGTGCAGTCGGGTAAAATGGATGCCAGTAAATTGGCAGCCTGTTTTTCATGCTTCCTGAATCCCGGGTCTGGGATAGACCTCAGGCCTCTGACTTGTTAGTAGGGGAGCTGGTGATGTGTTTCATCACAATGGATGTCAACCATTGTATTATTGACCCTACAATGTTACTGTCAGTGTGTTAACACCACAGTGATTTTCACATACCTATAACCAGTGGTTTATGATGCTGGAGTGAAAATGCTACTGACAGTGTTATGTTTTTGTGTTACCTAATACCAGTGTGATCTATAATAATTGTAATATGATGTGGGAGTGAGCGTTTTAATATATTGTAACTCTCAATGTGCTGCAATTTACCTTTCTTGCTAATGTTCCTCCTCCTCACAAGTAGGCATGTGGGAATCTAGGCCGGGAGTTCACTGTGAATAGTCAATGAGACTGACTTCAGGAAATCCCATAAGACCATTCTATTTGTGAGTACTAAGTTCTGCTGGTCCATAGTCCCTGCAGAAATTATTGGAATATTTACCCTCAACACCTTTGCATTGCAATCACTGGGATGCGGCTTCATGAATGGTGAGCACCCTCCTTTATATTGTCCAATTCTGGCCGTTATTTATTATTCATTTGCGACCCTTATAATGTCAACGGGCTAGAACATGGAGACGTTGCAGCTGAAGCAAAACACACATTCAAACAATGTCCACACAGCTGTATTTCCGATTGGAGTTGCTGGGTGACAACTAACAACAGCAACTCAAGTTGATATTTCTCTGACCAATCCAGAGGTCAATTATCGTGGCCCCAGCACTGCCCCAAATTGAGACCAGCTAAATTCATCAACGCTGGAAATTGCTCCTTAGACCTTTCCAATCTATGTGACTCTGCTACTCAATTATTAAACTCTCTGAGCTATTGGGAAACCTTTTCTGAGCATAGTTAAAAATAGCATCTCCTGTATCATATAACAGATTCGCGTGTGAGGCCAAATGGCTTTAAATGTCTTGTTTATTAATAGTTAAGTCAAATCTACAAACACATCAAAAAAGGGAATGATTATAATAATAGATCACAACAACACAAGACTCCTGCACCAATATTACAGGTTAAAACAATATTACCCAATTTGACCCTTGGGCAGAAGCTGCAATCAAATTGATGAGATGGTTGCTTCAAGTTCTTTGGCAATGAAGCAAGTTTTCTGCTAGTTGGATATTCTTCCGAAAGCTGTGTAGTCTTTGGAGAGTTCAGTGGTCTTCTGACAGGTGGATGGCCTTCACTGATGCCTGTGCTCTGAGCTCAAAAGACAATGAATTTTGATGCAACCCCCACACTTCAGAAGGAACCTCACATCATGCATGGGATTGTCATTCACAAAACCCTTATTAATAACTTGCTTATAAAGAGTTTAAAGAGGCTTAGCTTGATTAAACATTACTCATATATCAGAAGATTTTTTTGCAAGGTTGCTTTTCAAAGTGGTCAGTTTGTCTGACCAGGCTTGCCTAGTTATCTAATCATTGTCCTGATTTTATCACTACCTTTGGATTATTCTTCCTTTTTTGGTCTCATTGTTCCTCTTTTAACACATAACTGCTTTTCCTCACAGTGGGGGCAATAATGTTCAGTCAATAGTCAAAGTTTGAAACAGCAAAATAAGCCACACACTCAGCAAAATGTGTCACAAATTCTGCAGAGCATGGCGTCTGTTGACATTAAGAAAATTGTGTCAATTTATTCCCGTTTTTAATATTTAGTCTTAGTTTACATTAAAGACCACATTAGACATTGTAAAGATGCAAATGATGTTTGTAGCATTAAAATACAAAGAGTTAAAAAGTGCAAAAGTACTTGTTTTATGCCCAATTTTATTCTCATCACACAGCAGTTCAGATGTGTCATGAATTGGCTCCATTCTAACAGCCCAAAAATGCACTTTCCTGAAGTCAGCAAGGTTTCCTATAATGCCCTTTTTGAAGGACAAAATATTGAGTTTTCAAGATTTCTGATGGATAACGCCACACACCATTTGTCTCAAACATAGCAACAAAGGCTGAAAGATCACTTTACATGCAGTGAGGTCACAATTGGAAAAGGGCATTGCGTACTGCTCTACTCAGCTGAAGGAATGACTGAATATCAGCACCCCAGTGCTTCGAGCAGTTGCATCACTTAATTCTCAGCAGTACAAACTTCATGGCGACTTTAAAAGCATTTTTCACTTTCATTTTGCATTTCAAATGAAACTGGGGTAGGGAGGGACATTATAGATTTGGGTCCTGTGTTAACTGGCATATTTTGACAAATTTTGAATCAAACTGGTGAACTGAGGAGTCATCCACCACTCACCACCCCCCACCCTCCAGCACCCATTACCTCCATTCTGTGCAAGTTGTCAGTTACTGCAGTCAACAGCATCACAAACATACTTTGATGCATTTCTTAAAGTGTTTTTTGCTTCTTTCTCTCCCCAGTCAATTGTTGCCTCAGTTATTATGGCTCTCACATTGTTTTAACAGGCATCTTGATGTGATACAAGGGGTCATGGTCACTTCATTGATTTTCTAAAAGCAGGAGCCTTTTTACTAAATTGTAAATTACTTCTTAATGTCTAAAATTATTTGCAATATATTAAAGAGTACATTGGAATTTGATGGTATGAGGTTATCCTTTTGAATTCAAAGAGGGGTTAAGGTTAATTGAATCAGTAAAGTATGTATATTAAATTTCTTCTACACTGAAATGATGTTTAAATTTCATATTTCATTAATGTAATGCAGCAAATGATTTAAGATTGATATTAAATAGTAATTATTGTTGGAATGTGTTATCTTTGATACATTGCTCTGAAGTTGTTCTCTAACTATATTGCTCAATTGAGAAAATAAAACACTGCTTTAAAAATTGAAAGATTGCAAATTATCTATTTTTAAAATTTACTGAGGCAGTCATTTGGTAGTGCAGAATTTGAATATTGCTGAAAAGAGAGACGTGTGCTGACACCTTTAATCTTGCATTCATCGGGACAAATGCTAGAATGCCAAATTTCAAAAGAACACAACAATTTATACTACAGGAGAAAATGGATGCTGACTAGTTGGCAAGTCTTTGACTGCCATAGAGAAAGCAGAAGGGAGCTATAGGTTCCCAAGCCTCCAGGTAATTCAAAAAATGTGCAAGGTTTGAAAATCTTCCTTTTATTTGCAGATAATCGGTTATTGTATCTTAATTTAAGTCACTTTTTTATTTATTCTCTCATGGGATGTGGGCATTGCTGGAAAGTCTAGCATTTGTTGCACATCCCTAATTGCCCTTGAACTGAGTGGCTTGCCATGACATTTCAGAGGGCAGTTAAAATCTTTCATCCATTGCTTGGATCTGGAGTCACATGTGGGCCAGGCTGGATAAGGGTGGCAGATTTCCTTCCCTAAAGGACATTAGTGAATCAGATGGGTTTTTACAATTATTATCAATGGTTTCATGGTCACCGTTATGAAAACCATTTTCAATTCCAGATTATTACTTGAATGTAAATTCTACCAGCTGCTATGGTGGGATTTGAACCCTTGTCCCAAAGGTATTAGCCAGCGCCTCTAGATTACTACTCCAGTGACATTACCACTATGCAACCATCTCCACCATTTCTAGTGTGTGTAAATGAAACACATTATGAGCGGGACTGATTATTTTGAATTGGTTGCTAGTGTAGCTATTAACACACTCAGGATTGTTCAGCAAGTGCGGCCTAATCGCAGAATCAAATCTAACAGTAGACGTTTTGTATTGAGTTTTGCAAGCACAAGTTGGTTTAGTGTGATATGTTCTCTGCCTATTCCAAACAGCCAAGGGAACATATTGTTTGAATCAATCAGCTAACTGTTGGAACATACGGCCCACGTACCTGGCATTGCACCAACACTGAAATTCATACATGACGCCACTTAATTGTGTAGTAGACAGAAAGTTTTTCTGAGCTGACAGCAGCACCCTCTGAGTGGAAAATACCACTCGCATCACCATGTATGGTAGCAGCATGAAACAACTTACTTAAACTGTTGTTCAAATCTTTGGGATACTTTGCCTTTCTGGGGCAATTTGAGGTAGACCAGCCACATTTCAGTTCTGAAAGTGGTAGCCTTTGGCCCATTTGCAGGTTTTCATGGTCCACAGTGAACAATGATCTGATCAAGATAGCCATTGTCCCGTAGGATAGCTTTGATATGCTCCATTTCTGCACCAAGCTTGGAAAGCGAGAAAATGGCTCAGGCCCTCTTTACAAGATTGCTGATAAGGATAATCTTATAGCGCATGGGGCTATATAAATCCCAATGCATATGTTGACTGATGAAGAAAGGTTTGCGGTGGATAGTAGTGGAAAATTCACGACTAGCCAACTAGAATGCACAGGAAAGGAAATACATTTCAAAAGTGAATTTTAGCATGGAATGTGGTGCATTAAGGTGTGTATCAAACATCAAGCATTCTTACATTGCTTAGCTCCCAATCCACTGGGACTGCTCTAGAATCTAGGGAATTTTGGAAAATCATAACCAGCGCATTCACTGGGCAGAGTTTTCTGTACCTGCTGACATCGGGCATGCTCGGTGGCATGAGCGGACAATATGGTGAGAAGGCCAAAAATCAGTTTCACAACATTGTGAAACCAGCTTGCGATCGACTGCTCAGTCCATCGATGGCGGGCTGCGTTTCCCACCATTGGACGTCAGGAACCTCATTGTAACACATCTGCATATCATTATAAGGCCAGCCTACCAGAATCATCCTCACCCCTTCCAACCACACTGGATCGTCCACCCACGATGATGTGTTTCACAACAGCATATATGAGGCATGCACTTAGTAGGCTGCACTCTGAGGGGAACTAGGAGGTGAGTGCACAGTAATGTTGGACAGCGCTCATGAAGGTTGCCTGTTGGATTTCAAGGTTGAGGTGATTGGTGGGGGGAGGCTAAGGGCTGCCCTGCGGTTGAGGCACTGTGGGGGGTTGGGGGTTGGGGGCAAGAGC
The DNA here is from genome assembly GCF_964194155.1 of Cetorhinus maximus. Taxonomy (NCBI): domain Eukaryota; kingdom Metazoa; phylum Chordata; class Chondrichthyes; order Lamniformes; family Cetorhinidae; genus Cetorhinus; species Cetorhinus maximus. Next base: position 54,548,271 of record NC_135882.1, read on the forward strand.
TACCCTGCAGTTGGTGGTAGTGCACAAGCACATGCAGGGTGGGGGTGGGGGGAGGGAAGTGGCCACACGTTAGGGAAACCTTGTATAAAGTGACCATTCCTCTGCAGTTGAGGTAGTTCAGATGCAGACACATTGACATGCGTGGAATCGGGTCTGTAGCTTATCTACCCACTCAAGCAATGCAGAGGCATGAAAGTGCCACCAAGTGCTCCAGAGCCTTTCATCCATCGGGCACGGACTACAAACTAATGAGCGTTTTAGTGGACTGCAGAAAAGTTTGATGACTGGGCACATTGTACAACCTTCTTGCTAAAGCTGGCCATGGAGCAGTCACTGGTGGAGGTACTCTCAGTCCCTTGCAACATCAGCATCCCAGCTTGGACCAGTCATGGAGGCATAGTGGAGGCCCAAATAGTCGTTCAATTGCAGGAGGATGATGACAACGTGCAGTGAGGACACTCCATAGATCTTCAAATAGCCTCTGAGAATGTCTGACTCCTGTTTGGCCAAGGGCAGCTCGCTTGCGCTCTGTGATCAGGATCATATCATAGAGAAACAGCCATGAAACTTTAGAAGCATCTGATCCTTTGTTCACGTTCAGCATCTGAGTCCTTCAGGAGCACAGCATCACTGGTCACAGATGCTGAACAGATGGGGGCCACATGTTAAAGGTGCTGAGGGCACACATAGAGAATGACGGAACTCTGTGATGCCTGCCCATTACATACTGGCAGCTATGACAAGCACCATCGAGGTGCAAGAATCAGTAATGTGTCCAGGAGTGTGAGACCGAACCATCACTTTGGTCTGAAGGCTGCAAAGAGCAAAGAGTGAGAAAGAGGGAGCGAGGGGCCAACAGAGAGACAGTGAGAGGGAGCGAGGGGCCAACAGAGAGAGAGTGAGAGGGAGCGAGGGAGAGGCCGACAGACGCAAAGAGGGAGAGGCCGACAGACGCAAAGAGGGAGAGGCCGACAGATGCAAAGAGGGAGAGGCCGACAGACGCAAAGAGGGAGAGGCCGACAGACGCAAAGAGGGAGAGGCCATGGACTGAGACACCTGCCTTTATCTTGTGCAGAAAGGTTTCATATCTGAGTGACACGAACACTGCTCATCAGTACAAGAAGCCATAGGCAGGGAGACATTGTTGAAAGCTTATTGACAATGGTGAACATTATGTACAAGTGATTAACACCCATGCCCAGGCTGTGCAACTACATTTTCTTAACCTTCCTAACCTGCCTTGGTGCTCCCCTAATGTCTTGATGCTCTCCGGATATCCACAGCGGAAGTGGAGGCAGCCTGCTGCATGCTACGCCCTATCTGTGATGACCTTGACGGGTGTCCTCTCAAGGTCTGAGACCTGGAGGGTCCCGGCCTGCTTTCGGGGTCCTGCTGTGTGGTAGTGGAAACCTTCTCAGCCTGAGGAGCTGGAGCTGCTGAGGTCACAGGAAGAGGGGATTTGGATGGGCCACTCACTCCCAGAGTCACCTGGGTGTATTGCCCCGGAGTGTGCACCTGCTGATCCTCCTCCCTGTGGATGCCTGAGGGCCTCTAGCTGACTCGTTGAGGAGAAGGGGAAGATGGTGTGAAATCGAGCTGCCCACACCCCTCTTGTGTACACACTGTTGGAGGCCAGCTCTGTTGGTGTCAGCAATGGAGCTCAGCCCACACAGCATTGCAGGAGCCACTTTCTGGACCAATGTCTCCAGGGTGGCTCCCATCTTGCCAGTGTTGACTCCATGGTTGGCATGCCAGCGCTATTACCTCAGACTGAAGGTGGATGGACTCCTCCATCATGCTTTGCAATCTGAGGAGTGCAACAGATATCCCTTCCTGATGTTCCCGAGCTTGACCTTGCACCTCCAGTAACTGAGGTATGACCGAGTCCAGAGGCTTGTCTGCTGAGTTGGACTCAGCAAATTTCTGACTTCTAACAGTTCTTCGGGTGCTGGGGACCTGGGAAGTCCCTGTCATTGCCTGCTGTAGATCAGACAGTGCAATGTGCTCACAAGATTGTGAACCTGATGCTACTCTAAAGCTAGGTCCCACCAAAGTGTGTCTCTCTGCACTGATGGAGTGAGCGCTGTGACAGGACTTCAAGGAGGGTGCCTTCAGTTTCCTCTTCAGAGGTTTCTTCAATGCTTGATTGGAGGCCCTAGGCTGTGGATTCCATTGGCTGTTTCCCATATGTCCCTGTGAAAACAAGGAGAGATAATGAGTGCATAGCAGTGGACTACAGAACAGGGCACATCACTCACGGCATGGTTGTCTGATGGATGTTATGCTGCTGGATCCTCACTTGGTAGAGCACCACCGACCTCACCATCAGCACAAGAATGGTCCAGATCCTCGCCAGCCAGCTGGATAGCTCTGTTTTCATAGTCCTTGAGGACCTTGATTTCAGGCATTCCTCCACCAATCCCTCTTGTTGCGTGCCAGCTTGTCCTGCATGAATAGAAATGGACAGAGTGTAAGCAGGATGCCTGCTAGGCCAGATGATAAGTATGCCTGGCATGTGTGTACTGGTGTGTGCTGCCATGGATGGGATGAGGACAATGAAGTTGCATGTAAGAGTGCAGATGGTAATGTCCCTTGAACTGGCAGTGAGCGAGGGCTCTGTGGTTGCGTGCTGTGTTTGTGAGTGTGTAAGTTGAGACTGACAAGAAGAGTAACTTACCCTGGTGGAAAAAGATCACTTATCCTCATGCAGCACTGGGTGGCTGTCCTCTTTTGCAGGACATTGGCACTACCCACCACTGTCACTGTCTCCCAAGCCAGGTTAGTGAGGTTGTTGCCCCTCCTGTGGCCAGAGTAGGGGAGCGCCCACTGCATCCAAAAGGCGCTTGAGGGATGTGTCATTGAACCTGGGGGCTGCAGTCTTTTTGCCCTTCTGGGCCATGTTTTCTGTGCAACAGCCTTTGGCTGGAAGCACTGAGAGGTGTGCACGCAGCTGCACTTTAAATATGGCGCCTGGCGTGAGGAAGCGGCGAGGTAATGAGGGGGTGGGCAAATGAAAGCCCGCCCACCATTGAAGCAGCGTGTTTCCTGGGAATGCATAATTAATGAGGCGGGCTTGGAACGGTATGGCGTAAGAAGCTGCCTTTGCAGCCAACGGGTAAAACGTAATTTCTCCCACCCACTACCGCACTTTGTGCAAATCTGGGATGATTTTGCGCACTATCTCTGCAGCTACCTCTTTTAGAATCTTAGAATAAAGATCATCAGGTCATGGAGATTTTTCAGCTTTTAGCCCCTGAAGTTTCTCTAATAATTTTTCTCTGCTGATATTATTTGACTTAAGTGCTTTAGTCTTGTTAGCTCCTTGGTTACCATCTATTTCTGGTATGTCATTTGTGCTTTCCACTGTGAAGACAAACTCAAAGTATCTGTTCAACATGCCTGCCATTTCATCAATCCCCATACTAAGTTCTCCTGTCTCCAGCTCTGAGGGACCAGTGTTTACTTTAGCTACTCTCTACCTTTTTATATAAGCTCTTGCAATATGTTTTTATATTCCTGGCTAGTTTACTGTCCTATTCTTTTTTTTCACCATTTTTATCAACTTTTTGCTTACTCTTTGCTGCTTTCTAAAATACTCCCAATCCTCAGGCTCAAGTATTCTTAGCCACATTACAAGCCTCCTCTTTTAATCTAACACTATCCTTAACTTTGTTAGTAAGCCATGGATGGGTATTTCTTGCTGAGCTTTTGTTTTTTAATGGAATGCATTTTTATCGAACATTTTGAATTGTTAATTTAAATGTTTCTCCCTGTTTATTTGCCGCCATACCTTTTAGTCTATTTATTCAATCAACCTTCGCCAGCTCTCCCCTCATACCTATGTAAGTTTTGTTTAAGCTTAAGGTTTAAGCATAAGGCTTTGTTTAAGCTTGCGATTCATGATTATGATTGGAGTATGTCATTTTCAGCGGAATTTTTACTATGAGATTACTAAATAAACTTGCCTCATTGCACAATACTAGATCTGAAATAGCTTTATCCCTGGTTGGTTCCACAACCTATTGTTCCAAGAATCTCTTGCAAAAATGTTCTACAAATTCCTCATTCAGGCTACCTTTGGCCTGCTTGTGCTTACCCTTATGGAATGGACGGTGCTCAATATTATCAGAGTGGCCAAGACTGAGGCTGTGACCAGCAACTGAAAGCATCAACTCATATCTCATTCTTCTTCTCACATCTAACTTCCCCTACATCCGTCAATATCTTGCAATTTACAAACTGCAATTGCATGCACCTCCTGCTACCATCCCACCCCCTGCACCCTCTCACCCCCGCACTGCCCAATTCTCACCACAACCTTACCATTAGTATGTTTTCCTTTTAGATATCCAAGAATAGACATATAGTCAAGCAGTGGTGGATAGGCAAGAGATGGAAGAGGAGGAAGACAGTGATGAAGAAAAACACTGCCATTTGCCCTTACACTAGCAGCCACTAGGTTAGATACTGACACTGTGCATATTTTAGAGAGTAGCTTAGAGATTGGATCTGCACGTGATGAGACACCAGGCATGAGTAGCCTGCAGTCAAGACAAGGGCAAGGATGTTGCAGGCATCAGTTTACCACACGGTGAGGTGGCAGGCAAATTCTACTGCAGATGACTCAGATGTGGACACCTAACGCATAGCCTATCAAGGAAGGTTTATGGATATGCCCAATAAAATGTTTGGTGCATTGGCAGGCCTGCCGGAAAGCCTGCAGTCAATGTGACGTACCATGGAGGAGTGTGGCACCAATTTGGCACAGGGCTTTACCAGGGTTTGGAGCCCATCCTTCCCTTTGTGCAAGTAATGGCCAACTCCATAAAACTTTTGTAGACCAAAACCATGATGCAGAACATGGCTGATGTCTTAATTTCAATTACAACACAGGCAAAAGTCACACTATGTTTGAATGTTGCACTCAGTGCTCAGAGCTATGTACTTGACTTCAATCATCTTCAGTTGTAGTTTTCTTCTTGTTCAGCTTCAAGTTCCTCCGGCAAACTCTCTCTAGGGGTCTCACTAGATTCTGATCATGGTCTGTGATGTCTTCTTCCATTATATTTGCACATTCATTGGCTAGAAGGTCATCCACGATTGATTTCACTCCTGGAAGATCATTAACTATCTCATACTGCCTGTGTTAATACTTTTCTGGAGCAGTGGAAATGCCAAACAGCATGTGCAACCATTGGTACCTCCCTGATGGCTGTTGTACTGTGCCTTTATGGGATAGCAGCATGACTTCACTAGAAGGGAAGTATATGATGCGATCCAGTCTTAGTTTCACTTTTGCCTTTGAGCAGAGCACACACACACACAGCTTTGTTTCCTATAAATGTTCCCATATGCCTAGGCTAAATACACAATGTGTTTACACAATCCCTTATGGGCGATTGCTGCCTTTATATTATTATAACAACGTGACATGGATCTCAGCAGTGTGCAAACAGCCTAGCTGCAAGATTAAGTACAGGGATGGCATGGCAAACAGTCTCAGATCATGCTACATGGCATGTGAAGACTCTCAACATTTTGGTTAGGCCGCAAAGAAGTTGCAGCATCGGAGAGTGTTGAAAACATGGCAAGTGACTGCAAAGAAAAGCTTTGAAGACACAATGTCAGGACAGTGCTCAAATAAAGAGCTGCTAAGCAGATGGATCCCTTGTGGTGAAATTGCAGTGCACAGCCTGTCAGTTCCGTGAGTGGGACAGTGGGTTGTGAGGTCAAGCACCGGGTTAGCTCAGTCAGGGAATGTGCATAACCAGGGTGTGGGCCAGATCAATAGTGAGTGAGGGAGAGTCAAACAAAACAAAACAATAAAAAAACCATCATAAAAAACAGGCCAGAGAAGGTTGCGATAAAACAAGCAGAGCTTCAGAAATGCACACAAAAGTTATTACAGCGACACTCACCAAGGGTACGATAGGAGAAGGAAGCTCAAAGGTACATTGTGAAAATGTCCACAAAGTTTCCTGGTATGAATTGGAATGAAGCTGACCTGCTAACCAGATTAAAAATTTTTAAACAGCTTATAGAGCTATGGTTTCTTGATTCAGGTGTGTATGGGCCAGATAAACAAGCCATAAAAATTTGCCTAGCAATTGGGAATGAAGGTCTACACAGACTGAACACATCAGGATTAACAGAAGAAGAGCTAAAGGATTCGCAAATGATATGGACAACATTAGAAGGCCAGTTCAGAATCAGGCTAAACTTCCATATTCATTGACTAGAGTTCATGTCATTTCAACAAAAGCCTACAGAATCCATAGAGCACTTCACCAGCAAATGCAGAGAAAAGGGCACTGTGATGAAACAAAAAAAAACTTACCTTAAGTTTAAGTCAGCCTTGTAGCTCAGGTCTCAGGACTTCTGTAAATGCACCATCTGGGAAAGGGCCTCACATGTGCAGTTTGTCTATTTTCACGCCTTCAGGTCGGGAACAGGCCCTGCGTACATGCACAGGAGAAAAAGAAGAAAAATGAAACAGCATGAAGCTGCAGATCAGGTGACCTGAAGAAGAGCGCCATTGCAGAGGTGTCCCAGGGTGCTGGGCATGGGAGAGGGATACGGAGAAGGCCTCAAACCAAGGAGGCCCCAAACCAGGGAGTGGGACAGAAACAGGCCCCAGGAGAAAGTCCTAGGTAAGGAACAAGGATAGAGATCATAAACAGATCCTGTTAAGTAAAGTTGAGAGAAAAGAGCAGAGCAATAGGCTCCAAACTAAAGAGAAAGAGCTGCGGAGAGTAGACTTCAAAGTGGGCCTGAGAGAACTGAAGATCTGTGGAGGCAGCAAAGGTTGATGACTCCATGCTGCGGGCTGTATGGCCAAAGGTACCCTTTTGGAGCAGTGGTGTTCTGCTTGCCACAGCCGAATATCTGAAAGTGTACTTGGAAGCTGAAGCTTGAGTGTGCTCAGAGATTCAGAGGATAGGAGTCTCGGAAGGCGAGATTGAAACCCTGGAGGTGGATCCTTGTTGAAATTGTCCAAGTAGGAGCAATGTTCAGAGAGCATTGCGAGGCAAGGTCTTCAAAGGTGGAGATCATGAAAAAGACAGAGTATCAGTGAAATAAAAACAGAAAATGCTGTAAAAACTCAGCAGGTCTGGCAGCATTTGTGGAGAGAATAGAGTTAACGTTTCAAGTCCTTATGACTCTTCTTCAGAGCTGAGCCATGCAGACTTGAAAGGTTACCTTAGTTTCTCCCTCCACAGATGCTGCCAGACCTGCTGAGTTTTTCCAATATTTTCTGTTTTTATTTCAGATTTCCAGCATCCGCAGTATTCTGCTTTTATCTTAGGGTTTCAGTGAGACCAGTTGGCTCACGATTTGGCAAACATCTGGGTGGGTTGTGAAGAAATCCATTTGATCTGCTTTGGTCACTTCTGTCATGTACTTTGGAGTGTGATGTGTCTGATCACTAGATCTCCAGTTGGTTCACATGTACCACATGCTTACCCTGAATATTGGAGTATAATATAGGTATGGTAAATAGCTTTATCTTTCCAAATTTGTGTGTGTCTGTAAAGATATAGCTGGGGTGAAGGAATCATGAATCTTTGAATCATATTCTTGTGTTTGCATTAAGAACTTTCCAACCTTTTTGGTCTGGTGTAATATAGTTCATTTTTCTTATTTAATAAATGTTTTATTCTTTCTCTTAAAGGCAGACCCCTGTGAATTTGTTCAGTAACTTTCCTCCACAGTTTCTAAATAAAAATTAAGATCTATTAAGCCAGGTTTCACTTTGGGATCTGACTTTCCAGCAATAACGTCAGCTGGGATCGTAATAGTATGTACTCTAATTTTTCAAATGTAGAGCTAGCAGACAGAATTGTTGAGTTTGGTGATCACAGCCACTTCTATGGATGCCTTCCAGAAAGATCTGCTAGACAAGCCAAAAGTGTATAGCATTGAAGAGCTACTCAAGAATATACGTAAGTACGAAGTGATCCTTGCAGATTGACAAAACTTACAAGTCCTAAGCACAGCCCCAATTGTTGACGCACTCACTAGCACACCCAAACATAGCAAGTTCTGTGGAAGGTGTGGCCTTTTGCATGCACCAAGGAAATTTCTAGTTTTCCAGGAATTCTGCAAGGCACGTGGGAGGATGGGCCATTGGCAGTGACAGTGCACTGAGCAAAGGCTGAATCAGCTATAAAGAGCCATGCGATGATCCAAACAGACCGTACACACCAAGTACCTTCAAGCAATAAGAATGATTATCTGGTGTCCCGTCAGAAGCATATACATCAGGCGATTGATAAACCATAAAACGACGATGATGTGCACAACAAGATGAAGAGCAGTAAACACACGTTTCACTCCGTCAATCTTGTGGAAAATGTAGATGCCGTCACACCATCTGAAGTGTTTGCCAAGATTTAGTTTATCTGCCCTAAGAAACTTGGCAACTATTTGTTATTGGCCAAGATTGACAAAGGGGCAAGTGCCAACATCCTACCTCTGCAGATTGTAAATGGCATTTATCCACAGATGTGGAAGACCATGGCAAAACTTACTACTGTGAAACGCCCAGCATACAACAATTCATTCATTCCATTTGCAGGTTCCATAGTACTTGGCTGCAAGTACAATCAATCCTCCTGGGTGTCACAGACGTTCTACATTGTGGAGACTAAAGATCCAGTGATTGTGGGTCTACTAGTATGCCATTACCTCACACCAGTAATAATCTATAGAATCAGTCAGACTTCACATAGCAGATCAACCTCAGAAAGTACTCCTGCTGCCTCAGTTCATGACTTAACATTGAAATATCTGGAATGTTTCAACAAAATTGGCAGTTTCAAGGGACCTGCGACATTACACTTGCAGGAGAATATGAGTCTGCCAACTGATCTGGTACATTTTGCACAGTCTAAATGCCAGCAGCTACAAGAAGAAACGTCGGAAGATTCCACACTGCAGAAACTGTGGAAAACTATTATCGATGGATAGCCTGATCCAATTCAGCATGTTCATGAATATTAGACCATTTTGGCTTTAGCAGGACAAGCTAGGCATCTCCCAGGAAGTCATTTTTAAAGGCAGGCAGATCATCACACCAGAATCTTTGCAACCTGATATTCTCCAACAACTTCATCATTCACACATGGGCATAGGTCGGACAAGAAGACTCACAAGAGAGGCAGCCCATTGGCCAAGTATGAACAATAATATTGAAATCACCATCAAGAAGAGGGAAGCATGTCAAGAGTCTATGCCAAGTCAGCAGAAAGAACCACTGATTCCACATGAAGTTCTGACCCATCCTTGGCCCAAAATCACACCTATTGGTAAGCCATGTCAGGATATGTGTGAGAAGAGGAACATCACTTCATCTCGTCATTACCCTAAATCCAATGGCCTAGCTGAATGAATGATTCCCACGGTGAATTCCCTTATTCTCAAATGTAGATAGACCAAGCAAGACCTATATGTTGCAATGTTACATCTGAAAGCGACACCTTCAAGTACAACTATTCCATCACCAGTGGAGTTCTTGTTTGGCACACCAGAGCGTACCAATTTACCTACTCTTACCCATTCTACACTCACAGAAATTCAAGAGCAACTTTTAAAACTGCAAAACAAGATGACCAATGTGCACAATAAAAATGCAGGTACAGAATAGCCAAGTTGTAGTTGTTTGGTAGTACAGAACTTTAGTATTGCTGAAAAAAAGAGACATGTCTACACTTTTCGTCTTGCACTCATCAGCACACTTGCAAGAATACCAATATAAGGGGGAAAACCACAATTTATTCTGTATATGAAAGTGCCAATTCGTTGGCAAGTGGCGTTGCCATGAAGAATGCGCAACTGATGGTGACTGACAGTTAACTGCCAAGCATTATTTGAAATTTAAACCAGGCAGCTTGACCCTGATTGGTGCCCTGATGAGTGCAAGATGAAAAGCTTAGACATGTCACTTTTTTTGGAATACTCAAATTGCCAAGTTTACAGCCGGGACAAGTTCACATCCAGGGTTCAGCTGAGGTGACAAGGATCTGTTCAGAACCCAGGTCCTAAGAAGTCATTACACACAAATGCATGACAGTGATGCATACCTGAGGACAAATCAGATCCATTCCAGCTCCTCAACCCCCATACAGTCCTATTGCATCTAGGACAAGGTCCCAAGTACAGCCAAGAACAGCATCCAAGAATGATAACCCCACGGATCCCTGTGAACAATTAAAGAAACCTCTAGACATGGTTACCATTACAAGGTCTGGGCGTATCAGCAGGTTATCTTTACTCTTTAGAGACTCGTAAATTCACCAGTCCTATACACTTTTATAATGGTAACTAAAGATGAACATGTATTGGAAAGTTGTACTTACTTGGAAGGAAGAAAGTATTTTTAAAAATAAAGGGGGTGTTGTAGTATACCTTTAAAGGATAGCAGCATGAAATCACTAGAAGGGAAGTGTGTCATGTGATCTAGTCTTAGTTCCACTTTTGCCTTTGAACAGAGCACGCACAAACAGCTCTGCTGCTAATGCCTTCCAGCATTCTACCTATCTATAATTTTTCCATGTGCCTAGACTAAATAGGTCACAACATGCCACAACATGTTTACACAATCCCTTATGAGTGATTAGTGCCTTTAAATCATTATAACAACATGACAATGATGTCCATAATGTAGTCAGGAAACTACTGCTTTCATCAAACTTCTCTTGCCAGTATCCATCCTTAGCACCTAAGGTGGTAAAGGCCTTTGTCTTGGCAAGTTACAGCAAAATTTCTTCAGTGTTTGTCATGGGGTAGTGAGGCCTTTTCAAAGCTTTATTGAGTTCTTCAGATCCATGCACACTCTCAGCTTTCCAGGTTTTTTTCACTGGTGCCATTCTCCTAACCCAGTCTGTAGGAGGTGACACTTTCTTGATTACTCCCATCTCTTCAAGCTTCTCTATCCTGTCTTTCGGGCTGGGCTTTGAGGGCAGCTGGTACTCTCCTTGGAAGATGTTGAGTTGGCCTCAGGCTCTTATCTACTTCAAGATGACATTCACCAGGAAGACATCCAAAACAAGAAAACATCTTTGTGATATGTCATTATCTATTCAGCAGTCAATGGCATGGTGCCATGTGATACACTGCAAACCTCTTCGGGTACATGGAGGGTCACAGTCCAAACTTTTGACTTGTTTCAGCTGAGATGAGAAGATTTTGCTTCATGTCTATTATCTGGAACTGTAGATTTTCTTTCTTCCCATTGCATTGGACTCTCAGCTTAGGGATGAGCATTGTTTCATCGTATAGCCTCAACTTTACCTTTGACATCTTCATTTTCAGGTGACCATCTTGAGCAACTTTACAGAGGTCTGTGAAGCTCATGATGCTGTACTTAGAACTGGTGTCTATCTGCCACTTCACATTAACTTCATGCACACCTTCTGCAGTCATCATCCCAATAGTCACGAACCATTTTTTATCTTGACATTTGACAGTGCCAACCTAGGGTGAGAGTGATTCATCAGAATCATCGTCTGTCAACTCTCCAGCAACCATCTTTATAGGCTTGCTTTTCTTCTTTCCAGCAAAACACTTGCAGTTAGAGCATTTTGTTCCCCATGCTGGACATGCTTCCTTTTCTTCTGTGTGGTGTCTTCCCCAATATTTACACCCAGAATGATGAAAGCAAAAGTGAGTCATATGGACTTGAAACATTAACACTGTTTCTCTCTCCACAGATGCTGCCAGATCTGCTGAGTTTTTCCAGCATTTTCTGTTTTAACATCCAGTACTTCGGCCTTGATCTTTCTGCTGGCCCTTTTGTAAATAGTTTTTCCCTTTCTCCATTGTCTTGTGCTTGGAAAGCCTGAACTGCTTTTCCAACATAGTGCAAAGCCTCATCAGTTCTCACATTAAAATTTTTCAGCTGATGGTTAACCACTCAAGAGCTTCCCCACTAGTCAACAGCTTTCTTGAGAGTAAGTGTCTCTTCTCCCAGCAGACGTGCTCTCACGGTGGGAGCCCTTGTTCCAAAGACAACCTATCCTCTGATGAGATCATCCCCTTCAGTTGCTCAAACTCACAAGATTCAGCTGGACATCTCAGTTCAGTGATCAATATTCTCCTCATCTTCCTGAACTGTGATGTTGAGAATGTGGCATTCATAAATAACAATAGTAGAGGGCTAAGCGGGTCTTCAAATCCTCCAAAATTGCACAAGACTGGCTTTTCTGCTCCTCTGTAAGGTCTCGGGTGCAATGGAGCTTGTAGCACTCCTTCCCCAGCACTGATAACAGTTTTGTTATTCTTATTTGTTCAGGTTTCTTGTTTAACTCTGTGGAAATTTCATAGTTCTACCATTGAGACTGGAAGAATTTCTAATTCATTCTCAAACCTGCTTCATCTCCATAGGAGCCAGTACCTGGAATATTCAAAGTCATACTGACTTACCCAGCGATCAATGACCTGTACAAAGTTTCAGACTGAAGTTTGAATTGTTCTCTGTTGTTGCTCATAATGGCTGGCTCCCTTACAGCTATTGAAATCCACTCACTTTCAGCTGCACACTCTTGACACCAAGTTTCAAATGGAATGCAAAAACAGCTTCTTCTTGAACACTTGACTCACAAATGAATGACATTGGAGGTCACAGGGAGCAGAGGTCACATGACCAAGCCAAGCCACAATGCAAACAGACAACAGTGCATGATGCATTTCTCAAACAATACCCATCTAAAGGCCCAGCAAGGAGTTTGTATATTCAGCAGAGGGGATGGTATATGGCAAATTTGATTTCCACAAGACCTGTAACATCCGGTCCCCCAGGCAAGGCCTGGACAATGTCCAGGCTTGGGCTGACCCACAAGTGTCTGGCACTGACCATCTCCAACAAGAGAGAATCCAACCATTACCCCTTGATGTTCAATGCCATTACCATCACTGAATCCCCTACTGTCAACATCCTGGGGGTTACCATTGGCCAGAAATTGAACTGGACTAGCTTTATAAATACTGTGGCTACAAGAGCAGGTCAGGGGCTAGGAATCGTGCAACGAGTAACTCGCCTCCTGACTTCTGAAAGCCTGTCCACCATCCACAAGGCACAAGTCAGGAGTGTGATGGAATACTCCCCACTTGCCTGGATGAGTGCAGCTCCTACAACACTGAAGAAGCTGGACACCGTCCAGGACAAATCAGTCCACTTGATTGGCACCACCTCCACAAGCATTCACTCCCTCGACCATCGACTCACAGTAGCAGCAGTGTGTACCACCTATAAGATGCACTGCAGGAATTCATCAAGGCTCCTTAGACAGCACCTTCCAACCCATGACCAGTGCCACATAGAAGGATAAGGGCAGCAGATAGATGGGACACCACCACCTGGAAGCTCCCCTCCAAGTCACTCACCATCCTGACTTGGAAATATATCGCCATTCCTTCACTGTCACTGGGTCATAATCCTGGAACTCCCTTCCTAATAGCACTGTGGGGTACGTACACCACATGGACTGCAGCGGTTCAAGAAAGGAGCTCACCACCACCTCCTCAAGAGCAACTAGGGATGGGCAATAAATGCCAGCCCAGCCAGTGAAGCCCACATCCTGTGAATGAATTTATAAAAAGGCACCTCACTATTCATTCTACTCAATCAGCAAGAATGATGGCTTTATATAAAGGATAATAAATATTAGAAATGTATTACAAATCTCCAATGCTTTAAGAAGTCAATGTCATCAGAACCACAAGTTGTACTTTTTAAAATGCACTCTTAAAGATCTTTAATTTTTTATTGTTTTTACAAAGCCAAAATATGTATCAAAGAATGTGATGCAGAAATGTAGAAGTGGCTGAAATGACTTGTCCCACAATCAAATTGAGGGGGGCACCTAAAACCTTCAGTTTTTAAGTCAAGTAAACTGAAAGCTGGTTGATATAAGAAGATGCCCAGCTTTATGTGTGCTGTGGCCTGAGTACAAATTGTCAATTAGGGACACTGCAGCATAGAAAACATCAATATTCCAATACTCCCTCATTTTTTTTTAATTGTTATGATTTACAGTACAGAAATGGTGCAGTCAGGTTTTATGCATTTTCCTTAAATGGACAAAACTCTATGGAGACCCATTGTACTTTACCTGTCCAATCAATTATATATCACAATTTCAGAAGGTAATGTTTTAGAAAGCCCGAGTAGAGAGGACCTGCTCATGCATCACAAATCATTTTTATGATAAAATCCAGGCGCATGTAAAACAACACAAGCTCCACATTGATTGCTATTGTGTGGCACCAATTGAAGTTCCTCATAGAATAAAGTGCAGGTTGAATCAGTCCTACAATGATTTATGGAGGTGACCTATACATAAAGGTTTCCCATGAATGTAGGTTCAAAAATTCTCGGTGCTCCATACTTTAGCATCCAAGTCGAATAATGATTGATGTCATTGCCTAAACATATTTTTGAGTTGTATCAGAAGTTTGTTTCGTATATTGTTTCAAATGATATTCCTTTCTCAGTTAATATTTCAGCACAAAAAAATGAGTTTCTTGCCTGTAAATTTTGGAAACCTTTATTAATATTTAGAATAAAATTTCTAAGATCTAATAGGATTAATTTTTTTTTCAATTTTTAAGCTATCCAATAGAAGTTCAAAGGACCACACAGAACTAAGTGAAATGTTTTTGCCTAGATCTTAGGTTATGATCGAAAGTGGTGATGCAGGGGGTGGGGCAAGCAGTAACATCTGTTCAAATAGTCCCAGGGCAACATGTAATTGGTGCCAGCAGCTCATTATAATTGGTAAGGTGTACAACCCTTCACATTTCTACAATATCCATGCTATTCTTTGGCTGTGCACATGTTTGGAGTGCTGGAAAAATAGATTTGCTTTAATTAAAGGCAGCCTCTACCTCTTAAAGAGGAGGTATTTTTTGGCAGCGGACAGGGAAGAATCATTTTGAAGAAACAAATTGGTGCAAGATATGTAGGTTGTGGTTCCAGGTTCTTCAAAAACAGCACTGGAGGCCTTGGTCTAGGTATTCCTCCTAGGGTTAATGTTGGGAGTTTAACTCCCAGAAGGTGACAACAATGTAGAAAAAAGTTCAATGACCTTACAAGTGTTAGCACGGTAAGAATATTTTTTCTAACTGTCTTACAGTTCCACCAATCCCAGCCTCACTGCTTACACCACACCTCTTCACTCTCATATATTTGCTGCACCACATGTCATGCCACCTCCATCTCATAATTATAAGCTCATACTTCCACTCTCTCCACCAGTACACTGATACAACCCTCACTTCCTCACATCTCAAATCTTCAACATAGCATACAACCTAGTTGACATTCTCCAAACACCTCACAAGGATTACTAGCACATTCCATCTTTCTTGCAGGAGAAGGCTGCACAGAACATCAGACAGAAGACCTTGATTGGAAGAAGCCAAGCCCATTGACACATCTTGTCCAAATGGGAAAAAACATGTTGGCATCATGGATAAGCGGAGAGGCATGTCTGTGATAAATGGCCTAATTGGAAGAGACATCATATGGGGTTCCTTCACACCTTATCTTCCTTTATCCTTCTTGTCTGTATCTCACCTGACAGAAACTTGTTAACATACTGCAGGTACTTTCAGCAACCAATTATCTCTCCTGCTCTCCTTCTGCAGTCAGAGCTCCCCCCCACCCCCCACCCCTTAAGAGCCCAGGGCTGCTTTTAAGTATTTACAATCAATATAGTTACTTGGATGAAGGGACCGACTTTGTAGCCAAAATTACTGATGATATGAAGATGGGTAGGAAAGCAAACTGTGAGGATACAAAAGTCTGCAAAGCAATATATAGGCAAGCGGGCATACAATTGGCAGATGGAGTAAAATGTGGGAAAATATGAGGCTGTCCACTTTGTCAGGAAGAATAGAAAAACAGAATATAATTTAAATGGAGACAGATTGCAGAATGCTGCGGTACAGAGCTATGTTGTTATACACTGTCATGCCCAGTGAGGGCATATCCTATTCACTACTTCAAACATGGACTGTTTTTGTATGGAAGCTTCTGGAACTGTTGTTTTTTTTTAAAACTGGACAATCACGAAGTGCCTAAGATGTCTGCCAAGGGTCAGGTGGCATTTGCCACTTCAATACTGACTATGTGCAGTTTCAGGAAAGTTCCTAATTGAATCACTCTGGGTGGGGCTTCCCCTTGGAATGGATATACCAAGATGAATACTCTATGCAAAATTTACGCTTGCTATTGTTTGGGATTTACCCAAAACACAAATCTAGTCTCCATGGGCGAAATTTTCCCAAAATGAAACTAAGTGCAGTTTCGGCGGCACCCAGTCCGCCATCCATAATGGTGGCAACTTGCCTGATTCTGTGCTTGGAGCCTCATTAATCATGCAGAGGTATGTTTCAATCTGAAGCACCTAGTGGGTTGAGAGCTGATTCGTCTGCCTGCTTTCAGCTGGCGGGTTTGAAGGTCCAGGTGCCATATTTAAATGCAAGTCCAACGCACAATCTCAATCTCTCCAGCCCACTACAGATGCCTGCAACCCACAAGAGAAAGGCCAAGAGCTGTGACAGGAAATCTGCACCCCGCTTCAGCTGTCAGGCCCTCCAGACCTTGGTCGGTGGGGGGGGGGGGTGCGCAGGAACAGCGACAGGTGTTCTACCGCACGGATGTCTGCAGGAAGCACAGCAGCCTCACCTCTCAAGCCTGGGATACCTTAGCAGAGCAGGCCAGCATGGCTGACACCCGTGCCCAAAGTGCAGAAAGAGGATGAATGAACTCATCCACTCTGCCAGGGTAAGCCATCCTTCAACACCCTCCAATATCAAACTCTCATCATGGCATCATGCACTCAAATGGCTACTCTCTTCAGGTGTCTCAAGCAACCATTAGCGGGGGACACATATCAACACCAAGACTTTCACTTCACCACCATCCCATGTTGCTCACACTCCATCCTCTGGCCCTTCTGTGGGGGGCTTACCGCACACAGGGGACATGCATCTCACCCAACCTCTGCTCCATCCCTTCTCATCACATGCCTTTATTTCATCTTCATACAGGCCAAGCTGGTGCACAATTAGGGAGGAGAGACAGCCGACATCATTGCCTTCAGTGAATTTGAGGAAGCTGCAGCCGATAAGCTCCAGGCCATGGGCTACCAGGGGACATCCGCCAAGCTCATCATAGGCATCAGGATGTAGCAGTCAGCAGGCTGCCTCCACCTCTGCTGCAGATGTTGGGGCTGCACCCAGGCATAGTGGTAGAGTTAGGAAAGTTAAGGAAAATTAATGTCACTTTTGGGTCACAGTTGTGTTAGACATGTAACTAAATTTCATCTTTGTTAATACATTTGATGGTTGTGTGAATGTTCCTGTCAAATGAAGGTGTTGTGATTTTGTACTTTGGAATCCTCTTATTTTGAGGTGTAGCCTTCCTCCCACTCAGTGATAGTGTCCCACTGTGAGATTCACATTCCTGTGATGTCAACCTCAGTTGAACTAGTCTCCACACCCTTGTGTGGTGTCAGGGAAATGTATTTAAATCTTTATTGGAAGTCTGTGATGTAAACATTTCTAACCCTTCTTCTACAAAGAACACCATTGAGTGAGGGCAGCTCATCAATATTGATATTCTAGCTACAATTGTGTCTCCTCAGCGGTAGTGGCAGAAGAAAAGACATGCACGGGAGGAGGGGGTCCCTAGACATGTCCACATCTCAGTCGCAGCAGTGTTTGCATCATAAGATGGCGGCGAAGGCTTCAGTCCTCTCTCGCATCACTCTTGTTCCTAATTGGGCTCTCAGTTCCCAGAGTGAGCTCACTTACAGGGCCCCATGGACCAAAGCAAAGATCATGGCCTGGTGATTCATGAGGAAAGTGTGAACGTGGGACTCGTTCTTGCTGCAAGTGTGTGGACATCCCCTGAGTTGAAAGAAGGTGGCATTGAAGGCTAGGAGAGATGTGGCCATATTCCCTCACTTGACTTTACTCTTCCTGGAACCTGTCAGTGCTTAACGTGTCATGGGTATGTCTCCCATGTCTGCCTTCCTCCATGGCCTGATCACGTTCATAATGACCCTCAGCAGCCTCCTGAGGTTCCTGGGCCTCTGGATCTTCATCCTCTGATGTGCTCTCATCCTCCTCCATGTCATCCTCTGGCAGGGGTTCACCTCTTTGCATAGGCAGATTGTGAAGGCACAACACACTGCGATACTGCAGGAAACCCTGTCAGGAGTGTATTGGAGTGAGCCACCTGAGCAGTCCAAGCATCTGAAGTGCATCTTTAGAAGTCCTATGTCTGCTCTATTAGGGAGTGTGTGGATCTGTGAGCAGCGCTGTATCTCTCCTCGGAACGACTCTGAGAGCGACACAGTGGTGTCATCAGCCAGTGTTTCAGTGTTTTCCCCAAGCACCCATCCCTGCAGATGTAATGGCCCCTCAAAAATCTCAGGCACCTGGGAATGACTCAGGATGTAGGAGTTGTGGCAACTCCCAGGGTACCATGAACAAACGTGCAGTATGTGCTCCCGGTGATCACACACCAGTTATATATTGATGGAATGATAGCCCTTGTGGTTTATAAACATTAGGGCCTGCTGCCATGGAGCCTGTATAGCCACATGGGTGCAGCCTGTTGCATCCTGCACTCTTGGGAGGCCTGAAATGGCAGCAAAGCCGGTGAATCTTGCAGCCTGGCTATCTTCATTCAGAGCAAACCTGACATAATGATGGGCCTTCCTGTAAAGCGCATCTGTGACATCCTTTATGCATCGCTGTGTTGTGGACTGAGAGATGCTGCACAGATTGCCTGTTGATCCTGGGAAAGAACAAGAGGCCAAGAGATTGAGTGCAGCGGTCACCTTCAAAGCCACTGGCAGGGGATACCCTCCAACTCCACGTGGCATCAGGTCTTCACAAAGAATGTGGCATATGTGATGTACCAGAGCTCGGGACAAGCGCAGGTGTGTGCAGAACTGCCTCTCACTCATTTATAAACAGGAGACCATTGGACGATAAATCCTAGGTCTGGCAAGTCATCCCCATTGTCTGGGTCTCTCCTCCTGAGCCTCCTGGTCATGCTCTGTCTCTGCTGGACCATGTCCCTCCTGCTGGAGCTGCGCGCAGAGTCACCTCTCCCTCCTTCGCCTCCACCATTGCACTAGGACCGTGACAAAGGCAGCATTGAGCCCTGGATCTGTATGTGCTTTTGCCATCTCCCTGAAAGGAAACATTGAAGACATCAGTGATTCAAGGGGCATGAAAGCGAAGCTCAGGGGATGACATATTTGGAGACTAAGGGTCCATAGTTTTTCCTGCCCTACTTGCATGGTGGCTGATGCTGCCTTCTCCCTGAGACACTAGCACACACATCGAGGTGACCAAGATGGCATTGCAGATACATCTTGAGCCCTGCATGGGATGCTAAAATTTAAGTGAGATGATTGACCCAACTTCACCCTGTGCTCCAATCTCTGATGTGGCATATTAATGACCAAACAGTTGCTCATGGTCAACGAGATGCTTTTTATCCCATTAGGAGTGTCACATCTCCTAATCATGTGACAGGCCTTCATTGATTGAATGCCATATATGACTCAGCTGTGTCTCCTTCACTATTGCCTGCGTTCCCAAATTCTACATTCCTATTTGTTACTCTTGAGATGCAGTGACTGTGATGTGAAGCCAATGAGTTCTGAGTAGTGCTTCAACAGTGCTAATGAAGCCATTGGCTTTCAGTGGCTTTCATCACAAGGAGGTCTTCCTCCTTTCTTTCTGAGCAGGTTCCTACTCACTCTGGCAGCAACAAGAGGTTAGAAGGTGACCCCGTTGTGTTCGTCCTTCCCCCTCACTACCATTCCATAGCCTTCCCTCCCCGTTGCCCCCCTCGTGTTTGATAGCCTGACCCCTCACCTCACAGCCCACCCCTGGTTGAAGTGCTAGTTTCTGAAAGTGGAAGCCTGCATGAGTGCCACAGCATGGTGGTGTTCCTCGGGACAATGAAAGCAAAGAGAAGGAGCAGTCCAACCCTACAGCCCCAGCAGAGTGGTGTTCATCGCCACAAGACAGGTGCAGCCCCATGGAAATTACTTTCCACTCATCCCGAAGTTACCAGCGAATGGGTCCATGCCACCCCTTTTCAAATGGGTTTGATGCCGCCATAATTTTCTGCTGGCGTGATGGAAGATTGGAAGGCATAGCAGGATTCCAGTGAGCAGCTGTTTTAATGAGCATTCATGACATGCTAATGAATGCTAATCGCATTTGTGCTATTTGTCAGCGGTATAATCAACCCACCATGAAAACACCATCGGGAGAATTGTGACCTGTTTTTAGCATGGCGGGTTTCTGATTTTTGTTTGCCTCCGCTGGATTCTCTGCTCCTGCCCGCCACGAAACCGGCTGCGGGTGGGATGGGAGAATTCCGCCCCCTGCCCCAGGTTGGAACCCTAAAATGAGGGCTGGGCAGAAACCAATTCATCGTGAGTAAGTGTGAATAACTCATCCATCACCTCCATTGTACAGCAATGGCTTTCTGCAAAGCCCTTTGGGTGGACATTACTAGTATTAGTCACCTTACTGAAACCAGCTGGAAATAACGAGCTTTTAATCTAAAGACCCAGAGAGACTTGGGCACCACTTTAGAATATGAACTGCAACCAAGGCCTTAACACCGAAGCCTATTTATACTTGGAGGCTGCTACATCTTAAAAAAGCCTCTCGTCCTGATTCCTAAATCCAAGTTCACCTGTAAAGAAATTTGACCTCCTGGTCCGAAATCCACAAGTGCCTAATTTGTGACCTGCTGAAAAATCATCTCTTTGAGGGAATCCTGCAATAACCCTTATATCCAGCTTCAGTGATCTGAACTCATTTAAACTACAACTGAAGAATGGAAAAAAGTTCTTTCTTTACCAGGCCCACAATGACTGATCTCAGACAACGAGCCAGACAGGTAAACTATGAACTATTCTTTTGGTTTACAACTTGTAAAAATATACTATTCTCTTCAAATGTGTCTTTCTTGTGTGTGTGGGCATGAGTGATGTAGCTTTTAGACTTTCTGGGTGAATGCATGAATAAATAATGCTCATTATTTAAACCCACAAAAGCTTGCTGCTGCTATTCAAATTTACTATGTACTCAAGGGGGCTAAGGGACACATAGACACACACACCTCTCTTTCCAAAACCTCACTGATTACAGACGGTAAGGGAATTGGGGGTTTCAGTTTATCTCTCCTCCCCTATCTGTAACAACATGAATCACAAAAAGTCAGCATGCAGGTACAGCATGCAATGAGGAAGGCAGATGGAATGTTGGCCTTTATTGCAAGGGAGATTGAGTATAAAAGTAGAGAAGTCTTGCTACAACCATATAGGGCATTAGTGAGATCACACCTAGAGTACTGAGTACATTTTTGGTTATCTTCTTTAAGGAGGGACATGCATGCATTGGAGACAGTTCAGAGAAGGTTCAGTAGGCTGATTCCTGGGATGAAGGGGTTTGTCTCATGAGGAAAGATTGAGCAGGTTGGGCCTATAGTCATTGGAGTTTAGAAGAATGAGAGGTGATCTTATTGAAACATACAAGAGGGGGTTTGACAGGGTAGATGCTGAGATGATGTTACGCCTCATGAGGGAATCTAGAACTAGGGGCATAATTGCAAAATAATTTGTTTCCCATTTAAAATGACAATGAGAAGGAATTACATCTCTCAGGGGGTCATTAGAGTTTGGAATTCTCTTCCCCAGCGAGCAGTGGAGGCTGAGTCAATGAATGCATTCAAGGCTGAGTTAGGCAGAGTTTTGATTGACAAAAGAGTCAAGGGTTATGGAGGACAGACAGGAAAATGAAGTTAAGGCCACCATCAGATCAGCCATGATCTTATTGACTGGCAGAGCAGGCTCAAGGGGCTGAATAGCCTACTCCTACTTCTATTTCCTATGCTCCTATGCCCATCTAGAGATCGACAGTGACACCCATTATCATGGAACATCTGATGATAGTTCTGATAGTTTCTTTGGCATGTCACACAGAGTGTGAGTGCATTCATTAACTTGCCATATTGTTTCTTTGCCTATAGGCTGAAGTGATTTGTCAACTGCGTTAGTGTAGTGGGTGGTGAGTAGTGATTAGTCTGCTTGTCACTTCTTGCTTTCAGCTCTCACAGCTGGCTAGCAGGACAACTGTTGTGAAAAACAGAACTGAGTGTGTAAGTCTTTCTCTGCTGGTACATAGCCTCTCCAACAGCAAGCCCTGTACAGTGCCTCCCTATGGTGACATATGAAAACTGGGTACCCTGCAGACCCAGGCTAAACTACAGGGGGCTAAGAGGAGGCTTGGCCATCTGACACATGGCATATAGGCACAATAGAGTATGGTTACATCCTGGTACCCATGAACCAGAACTCCAGCTATGTTAAGTAACCTCACTGCTGGGTGTCTGGGAGAGAAGAAGGCTGAAGGAGTCAACCCCAACAGAAAATCCAGAGTGAAGTCCTGCAGGCATTCATCTGAGAACTGTCAGGCAGCTTTCTGGCAACTCTTGTAGCACAGCTGGTACCAAGCAGTACTGTTTTCATCCTTTCCTTTGGACAATACCAATGCCAAGAGGGGGGGCCTTGATGCTTGGACAACTTAGGCTCTCAATGTGCCCTGGAGAGGACATTCCACCTTTGTAGTTTATTTTGGTACAACACAGGAAACAACAGTTATCGATTATAAGCTCTTGCTCGAGCACCAAGGGTTAATTCTGATGGTGGGAGAGATCATCGCATCTCATTGGAAAGCTACCGCCCACCTTAAGCTGGGCAGCTCTTGGTCAGTTAGGTGCTGTCCCATCACCGCCTGCTTCCTTCAATGGGTGCTTGGAGCTTAGAGAGTCACCTTTCAACAGGCAGTTCAATAATCTATGCACCAGACAAGACAAACTCAACAAAGAAATCATCATCATTCTTTTGAATTGCAAGCTGGAACATAAGGAACATGCGCCCTGGCCTTACTGACAATCTTCTGCTGGCTGTCAACGTGCGCAAAGCATGTAGATTGGGAAAATCAAATTGGCAGAGGTAGACACTAGCAAGAATTCATAGAGTGTATTCAGGACAGTTTCCTAGAACAATATGTTGTGGATCCAACCAGGGATCAGGCTATTTTGGATCTGGTAATGTATAATGGGGCAGGTTTAATAAATGATCTCAGAGTAAAAGATACCCTAGAAAACAGTGACCATAATATGGTAGAAATTAGCATATAGCTTGAGAGTGAGAAACTTGGGTTGGAAACAACTGTGCTAAACTTAAATAAGGGTACTTACAATGGAATGAGGGCAGAGATGGCTGGAGTGAACTGGGATAGGATTTTAGCAGAAAAAACGATTGATGAACAATGGCAGACATTTAAGAAAATAGTTCATGACTTACAACAAAGATATAGCCCACTGAGGAAGAAGGATTCAAGGAAGGGGATAAACAAACCATGGTTAACCAAGGAAGTTAAGAATAGTACCAAATTAAAAGAAAGGACATACAATGTGGCAAAGATTAGTGGTAAGCCAGAGGATTGGGAAAGTTTTAAAAATTAACCAAAGATGACCAAAAAATAAGAATGAGGGAGAAAATAAACTTGGAGGGTAAACTAGCATGTAATATAAAAACAGACAGGAAGAGCATTTTTAAGTATATAAAAAGGAAGAGAGAAAGTGAACATATGCCCCTTAGAGAATGAGGCTGAGGAAATAATAATGGGGAACCAGGAAATAGCAGAGGAGTTGAATAAATACTTTGCTTCAGTCTTCATGGCAGAAGACACGAATAGCATTCCAGTACTAAATAATCAAGGGGAAAAAGAAGGGGAGGAAATAGATACAATATCTATCACTAGAGCAAAAGTACGAGGGAAACTAATGGGGCCAAAGGTCGATAAGTCCTCTGGACCTGATGGGTTGCATCCTAGGATATGAAAGGAATTATCTACAGAGAATATGGATAGTAATCTTCCAAGAATCCTTAAGTTCTGGAAAAGTCCCAGGGGATTGGAAAACTGCCAATGTAACACCCTTATTCAAAAAGGGAGGGAGACAAAAAACAGGTAACTGTTTTTATGCCTGTTTTAGGCCAGTTAGCTTAACATCTGTCATTGGAAAAATGTTAGAGTCTATTATAAAGGATGTGATAGCAGAGCATTTAGAATTGCATAAAATAATCAAGCAGAGTTAGCATGGCTTCATGGGGGGAAATCGTGCCTGACAAATTTACTAGAATTCTTTGAGGAGGTAACTAGCAGGATAGATAAAGGGAACCAGTAGATGTAATACATTTGGATTTCCAAAAGGCCGTTTGATAAGGTACCGCACATAAGACAACTTAATAAGACAACAGCCCATGGTGTTGGGGGTAGTATGTTAGAATGGATAGAGGATTGGCTAACTAATAGAAGACAGAGAGCTGGGATAAGGGGGGGCATTTTCAGGATGGCAACCTGTAACTAGTGGAGTGCCACAGGGATCAGTGCTGGAGCCTCAATTATTTACAATATATATTAATCGCTTATATGAGGGAAGTGAATGTACTATCGCCAAATTTGCAGATGATACAAAAATAGGTGGGAAGGCAAGTGGTGAGGATGACACAATGAGTCTACAGAGGGACATAGACAGATGAAGTGAATTGGCAAAAAAAGTGGCAGATGGAATATAATGTGGGACATGTGAGATTATGCACTTTGGCAGGAAGAATAGAGGAGCTGAATATTACTTAAATGGAGTAAGACTGTAGAAGGCTGCAGCACAGAGGGATTTGGGGGTCCTCGTGCATGAATCCTATAAAGCTAATATACAAGTTCAACAGGTAATAGGGAAGGCAAGTGGAATGTTGGCCTTGATTTCAAAGGGAATGGAGTATAAAAATAGGGAAGTCTTGCTAAAACTATACAAGGCACTAGTTAGACCACACCTAGAATATTGTGAACAGTTTTGGTTCCCTTATCTAAGGAAAGATACATTGGAGGCAGTCCAGAGAAGGTTCACTAAGTAGATTCTGGGTATGGAGGGATTTTCTTATACGGAGAGGTTGAGTACGTTGGGCCTGTACTCATTGGGGTTTAGAAGAATGAGAGGCAATCTTATTGAAACATATAAGATTCTTAGGTGGCTTGACAGGGTAGATGCTGAGAGGTTGTTTCCCCTTGTGGGAGAGTCTAGGACCAGAGAACATAATCTCAGGGTAAGGGGTCGCCCATTTAAGATAGAGATGAGGAGGAATTTCTTCTCTCAGAGGGTAGTTAACCTGTGGAACTCTTTACCGCAGAGGACTGTAGAGGCTGGGTCATTAAGTATATTCAAGGCAGAGATAGACAGATTTTTAATCAGTAAGGGGATCAAGTGTTATGGGGACAAGGCAGGAAAGTGGAGTTGAGGATTATCATATCAGCCATGATGTCATTGAAGGGTGGAGCAGACTCGATGGGCCGAATGGTCTCCTTCTTCTCCTACGTCTTATGGTCTTATGGTCTTTATTTGATTGAGAAAGAACTTACAAGGCTCAGCAAGGACATTTCTGTGCTGCAAGAAACTAGACTCACTTGAAGTGGATCCCTTAAAAAGAAACACTGCACTTTCTTCTGGCAGGGGAAAGCCTAAGAGGCAACATGTGAGTGTGGAATGGGTTTTGCAGTCAAAAACACACTACACGTGAAGATTAAACCACCCCCTCTCCCCCCCCCCCACCACCTCCCCCCCCCACCCCCCCATCCCACTCCCCACAGAAAGCTCAGAGAGACTTCTAACTCTTTGCCTGTCAACAAGTGAGGGCCCAGTTAATCCCATGTGCATCAATGCCCCGACACTCACCTCCACTCCAAAGGTCAAGGATCAATTCTATGAACTTTTGCATCTCTGTTGGAAGGAAAGATTTTTGCCTCAAGATATGTGTGATGCAAATATACCTTGTACAAAAATAAAGGGGATCACAGTGACTACAACAATTACTGTGGTGTCTCCTTGTTAAGTATTGTGGGTAAGCTGTTTGCATGCATTGCTCTGACAAGATTGCAGACCCTGGCATCATCTACTTACCCTGAGCTTCAGTGTGGATCCAGAGCTGGTAGCTCGACCATTGACATGATTTTCTCACTTTGGCAGATACAGGAGAAGTACCATGAGCAGTGCAGACCACTCCACATTGCCTTCACGGATCTCACAAGGCCTTTGATCATGTCAGCACAGACAGACTCTTCAAACTGCCGTGGAAAATAGGCTGCCTGCCTGGACTCCGGCTGTCAGTTCTTCTTTCCACAACATGCACAATTCCATTAGTTTTAATGGAGCAACATCAGAGGCTTTCAAGATCAACAGTGGGTTGTCAAGGGCGGCGCCCTGCTGCCAACTCTCTTTGGCATATTTTTCTCCATGCTGCTACTCACTTTACTCAATCCAAATGAGTGTACCTGCATGCCAGAGCTGACGGCAAGCCATTCAACTTGGCAAGACTGCGCACCAAGACCAAAGTGCATAATGTCCTAGTCCCTGGGTTTCTGTTTGCTGATGATGATGCCATGCTGGCATCTCATATTGAAGTTCACTAGCAACAGCCTGTGGATGGTTCTCCCAGGCCCATAAGGAGTTTGGACTGACAATCAATGTCAGGAAGACCAAAGTTATGGGCCAGAAAGTAGAGACTCCACCTTCCATCAACCTCACTTTGAGGTTGTTGACAGCTTCACATACCTTGGATCAGCCATTACCAGCAACCTGTCCTTTAATGGCAGAAAAGGGAGCCCGTCGGAAGGAAAGCACATCAGTTAACCTTGGGCCAACGCTATTCATCTGTGCCAGCTGCAAAAGGGACTGTCACTCAGAGCTGGCCTGTACAGCCACAACAGACAAACTTCAATCCAGGAGTGACATACACCCAGGGCTCAGTCCATCACCTTCACAGATGCCAAAGGGCCTTGTTTGCAATATTGACTTTGATAGCATTAGGTAAAAGTCATTTCAAGTAATTATTGAGCCTACCTGGCTGTACATGGCCCACAACCAGTTTTTCTTCTTTCTGGCTGCTACTCCTAGTCCTGTTGCTACATAGCTGCTTTCCTATTCATAATTGGATGCAAAATAATACAGCAGGGTATAAAGTCTGGACCAAAGAACTTACCAGTAATTTTGCCTGACCAATTTCCTCAACCTGTCCCATAAAATGAACTCTGCTTCAACATGGTATATGCCCTGGAAATTAGATCAAAGCTTTGTTGTAACTGCATTCTGTCTTTGTTTAGAGGTTTCTCAATGGGGCTATTAGCTTAGACAGCAATTAGCATAGGCCTATGGGGCTGAGTAGCTAATTTTTGTTCCATAAGCTTCGATATTATTCTATGTAATACAAAAGTATTAATAGTGAGAAACATATTGAAAACTTCAGAAGTGGTGATAATAGTCTGGGAGTGGGAGATTTAAGGAGAAGTCTTACGCTCCATTTTCTCCCCCCATTTCAATCCGTGCTGCCTGCTCTGGCAGAATGTGGCAGACTCCATAGACATTTTGTTCCTTCCCTCTTCATCTGAGATGGGTGAGTGAGCCGTAGCCATCAGGGAGATGGGTGGTTGGCACCTTGCCCCTGTTACTGTTCCTGCCTGCTGGAAAATCGGCAGCAATTCCAACTCCTTGTGTTGACTTTGGATAGCCACATTAAAATCCATCTACCATTCATTTATCCAGTACCATTTGAAGCCAATAATTTATCCCATGCTCAGCACAGAGTTTGTTGTGATCAGCAAGTTTTATAATATTGCCAAAAGTACCCTGTTCTATATCATTTATGTATCTTGTAAAAAGCAGGGATCCTACAGCTGAACCATGCAGAACTTCAACAGTCACCATCCCTCAACTAGAGTTTTCTTGTATTTATCAGCAGTTTTAGCTTTCTACTGCTAAACCAGTTTTCAACCCATATGCTTAATTAAATGTACAGGGAAGTCCAAAACTGTACAGGAAGAAACATGACTGGAATTTTACATGCATCCAGTGATATCACCTCACCCCTCCACAGCTTAAGCCAGGGGTAAGCCTGCCTCCGTTTGGCTCTGTTTCTCTCTCCACAGATGCTACCAGGTCTGCTTAATATTTCCAGCATTTTCTGTTTTTATTTCAGGTTTCCAGCATCCAAAATATTCCATCACTTTTAATTAATTATTTTACAGACAGTAAAATAAATGATTGGGACGTACATATGGGGCAGAACTTTACGCCTCTCGGGCGCCCGACCCAATCGGGTGTAAAATAGCACAAGGAGATGTCGGGCATCCCAATATCATCCCGCACGTGCGCAA
The DNA here is from genome assembly GCF_964194155.1 of Cetorhinus maximus. Taxonomy (NCBI): domain Eukaryota; kingdom Metazoa; phylum Chordata; class Chondrichthyes; order Lamniformes; family Cetorhinidae; genus Cetorhinus; species Cetorhinus maximus. The sequence continues at coordinate 54,576,588 of NC_135882.1, forward strand.
TCTTCAGGTCAGCGGGCACGTGCGGGCGCCGGAGCTACACCCGCTATCAATTTAAAGGCCACTTAAGGTCATTAAAAAGCCAATTAATCCATATTTTACATTGCCTGTATGATTTTGTGCTCATCGCATGGGCAAAACAGGCAGGCGGGCAGACCACATTTTGCAAAATCTCACCTAAGGGTGGGATAAAAAGGTCAGCAGCATTGTCAGTGTGAGTAATGAGGGGTTTTGGAGATAGTTTGCTGCTGGTTGCTTATTTGAATTTGACAGCTTCATCTCAGTTTGGGGCTTCATTCTTAGCATTTCCAGGCTTCATTTCAGGACTCATTGGTGTCTCCAAGGCCCTCGGAGGATTTGGACCGTGTGGATCCTTCCAGGCATCAGACAGTCTCTGTAACCCTGATAATGGGGATTGTGCTCTCTGCTGGAGGCACCGCCTCTGAGGAAGAAGAGGGGGGCAGAAGGGAGAGGAGGCCAGGTGTCCCAATGCAGCTTCCAGGGGAGAGACCTGTGGGAGGAGAGGTGCAGGCACAAGGGGCACAGGGCCAGCAGGCAGTCTAAAGCAGAAGGGGCTGCAGAAGACGCCACTATCCTGCTGCCAGGGTTTACAGGCAACGATGCAACTATCTCAATATGTCCGACGTGCAATGCCAAAGAAGGCTCTACCTCTCGAGGAAGACAGTGACCTCCATCTGTCAGATGATTGGCCCTGAGATCAGCTCCGACTGTGTGGGTGGAAAGCCCAAGCCAGTGGCGCTGAAGGTCACAGTGGCCCTCAAATTCTATGCAAACAGCTCTTTCCAGGGGTCAGTGGGGGATCTGTGTGGAGTCTCCCAATCAGCTGTCCACAGTTGTGTCAAGCTGATGACAGAAGCTCTGTTCAGGTGGGTACTGACATTTATTCATTTCAGGACAGACGAGGCCAGACAGGCTGAGCGAGCCAGAGGGTTTGCAGCGATTGCTGGCTTCCCCCGCATCCAGGGTACAATTGACTGCACACATGCGGCCATCAAGGTGCCAGTGGGTGAGGCCAGTACCTTTGTCAACAGGAAGGGATTCCACTCCATGAATGTACAGACAGTGTGTGATCACAAGATGCAGATTCTGCAAGTCTGTGCAAAGTACCCAGGCAGTTCCCATGACACTTATAACCTCAGACACTCCCCGGTGCCGGGTCTCTTCAGTGCTCCAGCTCGACTGGATGGATGGCTGCTGGGCGACAAGGGCTATCCATTGAAAAGGTGGCTTATGATGTTTCTCCGCCACCCAAGAACAGAGACAGAGCAGCGTTATAATAGGAGTCATGCCTCCACAAGCGCAGTGATAGAGAGAACCATAGGTCTTCTGAAGATGCGCTTCTGGTGCCTGGACCGTTCAGGTACAATAGTAGCCTCCCCAGAGCAGGTCTGCTGATAGTGGCTGCATGCTGCGCTCTCCACAATATGGCACTGGCAAGGGGGGACCTGCTGGAGGAAGAGGATCTTGAGGCAGCTCCACAGGCCACAGAGGATGAATCCAGTAGTGAGTCAGAAGAGGAGCACGGTAAGGAGAATGCTGAGGATGTGGAGGCAGACCTTGGTAACCTCCAGGGAGGCAGGGACCCCAGGGACAGCTTGATCCAACAATCCTTCAACTAGGCTCCCAAAAATCTGCTTCCACCTCATGCCAGGTCTACCACCTCCATCCTGGATGTCCAAAATGACTCCTTCATTTGAATCCAAAGTCCACTCAGTGCCAGTGCAATAAAGTTAAGAGCCACTCATGCCCAGCATTACATACTGACAAGCACTGCACCAGAAAAAAAAAGTGAAGCATACTCAGGCCATTACGGCAAAAAACTAAATTTATGGACTTGTCATAATTTTAAAAAATTAACCTGAAACTCTCTGGTGCACATTTTCACACCAGTAAACAGAAACAAACCATTACAGGACAGAAGGTCACCAGTGACCAGTCCATCTTGTGCTCATGGTGCCTTAAACTACGTTTATGAGTGCTACATCTTGGTGCCCCCCACCCCCCAGCGCTGGCACCGGCATTGGAGGCAGCCTGCTCCCCCTGCTGTCTTCTTGGCCTTGATGACCTTGGCGGTCATCCTCTGGCCAGTGGGCTGGCCCCACCTGAGAGGGAGCTGCCAGTGCCACGGCTGGCATCTCTCCAGTCATCGCAGGCTCATCAGATGCCATGATCGCTAGCGGAGGGGCAGAGGAGCTACTGCCATTATCCAGAGTGCCCTAAGAGGAGCCCGCAGAGATGACAAGCAGCTCGTGTGCCAATGTGAGTCACTCTGGACCTCCCTGCTCGCCAATGATAGATGGGCACCTAGCTGGGATACTGGGTGCCTCATCCATCTCCCACAATGACACCGACCACCTGAGGTCATTGCCAGTGTGAGGGCTTGCAGGTCCGAGTGCAAACCCAGGAACCCCTGATTCTGTCCCTGGAGCTGCCTCTTCATGAGAGTCATCATTCTCTCAATGGAGGAGGGAGTGCGTTCGGCCATGAGGGTCAACTCCGTGCTTATGCTCTGCATGGACTCCTCCACAACAGAGACCATGGCACGCATACCCTCATGGATCTCAGCCAGATCCTCCTGCACCACTGGACATCCAGCATCTGCCGCCTAATGGACAACTCCAGAGGCTCATCATCTGCCTTCAACTCAGCATCGTCCTGGTCTCCAGCAGCCGTTGACTGGCGACGCCCTGGGAACTCTCTGCCTCCGCCTGCACCTCAAGCGAATGTGAAGTGCCCACACTGTTGTGCACCGACATTCTAGCCGAAGATCTAATGCCCCCTGAGGTGCTGGTATCTGCAATGGTGCCAGGTTCAGAGAGTGGGTGTGACATAGGTTTAGCTGAAGCCTGGCAGTCCTCTGGCATCTGGGGTGGCTCTTTGGCATCCTGCGAAAGCAAGCCTGCTGGTGAATCTAAGGGAGAATAAGGACATGTCATTAGTTAAAGTCATCACACTGTCACTGTGCATGCCAGGCACCCTGGTGAGACAATGGAGATCTGCATCATGGTGCCATCATCTTTCAATGATCATGGGGAATCAAGTTTTGAGGCTCTCATCAATGATGAGACTACACAAGAATGTTTGCACCATCTGAAACTCTCACCTCTGTGCACTGACTCTTACCTTCGTCTGACACCCCAGCCGCTCCACGACTGGCTGAACAAGGAGCGTGGCGCCTCTCCAGCTCCAAGGTGTCCTGCTCAAACTTGGTCAGGATTTAGAGGTTTGGGGGTCTCTACCTGTCCATGACCACTCAATGTTGTTATGGGCCACTTTCTTCTGAAAGGAAAAAGGAGCATTGATTAGTCCACTCTCTGCCTGCAGCACTATTGCAGCATGGCCAACTCCCCTGTTTCCCACCTTGCAGGGCACATCTGAATTGTGGCCCTCGAGCCGCAAGGCTCTCAGTCCGAGCAGCCAGGGCTCACCCCCTTGGCCGCTCCGGTGTCATTGACAGTTAGCACTCAGACTCTAACAGCCCTGAGCTCCTTGGGGGGCCATCCCTTAACACTTCTCCATTCTGATCCATGCCAACATGGTACTCATCCTTCCCGCCCGCAGCAGGTCATTGAATCTTTTGCGGCACTGCACCCACATGTGCCGCATAATGTTGGGGCTGCTGACATGGACTGCCACCTCCTCCCAAGCTCTTTTGGCCTGGTGTGGTGGCCTCCTCCTTTCATCTCTGGGGACAAGAGTGTCCCTCCTGGCAGCCACGTCCTCCAGCAGCACTGTGAGGCACTCATCCAGAAACTGGGGGAGGCCAAGTGGCCACCCGATGTGCCCTCCCGCCTGGCATCTTCTTCCGTTGCTGAGGCCATAGCTTCACTCTGAAGACCGCTCAAGAAATGTTCTTCCCTGGCAGCCTTCAAGGAGCAGCCTGTGCCGTTTTTAAACAGCCCGCCGGGTCGCCATTGGACCCTGCGCCCGACAGGGCCCTTCCCGCCTGGCCCTTCCCAACCATTGGGAAGCCGCGTTTCACACTGGGCAGGCCTTAATTGGCCAGCTAGCGTGAAATCGCGGTCGTGGGCCCATCGCGTGCGGGGGCCTATTTCCCGACTGGTCCCAGGCCCGCGATGGTGCCCGCCCGCCGAGGGTAATATTCAGGTCATGGGGTTAAGGTATAAATTGAAATATCGGAAACAATCTTTAAAAAATATTTAAAAATGTGATGTGTTTTTATCAGAATGGAGAAATTTAACATTCCGCAAATATAAAATTAGTTTTCTAGGGCTAGAGGGAATTTTCAGCAGTAATTACGGACTTGTATGGTGTTAAAAGTTCACTTACCCCTCCTTCAGTGAGGTGCAACCTTTTCAAGGGTTTTTGCAGCAAAATGAATAGAGCAAAAGGACAAGTTCTCATCAGTTCTAATTGAATACAGTCTGGGGAGACTTCAACTGGACACTTCCTGGGGAAGCATAGAATCACTGCCAGCAGCTTTTAGATTTCAGCGTTTAACTGTGCATGACTCCAGGGATTGTTGTTTGAGCAGAGCTTTCAAATATTTTTCCCTTTCTACCCGAGAGAAAATGGAGGCAGAGTTATTGACTGGAGTGAGTGGGAGGGGGTTTAAGAATGATTGAGTGGGGGGAGGTGGGGTGGGGGGAGGAGCGGTGATGAAAGGGTTGTCGAGCAGGTTGGGGAGACCTCAAGTAGCAGAAGTACACACAAAAAAAAACACCCTACCATTTTACAGGCTTAATTAGTGGCAGTGATTGGGCCTCAGAGCCCTATGCCACCCCCACCGGCAAAAACAAATCACGCACAATTAAAAGGGCTGCACAGCCAATCCCAGGGCAGCCAAATCTCAGTCACCGCTCCACAGCCGCCATTGTCGCCTCGGAGCTTGAGACCCCAATTGCTTGTCTGCGAACCACGGTTTGGGAACCCCTGTTTGAGAGAGTAACAATAGCAATCGCTGACAGTTTTCCCATCAGTATGACAGCAAAATAAAAGCAAAATACTGCGGATGCTGGAAATCTAGAACAAAAACAAAAATACCTGGAAAAACTCAGCAGGTCTGACAGCATCTGCGGAGAGGAATACAGTTAACGTTTCGAGTCCGTATGACTCTTCAACAGAACTAAGGAAAAATAGAAATGAGGTGAAATATAAGCTGTTTGAGGGAGGTGGGACAGGTAGAGCTGGATAGAGGGCCAGTGATAGGTTAAGGCAAAGAAGAGATTGCCAACGATGTCATAGACAAAAGGACAAAGGGGTGTTGACGGTGATGATATTATCTAAGAAATATGCTAATGGTGACATTAAGGGTAGAAAGCAGGATGAACAAGTGACAGATGGCCCTAGTGGGGGTGGGGTGGGGGGAAGGGATTGAAATGGGCTAAAAGGTGGAGATAAAAGATTAGATTGAAATACATTTAAAAATAGGTGGGAAAAGAAAAATATATTTGTAAAAAAATTATAAATTATTGAAAAAAGGGGGATCGGAAAGGGGGTGGGGATGGAGGAGAGAGTTCATGATCTGAAATTGTTAAACTCAATATTAAGTCTGGAAGGCTGTAAAGTGCCTAGTCGGAAGATGAGGTGCTGTTCCTCCAGTTTGTGTTGAGCTTCACTGGAACATTGCAGCAGGCCAAAGACAGACATGTGGGCATGAGAGCAGGGTGCTGTGTTGAAATGGCAAGCGACAGTGAGGTCTGGGTCATGCTTGCAGACAGACCGAAGGTGTTCCGCAAAGCGGTCACCCAGTCTGCGTTTGGTCTCTCCAATGTAGAGGAGACCGCATTGGGAGCAGCGAATGCAGTAGACTAAATTGTGGGAAGTGTAAGTGAAGCGCTGCTTCACTTGAAAGGAGTGTTTGGGCCCTTGGACGGTGAGGAGGTGGGAAGTAAAGGGGCAGGCGTTGCACCTTCTGCGTTTACATGGGAAGGTGCCATGGGAGGGGGGTGAGGTGTAGGGGGTGATGGAAGAGTGGACCTGGGTGTCCCGGAGGGAACGACAGGCAGCAGGGAATGACAGCAAAGTCTGGGCCACTATGTTAGGCATACATTTATTGTCTCTTTCCTGCAGTTTGGAAATGGAGGTGTGTAACATTTAAGGCTAAAATAGTTCTGTTGAAAAAAAATATTATTGTCAGTCAAATACAGTTATCCTATTCAGAATAAGAAGATTGGGAATAGAATTAAACTATGTTATACAGAGAATAAATATTTAGAAATAATTACGAGGGATTTGGGCACTGTTATAAACTGCAGAATTGAAACTTCTTTAACAATGTCCTTGATGTTGAATGATGTTCACAGTTTTCCATTGGCAAATGGGTGTTGCTGACAAGTGCAGCATTTATTGCTCATCCCTAATTACCCTTGAGAAGGTGGTGGCGAACCATCTTCTTGAACACAACAAAGGAACTTGCTGGGCCACTTTAGAGGGAAGTTAAGATTCAACAACATTACAATGGCCAGAATTTTGCCCTCGTCGGGCGGGCACAGCGGGGGTGAGTGTGACAGGGGAGGTTTGGGAAGCTGACTGCTGCCTGCAGTTGGGTCACGACTGTGATTTCATGACGGCGGCCAATTAAGGCCTTCCCAGCGTGAAACGTGCACTGCAACACTCAGCACTCTCTGTGTGGGTGGGGGTGGGCGGGTTTGGTGGGGCAGGGGGGGATAGGAGGGTGAGAAGGGAACTTTGCGCATGCGCACAGGTGCACGCAGGAAAAACTCCCTGAGGTAAAGAGCTGCTTCAGAGAGATGAAGAGTAAAAATATTAAAAATAAAGAATTTTAAAATGTAAAAAAATGCCCCCTCATATGGCTCTATGAGCAGGGACATGTTATTCATGAAATGTTAAAATTTTTATTTAATTTTTAATAGCTGTTGGAAACTTCATCCTGCCTGTGGATGAAGTTTTCTAAAAAGTCCAAAAGCCGCTTGGCCTTTCCACCTGCCTGCCAGCCCTAAAGTTGGACGGGCAGCGAAAAATTTAATTCAATTTTAATCTTCATGGCCTTGATAGACCTGTTAATTGTTGACAGGCGCGCTGCGACTCATGTGCATGCCCACCGACCGAAATATCGGGCCTCATTTTACGCTCGAGCGGAAAATTCTGGCCTGTGGGTCAGAGGTCACATATGGGCCAGACCTGCTAAAGATGGCAGATTTCCTTTGCTAAAGGATATTAGTATATCAGGTGCAAAAACAAAAATACCTGGAAAAACTCAGCAGGTCTGGCAGCATCTGCGGAGAGGAACACAGTTAACGTTTTGAGTCCGAATGACCCTTCAACAGAACTAAGTAAAAATAGAAGAGAGGTGAAATATAAGCTGGTTTAAGGTGGAGTGGGGGTGACAAGTAGAGCTAGATAAAGGGCCAGTAATAGGTGGAGATAACCAAAAGATGTCACAGACAAAAGGATAAAGAGGTGTTGAAGGTGTGATATGATATATCAGGTGTTTTTACAATAATTCATTGGTTCCTGGTCACCATTATTGTAGCTAACTTGTTTTCCCAGACTCGTTTGATTAATTTAATTCCCCAGTTGTCTCCATGCAGCTTGAACTCATGCCCCCAGATCATTAGTCCAAGCCTCTGGATCACTGGTCCAGTAACATAATCACAATAATACTGTGCCCCCTAAGGGGATTAATGAACAGGAGGATCTATGTTATTGAAAAATAAAGTATAGTTACCAAGCAGAAAATTCTCTATTTAACATATATATTATGAATAATGTTGAGACTCTGAATCACAGAGCTCATTATTGTGCAACATGCAGAGGACATTTGGGGCTTTTGTTGCCAGTGTGGAGCCTCACTCAATGGAAAAGTGGGTTTTAAAATCAGATGTAGACAGCGAGTGGCCTGATTCTCAATTCACCCAATTTTCCAAATCAGTCTTCCTGTAGAAAAATCAGGAGTGCTGAGAATGGAGTTCCTTGAGTGGGTTCTCTGAGAAATTTACTCCGTTAAGCCTTTGCAAAACTAGAGCACATGATAAACTGTCCAAGCTGTTAAACCCCTATAATACTGTTCATACAGTATTACATTTATGAAAACTATAAAACTACTTGTCAGTGTGTAAAATGAATCTTGAAATCAATGCGTATCAAATCATAAGGTGAAATTTGCTTTTGTTTTTGTAGGCTAACATTTCAGCACAGTTTTGAGGGAGTACTGTGTTTCTGCTGAGATATTACACTTATTTCAGTGGCCCAAACGAATGCTAAAGATCCCGTGATACTATTCAAAGAAGAAAGGTGTGCTCCATCAGGTGTACTCCCTCTACCAATACCACACAGAAAAAAGATAACTGGTTGTTTATATGTTGGTAGAAGTAGCTGTTGCTATGTTGGCCATTTTGCTGAGATAACAGCTGTGATAAGTGCCTGGAGTTAATTTTTCAATATGGTGAGGCACTATGTAAACTGCAAGTGTTACTGTAATGTTATTTGATTGTGAAAAATTGCCATCTGTAATCTGCTAAAACCCACTGCTAGTAAACCAAAAGAGGAGAAACAGCAAGAAACTACTATGATTCTGTATATTATACTGGGTAACAAATTCTGGCGAATTACAATAAAGTAATTTGCATTGTGATATTTTGAGGCTAATTAACTGGTCCCACTGCTGTGTCACAGGGACTGCATTGCATTGTGCCAATAGCACCTTAGCACATGATTTCACATAGTTGTTTCCTTTTAATAATGATCCTATGCTCCCCGCACAGATTGACTGCTGGCCAGGGAGGTCACTGGTTGCATTGGATGGATCTTCTACAGGTCAATGGTAGCACACAAATTAGGCTGAACTACGCATTGAAAAGTGAACATTTGGTGATAACAACTGAATAGAGAAGCAAGGAGTGACAGAAACCCAATTGCTGTTTTTGAAGACTATGCTTTGGGGTGCAGTAAAAAAGGGTTGTCATCTTTGTAGTTGTGAGGGCTCCTTAATCAAGTCCACCATAAGGAATGTGAGGTGGCAAAAGGAGTAAATGCAGTTTCCTACATCTACAAGCCTTGAAAGTAGGTATAGAAGACATTTTCTGGAATCAGGAATATTGCCATGGTAAGAATATGCATAACTTGCCTTTTACTGCAAACACTTTGGATGAATGTCAACAAGAGTGAAACTCTCAACTTGGTGTTGCTTCCCTGAGGCAGTATGGAAAACACTCAGCCAAACTTTCAAACATGCATATCCACACACACACATTTGCTTTTAATTTGACACAGATCTTGTAAGTTAGGATAACAAAGCCCGCTGCCAACATAAATTCGTTTTTATGCTGCATGCTTGTCAGGCCGGCTCCAGAGGCCTTAGAAATTGGTGGATGGGACTTGAATTCGGAGGTCCTCCCCCCCATATCCAGCAGATCCCACGTTTGCCAGTAGGGGAAAGAGGGAGGGCAGGAAACTCAAACTCAGCGGAGCATTTCAAACTAGTGCTGATTTCAAAAACACACCATTTTCATTGTTCCAAGTGTCTGAACTCACAGCGTGGGAGTCCTGAATTTATGGAGGACAGGTGAAGTGTTGATGAGGTCTGTTTAAGTGTCAAGGGGCAGAATCGTTCCAGATTTGCACAAGGTGCGGTACCAGGCGTGAAAAAGGACGTTTTACCCACCAGCTGCAATTTGTGGGCTTTTGCACCACAGCGCCTCATTCCCAGCGCGTCCCACTTCATTAATAATGCGTCCATAGGAAGCACACCGGATCACTGGCGGGTGGACTCGGATTTGCTCGCCACGCCATGGCCTCAGTGCTTCCTCGCTCAGGGGGCCATATTTAAAGCGCACCAGAGCACGTCTCCTTCATATCTTCAGACCAGGACTGCTCCAGGTGACAGATGGTCCCGAAATCAAGGAGGACAACCGCCCCCAAATTTAGTGACGCATCTCTGAGGTACCTGCTGGAGACAGTGGAAGGCCACCGTGATGTCCTCTACCCCAGCTCTGGCCGCAGGAGGTCCACCAGAGTCACTAATCCGGCCTGGGAGGAGGTGGCAGCGGCGGTCAGTGCCAACGGAGCACAGAGGAGGACAGTGCAGGAAGAGGGTGAATGCTCTCATCCATTCCACCAGGGTGAGTCAACCACCCCCTCAGTCTCAACTCACACACTCCCAAACCCATCACACATCTACAGGGATCTCACACCTCAAGGGAGAGCACCTCTAACTCTCACACACACCCTCACATCTCCATCAGGCTCATATCCTCTCAAGCTCACATCCTCATCCTGTACATAACTCTGCTCACCACACAAACATTCCACACAGTGCAATGTGTCCTGCTCACACTCTCTCCATCTGTTTTCATGCAGGGGAAACTGGCTCACAACAGCAGGGAGAGGTCCCAGACCAGGGTTGGAGTGGCCCACATTAGACCCCTCACTCATTTTGAGGAGCGTGTCATTGTGCTGACTGGTGAGGTATGGATCATGCCTGTGGCAACGGAGGGTTTGGCAACGGACACCCATATGAGGATCCTGCAACACTTCATCCCTCTCAATGGAACTGTGAGTGCTTTCTCTCCTGTTTTTGACTCTGCTGCCATGCACTAATAATCTCTACTTTGGTTCACAGAGAGCCCTTCAAAGCGACTAACGCCCTCAGCCAGCCAGTCCCTCAGCTCCATCCAGGCCCTCACCTCCAGCCAAGAGGACACCTCCTCCATTGAAGAGCTGGAAATATGCAGCCTGGAAGACCCGTCATTGGAATTACCCACACCCTGCACCAGCGCAGCGACACACACCTCAGTAGGACATAGACCTAGACCAGGCTCAGGTTCACAATCTGATGGTCACCACATGGACATGTGTCTGCAGCAGGAGGAGGCAGATTCAGCCAAGCTTCCCGGCACTCTGAGGACTGCTGAGAAGAGGCATCTGTGAGGACCGAGTCAGATGACGAGCCTCTGGATTCAGCCTTCCAACTCATCGTGGAGAGTCAACTGAAAGCAGGGTAACATCACACAGCTGTTGGAAGCCCTCAACAGAGTGGCACATTAGTCGGAGGAGTGAATCCACCTACTCTTTGATAACATGGTGCCCACATGTGCTTTAGTGGAGGTCTCCATGGGAAGGATGGTGGACCCTGGCCAGGGAGATTTGCACAGACCTGCACTGTATCATGGTAGCCATGGGCGAGTTCCTGCAGTAGCAATGTGAGAAACAGGGAAATGGGGCATCTCGACGTCCCTCCAGGTGCTCCTGCTCTCAAGGTGTCAGGCTAGGGCCCTCAGGCACCAGAAGGGAGGAGGAGCAGCAGCTGGACGTCCCTGGGTCATCCACTCAGGAATCTCCGAGGCTGTCCTTTCCCTCCGAGTCCCCTTTTCCTGTGACCCCCTCAAGCTTGTCCCCTGTCACCGCAGAGGGAGCAACTGGCCCATAGGAGGACAGCCAAAGCAAGTCAAGGGTCTCAAGGCCTTGGCTCTCCATAGGACACATACTGAAGTCATCATAGTCAACAAGGCCAACCATTACACAGGCTGCCTCCACCCCTGCTGGGATGTCTGGACAGCACCTAGAAGAAGTGGTAGACCTAGAAAAGTTAAGGGATTCTGATCACAATTGGTTGCAAGGGTGAACACATTTTATCACTTTATAACCTGCGAGTATATTCACTTTCACTGAGTAATGTATAATGTTGTCTTTCAGTTTCATTTCAAGGCTTCATGAGTCCTCCCCCTGCATCGCTTCCTCCCACCCACCCACCACCCACTAGCAGTTCAGCCGCATGCAGTTGGACCACGAGTGATTCTGGAGGGAAAAGTTTGTGTGTGGCAGGGTCTTGCAGAGCCTCTTGCAAGCACCCTCCAATGCATGTGGAGCCTTCCTCCATCACACTTATCTCAATGTCCTGAGCATTTTGAATGCTGCCTGCTGGGGTTCACTTTCAGTTGTCTATCTGAGCTGACCTGCATCTCCGCCCACCCACTGATCACACTCCCGTGCAGCATCTGTGCCCGTCTAACATGAGGCTCTGCTCACTTTCAATTTCGGCGGCCATGGTAGTCATTAAGTTTCTTCTCAGCTCCCCTGTCCTTTCCCCTTTCCCAATCACCCGTGTCCCTTTCACCCCATCGCTGTTAACCCCCACCCGACTCCCAACATCACATTCCACCTCCCCACCATCACCTACCAACCCAAACCCTTTTCTTCCCAGGATGTCCAGGTGAATGTGCCTTCCTGAGAATCCCACCCCCATCCACGTTGACCTCCTCCTCCCCACCCCCAGGGCCCGTGTCTGCCTCCAAGTTGCCAACAACCACCCTCATCATCCCTTCTACCACTACCATCAAACCCTCACACTCCCACCCTTCCGGCTCCCTTTGCCCCCTCTCATACTCACCATTCCCTCCTAGCACAACCACCCTCAGTTCGCACCCCAGGAGGCAGTCATTGGCTCCACACACCCCTCCCTTGCACGTTCACCTGGATATTCCCCCTTACTCCCTTCTACTCCCTCCTCCACCCTTACTCCCTCCTCCACCCTGACTCCTTCCTCCAGTCTTACTCCCTCTTTCACCTTCACTCCCTCCTCCCCCTGGACACCTTCCTCCTCCCGGATTCCTTCCCCACTCCAAACTCATTCCCTCCCTCCAGAATCCTCCCCATCTCCCGAACACCTCCCCGCTCTGAACACCTTCCCCCCTCTGAGCTCCTTCATCCTGAACTTCTCCCTTTGGACTCTTTCCTCCCCCCAGACCCCTTCCTCCCCCTGGACTCCTTCCCACCACAACTCCTTGCCCCCACAACTCTTTCCCCCCTCCAACCTCCTTCCTCCCCCCCGGACTCCTTCCCCTCATCCAAACACCTTCCCCCCCTCCAAACTCCTTCCTCTGTCTGGACTCCACCCTTCTTCCGAACTCTTTCCACCACTGGACGCCTTCCTCCCCCAGACTTCTCCCCCACTGACTCCTTCCTCCTCCTGCCCCCCCCCCCCCGCCCCCCCCAGACTCATTCCTCCTTCTGTACACCTTCACCACTCCGAACCCCTTTTCTTACACTTTCCTCCCCGCCTTACACCTACCTCCACACTTGCTGCATACTCCCAAGTTACATCCTCCTCCCCCAGTACTCCTTCCTGCCCGCTCCCAACCTCACCCACGATATCTTTGCCCTCCCGTCCTCCCCCTCCCAACTTCATTCCCCCCCAACACCTCCATTCCTCCCCCGAACCCCTGCCCAGTACACCTCCCAGTCAAACCTAGACCTCCTTCTCAATCCGACTCCTGGTACACCTTCCTCTCTCAATCATAGCTGGACTTTCCTCTCTCCCCCCCTCTCACTGATCATCCGTAGCACTCCATGGCTAATACTGTGATGTTCTCAAGCAGACCCGAGACATCAACGGAGACCTCCCACCTTCCATGAGCTGCTACGTGGCAGAGCCAAATGCATGAGAATCCACCCAGCATGTGATGCACGTGTTCCTCCAGGGTTCGGTAGCTATAGGGCTGCACATCTTCTGCTCCTCAGATGTCCACAATCTGAGCAAGGCCCTAATGGTAAGTCCTGACTTCTGCACATCACATTGTCCAGACGTGTTCTGGGCTGGCATGTTTTCCCACCGGCATAATAGTAAACCTGGCGTGGGGGGAATGATTCCGGTCGGGCCCTACTTTGCATCCATTATCTCTAGCGGGATTTGTGTTCCCCCAAGGCCAACACCATTGGATGATCTCGCTGTGCTTTCACACTGGTATGAAACCAATTTTGACCTTCTCACAATATTGTTCCCCCCACCCCCTTCCTCCATGGCATCAGACTCCAATTGCACTGGAAAATTACAGCCATGTCTGAAGTTATTTAAATCCACAGTCCTTTAAACACTAAAAAGAAAACAGGCTGCAACCCTCAGAGTAAATAAAAACACCCACTGCTGGAGTGCATTGATTGACAGGCCATCTGGTATAGCTTAGAAAAAATCATTACCATCTGTTCCTGCAGCGTCAATAGGCTTCATTGTTGACATTTCCAAAGGGCTGTTATTATAGCTGAGTCCATTATGAATGCTTGGTTGTGTTTCAAAAACTCCAAAATCACACATCTCAGCGGGGATGCTGAGACCACATTGTGATTGTCGGTTTTAGGAGATTATTAAAGGATGAGCTGTCTTTGATGTGGTTACTGATAAAACATTGCTTGCTTTTATAACACATTTACCACTTGAGGGGATTTAAAATCTTTAAGTGGGTTTCTAGAATTAGCTTTTTTCTGTATCAAGTGTGTATGAATGAGAGCTCTCTTAGGTTATTAGAAGTTTATTTTTTCATATCCTTATGGCTCCTGAGATCTTTCCACAGTGGATAATAGTTGTGTGACTATGGAGGTGGCATGGGGATATATGATGGCATGGAGGTGACTTGGGGGTATGAGATGGAATGGAGATGGCATGGGAGTATGGTGAGAGGGAATGTGGTGTATGTGGGGGGGGTGTTTGAGGGGGTGAGGGTTAGAAGGCCTAACTGCCTTTTATAAAAATAGGCTAAAGCTTCTAATAACCAAGGTAGGTCTTCTAATCAGCCTGCTTCAGCACTTGTCCACCTCCATGGCAGCCTCTGAACTGCCTCTGGAGACAGCAGGCCTGGCTCAATCACACCACCTCCCCCATCTCCCCTCCTCCTCCCTCACCCCCACCCATGGAACGAAAATTGTGCATGTAGAGGTTGTTTCCATAGAGATGGTCGGCCTAATTGGGAGATTTTCTGACTTGAGCTTCCAGCCTTCATGGCGAACATCCAGCCCTTGGTTACACTGTACCTGCTCTTTCAAGTTCCAACATAAATAAATTTGTAGATATTTCCAAGAAACAGTTTAGAATTAACTAACAGGGATAGCTGTGAAGCAGAAAAGGCCTTGTCACCTCTCAAGCTAAATCTTGAATGTGATTGGTTTTGACCTCAACCACTAAGCCTAGAAGTGAATTCTACAGCCTCACAACCTCAGCATAAAGAAATTTCTCTTACACTCAGTTCTAAATCCCCATACATGTAATCTTTTATTTATGACCCTTCATTCTTAACCCCTCACCAACGGGAAACATCCTGCACAATACACTTCATCTGAGTCATCTGAAACTGTGTTTGCACATTGAAGACCTTTAAATGGCCCAGGTCTCCCCGGCACAGGACTGCCTTCCGGCAAAGCTAATACTTAAATTGGGAGAACAAATTCTGACCGGGCTACATGACTTAAGTTCACTTATTAAACGGGTGGTGGGCTGACAGAGGTACAAAAAAAGTGACGTGGTGTTTATTGTGAATACCTCACTGAATGACTTGCCTGGGCCTACTGCAAGTTCAGACTACATGCCATCCCTTGGATAAGTATCCAGATATCTTGGGACAAAATAAGTCTGCCCGAGACCTCTTGCTTTTCAGCCAGAAGATCATGTGTCACTCTCCCACTCTGGAGGCCTGAGCACATGATCATGGCTGCTGCTTCAATGCAGTACTGATGGAGATCTGCACTATTAACCATGAGACATTAAATTGAAGTCTCATTTGCCCTGTTGCAAAGATTGTATAGCACTATTTTGTAGAAGAGTGGGGAATTTCTCATTGCCTGTCAAATATTTATCCCTCCATCCACATCACTAAAACAGATGATCTGGTTATGTATCTCATTGTTTGTGAGATTTTGCTGTGGAAAAATTAGATGCTGTGTTTTCTACAGCACAACAGTGACTACATTTAAGAATTACTAAATAGACTGTACGGGCTTTGGGATATTCTGAGGTCATGAAAGGTACCTTGTAATTACACATCTTCCCTTTTCTTTACCATAGCACCAAGGAATAACTGCTCAACACAAAAATATCAGCCCATGTTTTTATTACAAATCAGTTTATTATAAATCAGTATGCTTATAGAAATAATAAAACATCTTCCTCTGTTTATTTGGTCCAAATAAGGAATCATGCTATGCAAGAGTGCATACGTTCACTAGATGTGGTTTCATTATGTCATTCAGTTTCTAAAAATATCCTGGGTCATTGCAAGTGGAGCAAAATAATTAACTCATCAACTGATTCTGAATTTATTTTCTTTCTTCTCATTTTGGTAATTGTTATAATGTTGATATTTGGAGTATACCAACCTATCTTTCTGCACTCTTTTTATGATAGAACAAATTGTGCTTCAGCAATCATGAGTATAATATTAAGAAATTAATTTCTTACCACCATCCTACATTTAGAATGGGCATGTGTGGGGCTACATTCTGAATGAGACCAATATATACAAAACTCCCCACTGCATAATAACAAAGTAGCCTTGATTTATGCACAATGACCTATGCCGTGAGAAAATCATAATCTAATCTTGAGGTTCAGGGCATAATCATAAACATTTAAAGCTTCACTCCCGTAGTCTACAAGTACAACCACAATATCATCCAACTCTCTTATAACTATCTTCTGAGTATCTATTCTGTCTACAATATATTTTAGATTGTCTTCCCGGCAAACTCCTGTAGATTAAAACTATTGCATTTTGGTTCCAATTACATTGTATCATTCTTGAGATAGGCATTTAAATTACAGTCTCAATTGACATTGACAGCTGTTCCCAAGAGAAGAGTTTGTAGGCTGGATTATATGTTGGAGGGAAGGAAAACTGGCCGGGTAGTTCCTTCACAAATTATTCGAATGCAGGACCCAGTGGACCAGCCAGGGTTGACACTGATGATGTATATGGTGATACTAGTCCTACCCTCCTGACTGTGGGTGGTATTTTCTGGCCCTGCCACTGGCGGGCATCGTCGTGGGCTGGATGGGAAAATTTGGAGAGTCATTGACTTTTAACCGCTCTCCAAATGTTCCCATCCTGCCTAGAACATTGCCCGCCGGTGGCAGGGCTGGAAAATTGTGACAGGAAGCAGGGGTACAAGGGGTGGTAACTTAAGTGGAGATAAAATTATGTATGTTTATTAAACTGAAAAAGAAGTGAACTTTCAAATCACGTTACTGAAATTCCTGGGTGCCTGCTCCACTGGTGCAAGTCCATAGCCTGCAAGGACACTTCAGCAGTAGCCATCCTGAGCTGCCATCCGGAAGGGATGTGGAAAGGATGCCCAGAGTAGACCTGATAAAACCCACTTTTCAGATCTTTTGTTCTTGAGGAAGTAGGCCTCTTGAATAATGGGTGAGGGCGCCTCTTGGGAAAGGTAACTGTTCCTTCTGGACGTGAATTACGTTACTCCAGGGGAGCTTTGGAGATTGAAATTCTCAGCAACACTGAGGTTATCTCTCAGACCCACCCCCTTGAAATGCAGGGTGAGGTTGCGGGAGTGGTGGTGGTGGGCCAATGATGGTGGAGGATAGGCAGGAGATTCAGCCAGGGTCCCACCTATGGAATTTAACAAACAGTACAAACAGGTTGGGCTGCTGGTGTAACCAGGTTCTTTCTGTCCCCCTGGATAGAAAATCCAAGCTTCCCGCCTTCTCTCGCACAACGGATTTGAGAGCTGTTTGAGGGGTTGTTTTTCATGACATTCACTCTAAGGGCACAAAGCTCAAGAAAAATAGCAGAGACCCAGCAAAATGAATATTTTGGCTCCTTAACACTTCAAATTAAAGGAGCATTTTAAGACACCAAACCATGGCACTCCCACAGAATGGAAGGTCTGCAGGGATTTCAAGAACACAAAGAGAAAAAAGGAAAGCAAGGTTGGATTTTCATGATTCACACCCAGGATGTGAAATCATGTTTAAATTCCCTCCTTTCAGAAAGGAGAGGTACTTTGCTTTCATGCCTGAACTGCAGCCAGGGAATGTAGTAATAAATTATTCAATTTGTCGATGGAAAACCTCCCAATAAACAACAACAACAACATACATTTAGATAGCACCTTTAACATAATGAAATGCCCCAAGGCACTTCACATAAGGAGATTTTAGGTCAGATGTCCAAAAGCTTGGGCAAAGAGGTAGATTTTAAGGAATGTCTTAGAAGAGGAAAGTGAGGTAGAAAGGAGGAGAGATTTAGGAGGAAATTCCAGAGCTTAGGGCCCAGGCAAATGAAGACGTGGCCACCAATGGTGGAGCGATTAAAATCGGGGCTGCACAAGAGGCCAGAATTAGAGAACAGCAGACATCTCGGAGGGTTATGAGGCTGAAGGAGATTGCAGAGATGGCGGATGGTGGTGGGGCCATGGGGGCAGGTGTGGGCAAGGCCGTGGAAAAGATTTAGAAACAAGGATGAAAACTTCAAACTCAACATGTTGCTTGAGTGGCTGTCAGTGTAGATCAGTTAACATAGGAGTGATGGTTGAACGGAGCCTGTTTTGAGTTAAGACAAAGGCAGCAGAGTTTTGGATGGTCTCAAGTTTATAGAAGGTAGAATGCACCCATCACAAGACCTTCAATCTCCCCACCATAATTTGGCAGCCCACCCAATCAATATACCCCAACCCACCTCATTGAAACCCCCCTCTCCCATTGATCAATCTTCCTCCCCTCCCCCTCCCCCCACACCCCAGTCACGCCTCTCTCCAATTGCCCACCCAATCATCCCCCAAGTCAAACCTTCCTTTCTCCAGCCCCTCCCCCGACATCAGCCCACCATCTTCCCCCCAGCCCCTCCTGTACCAACATCATGAACCTACTTGCTACCATGGCCTGAATTGACCAGCTCGCCACCTGACTAGAAGCCCAAGCTGTCAATCAGGCTGACGACCTTCTGATCAACACATTCCCTGCAGGTCAGGTCAGTGAAAATTCTGCCCATAAATGTTTCTGTGCAATAACAAAGAGCCGTTTTATGATTTGGCACAAACATTTCATGCTATCAAGATTAAAGTTAGGCAATTTGTACTCTGAAGTCAATAGAAAATGACTTAATCTGAAACATTAAGCATCTCGAAGCAATCATTTCACACTTATCTGCATTAAATTGCATCTTCCAAGTGTCTGCCTAATTCATCAGCCCACGTATATCCTCCCGAAGCCTGCTCCTATCCTGTTCACTATTTATTCCTTTGCAAGTTTTGTATTATCTAAAACCTTCAAGATTGTACTCCATATACTCAAGGCCAGGTCATTCAAACATGAAAAGAAAAGCAATGGTACTAATACAGACCCCTAGGAGATCTCATTACATACTTCCCTCCAGTCAGGAAAACATTTGTTCACTATTATTCTCTGCCTCCTATCTCTTTGCCAATTTCAGATCCAAAAGGCTGGATTTTTTCTGCCAGGTTCTGGCTGGAATAAAGTTGGTGGCTTGGGGGAGCCTACAAAAATGGCCCTACTCCATGAGGCTGAACATCCTGCCTCCATTTCCAGCATTGCTGGTTCTCCTGATGACAGGGTGGGTGAGCACGGGCCTCAAAACTCGCCCACGCTCCTAACCAGGTCAATTAAAGTAGTTCAGGGCTCATTATTGTGGGCTTTCTGACCAGCAGCTATCTGAATCTGACCAGCTGCAGGCAGGCGAGTCATGGAGATGAGAAAAGCTTAAAAAGTAAGTGTTCATGTTTATCACACCCCCTTAGTCTCTTTGAAATAAAAGTTGCTGCAGCCTATCACTATCAGAGGAGGAGCCAGCATCAAGGACTTTGCCCGTTCAGGGAGTTTTCACCTTCCCAGCATCCTGTGGGTGTCGGGAGCAGTGGACAAGACTGTTTTCACTCCAGCTGAACACCAGGAAGATTGCAGATGGAAATAGGTGGATGCCCTCAGAAATTGAGGCCATTGAAGATGAGAAGCAGCAACCTGCACAGGAAGGGCAGAGTGCCGGGCACCAGGAGGCCAAAGGAGAGGGATGAGGGGCGTGAAGGAGAAGGTGACACTACCCTGAGCACAGGGTCAACAGGTAGATGTGAAAATATCCAGAGAAGACTGAGAACCAGTGCTGATGGAAACTCTCTAGCCAGATGCTCACAGACATCAGTGCTTCCATGAGTGCAGACTTCTGTGGCATCTCAAAGGTGGCTGCACACCAGTGCATTACCCAAGTGGTCAGATGTCCCCATCACCAAGGCTGGACAACACATCAGATTCACAACTGATTGGCATCGCAGGTTCAGAGGGCATTAGGTCTACTACCTGGACCGATCATGTGGTTCACTGCAATACTCTTACACAGATGGAGATGATACCGAACAGAGAGGTGCCTCTGCTGCACGACAAGGTGGCCTCTTCCTTGGTGGCTCCCTCCTCTCCCTCAGGGTACTAGGCCTCTAGTTCCCCTGTGACATCTCACATCCCTGTGCTGCAGAATTCGAAATTTGGTCAGTTTCCCACTGTGGGTGGGTTTCTCACACAAAAACAGACACGGCCCCTGTTTCCTGCTTCCATGGCAAAAATCATGGTCCCTTTAATGCCATGGTATTCCGGGTACAATAGCGGAGGCATAAACCCTGGAAGTATATATGAACCAATTGGATGTTGCAATGAGATGATTACATATCTTTACTAGATAAATGATGGACTAAATGGTCTTCCTCATGTATAGCCATCTTGTAATATTGCAAAGGCATTTAGTTTATGATAACTGTAGTCTCGTAACTGTTGGGGACTAACAACACAGGTAATGGCTTGGGTTCTGGTAGGGCCATATTAACCTGAAGGCCAGTATCTCCTGCACCTCCCTGGCCTTATGCTCCTTCATACTTTGGGTATGGGGCGTGTACAACATTGTCCTTGAAGTGCCTGGGGCTGAAAGTGCAAAACTCCAACAATGATCCCATGGCAAATTCTGGCATGGAGGCAGGAACTCTGATTGGATTCAGGAATGCTAGCTCTCCACTCAGAATCTCGTTGACTTCCAACTTTGAAAGAAATGTTTATCTGCTTGAAATATGGTTCCTGATGTCAGAGGATATGCCAGACTTTCCTCAGCTCTTGGGCTCTGATACCAGGAAACCTGGATGAATCAAGCATATAGCTCTACTCACCAGTGGAAATGGTGCTCAGTTTAGGACTCAGGCTTGTACCTAACCCTAACCTTAAAATGTTGGCACTAAGATATTTTGACCCCCTTATAAAGAGGGTTGCTTGGTACAGACTGTATAATAAAGGGTTAACATCAGAAGCACATGATGCTGATATAATGATAACGATAATGTAACATATGATTGAATAACAGAGATCCGGAGGAAGGAGAAGTTCCAACCTTGTGCAGAGGCTCCAATATGTTTATAGTAGCTGTAAATAAAGAGAAATGGTTTTGACAAACTATAGTTTCAAGCAGCTTACATTAGGAGTGTAGAAAAGCCCCAAAGAAGCTCACCTAGACCCCGAACACACAACGAAACATGATGGCAGCAGACAGCGAGTAAAAGACCCAAAAAACTCTTAGAAGCAGCTACAGACCAAGCAAGTCAACCAATTCTTGAAAGAAGGATGCAAGGAACAGATTCAAATGCACCAAGAAGTCAGAGCCTCATGGGTGCAGCAGATACAAGCTGAGACACAGACCTGGAGTCTGGACAGCAGTGAGCACAGCCCAGAACAACAAGCAATCAGTGATTTAGCAACTATCCCAGGGATTGGTACAATCATGGAATCCATGCTACTACTCCCAGGACCATTGCAAAGCACAGAAGGCTTGCAACAGGCACAGCTCTGGGACAACTGGGAAAAGAGATTTTCCAGATATAGAAGAAAACTGCTTCTGGGTTGCACAAAAAAGGACAAAAGGATCAAGTCAGTACCTTCAGCTATGAAGTTGGAGCAATTGCCAAAAAACGGAATCGTGAGGCAGGAAGTTAATGAGACTTCAACTTCTTCTGAAGAAGCCCTGCAAGCATTTAATTCAAATTTCAGTGTTCACAAAAATTTAATTATAGAACGGGAAAAATTTAACAAGTGAAAACAAAGACCAGGGGTAGAATTTTCCGCTCTGCATGCCTTCACATGCCCGACACGCTGGAGCGTGAAATAACGCGCAATGACATCGGTCTAGTGTCCCAATGTCACCTTGCACTCGCATAATATTTTGGCCGGCAGGCACGCGCAAGAGTCGACAATTAAGAGGCCTATTAAGGCCATTAAAGTACCAATTAACAGGGATTTTTTGCTGCCCATCCAACCTTACATTTGGCAGGCGGGCAAACCTGCCAGGCAGCTTTTGCATTTTTCAGGAAACCACATCCAAGGACAGGATGAGGTTTCCGTAATTAAATTTTAAAAAGTCTATGGACAGAATTTTTATAACGTCCATGCATATGTGACTCATTCTGATGTGTGGGCACTTTTTCCGGATTTTAAATTCTGTCTTTATTGATTTTAAATATGTCAGCTCCCTGCGGAAGCTCTCTGCCTTCAGGGAGCTTTCCTTCCGTGCTCCCCCCCCCGCACGCACTGTCTTCAGCGCACGCCCTCTTCCTGCCTCCACCCCGGCAGCGCTGAGCCTTTCAGCATGCCTTTCACGCAGGCTGGCTGTTAATTGGCCAGCCAACGTGAAATCCCGCTCAAGGGCCGATCGTGGGCAGCAGCCCGTTCCCTGCCGCTCTCGGGCCCACTGATCGCAACCTCCCGCCGACCCGAAAATTCTACCCCAGGCGAGAGCATGGATTTGCTGATGGACAATCTATACAGGCTGGCAGAAAATTGTGACTGTGGAATATTAAGGGAAGTGTTGGTTTGTGATTGCATAGTAGTTGGGGACCTAGATGAAGCATTATCTGCTCTCTTGTGAACAAGAGGGGATTTTATAAAAGCAAAATACTGTGGATGCTGGAAATCTGAAATAAAAACAGAAAATGCTGGAAAAACTCAGCAGCTGTGGCAGCATCTGTGGAGAGAGAAACAGAGTTAACGTTTTGACTCCATATGCTTCTTCTTCAGAGCTAAAGGGAATTAGACATGTGATGGATTTTATGCTGTTTAACAGGGGGTGGAGCAGGTGGAGCAAAACAGAAGGTCAGGGATAGGTGGAAGCTCAGGAGAGATTTGACAAAGGTGCCATGGAGGCAGGACAAAGGGAGTGTAAATGGTAGTAAAGAAAGCGCTGATAGTGGCATAAAGGTAAGATAGCAGAATGTGTTAATAGCACAACAAGGGTCAGCGCTTGTGAAAGCAAAACATAAAAACAAGTGACAGATGGCCCTGTTGGGCTGGGAGGGGGCAGGGTTGGGGAAAGAAAGTAATAAAGAAAGAAAACATATGTATAAATAAAAAAATTGTATTAAAAAAGAAGTAAATATGGATGAGAGAGTTCATGGTCTGAAGTTGTTGAACTCGATGTTAAGTCTGAAAGGCTGTAAGGTGTCTAATTGGAAGATGAGGTGCTGTTCCTCCCGTTTGCATTGGGTTTCACTGGAACATTATAGCAGGCCAAGGACGGACGTGTGGGCATGAGAGCAGGGTGGTGAGTTGAAAGCGACAGGAAGAACTGGGTCATGCTTGCAGACTGAGTGAAGGTGTTCCCCAAAGCGGTCACCCAGTCTGCATTTAGTCTCCCCATTGTAAAGGAGACCGCATTTGGAGCAGCAAATGCAGTAGACCAAATTGAAGGAGGTGCAAGTGAAACTCTGCTTCACCTGAAAGGAATGTTTAGGGCCTTGGACAGTGAGGAGGGAGGAGGTAAAGGGGCAGGTGGTGCACCTTATGCAATTGCATGGGAAGGGGTCATGGGACAGGGATGAGGAGTTGGTGGTGATGGAGGAGTGGACCAGGGTGTCACAAAGGGACCTGTCCCTACGGAATGCTGACAGGGGGTGTGAGGGGAAGGTGCTTTTGGTGGTGGCATCATGCTGGGGATGGCAGAAATGGAGGAGGATGACCTTTTGAAGGTGAAGGTTGGTGGGGTGAAAAATGAGGACAAGGGGGCCCTTTCATGGTTCTGGGAGGGAGGGGTAGAGGTGAGTGCAGAAGTACAGGAGATGGGTGGGACATGGTTGAGGGCCTCAGTTAAGGAGAAAGGAAAACATCTCAGAAGCGCCGTTTTGGAAAGTGGCATCATCAGAACGGATGTAATGGAGGCGGAGGAACTGAGAGAATGTGATGGAGTCCTTAAAGGAAGCAGGGTGTGAGGAGCTGTAGTTGGGGTAGCTGTGGGAGTCGGTAATGAATATTGGTAGAAGATTTAACTCTAATCAAGGCAGTACAGATTGTGAGACAACCAGCTCGGAAAGCAGGGTGTTTGTTCACAGGGGAAGGCGAGGTCCCATGAAAACAAATGAGTGAGGCAGCTCAGTATGTAGGCCAGGAGAGGGAAAGCACATCAAAGTAGAAACCTGCTAAATCAGAGAAAAGTGTGCAAACCCCCATCTTAAAATGCTCCTAGTGTGGTGGGAAAAACCTGCACAAGCAGGAAGAATGCCTATTGGAGAGCAGAGTGCTACAACTGTGGAAAAACAGGACATTTAAAAGTTGTCTGCCAATCTAAAACACAGTCTGAAAAAAGGAGGAAAATATATTAAAGCCAAACCACATACAAAAGTGGAATAACCACAGATAAAGGAAGTAAATTTCCTAGGGGAAATAAGTGAAAAGGAAAATAAATAGTGCCGCATTAAACTTGAAGTGGGTGGACATCCCACAGAGTTTAAAAATTAGACACAGGGGCAGGAGTTTCTGTCTTATCTGATGGAAGTAAAATGGCTTAAGTACATTACAGTACAGCCTCCATCTATCAACTTACAGGGCCCAGGTAGAATTACACTAAAAGTCAAAGGCCAACACTGGGCAAAATCAAAGTACAAAGAGAGAGAAATTATTAAACGTCTGAATGTCATACAGATTTTACACAGTCTTGGGAAAACTGAAGATTGAGAAATATGTTTCCCTAAGGGATAATGCTGAACCAATTTGCCTCTTCACACCAAGGAAAGTCCTTCACCCATTCTTGGACAAAGTCTAGGGCAAAATTGAGAACACGCTGCACCAATAAGAATGCCAACAAAATGGCGTCCAGGAATGGTCACTGTCCCAAAGCAAATGGCTCAAATAGAATTTACTTGAATTTAACTCAACTAAACAAGCTAGTGGAATGTGAGATCTACCCGATGGCCTCAGTGGATGAAAAGAGCGTGACTGTAGAATTAGAACAGTCCTGAAAGTCTCGTAGGATGCAGAGCCAACACTGAATGAAAAATGTGAGTTGGACAAACCTACGATTAAATTTCTAGGTCATGTTGTACAAGCTTCTGGAATAACAGTCGATCCAAAAATAAAAAACAAAGGTGAGCACAGAGTTTCCACAACCCAGGAACATTACTGAATTTCAGGGATTCCCTGGGATGGTCAACCAAGTGGTCAAGTTTCTATCAAATTTGGCAGAATTAATGAGCCTTTGAGACAGCAGTTGAGACAGGGTCAACAGTGATACTGGAATGTGGACCAGCAAAATGCTTTTGAGAAAATCAAAAATCTTTTAATTTCCTCTGAAAATTTGGCAAATTATGACAAAGAGTTAATGACCATAGATGCATCATCTACAGGTCTAGGTGCAGCATTATTCCAAGTACAGAGAGACAGTAAACACACACCAGTTTGCTACACCTCAAGGTCACTCACAGACACAGAGGGCTGAATTTTCCCCCCATCGGAGGGGGGGATGTTGAACGGCAGGCACGCACAGGTGCGCTTCCAATTGGCACCCCCGACTGGGGGCGCGGCGCCATTTTACGTGGGCAAGCCAATTAAGGTCCACCCATCATGACATCCACACAGAAGCACTATGCGTTCCCTGTGCGGGCAGGGGAGGATTCCCAAAATCAAAAGTGTGTTCTTTCATGCATGCGCACCAAAGAGTGCACTCATCTCCCCGAGGCTAAGTGCAGCTTCAGGGAGTTCGGCTGTAAATATCAAAAAGATGAAAATAGAAAAATAAATTTTCCCTAACATGTCCCCTCATGTGACACTGTAACATGAATTGGGACACGTCCATAATTTTCACAAAAACGTTATTAAAATTTTAAAAAATCTACATGAAACCTCATTCCGCCCGTGGATGAGGTTTTATGCTTTTTCTAATTCGCGCTGGGGCTCCTTTAATTACTTAATTGCCTCTGTCAATGGCCTCAATTGGCCATTGACAGATCGGCAGGTGCGCAGCTGATTTTGTCTTCCTGAAAACTTAAATGGGGCGTGGTGACGTCAGGAGTTCCGCCCGACGTCACCGTCCGTCATCTTACGCGTCAGCAAGCGGGCCCCGCCCCTACTCGCCTACGCATAAAATCCTGCCCAGAGAAAATATATGCTACAATTGAGAAGGAAGCATTAGCATCAACATGGGCATGTGAGAAGTTCTGGGGCTATGTGGCGGGATTGCAGTTCAAAATTGAAACAGGCCATAAACCACTAGTCACTCTACCGAACATAAAAGAGATTGCAAAAATGCTGCCTAGAATCCAAGGCTTCAGACTGAGGTTAATGAGGTATGACTCCGACTCAGTCACTGAGCATGTTCAAGGAAAGTACCAGGTGACAGCAGATGCACTATCGAGAATCCCAGTTCAGGGAACCAATCCAGTGGATTTGAATTTCATCAAGGAAATAGAAGCCATTATATCTCTCATTACCCAACACCTACCACTACTGGAAATAAGTTGCAGGAGATAAAGCAATCACAGCTGCAAGGTGACAAATGTGTCCAGATAAGAAAATATTGTATGGAAGGATGGCCAGACTCTGCTCCTAACAATTCAGTACTACGGCAGTACTATGCACAGAGAAAGCAACTTTCAATCATTGATTATCTCTTCGTTTTTAATGACAAAATAGTCATTCCGAGAACAGTTCGATTTGATATTCTTCAAGTACTTCAACAAGGTCACTTAGGGATAGCAAAATGTCGAGTGAGAGCCCAGCATTCAGTCTAGTGGCCAGGCATTACTCATTCTATGGACAAAATATTTCAAATTGTCTTATGTGTACAGTTAACAGATAAGAACAAACGGAACATCTGTCGCCTTCTACTCTTCCACCAAGGCCGTGAGAGCACCTGGGAATGGATTTATTTAATTTTAAAGGTAAGATATTTGTTATTGTCATTGATGACTACTCCAGGTGGATTGACGTGAACAGATTGCACAGCATCATGGCAGAAGCAGTCATTCAATCACTGAAGAGAATTTATGCAACACATAGCACTCTGGACCTTGCGGTGTCCGACAATGCTCCACAATTTGCCAATGAATTATTCCTTAATTTTGTGAAGGAATATGGATTCATTCACGTAACTAGCTCACCTCGATGTCCTTAGGCAAATGGAGAAGCTGAAAGAGGTGCATGAAAAATCAAAAACTTAATGAAGAAGAATGAAGATCTTCATTTAGCTCTCCTCACTCCTACAAAATGGTTTCTCACCAACAGAGTTGTTGATGGGAAAGAAATTGAGAACACATCTTCCAGCTCTGCAGCAGAAACTACACTCTAATATTATTCCAAATGACCATGAGAGGGTGAATCATTATGAGAAGGAACAGAGAAACAAACAAGCTCGTAACTTTAGCTTTAGGCACAGAGCACAAGATTAATCAGTACTGAAGCCTGGGGAGAGAGTATGGGTACGAGACCAATAGGAAGGAGGTATAATAATTGAAAGAGCTCCACAATCGAGATCATACAGGATTGAGGCGGACCAGGGAACTATAAGGAGAAACCACAGTGCCTTAATATCATTGGAAAGAAAGCCAATAGAAACTTGGACTTGCTATTCCAATCCTCATGGAGATAAATAAGAAGAAACAAGACAAACTCCACAGCCAGCCAGGAGAAGGAAACTTATACCAACAGCAGAGAGTGCAGAATGATCTTGACCTCCGAAAGAGATCAGAACAAGATCAGCAAGATTGGTCATGGCACCTCAGAGGCTAACTCTGTGAAGTCTGAGACTTTGGGGGAGAGTGGGAGGATGGATATAATTGGGATAAAGACTTGGGAGAGATGCAGAGTAAAGGGTTAACATCAGAAGCATACATAATGCTGGTTTCGTGATCATGTAACACCACATGATTGAAGAACAGAGATCTGGAAGAAGAAGTTTCAACCTTAAACAGAGGTCCTAATATGTATATCATAGCTGTAAATAAAGTCTAATTGTTTTAATGAACTACAGTCTCAAATAGCTTACTTTGGCCAAATAGTCAAGGCCCAAAGAACTCCATCTGGACCCCAAACACACGATGAAACACAGACTGGCACTGGCGTCTGTCACTGGCATTTAAATTATATAACTCTGCACTTATCTTGGAGCCTTTGGCAGTCACAAGCATAGGCCAGTGGTGCCCACTCTATTGTACTTCTACTGCAGAATGAGCCCAATAATTAATCCCTCAAACCCCGTATTTATTATCCCTCAAGATCCATATTTATTAATATACATCATTGTTTAGCAAAGCCTGGTTTGTCTGAGAGCAGTGAGCAAAATCTTTCCAGCAATTTCCTGGCTTACTGTGGGAGATAACTGATCTGTTGAGTGATCTCAGTTGAAGATCCAGTTTTAACCTTGATCAAGAGATTTGTAATCTTGCCCTCCCAAGATATGCAAGATAATTCTATCTGCTCAGTTTCCCACACGCTGAGAGCATGTCAGGAAATTGCTGCTTGGCTTTTGTTCACTGTCCCCAAGCAAGTCAGGAAAAGTCTGCAAAAAATCCAGCAAAAAAAATCCAGCAATCAAAATTCCAGCTCACAAAAATCCAAAGAGAAAGGTGAGTAAAAAACCTACTGGAAAAATACTACACTTTCAGCTTTCAGAGCCATCTTCTTGAGAGCCCAAAATACGATTAACCTTCACTGCCCATTTTATAGTGATTCCAACATTAAAATGAAGCTCTCAAAAATACTTCAAGATTAATGCTGCACAATTTGGACCATATAGATGTCTCTCCGATTTCCTGCTCCTTACTAGCCCTTTCTGAGTACTGCTAATGATTTCCTCAGCTGAAGAATTTTAAAACACACTTTGCTTAACTGTGTGCTCATTTTCAGGACACAAAACTTCCAGATCTCTTTTGTCTTCTTCACAACGCTTAAGATTGAGTTCTCATATTCTGAGATGTATAACCAAGATATTTTTATCTTCATGACTTACTTACTGTCTGCCCTATTGCACTAAAAAGGTCAACATGTTTCTCCATTGCAGAATTATGCTAAGGTCTGTGAAATTCTCACTTTCTAAATTCTGCTGTGTTATCATTCTAGTTTCCTACAGGCCACAGCTGCATTCTGAAAATTTACAGCATCACAATTGGCCAGTTTCATTTAGTGGTTTCTAGTAATGGGACAATAATTTGCATGCTTGAGGTCCTTACTTGTTAGGGTTTTGAACCAAGGTCTGTTGAGTAACAAGATAACCGAGGTATTATTGTACATGACTCAATGGGGTTAAAATTGGTCAGGTTATACAAGGGAACTGACAATCCACTCTGACAGGTTATTGTTGTGTTCAATGGTTTAACTGTTCTGTGTTTGATTATGTTAGTCTGGTAACTGATCTACGCTCACTGTGCTTGATTGATTAAGCATGAGTGTTGACAGAGCAAAAGTAAACCAAGAAACTGCTAGAAGCTAAGCTGAAATAAGCATGAGTGCAGACACTTTGTGATTGCAGAGATATTGTAATGGACTGTTGCACAGGTTTTGGGGGAGGTGGTGGCATAGTGATATTGTCAATGGACAGGTAATCCAGAAACCCAGGGTAATGCCCTGGAGATCTGGAATTCAAATTCCACCATGGCAGATGGTGGAATTTGAATCCAATAAATATCTGGAATTCAAAGTCTAATGATGACTGTGAAACCATTGCTGATTGCCATTAAAAAACCCATCTGTTTCACCAGTGTCCATTAGGGAAGAAAATCTGCCATCCGTACCTGGTCTGGCCTACACTACATGTGACTGCAGACCGCAGCAATGTGGTTGACTTTTAAATGCTCTCTGGACTTGCAATTGAGGTTGGGCAATAAATTCTGGCTGAGCCAGCGAAGCCCACATCCCATGAACAAATAAAAAAACACTTAGAAACTAATGTCTACTCTGCATTACTCTGAGAAATATCAAATATATAAAATATACAACATACCGGTGAAAGACGATGAAATTGAAAGTTTCCTCCAGTATCTCCAGAGAGTATAAGTGTTCCCAACTTATGTTATTGTAAGGACAAGAGTCCTCCTTACTTGTTAACATTGAAGCCACATTTCAATAAGTACTAGCCAGATGTGGATGAATTTTCTGAAAGCAAATACATCCTAAACCTTGCTTTACCATTCAGTATGGGAACCACAGTGTACTAGATTCTGCAAAAGTGACAACAGAAGTAAAAGTGTATGTGTACTTGTTATAAAAAAAAGATTTCTTTAAATCTTCTATTCCAAGGCAATTACATTGTGTCAGGGGGACTGAGAAAATACTGCCAAGTCGGAGGTACTGATGTTTGGAAGATGTGTTAGAACAAGGCCCAGTCTGCCCTCTCAGGTAGATGCAAAAGATCCCAAAGCATTATTTTAATAAGAACAGGGGAATTCTCCCTGCTTAGCTGGTCAATACTTATCTTTCAATTGACATCACTAGAGCTGGTTATCTGGTTGTTATCAATTAGTTTGTTTTGCCCAAATTGGGTGCTGTGTTACCTACATTAAAACAGTGACAGCACTTCAAAGTACTTCATTGCTTGTAAAGTTCCTTAGGTTGCTTAGGTTGCAGTCATGAAAGGTGCTATATAAATCCTAATTCATTTTATAAACAGTTTAAATTTTTATGTGAATCCCTCAAGTATGTTACTGCCTTATGCTGCATCTTAAGCCAGCAATGGCTGTGTTTATCTTGTTGTATTGGATTTTTGAATTTCGTGCTGAACACTGCTACAGTCCTCAAATAACTAATCCTTACTCAGAAATGGATTCTCATATTTACACGAGCAGAAATACTGCTGAATGAGCACTAATCCACCCCAATGTCCTTTAATCTACAAATGCAATTTGTAATTTCAAAAGTTTTACCCTGCAGGACATTAAAGGTCCTGCATGCTCAATTTTTGAGTCTGCTAGTGCATGGGCACATAGGTCTTGTTCTCAAATTAGGGCCCTCGAGCTAATGCAATTATTCAGCTATAGGAAGATCTTTAATCAGTCCAAAACCTCCTTTTCCTCTATTGAGCTTCTGCTTTGCTGCAATGCAGCCATTGTATCTGCACTATTTTCAATGTTCTTCATTACCAATGGACTTGTAAATTCAGATTAAAATAAGCACGTTTTGCCTATATTTACTTTTCTTGGCTAGCAAAATGCACTAAGAACATTGTTAATCTTTTATTACATTTTTATGTATGCCATTCACGTAACATATTAACATGAAATAATATTAACATATTATTACATATATTATATATTATTAACACATTATAAACATATTAACATGAAAGCATTGCTGTGCCAGCAGCATCACTAATTACAGTAAAGAGGACATGTTGAGGGAGATTTTCAACTGCCGTGCTTCCATTTGTCACCTGAAAATTCAACTCCTAAGACCTGCCTGATGTAATTCTCAGGCGGACCAGTAAATGGGCAAGCAACACGCTGACTTGTTTCCAAGATGAGGCTGCGTAGATCTGCACATTTTGCAACTGGCATAGGACCGTAATCTAAATAGGAAATCTCCGTCTCGCCGGCAGCCAATATGAGGCCACCGCTCCCCTCATCAATTGTCTTCCATCCTTCAGACCCAGACTGCTGGCTCGTTCCACTCGGGAGCTGGCCGATTAGAATCAGAGAACCACAGTGGTCGCCTGTTTGGAACTCGCAGTCCACCGATGGAATTTAAATCAGGCCCAAAGCAAGAAAATAGGTTTGGCCTCCCAAATGTGGCTTTAGCTGGGCAGTGCAGCCACCCTGGCAAAATCGAGCCTGCTTTGGGTGTGAGTCCAGGAACACACATTGTCTCCTTAAATCTCTCCTCATGTAAAAAGGTTGAGGTGAGACAGAAGGAGTTTTTTTTCTGTTTTGTACTTGCTCCCACTTTTTTTATTGAACACATCTGCAGATAAATTTGTTGACTGCTTTTAATTCCATTGCTGATTTCTGTTTAGTTTCATATGGTTTCAAAATCTTATTGATCCTGTTTCTCTGTATCTAGAGATGAATCCTGCTCCTTCACTCATATAACATACATCCTTTTTTTTTTACTCTAATTTATGTTAAGATGGCGTAATTGTAGTTTTCTAAGGGAGTTTGTCATAATGTTTAAATAACATAGTTAAATGCATACTTCATTCAAGCATAACTGTACAAACTATGTATTCACTCTCATTACTCAATTCCTCAACCAAGCAGAGTGATTAAATGGAATATCTTGATTCAAGCCAATATTGTTGCCTAATTTTCCATTTGATTTTCAATACAAAGCCAACACTGTACAGTTCATCATTTAAACCAAATCTAGAAACAAAATCATGTTTTAGCAATTTAATAATTGCTGCAACATTTTTTCATACTTTTTCTGTTTATTCGTTGAAAGAATGATAACAGTGGATTGCGGTGGGAAGATTTTATCAGTCATCTGCATTTACGCACGGTATTATGAAATTGAAATCCAAACATAACTCTTTTTGGGCAAAGAACTTACACCTTTCTCAGGATTCTAAAAATATTTCTCTCTTTTCTGCACATTACTGATTATAACTAGCCTAAAAATGCCATCTTCTACAGGAATGTATTATGAATACTGTGTCATCATGAAACTCATAATGTTTCTACTTGAGAGCTCTGGGAAGACTACAAATCAGCATTACAGTTCCTGTGAGGATTCTTTTTAGTGAGAACCTGACAAATGAATAAGTATTTATTTAACAGGTGAGAAATCAAAAGCCTCCCACGGGCGGCCATTAGAATCCACTGCAGACATGCTTGTCAAAACCAATTAATCAAACGAGATAATTATGACTAATCTATTAATGAAGCTCAAGCGCAAAGAATCAAGTGCTGTGTTTAGAAAGGGATACTAAAAATTTCTATGACTTAAGTATGTTCTCTTCTGGCAATGAACTGATATATTGTGGTGCAAAAAAAAACAAACCTTTTGTCCCTGGTGGCAAATTTACTTGCATGTTCAGTGTGATTTTACGACATGTGGGCAATTATGGTCAGAATATTATCTCCAGGGGCTGCTAAATATGAATGGAAGGATTTCTGGACATGTCGGTCATTGGTGAATTAGATTTTGGCATCATGACCTACAATGAGCTACAGCTGAGCACTGAGCAAACAGCCCAAGCAGGAAAAATAACTGGGAAGAATTCTCCCTCTGTCGGTGGTGGGGGAAGTTCAGGAGCGGGCGCGTACAGGTGCGCTTCCGATTGACACCTCCGATCGGTGCCCCCCCCCCCGATTGGGGGCACGCCGCCATTTTAAGTGGGTGGGCCAATTAAGGCCCGCCCAACATGATGTCCGCCAGGAAGCGCCAAGCGCTCCCTGTGCGGGCGGGGGGGGGGTGGGATTCCCTAAGCCGAGAGTGTGCTGTTTTGTGCATGCACACGAAAGAGTGCACTCACCTCCCTGAGGCTAAGTGCTGCCTCAGGGAGATCGGCGCCAAATTCAAAAATGTGAAATATAGACAAATAAAATCTCCCTGACATGTCCCCTCATGTGGCACTGTCACATGAGTTGGGACATGTCCATCACTTTTAATTCAATTTTTATTAAATTTTTAAAAACTTACGTGAAATCTCATCCCGCCTGTGGTGAGGTTTCACACGTTTTCTGAAGCTCGCCAGGGCTCCCAGCCTGCCCGCCAACCTTAAGTTTGGACAGGCAGGCCCATTCACTGCTTCAATTGTTTTTTAAATTATCTCAATCGACCGTTGACGGGTTGGCGGGACGCACAGCTGATTCGGCTGCACCCCCGCCAACCTGAAAATTTTAATAACACGGAGTGACGTCGGGAGTTCCGCCCGATGTTATTCTGCATCATTTACATGTCGGCGAGCGGGCCCCCCTGCCCAACGGCCCCCTCCCGCCCACGGGCACCGCCCCCCCCGCCCCCGCTCTCCACTCCCACCTCCCCCCCCCCACCCCCCCCACCACCCCCACCCCCCCACTCGCCGAACTCAATATCCTGCCCACTGTTTCTTTGCATAACCCATGCATCTCTCTGCTTAAACAGCATTCTCAGCTGATGCATTGCCTTGATTTTAAAGTGGTGACAGGCATGGACAGAATTTTACGCTTCCAGCTGCCTGGTTTGCAGGCCCGGATTGGGGGTTGCCCATAAAATTCCACGGGTGGCCTTTTGCTCCCCTCCTGCTTGCCCCCAACCTACCTGCAATTTTATGGGGGCGGGCGAGGCCTAATTGAGGGCCTTAAGTGGCCAATTATTGGCAACTCAAAGACCACTTTCTGCCAGCCTCCTGGTGGGGGAAGCCCGCCAGGTCACCCTGCTCAGGCCTCAGGCACGAAGATGGGGTGGGGGGTACCCCGCTCAAGGCCCCCTTTCCATATCAGGTGACCCCCCCCCTAAGGTCTGTCCGCGTGGATGCTCCATTCCTCCAGCCTCTCCATCAAGACCTCCGCCCCAATCTCCACACCAAGACTCACCCTCCCTCTGCACTTACCTTGTCCTGGACTCGCGGACTTAGAAGCTGGAGACTGCCTGTAGATCCAACCTGGCCACTGCTGCTGCTGGCACTGCTGGGACCACAGAACTGTTGGCCAATCAGACTGGCCAGCATCTCTTTGAGTCAGGATTTCCTAATGAGTGAGTGGCAAAAGTCCATCTCAAGCCAATTAACACTTCTCAGACAGTCAAGTGGCTGTGGGGATACGTTCCCCGCTAACTCTTTGGGTGGCTGTGAGGGAAACCCCACCATCCGAAAAATCCTGCCAATGGAATATGTACTCCTCCAACACTCTTAATGGTTGAGCCTCATTTGAATAAATTATTCAGAGGCCCGCTCAACTCCAGTCAGATCTACTAGCTGTGAATAGAGTTATAATTCACGACAGGCAACCATAGCCAGGGACATATCAGAAAAGCAAAGATGTGTAGGACAATAGGAAGGTGGCGGGGGAAGGGCATTCAGAAAGCCAGTGCAGATGGGCCGAATGGCCTCCATCTGTGCTGCAACAATTCTGTGATATGGGAGTGGGGAGTTCAGGTGAGGGATGCGTTTGGAGGGGATTGGAAAATGGATGCTAGCCCAAGCAAGGGAGGTGTGAAGCTTTTGTATGAGGCCTGGATGAATACTTCTGGCCTACAACGAAACTGAAAATTAAAATTTTCGAACTAACCTGCTGGACCTCTCCTTGGCCAGCTAGCCCAATGCTGAAAGGCTCAGTTTGAGAGAGGAGCTGTCACTGCTGCCCTGCTCAGGCCTTGGGCTAAAATTGCAATTGGGACTGATTCCAGCATCAGCACCAGATGTACATATTTAAAGAAGGGCTCTGCTTTCTGCCTGCTAACTCATTCTACTTGCCTGCATAAAAGGACAGGCTAAAATTGGGACATGGGTGAAGATAGTGGGGGTAAGTGACTGGCCTCATTTTAACCACCTCCCTGACCTGGTTTCTGCCAGACATGGAAGCTAAAACCAGGCTCAAAGTTGTAAAACTGTTTAGTTTACTAAGTGGCAAGTAACATTCACGCTACACAAATGCCAGGTGAGAATGGCCATCTCTAATGAGAGAGAATCTAACCCCCTCCCCTTGACATTCAATGGTATTAACATTATCAAATCCACCCCCTTCAACATCCAGGGTGTCATCACTGACCAGGTACTTAACCGTCTCAGCCGCATTAATACTGTGTCTACAAAACAAGTCAAAACTGCGAATTCCTCGGTGAAAAACTTACCTCCTGACTCATTGAATCCTTTCCACCATCTACAAGGCACAAGTCAGTAGTATATAATTCACACTCATAGCATAACACACACTTGCCTGCATGAGTGCAGCTCCTGCAGCACTCAAGGAGGTCAACATCATCCAGGACAACACAGCCTGCTTAATCAGTACCCCCGTAACACACCCACCCCCCCGTGCCCCCGCCACTCAATCCACCATCTTAAACATTCAGCCCCTCCTTTGTGGCTGCAGTTTGAACCATCTACAAGACGCATTGCATCAGCTTTTAATTTTTTCTTTGACAGACACACAAACCTACGACCTCCACCACCTAGAAGGACAAGGAAAGCAAGTACATGAAAACGCCACTACCTGCAAGTTCCCCTCCAAGTCACATACCATCCTGATTTGCAATTTTATCACTGTTCCTTCATCGCTACAGGGTCAAAGTTCTGGAAATCCCTACCTAACAGAACAGTGGAAGCACCTTCACCACATTGACTGCAGTGGTTCAAGAAGCCAGCTCAGCACCACCTTCAAGGACAATTCGAGAGGGGCTATAAATGCTGGCCTTGCCAGTAAGACCCACATCCCATGAATGAATTATAAAGAAGAGTGGGTGAGTGGGAGAGGCAGTCAATAGCCAATTTAAAAACAACACAAAATTCTGGTATTATTCAGCAGGCCAGACAGCATCCGTAGAGAGAACAGTTCTGAGGAAAGATCACAGACCTGAAAGATTAACCCCATTTTTCTCTCCACAGGTGCAGCCTGTGCTGCTGTGTATTTCTAGAATTTTGCTTTTTTCAATTGGCCATTGACAGCCTCTCCCACCCCATGGAATCATGATGTTTCCCCTGTTATTCATCTCCACCACTGAGGCCTCCACTGCCACACTTGTGACTCTGGAGCCCTCTCTCTGTCCTGATTTTCAATTTTCCTTCTACAGAATTGCAGCAATAGTATTCACCAAGAACCTCATTTAATTCAATGCAGTTTTCTTTTAAGAGGGACAGACTATCTTTAAGAACAGCAGGCTAGTTGCACCATGTGCCATCAGTACAACACTGTTTGGACATCTGCTGAATTCAGAGGCAGCCAGTAGCCCACAGTGCGGAAGCTGTTTGACCAAATGTTACTATCAAGTAAATGAGGTGACAGCACCAAATTTACATGCTGGACCGGAACCAACAGATCATGACTTGTGAATCCCACGCCTAAGAAACAGGACAATTCTTAGCCAAAAATAACAGCGCACAAGAAATCAAATTCAACCTGAAGAAAAGCTTTGCGTAGCTAAATCTATTGAGTAGAAATGCCTTATTGCTAGAAGATCTTTACCAAGTTGAATGAACAGAGCTATACATACAATTTGTAAGTCTATGAACATTAAGTGGTTAACTACTTAACCATACACACAGGGAAAAAAATTCTCTCAATACAGTCACTACATGATCCATGGACAGAATTTTTAGCTCGGTGTGCGGGCGCGCCTGACCACTCTAGCATAAAATAGCGCATGATGGCATTGGGCGAGCGCAATATTTTGGTCAGTGGGCAAGTGCAAAAGTCGGAAACGTGCCCGCCGGCAATTAAGAGGGTAATTAAGCTAATTAAAGTTCCAATTGTCCCCGATTTTTCGTGGTCCGTCCCACCTTACAGGTGGCGGACAGGCGAATCTGCCAGGCGGACTTTGCATTTTTGATGAAACCTCATCCAAGGGTGGGATGAGGTTTCCGTCATTAAATTAAGAAAAAAATGTACGGACAGAATTTTTATCACGTATATGTACAGGTGACAGATTCTGATGTGTGGACATTTTTTTCCGGATTCTAAAATCTTCATTTCTTGGTTTTAAATTCTTCAGCTCCCTGAGGCAGCTCTTTGCCTTCAGGGAGCTTTCATTCCGCGCTCCCCTGCACCTGCACTTAAGTCAGAGCCCGCCCTCCTCCCGCCCCCACCCTGGCAGCACTGAGCATTTCAGTGCGCGTTTCACGCCTGCTGACCGTTAATTGGTTGGCCAGCATGAAATCGCGATTAGGGGGCTGATCGCAGGTGGTGGCCTGTTCCCCGGCCGCTCTCGAATCCGCCGATTGCGCCCGCACGCTGACCTAAAAATCCTGTCCCATATTACAAACAGGACACAGAAGCACTGGAGAAGACACTTAAAAGATTTACTGGTATAGGCAGCATCTTCCGGTCGGCGAGCAGGGGCAGGGCCTGCTCGCCGACGCGTTAAATGACACGGGGATACGCCGGGCGTGCGTCCCGATGGCAGCCCGTGTCATTTAGATTTTCAGTTCTGAGGGCACGCAGCTGAATCGGCTGCGCGCCCGCCAAACCGTCAACAGCCTATTAAGACCATTAAAATATGAATTAAGGTCATTAATGGACCTGCCCATCCAACCTTCAGGTTGGTGGGCAGGCCGGGAGCCCAGGGGGGCTTCGGAAAAAACATGAAACCTCATCCATGGGCAGGATGAGGTTTCACGAGGGTATTTAAATTTTTATGAAATGTTTCAATAAAAGTTATGGATGTGTCACATGAGGGGATATGACAGGGAAATTTTTTTATCACCTTTATTTTAAGTTTTCAATTGGAGCCGATCTCCTTGAGGCAGCACTTTGCCTCAGGAAGATCTGTGCACTCTTCGCACGCATGCACGAAAGAGCGCACTCCCGGCTGAGGGAAACCCCCACCCTCGCCTGCACAGAGAGCGCATAGCGCTTCCTGGCGCACGTCACGCTGGGCGGGCCTTGTTTGGCCCACCCACGTAAAATGGCGGCGCCCCCCCCCCCACCGACCAGGGGCACCGATTGGAAGGTCGCTCGCCTGCGCCCGCTCCCGTAAATCCCCCACTTTGGGGAGAAAATGTTGCCTTATGATGCCAGAACTGTGAGTTTATACTTATCAGGAAAGATTGAATGGGTTCGGGTTCTTTTCTCTAGAAAAGAGAAGACTGAAGGGTGACCTTCAAGGTTGTGAAAGGATTTGATGGGATAGATGTAGAGAAGATGTACTTAAAATGCTGAGGGATATCCTGAGGTCATGGAAGGTGCTACATTTGTGCAAACCTTTCTTTCTTTTTTGTGAGAATTTTAATGCTGTTATTAAATTTTATATATCAGTTTTCATGTAGTGCACCAGAG
Organism: Cetorhinus maximus; assembly: GCF_964194155.1. NCBI lineage: Eukaryota > Metazoa > Chordata > Chondrichthyes > Lamniformes > Cetorhinidae > Cetorhinus > Cetorhinus maximus. Next base: position 54,615,450 of record NC_135882.1, read on the forward strand.
AGTTTACGTAGTTTTCATAATCAATGATATAGAAGAGTTGACTTGCTTGGTTTGAATTTAAACAGAGGTTGGGGGATAACCGTTCCCTGAAGCATTCTCCTTGGCAATACATTGACCAATCAGAGTCCACTTGCCAGCCAATCAATGTCCTTTTCTCATGCAGTATATATTTGTTGCTTTCTTTGAGATTTGGATTTCTTGCCAGAATTTTACGTCTCACAGGCAGGCACGCACCCGACCCGTCCGGCTGTGAAATAGCGCGAGATGACATTGGACGCATCGCACACTCATGTGATATCTCACTCGGTGGGCGCACGCAGCAGTCAGAAGCGCGGCCATCAACAATTAAGCAGGAAATCTAGCCTATTAAGGAGGCAATTGAAAGCGATTTTTCGTGGCCCGTCCACTTTCATGGTTGGTGGACGGGCCAATCACCCAGGTGGCCTTTACACTTTTGCCCAAACCTCGACCTAGGGCGGGATGGAATCTCTGTGGGGAAATAAAATAAAAAGAGATATCTGGGGATTGTTTTTTTTATGAGGTATGCATGGACGTATTTTACAGCATTTTTTTTTGTTATTTTGTTTATCCTGTGGAGGTCTGCAGCTTCCTGAGGCAGCTGCCTGCCTTCAGGGGGCTCACTGGAAGCGCTCACCAGCACTCGCAGTGACTTCAGCGCCTGCCCTCTTCCTGCCCCACTGGCAGTGCTGAGCCTTTGTCAGTGCGCGTTTCACACTGGCTGGCCGTTAATTGGCCAGGCAGTGTGAAATCGTGGTCGGGGCCAACTATGGTCAGGGGTCTGTTTCCCCTTTGCTCCTGGGCTCATCAATCGTGCATGCCCGATGAGTGAAAAGTTCAGGCCCTTGTGATTCTATCCTGATGAGTGCAAGATGAAAAGCTTCGATAACATGTCTCTTTTTAACAGTACTCAAGTTCTGTACTACCAAGCTACGAGATGATATAAAATGTGACAATTTTCACACACAAGTGTTACTAGGCCATCTTCCTATATCTATAAAACTATGACTGGATGTGCTGCCACTCAGGAAACTATGGTTATTTTAAACCCTTGGTACTATCTATTTAGGAAAATGTAGAAACTTTGCTTCAAAGGAAAACTTGTTATGACAATAATACTGGGCCCCTGATGGCTTGTTACTATCTGTATTGTCAAGTATGGAACTGAATCATACAGAACACAATGGTCTTAGATTTGATTTTCAGTCTGTGCTGAGGATGGATGGTGATAGGGGCAACAGTTGGCCTCTGTGTCTCTGAACTGTCATGAGGGAAAATGTCCCTTCACAGTCAAATATCCTGCTCAGTCTCAGTTCACTCATCAACTTTGTTGAGGTGTTGGAGTACTACTAGTACCAATTGAAAGTTACCCAATTTTACTCAGCACCTTCAGGAGATAAGTGGAGATTTATTTTGGGGCGGTGGGTGGGCGGAGGGAACTGTGAAGAGAAATAAATATATAGCTCCAAAATATATCCAATTTTTAAAAAATTCACTTATGAGGTTATGAAATAATTTACTGCTCTAAAACCATTTAAAAAAATTGTTAAAATGTCCTTACACCATTATGGCTATAACAAAAATGATGTTGTATAATACCATATGATGTAATGATAGGATACTCATAACATAGGATGGGATCATATCAGCACTGGTTATTAAAATTATAATTTCCATTTTCTTGCATTCAATGAGGCAATAAATGACTACTAGGCTGATTAACTGCCAAGGCTGTAGGCAGAAGCACTTAATCAAAGCGCAGCAGCCATTTCTGTCTATGGACACTGTACAAATGGAACATATTACTATTATATATATATTGAAATTAAGAGTTCAACATTGCACTGCTTGAAATATTAAGCTGGATTAACATTAATGTCAAGAGGCATTAATTAGGAATGTGATAGTTGTTCTGTTATTGTAGTTAAAACTCAAGCTTGTTGGTACTGGTAACATTATCAGTGTGTAACTTGATCATACAACATAATTTATGCTGTGTTCTTAGGTAATGGCACACAGGAACAAGCATATATTATGGAGAATCTGTCAGCCATCAGAATTATTTTCAGTAACATCAGAAATTATACACATAAAGGGTAATTTTACAAAATTAGCATGATTACATTATACAAAAGCATTACGATAATACCTGGATAACCTTTTAGTGATGGTGATTGATCAGAACACCAGCAAATACAGCTATACCCCATTTTAAGCAGTCCCCAGTCATGCATTGTCATTGTTAAGTAGTTAAAAAACTTACTACCCATTTATTTGTTTTAATTACTACCTACACTGTTATGAAGTAGTTGGAAGCAGATGCAAAAATGTGTTTTGTAACTGCATAGTTACCGGCTGCATAAATCTGGGGCTGTTTCCCCATTATCTAGAACTTTCAGCTTAGGTTTTGGTCTCCCCCATCTGTCGCTCTCCCGCCACCTTGGAGCACGGTCCTCCTATCAACAGCCAAGAATATGTTCTTCTGGGTCTGTGCCAAGGGCTTTGCATGTTCCACTACAGCGGCAGTGCCAGTGGATGAGCGGCTCGGGGCCACTAGCATTCTCACACTGCCTAGGAGGTTGACCAGGTGCCTGGCAGCTCTGAACCTGACCACCATGAGTATGCGCCGGATTCCCCAGGGCTCTCCGAAGTGCCCAACAGCCATGAGCATGATGGTGAAGCAGAGCACCATGAGGAAATGGGCATTGACCAGTGCCCAGACCACTCAGAGAGTGGTCACTGGCTCTGCAGGAAGAAAGGGGCCAAGGCTAAGAAACTATCCAGTAACGGGACAAACGTCCACAACCAGGAGGAAAATTAGCACAGGCGACCTGGTCATTTTAAGGGATGAAACAAATTTACATGAGTGGGCATAGGGGAGATCATTTTGCCAAAAATATGTCAACTATATCTTGGCAATGTATTTTTTAGTTAAATTTTAGAGCAATTAGGGAAAAGAAAATCTGTTCTCATTGGTTCTTTGACACATAACTGGGAATATAGAAGATTTATTTACAGTGTCTGTTGTTTATTTCTTGTTTATTTTACATATTGGGGCTGACAATCTTGAGTTGGAAATGAATCTCCTGATATTATATACATTTAAATGGGAAAACGTGCTTTGATACAAGTAGTTTCAATTTAAGTAGTGGTTTCCAGGAATGCATTTGCTACTTAATATGGGATATTGCTGTACTCTGCTGCTCTTTTTCAAAATAGTGCCATGGGATATTTTATGCCACATAAGAAGGCAAACAAGGCCTCAATTTAATGTCTCATCAGAAAGACAGCACCTCCACAGATGCAGCACTCCCTCAGTACTGCTTGGTTCATGTGCTCAAGTCTCTGGATTAATTTTTCTGAACTGAAAATCATGTAGAACGCAGCCACAAATTCCTAGTTGGCGAGGTTCCATGCCAGGAGCGTGATTTTATAAAGTCACTCTGTAGTCTATTTCCTGGTGTATGTTAAATAAACCTTGAGCTACCATCACCTAAATTGTGCAATATGAATTTGCCATCATAGAGCAAAAGTGAGTAATCAAATATAAACCACAAAATATTAAAGAAAAGCTGAGTTTAACAGAAATTTGTTTTTACAAAGGATTTACTCAAAAAATCATTTGCATTAAACTCTAAAAACTTCAAAGAAAACCTTGCTTACAAAACTGGCTCCAGAAGTCTTTAAAAGCACTTCACCATATTATTGTTAAAACAACCTTCATTTTCTCAAAGCATCCTCAGCAATAACTATCTTGTGCATTGATTAAGTACCAAACCATGAGTATAGGGGCTATTTATTTTTTCACACCCTCTAGACAAATGAGAGTTACTGCTTAAGCAATCTGAATTTCATTCAAAACCAGTTATCCAATTTATTCTTAATAACATGGCTTGTAAAGACATGTGATATAGTTCTTTTCTCCACCTAATTACACTTCACAAATACCCCACTGGCAAAAAACGATACTTTTTTTTTCTTAAAGGGTATCTATTTCCTCCCCAGTTGATCCATTCAGTTGTGGCTGATATGGTCTGAAACCTGTTCATACGTGATTGCCATATTGTCCTCAACAGGCTACTCACGAATGCACACAGTGGTTCGCGGTTTATCTCCCTCCAATCAGCCCACTGCCCCTGACTCTATGAAGAAGCAACTGACCTTTGGGCAGCACCTCCCTACTGTGCTGCAGCTGAAAACAGCATTACATGGGGATGGAAACCTGTAGGCTGGCCATTCCATAGGGCTCTCTGCCACTTTAAATAAAATGCCAAAAAGCCATTAACTTGTTAAAGAAAATGTTTTACTTTATGTTTTACTAGAAGCTATGGAGGTGATTTTGATTTTATGCCGGAGTGCAGAATGGGTTACAGCAAGTCAGCAGTCTGTTTTACATCCGTCTGGACTTTTATTTCCATTGAAGATGAATAGCAGGAGAGATGTAAAATGGGCTACCGACTCAATATCACTTGTTTTACACAGTCACATAAAAGCAAAATGATCCCTTATGAGTGCTGTTGCAGTGAGATTTTCCAGGTGGATGGCATATCAGTAACCTGACTGCCAAACCACTGTTTGCTAATGATTTTCAGAATGATTTTGTAGCGATGAAAATCAATGGCACAGTTCTCCTGTTGCGATGTCACTAATACCCACTTAATAGTGAGTAATCCAGAAAGGACGTGGATTCAGCTCCTTGTTCTGTGCTGAATTAGCAGATCTCACTTGAGGCGATAACAGCAGTGCTGTAATTAGCCAGGCCATCCCTCAACTCACTACCTAATCTCACAAATGATGACTCACTGCTTTAGTGAGGCTGTGGAGTGCTTCAGCAATGAATCTGTACCCTAACATGAGTCTATGCTTTTAGTAGGGAAGGGAAGTATAAAAAAGAAAATTGCTGCTATAATTGTATGTAGGTTGCAATACTATTCTTAAACATTCAGTGCTGCCTACGGTTCAAATTATTCTTCTTGCTAATTCAAGTTTTTATTAGTTGATTGTCAATGCCTATTATTCACAAACTATTGTTATATTTCTCATAAAGACTGCAAATTACACATACAGAGAAAATGAATTCTTCCTCCTACACACCATTATCCAGATGGACACATAAGCATCAAATTTAGAGTCATCAGGGCTAAGGGGAGCTAAAGATTTAAAGACTTTGTCAATTAATCTAGATATCCTCACACTTGCAAAAAGAGATGTAGTTAAATATTCTCACGTCTAATCTTTTCCTCCGTCTCTCAAAATCCATAGTCTGATATAGCTTCTCCCTTACTGTACATTAGTGGAGCCAACATTGTTCCTAGAATGTGTATTTTCTGGCCAATGTTGTACCAAGAATTATTTTGTGCTTTGGGTTACATCATAGAATTCATTTCAAATATTTTAAGGAATAAAAAAGCCCACTTTCAGTTTTATCAAGCAGAGTGTTAATATTGGAATTTATCAGCTTGTATTCATATAAGTGACAATAATTGTTCTGTCGGGCAGATCCAAGCAAGTGCAGGAGAATCCTTTCTTTTACTCCCACATTGCCAATGCATAAGGTGGCGCGCAAATTACATTTTGCTAACTCTGTAAGCAGTTATTGAGTCACTGCAAAAGATTTGAAGCTGGATCAACAGGATATAATATTTCACGTTGTTTTATGTATATATAGAGATATATATCACCATTTTACCAAAAGCCCATTCAATCAAAGTTACCTTGGTTGTTCCAGAGACATTCTATACATTGTCTGCAATAAAATGCGAACAGCAGTTTGTCTGGGGAACAGATCAAGATTGGAAGGATTAATTTTTAATGGCTGTCTTCCCAATTTATTATATATTATTGTTCTTTGTTTCATGCAAGACAATAGAATTGCTTGTACCCTGGGGCAAACCATTACAATTAAGGTAAGGAAAGAAGAAACGAAAGAAAGCAGCATTTGGTGAGGTAAGGTGTGAAGATAAAAGCAAAATACTGTGGATGCTGGAAATCTAGAACAAAAACAAAAATACCTGGAAAAACTCAGCAGGTCTGATAGCATCTGCGGAGAGGGATACAGTTGACGTTTCGAGTCCGTATGACCCTTCATCAGAAGATATTTGGTAACAATATGGATCCAGCTGCAAATCACTTAAAAATAAGAAAATAAGATTTTTTTTTGGATAGGAGAAACCAATCAGCTTGAGAGAATATTTTAGGATTCTAACATGCTTTCCCTTAGCATTTTTAGTATTAGAGCAAATGTGGAGGAAAGGGAAACTTGGATCTTGTCTCTATGTCTGAACAAAAGATAGTTTGGAAACACAAGGATCAGGAATGATGAACACCCAGGACAAGAAAAAGTGTTCATGCCATGATAAGAGGCTAGTTGACAAAACACAACACAAGGTGAAAGATAAAGATTAGTCTACATGCTAACAGCACAATAAAAGAAGCTTGCAGAACAGAGTTGGAAACCGAAAAGATAAGAAGAGGGGTAAGCAATTAAATAATAACAAAAAATGTTCTGATGAAAGAAACATTGACCTGAAACATTGGGCAGAATTTTTCCATCGGTGAGCTGGGGGCGGGGCCTGCTCGCCGACGCGAAAATGACTTGGGATGAGGTCAGAGGTTCCCCCCAACGTCATCCCACCCCATTTAAATATTCAGGAAGGCAGGTGGACAGCGCGATCAGCTGTCTGCCCGCCGACCTGTCAATGGCCAATTGAGGCCATTGACAGAATAATTAGGGCAATTAAAGGCCTTGCCCGTCCAACCTTAAGGCTGGCGGGCAGGCCAGGAGCCCCAGCGGGCTTCTGAAAAAACATGAAACCTCATCCACTGGCGGGATGTGGTTTCATGCCTGTTATAAAAAACTTTAATAAACTTTATGTCATATTTATTAACATGTCCCATCTCGTGTGATATTGTCACATGAGGGGGACATGTTAATAATTTTTTTATTTTTCTATTTTTGAAATTTATAAAACTTTCAGCGCTCTCCCTTAGACAACTCTTAAAGAGCGCACTCTGACAGTTGGGGAATCCCTCCCCTCCCCCCTCCCCCACAAAGGAAGCACATAGCGCTTCCCGTCGGGCAGCCCACTGGGCGGGCCTTAATTGGCTCGCCCACTCAAAATGGCGGCAGGGCCCGTTTCAGCTGCGGCGATCGGCTACCTGCCCGCCGCCGAGCCGGTGGGGCCCGCCCGCCCATCAAGGGCAAAATTCTGCCTATTAACTCTGTTTCTATCTCCACAGATGCCACTTGACCTGCTGAGTGTTTCCAAAATTTTCTGTTTTTATTTCAGATTCCAAGCATCCACAGTGTTTTGCTTTTGTAATCACCTAAATATGCGGCCTCAACAGTTCAAGAAGGAAGCTCACCACCACCTTCTCAAGGGCAATTAGAGATGGGCAATAAATGCTGTCCTAGCCAGCGAAGCCCACATCCCATAAAATGAATTAAAAAAACAAATGCCCAACCACTTATTATGTTGTATGCAGGCACAGCCCAAGGTTGCTGATAGTGTAAGAGTAGAACCTGCTGGAGGCTGGAGCTGGTCACCCCAGCTCTGAGAAACTGTGTTGTGTTGTTCTCCTGGGGTCTGGGGCACTGACATGGTCAGTCAAAGCCTACAGCCACACGGGCAGCCTAGAGAGTCAAAATGATCAGTCCGCACCTGGAATCCAGGTTGTACTAGCTGTATGTTATCTTATCATTTAATGTAATACTGCAGAGCGGTTATATAAAACCTAATACTAGTATTGGTCAAGCTTGTTCTAAAAATACACTAGGGCTGGAATCATGAGTGGAGTTATTGTCACCAAACAGTCCTTTCCTGTGATAGTAACCATCGGAAAATCTAATAACAAATTTCAGGCAAAAGCTTCCCTTTTCTTGTAAATAAATCCCATCTGCCCCCTCATCATATTCCTCAATTCCCCTCTCTGTGCAAAAACATTCATCATTGAAATTTAAGCATAGAAAGAGGCATTCAGTCCCATTGGCTTGTGCCCCTGCTCCTTCCAAACATTTTCCTGTTCTACCAATGTACCCTTAAATATTTTTTCTTTTTTGAGATATTTATCTGATTCCCTCTTGTGTCAGTCATGACTCAATGGTAGAATTCTTGCCTGAGTTGGTTCAAGTCCCACTCCTGAGACATTGGGCGGAATCTTCTGCGCCTGATGACGGCAGGGTTGTTTGGTGGCGTGAGCAGACAATATGTTGCGAATGCCAAAAAATGTGTTTCACAACGTCATGAAACCAGTCTGCAACAGTCCGCCATCAGATGTTGGGAACTTCATTGTAATACATCTGTGCATCATATAAACCCAGCTCACCAGAGCCATCCCCTCCATTTGATTGTACGCCAACATGTTTCACAACTGTACATAAGTGGCATGCACCTAGCGAACTAAGCTTCGCTTGGGACTTGGAGGTTTGTTTGCCTACAATGCTTCGGGCAGCACTTGTGGTCATCAGCGCCAGGCTTCGCAGACAGCACCACATCACTTTTAGGGGGGCTCACGGGCAGGCCTCTACCCACCAGGCCAGCTAGAAGGCAGGGGTGGCTTTTCAAAGGCTGTAGAGCTAAGGTTGTACTTGGAAAGGGGGATATTATCCCAGGGTGTGTGGGGTGCACAGGTTGATCTGTGCAACTAGCCTCAAGATGGTGAGGGCTGAGGAGGCAGTCTCCAGGGGAGATGAGGCCAGATGGAGATGTGAGGGTGTGTGTGAGAGAGTGCATGATGATGTCCCTTGAGCTGGCAGTGAGTGAGATGCTAGTGAATGTCTGATGGCCTTAAATGTGTGAGTTTAGAATAATGAGATGGTTGTCTTACCCGGGCAACACGGATGAGATCATTCATCCTCTCTCTGCACTGGATGGCCGACCTTTTCTGTGCAGCATTAGCATTGATCATCACTGCCATCGCATACCAAGCCGGAGTGGTGAGTCTGATGGGCCTCCTGCAGCCAGACTGGGGGTAGAGGATATCGCGCTAGGCCTCCGCGGTAACCAAAAGGCATTCCAGGGAAGGGTCACTGAATCGGGAGGCTGCAGTCTTTTTGCCTTTCAGGGCCATGTGTTCTTTGCAGCAGTCCTGGGCTGGAAGCACTGAGAGGTGTGCGCACAGCTGCAGTTTAAATACGGCGCCCGACATGAGGAAGCGGCGAGGTGATGGTGTGGTGGGAAAATGAGAGCCTGCTCGCTATCAAAACGGCGTGTTTCCTGGGAATGCATCATTAATGGGGCAGGATTGGGACAATACGGCGTGGAAAGCTGTTATTGTGGCCGACAGGTAAAATGTTCTTTTTTCGCCCGCTACCACACTTAGTGCAAACCTGGGAGGAGGAATTTTCTGTGCTGCTGGCATCGGGTGTGTCTGGCGGGGCGAATGGACAATATAGCGAGAAGGCCAAAAATCACTTTCACATCATTGCGAAGCCAATTTGCAATCGTTCGCTCTGCCCATCAATGGCAGGCTGCCTTTTCCACCGTCGGACAAGGGGAACCTCATTGTAACACGCCTGCATATCATTATAAGGCCAGCCCGCCAGAATCAATCCCTCACGCTGGGTCATCCGAGCAGGTCGGCGTGATCGCACAACTGAACACGCACCTGGCCAGCTGCACGTCATTCAGGCTTGTTTGCCTACCGGGCTTTGGGCAGCATTCGCAGTCATTAATGCCAGGCTTCGCAGGCAGCACCACATCACTTTTAGTGGGGCTCCTGGGTAGGTCTCTATTTACCAGACAGCTGCAGGGCTAGGGCTTGCTAGGGGAAGGGGGAGAAGTGGCCTCAGGCAAGGGAACAGGCTGCAGAGCTGGGGCATCACTGGGGAAGGAGGCTGTCCCAGGATGTGTGTGGGGGCACATGTTGATCTGTGCAAGTGGCCGCAAGAGGGCGAGGGCTGAGGAGGCAGTGTCCAGAGCAGATGAGGCCAGATGGAGATGGAAGGGTGTGCATGAGAGAGTGAGCAGAATCATCCCAGATTTGCACTAAGTGTGGTAGTGGGCGGGTAAAACGAGTTTTACGTGCTGGCTGCAATGGCGGCTTTTCACGCTGTATCGATCCAAACCGGCCACATTAATTATGCATTCCCAGGAAACATGCCATTTCCATGGCGGGCGGAGTCTCATTCACCCACCACACCGTCACCTCGCTGCTTCATCACGGCAGGCACCACATTCAAAGTACAGCCGCGCTCAGTGCTTCCAGCTCAGGACTGCAGCAAGGAAGATATAGTCCCAAAAGACAAGAAGACTGCAGCCCTCAAGCACCTTTTGGACACCGTGGAGGCCCGCTGTGATGTCCTCTATTCCCGCTCTGGCCACAGGAGAGGCAGCAACATTACCACCCTGACTTGGTAAGCAGTGGTGATCAGTGCCAATGTTGCACAGAAGAGGTTGGCAATATGTTGCAGATACAAGCTGAATGATCTCATCTGTGCAGCCAGGATAAGGCAACCATCTCACCACTCTAAACTCACACACTCAAGCCCATCACACATTCACTGGCATCTTACTCATTGCCAGCTCAAGGGATATCACCACCCATTCTCACACCCATATCCTAACATGTCTATCTGGCCTCATCTCCTCTGAAGGCTACCTCCTCAGCCCTCACCATCTTGAGGACAGTTTCACAGATCAACTTGTGCCCCCACATACATCCTGGGATACCCTCTTTCCCCAGTACAGCTCTCGTCCTGCAGCCTCTTCCCTTGCCTGAGGCCACTTCTCCCCCTTCCCCACGCAAGCCCTAGCCCTGCAGCCATTGAAAAGCCACCCACATATGGCTGATCTGGTAGGTAGGGACCTGCTGTGAGCCCCCCTAAAAGTGATGTGGTGCTGCCTGTGAAGCCTGGTGCTGATGGCTGCGAGTGCTGACTGAAGCAAGGTAGACAAACAAACCTTTAAGTCCCGAGCAAATTGCAGCCTGCCAAGAGCATACCATTTATATAGTGTTGTGGACCACATCGGCATGTTTTCCTGCCAATGTGGGTGGACCATCTGGGAGGATGGTGGGGTGGCTTGGTGGGGGAAATGAATCCGGCTGGCTGGCCTTATAATGATATGCTGCTGTATTACAATGAGGTTGCTGACGTGCAATGGCGAGGTATGCGGCCTGCCATTGGCAGGTGGAGCAGACAATCGCAAACTGGTTTCACAACTGATTTTTGGCCTTCTCACCATATTGTCCGCTCATGCCACTGAACACGCCCGATGAAGGCGGGCATGTAAAATCCCGGCCAGTGAGTGGCGATTTCCCTTGAGCCAGCAGTGAGTGAGGTGCCTGTGAATGTGTAATGGGCTTGTGAATGTGTGAGTTTAGAGTGATGAGATGGTTGCCTTACCCTGGTGGCACGAATGAGATTATTCATCCTCTTTCTGCACTGGATGGCCAACCTCTTCTGTGCAATGTTGACAATGACCACCACTGCCACCACCTCCCAAGCTGGAGTAGTGACACTGCTGAGCCTCCAACTCCAACAGCCAGAACATTGGTAGAGGACATCGCAGTGGACTCCAACTGTGTCCAGAAACATCCCAGGGATGCGTCACTGAATCGGGGGAGCTGCACTCTTCTTGGCTTTTGGGGCCATGTCTTCACTGGTGCCCTCCTGCACTGAGAGGTGTGCGCAGGACTGCACTTTAAATATAGTTCCCAGCGTGAGGAAAGAGCGAGGTGATGGCGTGGCACGCGAATGAGAGCCTGCCTGCCAGCGAAACGGCATGTCTCCCAGGAATGCATGATTAATGAGGCGGGATTGGGCACGATATTGTCCGCTATCACACTTATTGCAAATATGGGACAATTTTGCCCATTAGTATAAAATCTAGTCTAACACTCTAGTGCAGTATGGAGGAAATGCTGCACTGTCAGAAGTGCAGTCTTTTGAATGGGTTGCTAAATGAGCCTTTTTGTGTGAATATAGAAGATGCCAGGGCACTCTTCAAAGAACAGCAAAGGTGTTCTATGTAGCGCCCTGGCCAATATTCATCCTTGAATCAACATAACTAACAAACAAATTTTCTGGTTATCATTTCGCTGACCTTTAATGTGTGCAAATTAGTTGCTGTGTTTTCAACATTACAATGGTGAATACATTTAAAGTACTTAATTGACTACAAGGCATTTTGGGATGTCATAAGCTTGTGAAAGATGCTATATAAGTGGAAGTTTTTTTTCTCTATGCAATTGTTTAAGGAAAAGCAGAGAATAGTGGTGAGAAGTTGCTTTTCACACTACAGGAATGTGTGACGTGGTGCTCCCCAGGGATTGATGTTGGGACCACTGCTCTTCTTGATATCTATTAATGACCTGGACCTGGACTATAAGGCATAGCTAGAAAGTTTACTGATGACAGGAAATTTGGAAATATAATAGAGACGAAGGTAGTAACAGACACTAGGAGCATGTAGACAGAATGGTGACATGGGTAGACGCATGGCAGATGAATATTAAAAGAAAAATGTGATGTGATTCATTTGATTGGGAAGAATGAAAGAGAGGCAGGAACAGAGAGACCAGGTAGTGTTTGTACACAAGTCTTTAAAAGTGACTGACAAGTTGAGGAGGCTGGTAAAATGAAATTCAGAACCCTTGACTTGATAAATATAGGCATTGAGTACACAACCCAGAAAGTTATTCTAAGCCGTTATAAAACAATAGTTATGACTCAACTGGAGTATTGTAGCCAATTCTGGGCACAACACATTAGGAAGGATGTCAAGGCCTTTGAGAAGGTGCAGTAGGAGATTTACTTGGATTGTACCAGGGGACTTCACTTACATGAGACTACAGAAGTTTAGGTTGTTCTTCTTAGAGCAGAGAATGTTAAGGGAAGAATTGATACAGGTGTGCAAAAATGAATGAGTTAAATTTTACATATGTTAAGTAAGGAGAAACAGTTTCCAGTGGCACAAATGTCAGTAATTCGTGGTCAAAGATTTAAGACAATTGACAAAAGAACTAAGGTGACATGAGAGATTTTTATTCTACATGGCAACTGTTATAATCGGAAATGAATTGTGTAAAAGGAGGTGAAAGCAAATTCAATAATTACTTTCAAAATGAACTGGGCAAATATTTGAATGAGGGAAATTTTAAGGGATGTGGGGAAGCAGCAGGGAAGTGGAACTAATTGGATTATTCAATCAAATAGGTAGCACAGGCATAATGGGCATAATGGCCTCCCACATTGTATCAGTCTATTATTCTACTAGTGGAGGTGGTGGTTTAACTAGTGGAGGTGGTGGTTGTGGTTGGGGGATGAGTGGTGGAGGAGCTTCAATTCCCAGAAGCCTAGTAGAACATGTCTCATCTCAAGCAGTTTTTTCCATGATTATCTGTTCATATATTCTTAGCAATATAGTGGGAGGTATTGCTGCGTCCCCTGTAACTCGAATTTCAATTGCCTAAATTGTACGTGCTCTGAAGCCAACTACACTTGACTTGAAAAAAACTCCTCCTTTGTAATAAGATGAATCAGCTATAATATCAGGTTACATTGCAGTTCAAACAAGAGCAGAATATTTGAACACCTTTCCTCATTTGCATCATTTTTTGAAGCAGATTTGAATTTAAAAAGTGCCCATGTAGTGGTTTCTTGAAAATTAGCATTTCATTAACCATGTGCACTGCACATTAATTATAATTTGTCTCATTGCATAAAATGAGGTTATATCAAAACTAAGAAAATACTAAATTAGATGTAGCTAAGAATTAATGACTCATGCTAAATTTAAAATTATTTTTAAAATTAGCATCAGAAATCAAATAAAAACCAAATATACAGTTGAGTTGTATATGGCATCTCTCCTGAATCCCTGAAGAACTTGGGACATAATGGACGTGACTTCTTCCTTTCTTTACTAATATCCTTGCAACTGGCTACATTCCATCAACCTGGAGAGAAGCTGAAGTAATTGTTATCCTTAAGCCAGGGAAACCTCCTGCTGAGTCAGCTAGTTACTGGCCCACATCTCTACTATGCATCTCTTACAAACCTTTGGAGCATCTCCTCCTGGTGTGTCTCTCTCCACTGCTGGAGCCTCACCTCCCTAAGGACCAAGCTAGTTTCAGGCCTGGTAGGAGCTGTGTTAGCCAAGTACCCACATTTACTACCCACATTGAGACTGGTTACCAACACGTGCACAAGACAGGTGTTGCTCTCATCGACCTTTCATCAACATACAACAGTGTGGTGACTGCCAGAACTTTCCAGTGCCACGCTAAAATTTGTGTCCTTTCTTCAATGCTTAGCAATCAAAGATATAGGGCTTCACTCAGAGACCAAACATGTTCCACAAGGACACTTGGACTTCCCCAAGGCTCTCTTTTAGCTCCTATCCACCTCAAAATCTGTGAGCAACACGCCTCCCATCACCTCTAGGAAGTTTGCTGATTCAGATGATCTGGCTCTTGCTACCAAGGCAACACACGCTGAGCAATTCAGAAGCACCTTGTCCCAGGTCTGAGAAGACACCACCCAAACTCAACTCAGGCTGCAGTCACCACTTTCCACCTTAGCAATTGACTGGCTAACAGCAAATTCCAGATTTGCTTTTTGAAGCAAACCAGTAAAAATAAACCATATCCCAGGTACTTTGGAGTCGGCCTGGACTGCAACCTCACGTGCTGTGAACATCTGAATAGAGCCAAGGGCAGATACGTCCCAGGTTTGCACTAAGTGCAATAGTGGGCAGGAAAGATGACGTTTTACCCGTTGGCTGCAATGACAACTTTTCACGCCGTATAGTCCCAATCCCACCTCATTACTCACGCATTCCCGGGAAACACGCCATTTCGATGATGGGCGGGCTCTGATTCGCTCGTTGCTTCATCACGCCATGTGCCATGTTTAAAGTGCAGCCGCGTGCCTACCTATCAGTGCTTCCAGACCATTACTGCTGCACAGAAGACATGGCCCTGAAAGGCAAGGAGACTGCAGCCCCACAATTTAGTGACACATCCCTTGAGCACCTTTTGGACGCCGTGGAAGCCTGCCATGATGTCCACTATCCCTGCTCTGGCCACAGGAGGGGGGGCAGCAACATTACCACTCTGGCTTGGTAGGCAATGGCAGTGGTGATCAGTGCCAACGCTGCACAGAAGAGGTTGGCCATTCAATGCAGAAAGAGGATGAATGATCTCATCCGTGCCGCCAGGGTAAGGCAACCATCTCATCTCTCTAAACTCACACACTCAAGCCCATCACATATTCACTGGCATCTCACTCACTGCCAGCTCAAGGGACATCATCACTCATTCTTTCATATACACCCTCACATCCCCATCTGGCCTTATTTCCTCTAGAGACTGCCTCCTCAGCCCTCACCATCTTGAGGCCAGTTAAACAGATCAACTGGTACCCCCACACACACCCTGGGATACCCCCCTTCCCCAGTATAGCTGTCGCTCTGCAGCCTTTTCCCTTGCCTGAGGTCACTTCTCGCCCTTCACCAAGCAAGCCTTAGCGCTGCAGCCGTTGAGAAGCCGTTCCCACCTTATGGCTGGTCTGGTAGGTAGAGACTGGCCGCAGTGCCCCCCTAAAATTCTCTGTCTGAGAAGCCAGGTGCTGATGACTGTGAGTGCTGCCCAAAGCAAGGTGGGCAAACAAACCTTGAAGCTCCAAGCGAAGTGCAGCTCACCAGGTGCATGTCGCTTATGTACAGTTGTGAAACACGTTGGCGTGCAAACATGTGGGGGGATGATATGTATATGTGTTAGAATGAGGTTCCGGCATCTGATGGTGGGAAACAAGGCCCACATTATCTGGAAACTAAAATGCATCATCTGGGGATCCCGTGCACTCACTCTTTATACTGCTAGTATTGCTTTTGTGTACTCCTCAGCAGAATACTGCTCCTCAGTATGGGCAGACAGCAGCCACCCAAAATGCTTGGACACTGTCCTCAACACATCAATGTGGATAATCAGTGGTACATGGAAACTATCAGCTGTACAATGGCTCCCAACCTGTCTAATATCCCACCTTCTGACTTGAACTGGGAGTAGGAAATGCCAACCCAGAACTGTCAATCATGAAGACCTTCAGAATCTACCAACTCAAATGATGAAACCTTTCTGGAGCTCTGTGAACGATTGGAATGAAACAGGTTTTGACAAAAGGACAAATGACACAACCTCTGGGCTGACACCAATATCACCAACAAAGATCTGGTGACTGATCTGACAGTAGAGCATTCAGATTTCAACCTCCTCGAAAACAGTTGTCTACACTCAAAATGATCCGCATTCTCCATGCAAGAGCATCAGACCTCCTCCAGAAATGGAATTACAATATCAGCCCAGCAGACTACCGAAGTCACCCAGATCAGACTGGTCATCACTGTGAATGAATAATGTGGCCTACAAAAAATTGTCACTAAATTCAAGGCAATCCACCTAACAACACACAGTACTACGACTTGGGTATCTAACTTGGGCTTAGACTTGGAAAGCTGCAAGATATCATACGCAAAATGGAGACCAATATGCAGCACTACAGAATTAACATTGGAACAACAACTAACGCTCAGCTTAGCTAACAAACTTCCAAAAGAATTAATACCGCAAAAGGAGGTACATATAAATCACAAGCTCTGTCAAATATAAATGAAGGAGATAAGTGTTGTCCATTATTATAAAGATATTTACAATATTTATGGGAGGCTCCAGGAGGAAAGGGGTTCCTGAGATTTGGAGGTTTGATCAGGAGGGTGGGTTGAATCCATGAGAGGTCAGGGAGCAGCTAGGAGGGGTTGTGGGTTGGGAGGAAGGCAGTTGCAATTGGAAGAGTTTGGAGGTGACTAGGAATGGGGAGTGGGAGGGAATGATTTGTAAAGAGCGGGTGCATGGGAGTAAGAGTAAGCGATTGGGACAGAGCAGTGATCAGGAAGTTTGGGAAGCAACTGTGTAGTGGTGGCACCTAAGAGTTGGGTTTGGTGGGGGAACATCAGGAGGAAGAGGCCTGATCAGGAGGAGAGAATTAGAGAAAGGGGGAAACAATTAGGAGATGCGGGACAGGTGAGATCTGTTGTTTGCGGTTGGAGGCTGCTCTTGGTCAGTTGGCAAAAGAGAAAATGTTTGGGATAGCGTGGGGAGATTATGGACAATCGGGAGAGGCGACCATTACATTAGGGAAGAGGGTTGCAGCTGAGAGGAGAGAAAATGGTCAGGACAGAGTACCTCACTATTGGTGGAGTGGACAGGGAAAGGGGTGGTTTGCTGATGGGGGAAAAGATCTGAAAAGAATGATGGGACCAATCAGAGGCCAGCTTTGATCTTCAGTATAGTGAGGCCAGGAGGTGCACACCTCCACCTCCCAATTCTATTTTAATGAAGCTTACTTTTTGGTGGCAGCATTTAGAAGTCCCTTTAAGATTATCCTGAACATGGCTGTCAAAAAATGAATGATGAGGTGATGCCAAAAGTGGGTTTTAAAAGCCTGTAAACTGTAGAAGGAATGACAGATTGCAAAAGGAAAAGGATGAAAGTGCCAATTTTAAAATACATGCATGCTAAATCTTGTACAATATGCAAGAAACAAAATGCATGTATATATTTCATATTATAGTATCAAAACATCTTCCCACTTCACTAATAAAGAGACATTAAAGGATTTCATTGGAACCTACTCTTCATGTCTAGGATTTATAATATGCTTAATTTAGCATGACTTTGGACTGCTCTGCATAATATTGATAACTAACCACACCAAATCAATCACAGCATGATTGCAGTTCAACGCGAAGCGAAGAGCAATTTAACTCCTGCCTGCCAGAGTCGTTAAAGATGAAGTCAGACACATGAAATGCATTAAGTAATGCATCTTAATTGAACAAAGGTAGCACAATCAACACCATCACAAGGTCAAGTGTTAATGATTAAACTAAAATGTTTTGGCACTTAGTGCCAATCAGAAGAAATTAAACAACAACAAGCATAAGAATAGCTTAAATGCACCACAATTTTTCAATATGGCTTGATTTTGTTTAATAACAGAATAACTGCAGCCAATCCAGTCAAAATGACAGTACAGCCTAGCAAGTTTGCAATTGATATTTAATATATCACAGCTACTTTCCACTATTCATTCCACACTTTTGTAATATGAGCATAATATATAGAAGCTTTCCTTTGTATAGATTAATTGCTGTCTCTTTTGGTAATTCTATCTTTTTAAGGGTGCTTAGGCTTTGTCTCTGGATGATTTTTTTTTTTCATCAATGATTTCCTGCTGGTCTTGTGGTGCATTGGTAGCATCCTTACCTCTAAGCCAAAAACTCTGGGTCTAAATTCCACTTCAGAATTTGAGGTGTATTCATAATGTGGCCAAGCAGGTTTATTGTTAGTCTGTAAATCCTTCCAATATGCCTGCAGCAGGCGGTAAGAGAGGGAGGCCAGCCATACTGCAGGAGGCAATGGCAACAGTACTTTGCCAAGCATAATGATGGACCAATCCAATGGAAGTCCATGGTTGCCAATACCTTCTTAGGGCATGATACCTGGAGGAGGATCTCCTACTTCTGGCTTTAGCTAATCTTGCATGCCTATAATTCCCCATTTGTTATCTAGAATTGTCTTTCTTTACTTCAGAGACTTAAGCGATTAACTAACTCTTAAAATAACATTATATAATTAACCTTCCTGACCCTTTTAACTTTCACTCTTTATCTCTCCTCTAGCTTTTGGAATTGATGAAAAACAATCCTTTGGGTGGGCAAAACAAGACCTGAAATGACTCAGGCCAGAGTTTGCTGTCAAAATAATGGCAAAGCTAATGATGCACATAATTGTTTATGCACAAATGCTATTGCAACTTCAGGGACAGATACACAGTTAAATACAAATATCCAAAAAAAGACGTTCTGCCTACCACACAATTGAGCAACATTGTGTATGAATTTCAGTGATGGTGCAATGCCAAGTATTTAGGCATAACGTCCCAATGATTGATTGATCGAATCAAACTCTTTCGAGTTATCTACAGTCACAACTCTTTCGAGTACAATCACAGTTTTTGGTTTTCCGGGAGTGGGACATGAACCCACAACCCTCTGATTCAAAGGCGAGGGTGCTATGAACTGAGCCACAGCTGACACCAAACAGCACGTTCCTTCGGTTGTTCGTAATTGGCAAAGTGCAGACCATAATCAAGCAGCCCGCGCTTTGGGCGGCACTTGCTACACAACCCTGAGGCTGGAATTTTCTGGCCCCATTGGTGTCAGGTCGGCGAAGCTGGGGGTGCGGGTTGCAATATGGCGAGAAGGCCAAAAATCGGTTTTATGCCATTGTGAAACCAGTTTGTGATTGTCCACTCCAACCGTCAATGGCGGTCCGTGTTTTCTGCCACCGCACATCGGGAACGTCATTTTAATACATTTGCATCTAATTATAAACCCTGCTCAGCGGAATCATCCCCCCACGTCAAATTTACCGCCCAGTCAGCGTGACTGCAGAATGGTGGGCTTCACAACTGCCTTTAAAAGGTGTGCACCTGGTGAGCTGAACTTCGAGTGACACTCGGAGGTGAGTGCACACAACCTTGTGCAGCACTCACAAGCATCATGTGTAGGACATCGAGGAAGAGGTGCTGCACAGGCAAGTCACTTTTTCCAGCCTGGTTTTCTGTTCGGTGCGGGGCAAGGGTTCCAGTGCGGGTCGGACCAGGGGTTGGGGTGTGGGGAGCAAGGCAGCACAGGCAGACCGAAGGAAATACTCAAGCTCATGCCGGTGGACATGGGGGTAGGGGGGATGAGGGAAGCGGCCACACACTTGGAAAAGCTTGTCAAATATGAGCATTCTTCTGCAGCTGAGATCATCCAGCTGCAGCTCCATTGACATGCTTGGAGTTGGGCATCTGAAGCTTTTCTGCCCGCTCAAACAATGCAAAAGCATGAAAATGCCACCAAATGCTCCCAAACTTTTCAGCCCTTGGGCACAGGCTGCGGATTAATGTGCATTTTAGGGGGCAGCAGACCAATTGGCTGACTGGGCAAGTTGTACAATCCCCTTGCAAAAGGGGGCCATGGCGCAGACACTGGTGGAGGTGCGCACAGCCCCTTGCAATGTCTTCATTAAAATGTGGACCAGTATCCATTATGGTTCAAGCTAACAGTGCAGCCTTGAAGTATGGGCTAGGAGAATGTCTGCGCCTGAGCTGAGAGCACAGCATACAGTCCAGCGGCCAAAGCTGCCGCCAATCGGTCAGGTGGAGTGGGGCAGAGGGGGGTGGGGTTTTGGACAGCTAATGAGCGTGCCACACTGGTCATCCTAGTGGTGGCCAGCACTCTCCTGCATGCGTGCAGGGACCTTCAGTTTCAACCAAGAGAGGTTCTCAAGGCACAGATGCTAACCCACACGTCTCTCTCTTTGGTCCTGCAGGAGGAGAACGTCAGGATCATGGAGCCTGGTGATTTAGCAGTATGCCGTATGGCTTACAGGGAGTAGAGAAGAAGAAGGGAATGGCGTAGGCACCTGGGTTGGCAAAGGGAGGAGCACCACCCTCAAGATAAAGGGGAAGCAGGGCCTGCTGCATATGCAGCTGAAGATCCACAGTGAGCCATCGCTCATAGGCCCCTCACTAGACTCAGGGCAGAATCGTCCCAGATTTGCACTAAGTGCGATAGCGAGCGGGTAAAACGATGTTGTACTTGCTGGCTGCAATGGCTGCTTTTCACGCCGTATCATCTCAAACCTGCATTAATTATGCGTTCCTGAGAAACATGCCGTTTCCATGGTGGATGGGATGGGATCTCAACCACGTTATCACCTTGCCACGTCATCACACCAGGTGCCATATTTAAAACCCAGCCATGCACACATCTGTTAGTGCTCCCAGCCCACTACCGCTGCATGGAAGAAAAGCAAAAAGCCTGCAGCCCCCAGGTTTTGTGACGCATCCCTCGAGCGCCCTTTGGCTGCTGTGGAGGCCCACCCTGATGTCCTCTACTCCGGATCTGGCTGCAGGTGAGCCAGCAGCATCACCAATCCAGCATGGGAGGCGGTGGCAGCGGTGGTCAGCAAAAGAGGACAGCCACCCAGTGCCGCTACAGGATGAATGGTCCCATCCGTTCCGCCAGGGTAATTCACTCTTCTCATCACTCTCAACTCACACACTCACAAACACATCACACATCCACACAGACATCACACCTCAAGGGAAAGCACCACTAACCTTCACACACACCCTCGACCCCCTCGAGTTCGCATCCTCATCCTGCCCATGGCTCCGTTCATCACACAAACATTCCATGCAGTGCCATAGCCTGAATTTTACCCTTGGTGTGTGCGTGAGATCGGTGGGCTGGGGGGCGGCTGGGAAATGCTGCCGGGGTGGGGGCTGGAAGAGGGTGGGCGATGACATTTCTGTGGGCGTGGGTGAGCGCTGCGAGAAAGCTCTCTGAAAGCAGACAGCTGCCTCAGGGAACTGCAGATTTGCAAATCTTAAAACAAAGCTTTAAAAACCAAAAAAAAAAGTCCATGCATCACAAACAGGCATGATTAAAATCCTGTCCACAGATTTGTATTTTTAAAAATTTCACAATGGAAATCTCATCCCGCCTTTGGATGAAATTTGATGAAAATGTAAAGGCCACCTGGCCGATTCACACATCTGCCAACCATAATGCTGGACGGACCATGAAAAATCGGAGACAATTGCGTAGTTAATGGGCTTAATTTCCCTTAATTGCCGGTGGGCATGCTTCCGACTTTTACACACGCCCACTGAGTGAAATATCGTGCGAGTGTGTGGTGACATCATGGCGCTCACCTGATGTCTTCTTGCACGATTTTAGGCCCAATCGGGTCGGGCGCATACCCGCCAGCTGGGCATAAAATTAAGCCCCATGTTTCCTGCTCACACTCTCTCCATCTGTTTTCATGCAGGAGAAGCCTGCTTACATCAGCATGGAGAGGTCCCAGACTGGGAGTGGCCCACATTAGGCCCTTCACTCATTTTGAGGAGTGTGCCACCGCGCTGACTGGTGAGGACATGGATCGTGCCTACAGTGATGCTGAGGTCAGCAGTGAACACCCTCATCAGGATCCTGCACCACATCATCCCTCTCTCAATGCAAATGTAAGTATTCTCTCTCCTGCTTTTGACTACTTATTTCTACTTTGGTTCACAGGGAGCTCTGCCAAGCGTCCAACACCCTCAGCCAGCCAGACCCTCAGCTTCATCCACGTCCGCACCTCCAGCCAAGAGGACACCTCCTCCATTGAAGAGCTGGAAATAAGCAGCCTGGATGACCTGTCACAGCGCTTACCCACACCCTCCACCAATGCAGAGACACACACCTCAGTGGGATCTAGATCTAGAGCAAGCTCAGGTTCACAATCTGTGGTTAGCGCATGGACTCGTGTCTGCAGCAGCAGGAGGAGGCCGATTCGTGTGAACTCCCCGGCTCTCGGAGGACAGCTGGAGATCAGGCATCTGTGACAAGCCTCTATTTGGCCTTCCAACTCATCTTGGAGAGTCAGCAGAAGGCGTGGGAACATCACATGGAGCTGTTGGAAGCCCTCAGCAGAGTTGCTCAAAAGTTGGAGGAATGTGTCTGCCTGCTCTCTGATGGACTGGTGCCCACATGTGCGTGTATGGAGGTCTCCGAGGAGAGGACGGTGGGTGCCATGGAGACCCTGGTCAAGCAGAACATGGAGATGTGTGCAGACCTCATTCCATTGCTGTAGCCATGGGTGAGTTCCTGCTGTGGCAATGTGAGGGGGAAACAGGGCACCTCGACATTCCTCCAGTGCTCCTCCCCCTCAAGGAGTCAGACCAGGGCCCCCGGGCACCCAAGGGAGGAGGAACAGCAGCTGGACACCCTTGGGTCATCCACTCAGGAATCTCAGAGGCTGTCCTCTCCCTCGAATCCCCTTTGCCTGTGAGCTCCTAAACCCCCCTTTGCCTGTGAGCCCCTCAACCTCGTCCTCTGTCAGCGCAGAGGGAGCAGCTGACAAACAAGTGATTCTGGAGGGAGAAGTGTGTGTGTGGCAGGGCCTTTCAGAGCCTCGTGCAAGCACTCACCCAGGCAAGCAGATCATTCCCATATCACACTCACCTCAATGTCCTCAGTATTTTCAGTGCTGCCTGCTGGGGTTCACTTTCAGTTGTCCACCTGAGCCGACCTACATCTCCGCCCATCCACTGATCACACTCCCAGCAACACCTGATCTTGCCCAGCATGACTCTCATTTCACTTTCAATTGGGGCAATATGGTCTGGATTTGCTTTTTCATCAACTCCCCCACCTTTTCCCCTCCCCCAGTCAGCCATTTCCTTTACCCCATCACAGTTGACCCCCTGCATCGCCTTCATGACCTACCAGCCACATCCCTTTTCCTTTGGAGATGTCCAGGTGAACATACACGTTCCCTTCCTTCCGAAAATCCCATTCCCAGCCACATTCACCTCCCTGACCTCTCCTTCCTATCCCTAGGGTCTGTGTCTGTCTCTGGGTCCCCACCAACTACCCTTGCATGTCCCTT
Organism: Cetorhinus maximus; assembly: GCF_964194155.1. Classification (NCBI taxonomy): domain Eukaryota; kingdom Metazoa; phylum Chordata; class Chondrichthyes; order Lamniformes; family Cetorhinidae; genus Cetorhinus; species Cetorhinus maximus. Next base: position 54,638,958 of record NC_135882.1, read on the forward strand.
CTATCGCTACTGTTCAACCCTCACCCTCCCACCCTACTGCCTCACTCTGCCCTTGGTGATTATCACCATTCCCCATACCACGCCCACCCTCAGCTTGCTTCCCAGGAGGCAGTCATGGACCCATCAGACCATCAGACCCCTCCCTTGCACATTCACCTGGATATCCCCCGCCCCCCCACCCCTCCAACCCCACCCCACCCCACCCCTCCAAACCCCATTGCCCCTCCGGACTCCTTTCCCTTGGAATCCTTCCCCCTCCAGACCCCTTCCCCCCTTGAACCCCTTCATCCCTTGATCCCTTCCCACCCCCCTTAGTCCTCCCACTCACCCACCGACCCCTGGATTCCCCCCCTTCTTAGTCCCCTCTCCTTCCTGACTCCCTCGGACATCTTTACTTCTCCCGCCACCCTTAGTCCTTCCCCATTCTCAACTCCTTCCGCCAGCCTTACCTATTCTTCCTCCAGCCTTACTCCTTCCCCCTTCCTGACTCCCTCAGACACCCTCACTTCTTCCTCTAACCTTACTCCCTCCTGTCTCTGCACTCCTTCCTCCCCATGAACTCCCTCCATTCCCTGCACTCCTTCCTCCACCTGGGCTCCCTCCCCTCTCCACAGTCTCCCCTCTCTTGGACCTTCTCTCCTCTCCGCACTCTCCCCCCTCCAGGACTCCATCTCCTCTCCGCAGTCCTACTCCCTCCGAACTCCTTCCCTTACACCTTCCACCTCTCTTACACCTACCCCCCCGAGTTGCCTTCTTCTCCCTTGTTACCCCCTCCTCCCCCTGTACTCCCTCCCCCCTGCCAACCTCACCCCCGACACCTTCATTCCCCCCCCCCATCCTCACCTCCCCCTGCCCGACACTTTGCATTGTGGCTTCAGCAAGCTCAGTTCAAATCCAAGTTAGGATGGATGTTGTTCTGCTCTCTCAGACTTCTGCTAGAAGAAAACAGTTGAAAAATTAATTGCGTGAAGAAATATTTATCTTCTCTTTGCCTCAATGGTTGCACTCTGGCCTCCAAGGCAGAGGACTGTGGGTTCAGGATCCACTTCAGTACAGTTACCAAGGGATTGTGCACCATTGGAGGTGTTATCTTTCAAATAGAATGTGAAAACACAGCCTCATCTTTTAGGTGAACATATATAAAAGAAACAAAGAAGAGCAGGGGAGTTATCCTTGATGTTTTGATATGGGGAGGCAATGGTATAGTGGTATTTTTACTGGACTAGTATTCCAGACACCTGCGGTAATGCTCTGGGGAGCTGGGTTCAAATCCCACCATGGCAAATGATGAAACTTGGATTCAATAAAAATCTGCAATTAAAAGTCTGATGACCACAAAACCAATGTCAATTGTCATAAAATCCATCTGGTTCACTAATGTCCTTTGGGGAAGGAAATCTACCATCCTTACCTGGTCTGGTCTACATGTGACTTCAGACCCACAGCAATGTGGTTGATTCTTAAACACCCTCAAACAAAGGCAACTGGGGGGGGTCATTGACCTCTGTATTGAAAACCACAAGCTCTAAACTGACAACTGTTTGAGTTTCACTGGCACAATTTATCTCGGTGGGGACTGGGGTTTTTTTTGATCACATTTTGATGTAAGGTTGATAAGTTTCCTTTAAATTTTGTCTTTTGTTTTTGCAGTTTCCCTTTAAGGGGCTGCTTTTATATTTTGTGCCTGATTTCGTTAACATAGTTTATTTGTTTGTGACACAAAAGTGTTACATCTTCTTAAACTTCCTAACCCTGCCGCTACATCTTGGTTCTCCCCCGACATCCACAGCAGAGGTGGCTACAGCCTGCTGACTGCTACACCCTGTCTGTGATAACCTTGGCGGGGATCCTCTGGAGGGCCCCAGCCTACTTTTGGGGTCTGGCTGTGTGGCAGTGGCACCCCCCTCAGCCTGTGCAGCTGGAGCTGCTGAGGTCACAGGAAGAGGGGATTCAGATGGGCCGGACTGTCCTGCAGTCACCTCGGTGGATGGCCCCGAGGTGGGGCTGGGGTATGCCCATTGATCCTCCTCCCTATGGGTGCCTGAGGGCCCCTGGCTGACTTCTTGTGGAGAAGGGGAAGTGGCAGTGGGATCGAACTGACCCCCACTCCTCTCACATTGACAATATTGGAGGCCAACTATGGTATCAACACTGGACTTCAGCCCATGAAGCAGTGCAGGAGCGACATCCTGGACCCAGGTCTCCATGGCGGCTGCCATCCTACAAGTGTTGATCTCAGTGCATTGTCTTGCTGGCCGACTGAATGCAGATGGACACCTCCATCGTGCCTTGCAATCTGAGCAGTGCAGCCGACATCCCTTCCTGATGTTCCCGAGCTTGCCTTTGCAGCTCCAGAAACTGAGCTATGACCGAGTCCAGAGGCTCCTCATCTGACTCAGATGCAGCAGATTTCTGGCATTCAGCAGTCCTCCGAGTGCCAGAAACCTGGGAAGTCCCTGCTGCCACCTGCTGTGAATCAGACAGTGCGATGTGCTCACCAGATTGTGACCCTGAGGCTAGTCTGTAACTAGTTCCCACTGAGGTGTGTGTCTCTGCACTGGTGGAGGGTGTGGGTGAGCGTTTTGATGGGTCTTGAATTAGGGTGTCATCAGATTCTTCTTCAAAGGTGTCTTCGGGGCTTGAGTCGAGGACCTGGGTCTTGGACCCCCTTGGCTGCTTCCCAGATGTGTCTGCAAAAGCAAGGAGAAATAATTAGGACATGGCAGGGGACTGTGCAACAGGGGAACTGACTCACAGCATGGTTGTCTGATGGATGTTGCACTGCTAGATCCTGACTTGGCTGAGCGCTGCAGACCTCACGTTAGCACAACAATGGTCCAGATTGTCACCGACCAGTCAGATGACACAATTTTCAAAGTCTGTGGGGATCTTGATGTCTGGCATTCCTCCACCAGTCTGCGATGTTCCCCTCTTTTTGTGTGCCAACTTGTCCTGCATGAATACAGATGGAGAGAGTATAAGCACCTTCCAAGCCCACTACCACTACCATCTAGAACGACAAGGGCAGCAGATAGTTGGGAACACCACCACCTGGAAGTTCCCCTCCAAGTCACTCACCATTCTGACTTGGAAATATATCACCGTTCCTTCGCTGTCACTGGGCAAGAATCCTGGAACTCCCTTTCTAACAGCGCTGTGGGTGTACCTACACCACATGGACTGCAGCGGTTCAAGAAGTCAACTCACCACCACCTTCTCAAGGGCAACTAGGGATGGGAAATAAATGCTGGCCTGGCCAGTGAAGCCCACATCTCATGAATGAATGTTTAAAAAGCAGGATGCCTGCCAGGCCAGATGGGAAGGATGCCTGGGATTTGTGGGTGGTGAGTGGTGCCATGGATGGGATGAGGACACGGTCCACAGGGCAGATGAATGTGTGTGTGAGAGAGTAAATGGTGATGCCCCTTGCTCTGGCAGTGAATGAGATCCCCGCGGATGTGAGATGAGTTCGTGAGTGTGTGTGTTGAGAGTGATGAGTGGAGGAACGGAGATCATTCATCCTCTTTCGGCACTGGGCGGCTGACTTCTTTTGTAGGGTGTTGGCATTGAGCACCACTGCCACCGCCTCCCATGCTGGGTTGGTAACCTTGCTGGTCTTCGCCCAGAGCAGGGTAGAGGACTTCACGACAGGTCTCCACTGCATCCTGTAGGCACCTGTGGGAGGTATCGCTAAATTTGGGGGCAACATGTTTACTCCCTTTGGCAGACATGACTTTGCAGCAGCTTCCGATGCCTTAGAGAATGTTGGATCTGTGCAGGGGCCCCCTTTAAATATGGCACCTGGATTACTTAAGGCCTGAGGTGACAGCAGGCTGGCAAATCAGAGGCCACTCTGCCAGTGATCCGGCATGTTTCCGAGGAATGCATTATTAATGAGACGGGATGCGCCGGGAATGGGACAATACGGCATGAAAACCTGCCATTGCGGCTGGCAGGCAAAATGCCCATTTTTCCACACTTGGTGCAAACCTGGGACAAATCCGCCCTGAGTGTGCTCATAGCTACATTCATAGCCAATTTAAGATAATCAGTTGAGATCGTAACATGGCTCATTTATACTTGCTTCCTACGCAGGGATCCCTTCACTGCAAGCAAAAGGATGATGTTCAAGCCTTGCACCTTTTTTGAATTTGCCGGGAGCTTGAGGAGCCTGTAGTTCCCCATTGCTTTCTCCATGGCAATGCCACAGCCAATCAGCACCCTTTTTTCCTCTAGTACAAATGGTTGTGAGCATTTGAAATTTAGACTTCTTGCATTTGTCCTAATGCGTGCAAGGTGAAAAGCTTTGGCAACCTGTCTCTCTTGTCAGCAATATTCAAAATATCCAGATGTTGCTGTCCGAGTTGTGGCGCTCCACCATTAACTTAATAAAATGCCACCAACACTGAAACAGTTTGAAAGGCATAAAGTTGCTGTGTTTGTGCACTATATGTGAACAAAACATGCCACTGAAAGTTAAGTCCTGACATTTCAAGTACCCTATTTACAAAGTGGTAACTATTAATTCCTATAAATAACCTCTATGTCATTGAAAATGTACCAATATAAGTGTGGGGTCTCATTACTTCAGGTATTAATTGATGTTGGAGTTTTTAAAAATGTCAAATTTTAAAAAATTAAAACAAAATATACTTTTCCTTTCTATCCATCTCTCTCCCTCTCTCTCTTAATTCAGTGTTCCTTTACAACTCTTTCTTTCTCTTTTTGTACCTGATTTGGTATTGAATTCACCTACTCTAATTTATACTTCCTTCTCATTCTTTGCTCAGTTTATTTCAGTTATTCAATTCCATTAAGGAGATATCTTAATCTTTGCGTCGTTCACTCAGGTCCCAGGTGCCCTGTTTCCCTCATTGCTAAAGCATCAATGATTTGCCACAAAACAAATATTAAACTCTAAATGTGCATGGGAAAACCTACTTAATTAATTACTGCAAATTATGGCCCACTGTCTCTCACTAAGACAATCCTACTTCTGACTGACTATTAATGAGCAATAAAGTTTATTGATTGAATATCATGGATCTTTATTCAAGGTATCATGCGATAGATTTTGATTTTTTGAATGGTGAAAAATGACTCATAATGAATCAACAGCCTGTTTTATATCCCTCCCAATTTTTAGCTCTGTTGAGGTCTATTAATCTTTTTCCATTAAGAGAAACAATAATCAAAGATATAGTGATCAGAGAGAAAGATCAGTAGCTTCTGCAGAGTGAGGGGTCTTTCTCTTACTCAGGGAGGATAGATATAGTGCAAGCTGTTATGAAGGGTGTGCTTTAAATTTACCTGAATGAAAACTTTGCCTGGGTTGAGGCTGATGACCTGCTGACCAGTTGTATTTCATGGTAAAGAGATTCGCTTGCTTTTCACCCCAGAGATCTTTTCTCACCAGTTCAATCAGTGTCAGAGAATGGAAGACATCTCATATATTTCCATTTTAAAGGTGTTTGACCATAGCCTAATGGAGCTGTTTAAATGGAATATTGGGATGATCATTCAAAAAGTACATATCAAAATTGAGAAGATAATTAAAATCATTTCTAAAGGTAGGAATCCACTACTTCAACCTCATACACATCTTAAAATATAAAAGGGTGCAAGATATCTAACATGTTTCTTGTGAGATACATCAAGAAACTATTTTAAGCTTCTGCCATGAAACATGGAAGGAGGTTCAGACATAACTTGGCAATTAGCAGGAACATTTGATAATCTATGAAAATGAGATATGAACTGGCCCAAAAATCTTCGAAAAATTACCTTTTGCGAAAATAAATGTATTGATTCAAAATATTTTAGACATTATCATAACATATATATATTTGCAAATCAATATTCTTTGCTGTTGTAATTAACTGCTACGTATAGATGCACAGCTAATACCTAATATCTAATTTGCATTGACCTATGTTTTGGCAATGCAAGTTCATTGAGTAATCATGATAGACGACACAATGGGCAGGATTTTTCCTTTGGCGTGTGGGTCTGCGTGTAAAATGACGTGCGGTGACATTGGGTGAGCGCCTGATGTCACCGCGCGCCATTGTGATATTTTGCTGGGCAGGCGCGCGATGATGTCCAACGCATGCCCGCCATTAATTAACAGGCCACCTAAGGCCCTTGAGGAGCCAATCGATGCTGATTTTTTGGCACCTGTGCAATCTTCGGGTCGGCGCACGGGTGCAACAGGCAGGAGGGTAGGACACATTTGTATTAACTTCATCCACGGGCAGGATAACAAGGCTCACTGGGGTCGCGAGAGTGGACAGTCAAGTATTTATTTATGAAAATTTTTGTTTGTGTGATCTGCAGTACTTCAAAATGCATACCAACTGCTTTTTCTGGACTCTTAAACTTCAGGTCAGCTCTCTGCAGTGAGTAATCTTTTCTAGGCCTGCAGGTTTCCCTTAGCCTGGGAATGGGAGCTGAACTGTCCACTGGAGGCAGCTCCTCTGAGGAGGAAGGGAGGGCTAGAAGGGGGAGGAGGGCAGGAGTGTACATTCAGCCTCCAGCGGAGGTACCTTTGGGTGGACAGGTGCAGGCATAAGGGGTGCAGGGCCAAGAGGTAGCCCAAGGCAGAAGAGGCCACAGAAGACGCCATTATCCTGCTGCCAGGGTTTACAGGTGGCGAAGCAGCTACCTCAATATGTCTGAGGTGAAGTGCCAAAGGAGGCTACGTCTCTCAAGGGAGACAGTCAACTATATCCATCAGATGATCGGGCCTGAGATCTCTCCTAACTGTGTGGGTGGACATCCCATGCCAGTGGCTCTGAAGGTCACAGTTGCCCTCAACTTCTATCCCTCTGGCTCCTTCCAGGGGTTGGTGGGTGATCTTTGCGGTGTCTCCCAATCAGCTGTCCACACTTGTGTCAAGCAGGTCACAGACGCTCTGTTCAGGCATGCATTGACCTTCATCCACTATCGTTGGTACCAGGCAAGCCAGACACAACGAGCCAGAGGCTTCGCGGCCATTGCTGGCTTCCCCCACGTCCAGGGTGCTATAGACTGCACACATGTGGCCATCAAGGCGCCAGCAGGTGAGCCCGGTCCCTTTGTCAACAGGAAGGACTCCCACTCCATGAACGTGCAGATAGTGTGTGACCACAGGATGCTGATTCTACAAGTCTGTGCAAGGTACCCAGGCAGCTCCCATGATGCCTACATCCTCAGACACTCCCAGGCACTGGGGCTCTTCAGTGCTCCAGCCCGGCTTGATGGATGGCTACTGGGTGACAAGGGCTAACCCCTCAGAAGGTGGTTCATGATGCCTCTACGCCATCCAAGAACAGAAGCTTAGCAGCGGTATAATAGGTGTCACACCTCCACAAGGGCTATGGTGGAGAGAACCATCGGTCTTCTCAAGATGCGCTTCCGATGCTTGGACCAGTCAGGGGCTGCACTCCAGTACCCCCCAGATCGTGTGTCGCTGATAGTGGTTGCATGCTGCGCTCTCCACAATCTTGCGCTAGAATGGGGGGACGCAGTGGACAATGAAGACATCGACGTAGTGGCTGCGGCTGCACACGATGAGTCCAGCAGTGAGTCTGAGGATAAGCATGCACAGGGAAATGCTGAGGGGGTAGACACTGACCAGGGCATACTGCAGAGAGGCAGGGGACACCCGGAAGGCTTTAATCCAATGAACCATCAGCTAGCCCGCCACAGATTGACCTCCAGGACAAGCCTGGGCTGTAGGCCCGATCCTCGACACCTAAGTGCAAAATCTGCCAGGTTAGGAACAGTCACTAAGGGCCTTGTTAATAAAGGTGAATGTCCAACAAAACTCTCATTACAATTTTGGAAGCCATACACTTGCAGAAGAAAAGAAGCACCCTCAGCCATGGTGACATATCTGAATTTATTATGTCAAGGAAACCAACTTATTCCAAAAAAAAGAGAATAGTGTTAAAAAGCAAAGCAAATCATAAGGACCTCATCTCAGGCCAACACAAAAGCACCAGTGATAAACCCGTGGTGTGCCTAAGGTGCCTTAAGTTTTTGTTTCTGGGTGCTACGTCTTGGTGCTGCCCCATTGCTCAGAGTGGCATATGAGACAGCCTGCTCACTCTGCTGCCCTATTGGCCTCTATGACCTTGGTGGTTGTCCTCTGGCCCATGGAGTTAGTGCTGGCCCCACCTGGGAGGGAGCTGCCAGTTCCATAGTTGGCATCTCCCCAGGTGCCGCAGCCTCACCGGATGCTACAGTCACTGGGAGAGAGATGGAGAAGCTGCTGCCCTCATCTGGAGCATCCTGAGAGGTGCTGGCAGAGGCGCCAAGCAGCTACTGCGCCAACATGAGGTCGCTTCAGACCTCCCTGCTCACCGTGGATGGATTGGCACCGAGCTGGGAAAGTTGATGCCCAAACCATTTCCCACATTGGCACTGACCAGCTGAGGTCAATGCCGATATGAGGGCTTGCTGGTCAGAGCGCATTCACAGGAAGCCCTGATTGGTCTCCTGGAGGAGCCTCTCCACGAGAGTCGCCACTTTCTCCATGGAGGATGCATGGCGCTCGGATATGTGGCTCATTGCTTCGGTGATCATCCGTGTAGGCTCCTCCACCACGGAGACCAAACCAAGCATATCCTCATGTATCTCCCCCAGATGCTCCCGCACATCCGGCCACATTTCCTGCAGCTGCTGCATTGCGGACGACTCCAGAGGCACATCATCAGGCTCCAACTGAGCATGTGCCTGGTCTCCTGCAGTCCGCTGACTGCTGGCGCCATGGTCACTCTCTGTCTCTGCCAGCTCCTCCAGTGACTGTGAACTGCCCTCACTACTGTGCCCTGGGACACTATCGAATTCCCACCGAGGTGCTAGTATCTGCGCTGGTGCCTGCCTCGCAGAAATGGTGTGACGCTGGTGAGACTTCAGGCCCCTCAGGTGTGAGAGGGGGTCTCTGCTGCTCCTCCTCCTGGCTCTGCTCCGCTGATGCTGAAAGGAAGAACAAGAACAAGGGATCATTTAACATGGAGACAATGGCAAAGTGCATCCCTGTTCCGCAGATCATTATGCGCTCATCCTTCTTTAACTAATGGTCAACCCATGTTGCAAACTTCAATCACTGAGTATTCAGCAGTGCTATGGCTGTAAAGAGAACAATGCTGACCTCACTGTTGGGCATAAATACCTGGCCGTGGCACCCCAGCCTCACCGACACCAATGGACCTTGGTGCATGACGCATCTCCAGGTCCAGGGCCTCCTGCTCAAAGCGGCTAAGAATGGTGATCTATGCCTGGCCGCCGCCAGTCCTCGCTTGCTCTGCCGCGTTATGAGCATTCTTCTCCTGAAAATGAGAGACGAGCATTTATTAGTGAAAATTGCACATGGACTCTCTTCGCGCATGTCCCGCCCTAACTAGAGTGGAATATATCAGGGCTCCAGAGCCACCTCACCCTGCTGCTGCCAAACACTCACACAAAGATGCTAGGCCTACTCCATACCCCCTTGGACACATGCTGCCTACATCACATTAGGCACCACACAGTATATCCTTCCATAGCAAGGAGGCGCAAGCATATGGAGCGCAGAACGCTAGCAGAAGGTTCGTTGCCATGCCACCTTGAAGCTCCCCTCCCAGCATGTCATCACCCTGACTTGGACATGTCCTGGAGTTCAAACACAGCACTTAGGTGCAGCTCCTCCAGATTGCCCCCAAACCAATCATGTGGGACTCAGTGTAACACATGCTGCGGGGGCAGAGCCCATCTCTTCATCAGCCTCTCAGGCTGACCTTATCATGGGCAGTATGCTGGCCCACCCAGCAAAGGACAAATGCCGTCAATGATTCAATGCAGTCACTACACTCAGACTCGGTGGTGGGGGGGAGCAGGGGGGTAAGCCGACCTGCCGGGTTACATGACCAATGCCAACATGGTACTCACCCTGCCAGAGCGCAACAAGTCGTTGAAGCGCTTGCGACACACCACGTCGCAGGAGCTCACCACCTCCGCCACCTCCTCCCAGGCACATTTCGTCATGTGGGGCGGCCTCCTCCTCCCACCCTTGGGAACCAGCACCTCCCGCCATGCTGCCAACTCCTTCAGGAGGGCAGCAAGGCAGTCATCCGAGAAACGAGGAGCACACTGGTCCCCCGCCCTACCCTCCGGCCTGGCCTGTCCCACTGCCCTACCCTCCAGCCTGGCCTGTCTCACTGCCCTACCCTCCAGCCTGGCCTGCTCCGCTGGTCTACCCTCCGGACTGGCCTGCTCACCAGAAGCCCTCAGGTGAGCCTTTCCACTTGCCATTCTGAGCAGTCTTGTAAAGGCTGTCAGCCCTTCGGATAAACACGCCAACGGGTCGCCGTTGGACCCGGCGGACAGTGCACTCCCGCCGCCACCCGCCCACTCCCGCTATCCTCGGGAGTCGCGCATTACACTAGGTGGGCCTTAATTGGCCCACCCACGTAAAATGGTGGCGCAGACCCAATCGCAGGCAACGATTGGATCCACGCCCACCGTGCCCGCTCCTGCTCCCTCTCCGCTCCCCTGCCAAACAGAAAATTCAGCCCAACGAATTGCGATGTATCTACATGCAAGGAATTAAAAAGAACTGTCAAGGCAGGAGCACCCAGGCATCCACCTATTCCTACTTCCAATATTTTAACAGGGGTCCTATGATTTAGATGTGACCCAACCTATTGTGATATTATGAGGTACTAGTGTGTTGCACATGCTATGCTTGATAGTACCAGCAGCAGTGACTAAAAAGGACCATTGCAATTTGTTTAAAAAAAATACAGGTGTTTTTAAGAGATTTTTATGTGGCCAGGAGGAACATGTTGGTCCATCAGTACCTCCACCCCTGCAATTGCCTCCCATCACTTTTAACTCATTACTTCCAGCTCAGCACCAGCACATTGTATTTCCCACCTATCCTGATTGGAGAGCTGCCTGGAAGCTCTGAACCAATGCTTGCAGCTTGCCGATCAAATATTAATTAGGCCTGGCACTCAAAATGGCTTAGACTTCATGCAGAGTCTATCACATTGGGAACTTGATCACATTGCAATCAACTACTCGATATCTACCTGGTTTTAAAATCAACTCTGCTATGACTTCAAGTAGAATTCTATTATAAACGCTTTTTTCTACAGTTATCATATTGCATTAATGATAAAAAAACCTTTGTTGAGAAATATTGGAACAATTTAAATTTTTTGCCAATTGTAACTTATAAATTTCAGCTTTGGTTTTATCTTTTGCTTTGGTTATTAACACTGTCCACTGCAAATCTGAAGGCTTTGGTTTCAGGCCCCAATTTTAGACTTGATCACATAGTTTCGGCAATATAGTACCTAACTAACATCGTCAAAGATTATGATGGCTTGGTCTGCTTTTTAGTGAATGGGAAATAATCCACGGCACTTTTCAAAAACAAACACGGAGGATTCCCATTATCTAACCAAGATTTACACTTTAATTCACACCATCAAAAATAGATGAACTGGCTATTCCTTTCAGTAATACTTACAGGATCACACTGTGTGAAATATGTTGCTGCATTTGCTTAAATAACTGTTATTTCCTTTTAAAGCAATTCATTGCGTGTGAAGTACTTTAAATATTTCTGCAAGGTTCTACATAACTATATTTATTTTCATTTCATGCCAGATAACATATGATGCTCACATTAAAGATTGTAGAATTTTAGAATCAACGGCTAGAAATTGGATAGTCTATTTTTTGGGGTGCGAGGGTTGCAATTTGCAACCTCCCACATTGGTTTAGAGATCTCCTACTCACCACGCCGCCAACCTTGCATGCTGCTCAATATAACACACCCCCATCATTCACCTAGCAGAACACCCTGGCATTCAAGTTTTAAACCTAATATCCAGATACTCGACCTCACCCTCTCACACCTACCAACAAGATGTACCAGCCTCACACTCAGATCTTGCTGCCCCACAAACCTCCAGCTAATCAGCTATGGCAGGCATATCATCCAAATACATTGCAACCCAATCACTGACATTATTCCTTCTCTCTTACTGTACAAGATGGCACACAAATGAAGTGGGAAAAGGACTCCTCCTTCTCCTGAGCTTTAAGAAGGAGGTGGCCCTCATGGGGTTGAATTAGCCAGGAGCTTGGGGAGCCTATGGTTCATCATTGCATTCTTTATGGCAACACCTTGGCCAACCAGCCCCATTTTCTCCTGTAGTATAAATTGTTATGAGCATTTGAAATTTGGTATTCTTACATTTGTCCTTATGAGTGCAGAATGAAAAGCTTTGACAACATGTCTCTCTTTTCAGCAGTATTCACATCTTGGATGGACTTTGGTTTTATGGAAAGCTAAAAAGTGATGAGGAAAAATTAAATACTTGATATTGAAATGTTGTAGTAAGCTTCTGAGACCTGTTAACAATAGAGAAAATGCTAGAGTTCCATCTGAGGTCAAAGGAGATAGTGAAGAGTATTGAAGGAGGAATATGGATAAAACCATTAAAAGTAAGCTAACAGCTGTTGATTGGACTTGGTGAACAAGAAGAATTGGAAGAAGCAAAATATTCACATTTCCATTTAAGTATCATTGCGGTGGCAGAGGAAAGGAAAGTTATATGAACTCTGCACAGCTGGAGAAAGCAGAGAAGTATTATAATAAAAAAATCAGGTTATTAAAGCAAAACTTGCCAATTCCTCTTCACTGCTTCCTTGTAAATGTTGTCTTTCCTTTTGATACCCTGCACAATAGGTTTTGAGCTACAGTAAAGTTTGTCAATAAAATATCTCTGTTACTATGCATAAAAGTAAATGTTGAACAGAAATGTAAAACCTCCTGCTCTGACTCTGGAGCTAGTAGATCGGATGGGTCACAAATTATGTTGGGACCTGGTTGCCTGGGCAGTGCCGTTTTAATGCCAGAGTTTCCTCATGGTCCGGTAAGGATTGGAGACTCCATTTGCTGCAAGCAAAGTCATTGATGCATAAGCGAAGGGACTGGGGGTGCGAGCACTCCAAACACATCCCTAGCTTAGTGAGACCTGGTATTTCATCAGCAGGAGCGCCAGGCATTACAGGTAGCCGAGATGAAAAGTGGATGGGATTGTTGAAGCAAAGAAACACAGTGGTAAAAAACACAAAATCTTGGGATTTCACAAATTAATGGATAAAAATAGAGTCAGAGGGTAAGTTATCAACAACAGAACATATTTTGGTGTACATATGAAATGCATGGTGCTAGACACTGTCACAACTTTGGAAATGTCTTATTGGAGCCCAAGAAGTGAAGGATCTAGCAGATGCAGCAGGTTTGGTAGTTTAGCTGGTAAAGTAGAATCGGGCAATGTAGGGCAATTTTTCTTCAAAATTAGATTTGAAGGCAGGTAAGTCAGAAAGGCAAATAGAGTTAGGTGACAGATTAACCATCATCCCACTGATTGGTGGAACAGGCTCGAGGGCTTCCTCCTGCTCCTATGTTCCGATGTTCCTTTTTTTGTTCGCAAAGCCTGAGCACAAAGGTGACTTCAAAGGAGTCATGAAAGTTGTGGAAAGGGGCCAAAAGAAGCAGGGGAACATGAAGGCATTTGTTGTTGCTTCTTTTCATTGATTTTACATTTAGTACATCTAATAATTAACAGAAGTTACACGCAAAGTGAGCGTGTAACTATGATATTACAGATTTTAAGGACAGCTATTTTAAAGACACATTTCTGTTTTCAAACCTTTACATTGAGTTTAAAAGCCTTTTTCAAAATGGAAGGATGGACAGGTTAAATGGCACCTTTCTGTGTTTGTTCAAACCCCATGAGACTCATATCTCTAGAGCTGGCTATGAAGAGTCATTAAAAATGCAAAGACTCCTCTGTTCAATTCTAAAAGTGCGAAAATGCATTTTAGTTCTGAGGGAAGAGGAGAGAGGGAAGAACTTTGAAGGACACAACATAACTAGAGTCCTTGCCTGATGGAACAATCCTTCATTGAAATTAACATAGCAGCCATTTTATGTTTTGGAACTGTATAAAGTTGGTTTGAGAACAAACATTTTGTGTGCAGAACACCAGGAAGGACTCTGAGAAATATCATCAGAGAGGGTTCTTTAATAAGGGAGGACGAAGCGGAAGGTATTAAGAAATCAACTGCTCTTCTTCTGGAAGAGTCCAGGCAATCCACACGTGCAATAACCACAGAATTAGTGAGGAATGGAAAACCTTTTCTCTCTCCAAAACACCTGCTGACCTGCTGGATCCACCTGAAAAGGCAAATTTCTGAATAGTTGACTGCAGAAGCCATCACAGCTGCTAAACTGAACCTCAAATTTTAACCCCTTCACTTCAGAAAAGAGGAGTTCAAGAAATGGGCCCGCAATGATACCTCACCGAGGCTGATTTGAAGCCTTATCTTTAAGTATATTTTTATCTTTATCTGCTTTTAATACTTGCATCTATTTTTTTGTTTTCTTAACTTTATCACTTTTACCTAAGTAACATTCAATAGTTGTAATTGTTGCTTTTACCGAAGTAACATTCAACAGTATTTGTAATAAACTAACTTGTATCTTTAAGACTAAAGCTTGTCTGCTGGGTTATCTTTAAATTGAATCACTCAAAAATTAAAAGGAGGCTACATGCACACAGAAATCCTTAATTCATGGACCACTTTAAGGAAACACCTTTCAGGTGACTGTGACACAAAAATAAAGTTAGTTAGCTTGGGATGTTTCAGACTGCTTAAGCTGCAAGCTATTCTTATGGACGGGTGAGAAGTAATAGAATGGCTCCCTTCTTTCCATCTCTCAATTGACTGCAATGGGTGTTTTAAAAGACAATTTGCTTACCAATTCTGTGAGTGTTTAACTGTTTAAGTGCTGTGACTGTAAAAGGCATACGGCGGGATTTAACACACCCACCCGCTGCCGCGATCTTCCGGTCCCGCCGCAAGTCAATGGGCTTCTGGCTGGGGCACCGCCTCGCCCGCGGTGGGTCCCACCTGTGAAGGGGCCGGCAAATCCCGGCCATAGACAAGTTTCCTTGTAATTTTTTTTAAAGAAAACAATATATTTATTGTATTTAACACCCAATATTTAAAAATAATAAAAACACTCCAACTCTTATACACAGATGCATTCAAGGGGTTCACACACATACACACGCACAGAAGTAAGTTATAAAGAATGAGGATAGGAGTTACGATCTAGTCAGGAACCAGTAAATTTTTTGCTTAAAGTAGACAAAGTTTGAAATCCCAGTTACCCATGAGGAGAATAAAGCCACAAGGTTTTAAACAAAGTAAACTTTACTGTACAAAGTCAAAAAAGTAAAACAATTTACAATATCTAACTTATTCTCGAACATTCAGATTTATCTTGAGCTAAATATGAAGTAACAGGCAAGCTGTGGTTGAACACATCATATTGCATGTTAAATGACAGATCTGACCAAGACAGATGCCATGATTTCTCAGCAACCCACTCAGACGTCAGTAACCACTGTGAGTCAAAAAATCTCAATCCAACTCTGTCTCCCTCATGAAGGATTTCAAATCTTCACATCTGAAGATCTAGCCTCTGAATTCCCTCAAAAGCCACTCCATCTTGGACTGTCTCTATGATGGCACACCTCCCAATGGTTCAGTTTCTTCTCCTGAGACTGCATTACACAGGATTCCCAAAGTGCACTCCCATCTCCAATTACTGGCACAATTCCAGCCCTTAGTGTCACTAAGCTGACACTGGGTTTCTCCAAACTCCAGTCTCTCAGCTGCAGCGAGTGATAAATGGCTCCCAAGGCTTCTCCTGAGCTCTAACTGCCTCCAGCATGGAACCAGCGATCTTCTGCCACATTCTCAGTTCCCTAGGGCTTCTCTGAGCCCTCAGTACTTGGTGCCTGTTAACAGCAGAACCTTTTTGGTATCCAGCCTATTCCCCCACTCTCCCAGCAAACACAGATAAAGTGAAACCAGAGAACCTTCTTAAGCTCCACTCATCTCAGTTATGATGTAGCCTGCTCTGGTCTATCCTCAAGCTGACCTCCAAGCCAATTATCCTTTCTTTACAATTTCTCCAGCTTAGTAGCAGGCTGATCAAGAAAGTAAGAGCCCAGGGAACCCAAGGCAAAATGGCACATTGGATCCAAAATTGGTGAGATGCATGAAGCAGAGGGTGATGGTAGAGGGATGTTTCTGTGACTGGAAGTCTGTTTTCAGTGGGGTTCTGCAGGGCTCGGTGCTGGGGCCCTTGCTGTTTGTGGTGTACATAAGCAATTTGGACTTAAATGTAGGAGGTATGATCAAGAAGTTCATGGATGACATGAAAATTGGTAGGGTGGTAAATAGTGAAGAGGATAGCCATAAACTGCAGGAGGCTATCAATGGACTGGTCAGGTGGGCAGAGCAGTGGCAAATGGAATTCAACCTGGAAAAGTGTGAGGTAATGCACTTGGGGAGAGCTAACAAGGCAAGAGATTACACTATGAATGGTAGTACCCTGGACAGGACTGAAGATCAGAGGGACCTTGGTGTACATATCCACAGATCTCTGAATGTAGCAGGGCAGGTAGATAAGGTGGTTAAGAAGACATATGAGATACTTGCCTTTATTAGCCGAGGCATAGAATACAAGAGCAGGGAGATTATGCTGGAAATGTATAAAATGCTGGCTAGGCCACAACTGGAGTAGTGTGTGCAGTTCTTGTCACCACATTTACAGGTAGCATGTGATTGCACTGGAGAGGGTGCAGAGGAGATTTACCAAGATGCTTTCTGGGCTGGAGGGTCTGAGCTATGAGGGAAGATTGAATAGGCTGGGGTTGTTTTCCTTGGAGCAGCGACGGCTGAGAGGGACCTGATAGGGGTTTATAAGATTATGAGGGGCATAGATGGGGTGGATAGGAAGGTGCTTTTTCCATTAGTA